>NW_027480616.1:0-744441 GCF_051401765.1 Calliopsis andreniformis | reverse complement strand
CCATAATGATCATAGTAATCATCATAATAAACAGAACAGTCATGGAAATAACATTAATAATCATTATTATTAACGTAATAACCATAATCATCTTAATAATCATAATGATCTCAATGATGACCATAATATTCATCATAATTATACCTAGACAAATAATAATCAGAGTAATCATAATAATAAACATAATAAGCTTTGAAATAATCATAATAACCGTTATACTAGCCATAATAACCATATTAATCATAATAACTAGTATAATCATAATAGTCATAATAATCGCAATAACCATAATGATCTTAATGATGATCATGATATACATCATAATTGTACCAAGTTCCATAATAAGCATAGTAACCATAATAATAAACATAATAAGCTTTGAAATAATCATTAATAACCGTTATACTAGCCACAGTAACCATAATAATCATAATAACAATAATATTCATAATAATTATAATAATAACCATAATAAGCTTGGAAATAATCATAATAAGCATTATGCTAGCCATAATAATCATAATAATTATAATAATCATACTAGTCATAATAATAACCATAATAAACTTGGAAATAATCATATTTATCATTATAATAGCAATAATAACCATAAAAATCATAATAGCCATAATAATCTGAATGTTGATCCTCATAATCATACTAACAACCATAGTAATCATAGTGATCATCGTAATAACTACAATAATCATATTAATCGTAATTGTAATGTTAATAAGCATAGCAATAATCACAATAATCATAGTAACCATAATAATCTTAATGATGATCACAATATCGATGATAATTATACCAAGATCCGTAATAATCATAATAATCATAATAATAACCATACTGGGTTCGGAAATAATCATAATATACATTATACTAGCCATATCAACCATAATTGTCATAATAGCCATAATAACCATAATAGTCGTAATAATAACAATAATAAACTTGCAAATAATCAAATTTATCATTATAATAGCAATAATAACCATAAAAATCATAATAGCCATAATAATCAGAATGTTGATCATAATCATCATACTAACAGCCATAATAATCATAGTGATCATCATAATAACTACAATAATCATAATAATCGTAATTGTAATGTTAATAAGCATAGCAATAATCACAATAACCAATGTAACCATAATAATCTTAATGATGATCATAATATTCATGATAACTAATACCAAGATCCGTAATAATCATAATAATCATAATAATAACCATAATGGGTTCGGAAATAATCATAATATACATTATACTAGCCATAACAACCATAATAGTCATAATAGCCATAGTAATCATAATAGTCGTAATAATAACAATATTGAACTTGGAAATAATCGTAATAATCATTACAATAGCCATAATAGCCATAAAAATCACAATAGCCATAATAATCAGAATGGTGATCATAATAATAAAACTAACAACCATAATGATCATAGTAATCATAATAATAAACTGAATAGTCATGGAAATAATCTTAATAACCATTATTATTAACGTAATGACCATAATCATCGTAATAAGCATAATGATCTTAATGATGGCCATAATATTCATCATAATTATACCTAGACATATAATAATCAGAGTAATCATAATAATAAACATAATAAGCTTTGAAATAATCATAATAACCGTTATACTAGCCATAGTAGCCATACTAATCATAATAACCATAATAATCATAATAATTATAATAATAACCATAATAAGCTTGGAAATAATCATAATAAGCATTATACTAGCCATAATAGTCATAATAATCATAATAACTATAATAATCATGATAGTCATAATAATGACCATAATAAACTTGGAAATAATCATATTTATCATTATAATAGCAATAATAACCATAAAAATCATAATAGCCATAATAATCTGAATGTTGAACATAATAATCATACTAACAGCCATAATAATCACAGTGATCATCATAATAACTGCAATAATCATAATAATCGTAATTGTAATGTTAATAAGCATAGCAATAGTCACAATAATCAGAGTAACCATAATAATTTTAATGATGATCATAATATCCATGATAATTATACCAAGACCCGTAATAATCATAATAATCATAATAATAACCATAATGGGTTCGGAAATAATCATAATATACATTATACTAGCCATAACAACCATAATAGTCATAATAGCCATAATAATCATAATAGTCGTAATAATAACCATAATGAACTTGGAAATAATAGTAATAATCATTACAATAAGCATAATAGCCATAAAAATCGCAATAGCCATAATAATCTGAATGGTGATCATAATAATCATACTAACAACCATAATGATCATAGTAATCATCATAATAAACAGAATCGTCATGGAAATAATCTTAATAATCATTATTATTAACGTAATAACCATAATCATCGTAATAACCATAAAGATCTTAATGATGACCATAATATTTATCATAATTATACTAAGACATATAATAATCAGAGTAATCATAATAATAAACATAATAAGCTTTGAAATAATCATAATAACCTTTATACTAGCCATAATAACCATAATAATCATAATAACTAGAATAATCATAATAGTCGTAATAATCGCAATAACCATAATGATCTTAATGATGATCATGATATTCATCATAATTATACCAAGATCCATAATAATCATAGTAACCATAATAATCAACATAATAAGCTTTGAAATAATCATAATAACCGTTATACTAGCCATATTAACCATAATAATCATAATAACCATAATAATCATAATAATTATAGTAATAACCATAATAAGCTTGGAAATAATCATAATAAGCATTATACTAGCCATAATAATCATTATAACTATAATAATCATACTAGTCATAATAATACCCATAATAAACTTGGAAATAATCATATTTACCATTATAATAGCAATAATAACCATAAAGATCATAATAGCCATAATAATCTGAATGTTGATCCTAATAATCATACTAACAACCATAATAATCATAGTGATCATCATAATAACTACAATAATCATAATAATCGTAATTGTAATGTTAATAAGCTTAGCAATAATCACAATAACCAGAGTAACCGTAATAATCTTAATGATGATCATAATATCCATGATAATTATACCAAGATCCGTAATAATCATAATAACCATAATAATAACCATACTGGGTTCGGAAATAATCATAATATACATTATACTAGCCATATCAACCATAATAGTCATAACAGCCATAATAATCATAATAGTCGTAATAATAACAATAATGAACTTGGAAATAATCGTAATAATCATTACAATAGTCATAACAGCCATAAAAATCACAATAGGCATAATAATCAGAATGGTGATCATAATAATAATACTAACAACCATAATGATCATAGTAATCATCATAATAAACAGAATAGTCATGGAAATAATCTTAATAACCATTATTATTAACGTAATAACCATAATCATCGTAATAACCATAATGATCTTAATGATGACCATAATATTCATCATAATTATACGTAGACATATAATAATCAGAGTAATCATAATAATAAACATAAGAAGCTTTGAAATAATCATAATAACCGTTATACTAGCCATAGTAGCCATAATAATCATAATAACCATAATAATCATAATGATTATAATAATAACCATAATAAGCTTGGAAGTAATCATAATAAGCATTATACTAGCCATAATAATCATAATAATCATAATAACTATAATAATCATAATAGTCATAATAATAACCATAATAAACTTGCAAATAATCATATTTATCATTATAATAGCAAGAATAACCATAAAAATCATAATAGCCATAATAATCAGAATGTTGATCATAATCATCATACTAACAGCAATAATAATCATAGTGATCATCATAATAACTGCAATAATCATAATAATCGTAATTGTAATGTTAATAAGCATAGCAATAATCACAATAACCATTGTAACCATAATAATCTTAATGATGATCATAATATCCATGATAATTATACCAAGATCCGTAATAATCATAATAATCATAATAATAACCATAATGGGTAAGGAAATAATCATAATATACATTATATCAGCCATAACAACCATAATAGTCATAATAGCCATAATAATCATAATAGTCGTAATAATAACAATAATGAACTCGGAAATAATCGTAATAATAATTATAATAGTCATAATAGCCATAAAAATCACAATAGCCATAATAATCAGAATGGTGATCATAATAATCATACTAACAACCATTATGACCATAGTGATCATCATACTAACTACAATAATCATAATAATCGTAATTGTAATGTTAGTAAGCTTAGCAATAATCACAATAACCATAGTAACCGTAATAATCTTAATGATGATCATAATATTCATGATAATTACATCAAGGTCCGTAATAATCATAATAATCATAATAATAACCATAATGGGTTCGGAAATA
This sequence comes from Calliopsis andreniformis, assembly GCF_051401765.1. Classification (NCBI taxonomy): domain Eukaryota; kingdom Metazoa; phylum Arthropoda; class Insecta; order Hymenoptera; family Andrenidae; genus Calliopsis; species Calliopsis andreniformis. Next base: position 739,979 of record NW_027480616.1, on the reverse strand, counting down.
ATCATAATATACATTATACTAGCCATAACAACCATAATAGTCATAATAGCCATAATAATCATAATAGTCGTAATAATAACAATAATGAACTTGGAAATAATCGTAATAATCATTACAATAGTCATAATAGCCATAAAAATCACAATAGGCATAGTAATCAGAATGGTGATCATAATAATAATACTAACAACCATATTGATCATAGTAATCATCATAATAAACAGAATAGTCATGGAAATAATCTGAATAACCATTATTATTAACGTAATAACCACAATCATCGTAATAACCATAATGATCTTAATGATGACCATAATATTCATCATAATTATACCTAGACATATAATAATCAGAGTAATCATAATAATAAACATAATAAGCTTTGAAATAATCATAATAACCTTTATACTAGCCATAATAACCATAATAATCATAATAACTAGAATAATCATAATAGTCATAATAATCGCAATAACCATAATGATCTTAATGATGATCATGATATACATCATAATTGTACCAAGTTCCATAATAAGCATAGTAACCATAATAATAAACATAATAAGCTTTGAAATAATCATAATAACCGTTATACTAGCCACAGTAACCATAATAATCATAATAACAATAATATTCATAATAATTATAGTAATAACCATAATAAGCTTGGAAGTAATCATAATAAGCATTATGCTTGCCATAATAATCATAATAATTATAATAATCATACTAGTCATAATAATAACCATAATAAACTTGGAAATAATCATATTTATCATTATAATAGCAATAATAACCATAAAGATTATAATAGCCATAATAATCTGAATGTTGATCCTGATAATCATACTGACAACTATAATAATCATAGTGATCATCATTATAACTACAATAATCATAATAATCGTAATTGTAATGTTAATAAGCATAGCAATAATCACAATAATCATAGTAACCATAATAATCTTAATGATGATCATAATATCCATGATAATTATACCAAGATCCGTAGTAATCATAATAATCATAATAATAACCATAATGGGTTCGGAAATAATCATAGTATACATTATACTAGCCATATCAACCATAATAGTCATAATAGACATAATAATCATAATAGTCGTAATAATAACAATAATGAACTTGGAAATAATCGTAATAATAATTACATTAGTCATAATAACCATAAAAATCACAATAGGCATAATAATCAGAATGGTGATCATAATAATAATACTAACAACCATAATGATCATAGTAATCATCATAATAAACAGAATCGTCATGGAAATAATCTTAATAATCATTATTATTAACGTAATAACCATAATCATCGTAATAACCATAAAGATCTTAATGATGACCATAATATTTATCATAATTATACTAAGACATATAATAATCAGAGTAATCATAATAATAAACATAATAAGCTTTGAAATAATCATAATAACCTTTATACTAGCCATAATAACCATAATAATCATAATAACTAGAATAATCATAATAGTCGTAATAATCGCAATAACCATAATGATCTTAATGATGATCATGATATTCATCATAATTATACCAAGATCCATAATAATCATAGTAACCATAATAATCAACATAATAAGCTTTGAAATAATCATAATAACCGTTATACTAGCCATATTAACCATAATAATCATAATAACCATAATAATCATAATAATTATAGTAATAACCATAATAAGCTTGGAAATAATCATAATAAGCATTATACTAGCCATAATAATCATTATAACTATAATAATCATACTAGTCATAATAATACCCATAATAAACTTGGAAATAATCAAATTTATCATTATAATAGCAATAATAACCATAAAAATCATAATAGCCATAATAATCAGAATGTTGATCATAATCATCATACTAACAGCCATAATAATCATAGTGATCATCATAATAACTACAATAATCATAATAATCGTAATTGTAATGTTAATAAGCATAGCAATAATCACAATAACCATTGTAACCATAATAATCTTAATGATGATCATAATATTCATGATAACTAATACCAAGATCCGTAATAATCATAATAATCATAATAATAACCATAATGGGTTCGGAAATAATCATAATATACATTATACTAGCCATAACAACCATAATAGTCATAATAGCCATAGTAATCATAATAGTCGTAATAATAACAATATTGAACTTGGAAATAATCGTAATAATCATTACAATAGCCATAATAGCCATAAAAATCACAATAGCCATAATAATCAGAATGGTGATCATAATAATAAAACTAACAACCATAATGATCATAGTAATCATCATAATAAACTGAATAGTCATGGAAGTAATCTTAATAACCATTATTATTAACGTAATGACCATAATCATCGTAATAAGCATAATGATCTTAATGATGGCCATAATATTCATCATAATTATACCTAGACATATAATAATCAGAGTAATCATAATAATAAACATAATAAGCTTTGAAATAATCATAATAACCGTTATACTAGCCATAGTAGCCATACTAATCATAATAACCATAATAATCATAATAATTATAATAATAACCATAATAAGCTTGGAAATAATCATAATAAGCATTATACTAGCCATAATAGTCATAATAATCATAATAACTATAATAATCATGATAGTCATAATAATAACCATAATAAACTTGGAAATAATCATATTTATCATTATAATAGCAATAATAACCATAAAAATCATAATAGCCATAATAATCTGAATGTTGAACATAATAATCATACTAACAGCCATAATAATCACAGTGATCATCATAATAACTGCAATAATCATAATAATCGTAATTGTAATGTTAATAAGCATAGCAATAGTCACAATAATCAGAGTAACCATAATAATTTTAATGATGATCATAATATCCATGATAATTATACCAAGACCCGTAATAATCATAATAATCATAATAATAACCATAATGGGTTCGGAAATAATCATAATATACATTATACCAGCCATAACAGCCATAATAGTCATAATAGCCATAATAATCATAATAGTCGTAATATTAACAATAATGAACTTGGAAATAATCGTAATAATCATTACAATAGTCATAATAGCCATAAAAATCACAATAGGCATAATAATCAGAATGGTGATCATAATAATAATACTAACAACCATAATGATCATAGTAATCATCATAATAAACAGAATAGTCATGGAAATAATCCTAATAACCATTATTATTAACGTTATAACCATAATCATCGTAATAACCATAATGATCTTAATGATGACCATAATATTCATCATAATTATACCTAGACATAAAATAATCAGAGTAATCATAATAATAAACATAATAAGCTTTGAAATTATCATAATAACCGTTATACTAGCCATAGTAACCATACTAATCATAATAACCATAATAATCATAATAATTATAGTAATAACCATAATAAGCTTGGAAATAATCAGAATAAGCATTATACTAGCCATAATAATCATAATAATTATAATAATCATACTAGTCATAATAATACCCATAATAAACTTGGAAATAATCATATTTATCATTATAATAGCAATAATAACCATAAAGATCATAATAGCCATAATAATCTGAATGTTGATCCTGATAATCATACTAACAACTATAATAATCATAGTGATCATCATAATGACTACAATAATCATAATAATCGTAATTGTAAATTTAATAAGCATAGCAATAATCACAATAATCATAGTAACCATAATAATCTTAATGATGATCATAATATCCATGATAATTATACCAAGATCCGTAATAATCATAATAATCATAATAATAACCATAATGGGTTCGGAAATAATCATAGTATACATTATAATAGCCATATCAACCATAATAGTCATAATAGACATAATAATCATAATAGTCGTAATAATAACAATAATGAACTCGGAAATAATCGTAATAATAGTTATAATAGTCATAATAGCCATAAAAATCACAATAGCCATAATAATCAGAATGGTGATCATAATAATCATACTAACAACCATTATGATCATAGTGATCATCATAATAACTACAATAATCATAATAATCGTAATTGTAATGTTAGTAAGCTTAGCAATAATCACAATAACCATAGTAACCGTAATAATCTTAATGATGATCACAATATCGATGATAATTATACCAAGATCCGTAATAATCATAATAATCATAATAATAACCATACTGGGTTCGGAAATAATCATAATATACATTATACTAGCCATATCAACCATAATTGTCATAATAGCCATAATAACCATAATAGTCGTAATAATAACAATAATGAACTTGGAAATAATCGTAATAATAATTACATTAGTCATAATAACCATAAAAATCACAATAGGCATAATAATCAGAATGGTGATCATAATAATAATACTAACAACCATAATGATCATAGTAATCATCATAATAAACAGAATAGTCATGGAAATAATCTTAATAACTATTATTATTAACGTAATAACCATAATCATCGTAATAACCATAATGATCTCAATGATGACCATAATATTCATCATAATTATACCTAGACATATAATAATCAGAGTAATCATAATAATAAACATAATAAGCTTTGAAGTAATCATAATAACCGTTATACTAGCCATAGTAACCATACTAATCATAATAACCATAATAATCATAAAAATTATAATAATAACCATAATAAGCTTGGAAATAATCATAATAAGCATTATACTAGCCATAATAGTCATAATAATCATAATAACTATAATAATCATGATAGTCATAATAATAACCATAATAAACTTGGAAATAATCATATTTATCATTATAATAGCAATAATAACCATAAAAATCATAATAGCCATAATAATCTGAATGTTGAACATAATAATCATACTAACAGCCATAATAATCACAGTGATCATCATAATAACTGCAATAATCATAATAATCGTAATTGTAATGTTAATAAGCATAGCAATAGTCACAATAATCAGAGTAACCATAATAATTTTAATGATGATCATAATATCCATGATAATTATACCAAGACCCGTAATAATCATAATAATCATAATAATAACCATAATGGGTTCGGAAATAATCATAATATACATTATACTAGCCATAACAGCCATAATAGTCATAATAGCCATAATAATCATAATAGTCGTAATATTAACAATAATGAACTTGGAAATAATCGTAATAATCATTACAATAGTCATAATAGCCATAAAAATCACAATAGGCCTAATAATCAGAATGGTGATCATAATAATAATACTAACAACCATAATGATCATAGTAATCATCATAATAAACAGAATAGTCATGGAAATAATCCTAATAACCATTATTATTAACGTAATAACCATAATCATCGTAATAACCATAATGATCTTAATGATGACCATAATATTCATCATAATTATTCCTAGACATATAATAATCAGAGTAATCATAATAATAAACATAATAAGCTTTGAAATAATCATAATAACCGTTATACTAGCCATAATAACCATATTAATCATAATAACTAGTATAATCATAATAGTCATAATAATCGCAATAACCATAATGATCTTAATGATGATCATGATATACATCATAATTGTACCAAGTTCCATAATAAGCATAGTAACCATAATAATAAACATAATAAGCTTTGAAATAATCATTAATAACCGTTATACTAGCCACAGTAACCATAATAATCATAATAACAATAATATTCATAATAATTATAATAATAACCATAATAAGCTTGGAAATAATCATAATAAGCATTATGCTAGCCATAATAATCATAATAATTATAATAATCATACTAGTCATAATAATAACCATAATAAACTTGGAAATAATCATATTTATCATTATAATAGCAATAATAACCATAAAAATCATAATAGCCATAATAATCTGAATGTTGATCCTCATAATCATACTAACAACCATAGTAATCATAGTGATCATCGTAATAACTACAATAATCATATTAATCGTAATTGTAATGTTAATAAGCATAGCAATAATCACAATAATCATAGTAACCATATTAATCTTAATGATGATCACAATATCGATGATAATTATACCAAGATCCGTAATAATCATAATAATCATAATAATAACCATACTGGGTTCGGAAATAATCATAATATACATTATACTAGCCATATCAACCATAATTGTCATAATAGCCATAATAACCATAATAGTCGTAATAATAACAATAATAAACTTGCAAATAATCAAATTTATCATTATAATAGCAATAATAACCATAAAAATCATAATAGCCATAATAATCAGAATGTTGATCATAATCATCATACTAACAGCCATAATAATCATAGTGATCATCATAATAACTACAATAATCATAATAATCGTAATTGTAATGTTAATAAGCATAGCAATAATCACAATAACCAATGTAACCATAATAATCTTAATGATGATCATAATATTCATGATAACTAATACCAAGATCCGTAAAAATCATAATAATCATAATAATAACCATAATGGGTTCGGAAATAATCATAATATACATTATACTAGCCATAACAACCATAATAGTCATAATAGCCATAGTAATCATAATAGTCGTAATAATAACAATATTGAACTTGGAAATAATCGTAATAATCATTACAATAGCCATAATAGCCATAAAAATCACAATAGCCATAATAATCAGAATGGTGATCATAATAATAAAACTAACAACCATAATGATCATAGTAATCATCATAATAAACTGAATAGTCATGGAAATAATCTTAATAACCATTATTATTAACGTAATGACCATAATCATCGTAATAAGCATAATGATCTTAATGATGGCCATAATATTCATCATAATTATACCTAGACATATAATAATCAGAGTAATCATAATAATAAACATAATAAGCTTTGAAGTAATCATAATAACCGTTATACTAGCCATAGTAACCATACTAATCATAATAACCATAATAATCATAAAAATTATAATAATAACCATAATAAGCTTGGAAATAATCATAATAAGCATTATACTAGCTATAATAATCATAATAATCATAACAACTAAAATAATCATAATAGTCATAATAATAACCGTAATAAACTTGGAAATAATCATATTTATCATTATAATAGCAATAATAACCATAAAAATCATAATAGCCATAATAATCTGAATGTTGAACATAATAATCATACTAACAGCCATAATAATCACAGTGATCATCATAATAACTGCAATAATCATAATAATCGTAATTGTAATGTTAATAAGCATAGCAATAGTCACAATAATCAGAGTAACCATAATAATTTTAATGATGATCATAATATCCATGATAATTATACCAAGACCCGTAATAATCATAATAATCATAATAATAACCATAATGGGTTCGGAAATAATCATAATATACATTATACCAGCCATAACAGCCATAATAGTCATAATAGCCATAATAATCATAATAGTCGTAATATTAACAATAATGAACTTGGAAATAATCGTAATAATCATTACAATAGTCATAATAGCCATAAAAATCACAATAGGCCTAATAATCAGAATGGTGATCATAATAATAATACTAACAACCATAATGATCATAGTAATCATCATAATAAACAGAATAGTCATGGAAATAATCCTAATAACCATTATTATTAACGTAATAACCATAATCATCGTAATAACCATAATGATCTTAATGATGACCATAATATTCATCATAATTATTCCTAGACATATAATAATCAGAGTAATCATAATAATAAACATAATAAGCTTTGAAATAATCATAATAACCGTTATACTAGCCATAATAACCATATTAATCATAATAACTAGTATAATCATAATAGTCATAATAATCGCAATAACCATAATGATCTTAATGATGATCATGATATACATCATAATTGTACCAAGTTCCATAATAAGCATAGTAACCATAATAATAAACATAATAAGCTTTGATATAATCATTAATAACCGTTATACTAGCCACAGTAACCATAATAATCATAATAACAATAATATTCATAATAATTATAATAATAACCATAATAAGCTTGGAAATAATCATAATAAGCATTATGCTAGCCATAATAATCATAATAATTATAATAATCATACTAGTCATAATAATAACCATAATAAACTTGGAAATAATCATATTTATCATTATAATAGCAATAATAACCATAAAAATCATAATAGCCATAATAATCTGAATGTTGATCCTCATAATCATACTAACAACCATAGTAATCATAGTGATCATCGTAATAACTACAATAATCATATTAATCGTAATTGTAATGTTAATAAGCATAGCAATAATCACAATAATCATAGTAACCATAATAATCTTAATGATGATCACAATATCGATGATAATTATACCAAGATCCGTAATAATCATAATAATCATAATAATAACCATACTGGGTTCGGAAATAATCATAATATACATTATACTAGCCATATCAACCATAATTGTCATAATAGCCATAATAACCATAATAGTCGTAATAATAACAACAATAAACTTGCAAATAATCAAATTTATCATTATAATAGCAATAATAACCATAAAAATCATAATAGCCATAATAATCAGAATGTTGATCATAATCATCATACTAACAGCCATAATAATCATAGTGATCATCATAATAACTACAATAATCATAATAATCGTAATTGTAATGTTAATAAGCATAGCAATAATCACAATAACCAATGTAACCATAATAATCTTAATGATGATCATAATATTCATGATAACTAATACCAAGATCCGTAATAATCATAATAATCATAATAATAACCATAATGGGTTCGGAAATAATCATAATATACATTATACTAGCCATAACAACCATAATAGTCATAATAGCCATAGTAATCATAATAGTCGTAATAATAACAATATTGAACTTGGAAATAATCGTAATAATCATTACAATAGCCATAATAGCCATAAAAATCACAATAGCCATAATAATCAGAATGGTGATCATAATAATAAAACTAACAACCATAATGATCATAGTAATCATCATAATAAACTGAATAGTCATGGAAATAATCTTAATAACCATTATTATTAACGTAATGACCATAATCATCGTAATAAGCATAATGATCTTAATGATGGCCATAATATTCATCATAATTATACCTAGACATATAATAATCAGAGTAATCATAATAATAAACATAATAAGCTTTGAAATAATCATAATAACCGTTATACTAGCCATAGTAGCCATACTAATCATAATAACCATAATAATCATAATAATTATAATAATAACCATAATAAGCTTGGAAATAATCATAATAAGCATTATACTAGCCATAATAGTCATAATAATCATAATAACTATAATAATCATGATAGTCATAATAATAACCATAATAAACTTGGAAATAATCATATTTATCATTATAATAGCAATAATAACCATAAAAATCATAATAGCCATAATAATCTGAATGTTGAACATAATAATCATACTAACAGCCATAATAATCACAGTGATCATCATAATAACTGCAATAATCATAATAATCGTAATTGTAATGTTAATAAGCATAGCAATAGTCACAATAATCAGAGTAACCGTAATAATTTTAATGATGATCATAATATCCATGATAATTATACCAAGACCCGTAATAATCATAATAATCATAATAATAACCATAATGGGTTCGGAAATAATCATAATATACATTATACTAGCCATAACAACCATAATAGTCATAATAGCCATAATAATCATAATAGTCGTAATAATAACCATAATGAACTTGGAAATAATAGTAATAATCATTACAATAAGCATAATAGCCATAAAAATCGCAATAGCCATAATAATCTGAATGGTGATCATAATAATCATACTAACAACCATAATGATCATAGTAATCATCATAATAAACAGAATCGTCATGGAAATAATCTTAATAATCATTATTATTAACGTAATAACCATAATCATCGTAATAACCATAAAGATCTTAATGATGACCATAATATTTATCATAATTATACTAAGACATATAATAATCAGAGTAATCATAATAATAAACATAATAAGCTTTGAAATAATCATAATAACCTTTATACTAGCCATAATAACCATAATAATCATAATAACTAGAATAATCATAATAGTCGTAATAATCGCAATAACCATAATGATCTTAATGATGATCATGATATTCATCATAATTATACCAAGATCCATAATAATCATAGTAACCATAATAATCAACATAATAAGCTTTGAAATAATCATAATAACCGTTATACTAGCCATATTAACCATAATAATCATAATAACCATAATAATCATAATAATTATAGTAATAACCATAATAAGCTTGGAAATAATCATAATAAGCATTATACTAGCCATAATAATCATTATAACTATAATAATCATACTAGTCATAATAATACCCATAATAAACTTGGAAATAATCATATTTACCATTATAATAGCAATAATAACCATAAAGATCATAATAGCCATAATAATCTGAATGTTGATCCTAATAATCATACTAACAACCATAATAATCATAGTGATCATCATAATAACTACAATAATCATAATAATCGTAATTGTAATGTTAATAAGCATAGCAATAATCACAATAACCATTGTAACCATAATAATCTTAATGATGATCATAATATCCATGATAATTATACCAAGATCCGTAATAATCATAATAATCATAATAATAACCATACTGGGTACGGAAATAATTATAATATACATTATACTAGCCATAACAACCATAATAGTCATAGTAGCCATAATAATCATAATAGTCGTAATAATAACCATAATGAACTTGGAAATAATCGTAATAATAATTACAATAGCCATAATAGCCATAAAAATCACAATAGCCATAATAATCTGAATGGTGATCATAATAATAATACTAACAACCATAATGATCATAGTAATCATCATAATAAACAGAATAGTCATGGAAATAATCTTAATAACTATTATTATTAACGTAATAACCATAATCATCGTAATAACCATAATGATCTTAATGATGACCATAATATTCATCATAAGTATACCTAGACATATAATAATCAGAGTAATCATAATAATAAACATAAGAAGCTTTGAAATAATCATAATAACCGTTATACTAGCCATAGTAGCCATAATAATCATAATAACCATAATAATCATAATAATTATAATAATAACCATAATAAGCTTGGAAGTAATCATAATAAGCATTATACTAGCCATAATAATCATAATAATCATAATAACTATAATAATCATAATAGTCATAATAATAACCATAATAAACTGGCAAATAATCATATTTATCATTATAATAGCAATAATAACCATAAAAATCATAATAGCCATAATAATCAGAATGTTGATCATAATCATCATACTAACAGCAATAATAATCATAGTGATCATCATAATAACTACAATAATCATAATAATCGTAATTGTAATGTTAATAAGCATAGCAATAATCACAATAACCATTGTAACCATAATAATCTTAATGATGATCATAATATCCATGATAATTATACCAAGATCCGTAATAATCATAATAATCATAATAATAACCATACTGGGTACGGAAATAATTATAATATACATTATACTAGCCATAACAACCATAATAGTCATAATAGCCATAATAATCATAATAGTCGTAATAATAACAATAATGAACTTGGAAATAATCGTAATAATAATTACATTAGTCATAATAACCATAAAAATCACAATAGGCATAATAATCAGAATGGTGATCATAATAATAATACTAACAACCATAATGATCATAGTAATCATCATAATAAACAGAATAGTCATGGAAATAATCTTAATAACTATTATTATTAACGTAATAACCATAATCATCGTAATAACCATAATGATCTCAATGATGACCATAATATTCATCATAATTATACCTAGACATATAATAATCAGAGTAATCATAATAATAAACATAATAAGCTTTGAAATAATCATAATAACCGTTATACTAGCCATAGTAACCATACTAATCATAATAACCATAATAATCATAATAATTATAATAATAACCATAATAAGCTTGGAAATAATCATAATAAGCATTATACTAGCCATAATAATCATAATATCTATAATAATCATAATAGTCATAATGATAACCATAATAAACTTGGAAATAGTCATATTTATCATTATAATAGCAATAATAACCATAAAGATCATAATAGCCATAATAATCTGAATGTTGATCCTGATAATCATACTAACAACCATTATGATCATAGTGATCATCATAATAACTACAATAATCATAATAATCGTAATTGTAATGTTAGTAAGCTTAGCAATAATCACAATAACCATAGTAACCGTAATAATCTTAATGATGATCATAATATTCATGATAATTACATCAAGGTCCGTAATAATCATAATAATCATAATAATAACCATAATGGGTTCGGAAATAATCATAATATACATTATACTAGCCATAACAACCATAATAGTCATAATAGCCATAATAATCATAATAGTCGTAATAATAACCATAATGAACTTGGAAATAATAGTAATAATCATTACAATAAGCATAATAGCCATAAAAATCGCAATAGCCATAATAATCTGAATGGTGATCATAATAATCATACTAACAACCATAATGATCATAGTAATCATCATAATAAACAGAATCGTCATGGAAATAATCTTAATAATCATTATTATTAACGTAATGACCATAATCATCGTAATAAGCATAATGATCTTAATGATGGCCATAATATTCATCATAATTATTCCTAGACATATAATAATCAGAGTAATCATAATAATAAACATAATAAGCTTTGAAATAATCATAATAACCGTTATACTAGCCATAATAACCATATTGATCATAATAACTAGTATAATCATAATAGTCATAATAATCGCAATAACCATAATGATCTTAATGATGATCATGATATACATCATAATTGTACCAAGTTCCATAATAAGCATAGTAACCATAATAATAAACATAATAAGCTTTGAAATAATCATTAATAACCGTTATACTAGCCACAGTAACCATAATAATCATAATAACAATAATATTCATAATAATTATAATAATAACCATAATAAGCTTGGAAATAATCATAATAAGCATTATGCTAGCCATAATAATCATAATAATTATAATAATCATACTAGTCATAATAATAACCATAATAAACTTGGAAATAATCATATTTATCATTATAATAGCAATAATAACCATAAAAATCATAATAGCCATAATAATCTGAATGTTGATCCTCATAATCATACTAACAACCATAGTAATCATAGTGATCATCGTAATAACTACAATAATCATATTAATCGTAATTGTAATGTTAATAAGCATAGCAATAATCACAATAATCATAGTAACCATAATAATCTTAATGATGATCACAATATCGATGATAATTATACCAAGATCCGTAATAATCATAATAATCATAATAATAACCATACTGGGTTCGGAAATAATCATAATATACATTATACTAGCCATATCAACCATAATTGTCATAATAGCCATAATAACCATAATAGTCGTAATAATAACAATAATAAACTTGCAAATAATCAAATTTATCATTATAATAGCAATAATAACCATAAAAATCATAATAGCCATAATAATCAGAATGTTGATCATAATCATCATACTAACAGCCATAATAATCATAGTGATCATCATAATAACTACAATAATCATAATAATCGTAATTGTAATGTTAATAAGCATAGCAATAATCACAATAACCAATGTAACCATAATAATCTTAATGATGATCATAATATTCATGATAACTAATACCAAGATCCGTAATAATCATAATAATCATAATAATAACCATAATGGGTTCGGAAATAATCATAATATACATTATACTAGCCATAACAACCATAATAGTCATAATAGCCATAGTAATCATAATAGTCGTAATAATAACAATATTGAACTTGGAAATAATCGTAATAATCATTACAATAGCCATAATAGCCATAAAAATCACAATAGCCATAATAATCAGAATGGTGATCATAATAATAAAACTAACAACCATAATGATCATAGTAATCATCATAATAAACTGAATAGTCATGGAAATAATCTTAATAACCATTATTATTAACGTAATGACCATAATCATCGTAATAAGCATAATGATCTTAATGATGGCCATAATATTCATCATAATTATACCTAGACATATAATAATCAGAGTAATCATAATAATAAACATAATAAGCTTTGAAATAATCATAATAACCGTTATACTAGCCATAGTAGCCATACTAATCATAATAACCATAATAATCATAATAATTATAATAATAACCATAATAAGCTTGGAAATAATCATAATAAGCATTATACTAGCCATAATAGTCATAATAATCATAATAACTATAATAATCATGATAGTCATAATAATAACCATAATAAACTTGGAAATAATCATATTTATCATTATAATAGCAATAATAACCATAAAAATCATAATAGCCATAATAATCTGAATGTTGAACATAATAATCATACTAACAGCCATAATAATCACAGTGATCATCATAATAACTGCAATAATCATAATAATCGTAATTGTAATGTTAATAAGCATAGCAATAGTCACAATAATCAGAGTAACCATAATAATTTTAATGATGATCATAATATCCATGATAATTATACCAAGACCCGTAATAATCATAATAATCATAATAATAACCATAATGGGTTCGGAAATAATCATAATATACATTATACTAGCCATAACAACCATAATAGTCATAATAGCCATAATAATCATAATAGTCGTAATAATAACCATAATGAACTTGGAAATAATAGTAATAATCATTACAATAAGCATAATAGCCATAAAAATCGCAATAGCCATAATAATCTGAATGGTGATCATAATAATCATACTAACAACCATAATGATCATAGTAATCATCATAATAAACAGAATCGTCATGGAAATAATCTTAATAATCATTATTATTAACGTAATAACCATAATCATCGTAATAACCATAAAGATCTTAATGATGACCATAATATTTATCATAATTATACTAAGACATATAATAATCAGAGTAATCATAATAATAAACATAATAAGCTTTGAAATAATCATAATAACCTTTATACTAGCCATAATAACCATAATAATCATAATAACTAGAATAATCATAATAGTCGTAATAATCGCAATAACCATAATGATCTTAATGATGATCATGATATTCATCATAATTATACCAAGATCCATAATAATCATAGTAACCATAATAATCAACATAATAAGCTTTGAAATAATCATAATAACCGTTATACTAGCCATATTAACCATAATAATCATAATAACCATAATAATCATAATAATTATAGTAATAACCATAATAAGCTTGGAAATAATCATAATAAGCATTATACTAGCCATAATAATCATTATAACTATAATAATCATACTAGTCATAATAATACCCATAATAAACTTGGAAATAATCATATTTACCATTATAATAGCAATAATAACCATAAAGATCATAATAGCCATAATAATCTGAATGTTGATCCTAATAATCATACTAACAACCATAATAATCATAGTGATCATCATAATAACTACAATAATCATAATAATCGTAATTGTAATGTTAATAAGCTTAGCAATAATCACAATAACCAGAGTAACCGTTATAATCTTAATGATGATCATAATATCCATGATAATTATACCAAGATCCGTAATAATCATAATAACCATAATAATAACCATACTGGGTTCGGAAATAATCATAATATACATTATACTAGCCATATCAACCATAATAGTCATAACAGCCATAATAATCATAATAGTCGTAATAATAACAATAATGAACTTGGAAATAATCGTAATAATCATTACAATAGTCATAACAGCCATAAAAATCACAATAGGCATAATAATCAGAATGGTGATCATAATAATAATACTAACAACCATAATGATCATAGTAATCATCATAATAAACAGAATAGTCATGGAAATAATCTTAATAACCATTATTATTAACGTAATAACCATAATCATCGTAATAACCATAATGATCTTAATGATGACCATAATATTCATCATAATTATACGTAGACATATAATAATCAGAGTAATCATAATAATAAACATAAGAAGCTTTGAAATAATCATAATAACCGTTATACTAGCCATAGTAGCCATAATAATCATAATAACCATAATAATCATAATGATTATAATAATAACCATAATAAGCTTGGAAGTAATCATAATAAGCATTATACTAGCCATAATAATCATAATAATCATAATAACTATAATAATCATAATAGTCATAATAATAACCATAATAAACTTGCAAATAATCATATTTATCATTATAATAGCAATAATAACCATAAAAATCATAATAGCCATAATAATCAGAATGTTGATCATAATCATCATACTAACAGCCATAATAATCATAGTGATCATCATAATAACTACAATAATCATAATAATCGTAATTGTAATGTTAATAAGCATAGCAATAATCACAATAACCATTGTAACCATAATAATCTTAATGATGATCATAATATCCATGATAATTATACCAAGATCCGTAATAATCATAATAATCATAATAATAACCATACTGGGTACGGAAATAATTATAATATACATTATACTAGCCATAACAACCATAATAGTCATAATAGCCATAATAATCATAATAGTCGTAATAATAACAATAATGAACTTGGAAATAATCGTAATAATAATTACATTAGTCATAATAACCATAAAAATCACAATAGGCATAATAATCAGAATGGTGATCATAATAATAATACTAACAACCATAATGATCATAGTAATCATCATAATAAACAGAATAGTCATGGAAATAATCTTAATAACTATTATTATTAACGTAATAACCATAATCATCGTAATAACCATAATGATCTCAATGATGACCATAATATTCATCATAATTATACCTAGACATATAATAATCAGAGTAATCATAATAATAAACATAATAAGCTTTGAAGTAATCATAATAACCGTTATACTAGCCATAGTAACCATACTAATCATAATAACCATAATAATCATAAAAATTATAATAATAACCATAATAAGCTTGGAAATAATCATAATAAGCATTATACTAGCTATAATAATCATAATAATCATAACAACTAAAATAATCATAATAGTCATAATAATAACCGTAATAAACTTGGAAATAATCATATTTATCATTATAATAGCAATAATAACCATAAAAATCATAATAGCCATAATAATCTGAATGTTGAACATAATAATCATACTAACAGCCATAATAATCACAGTGATCATCATAATAACTGCAATAATCATAATAATCGTAATTGTAATGTTAATAAGCATAGCAATAGTCACAATAATCAGAGTAACCATAATAATTTTAATGATGATCATAATATCCATGATAATTATACCAAGACCCGTAATAATCATAATAATCATAATAATAACCATAATGGGTTCGGAAATAATCATAATATACATTATACCAGCCATAACAGCCATAATAGTCATAATAGCCATAATAATCATAATAGTCGTAATATTAACAATAATGAACTTGGAAATAATCGTAATAATCATTACAATAGTCATAATAGCCATAAAAATCACAATAGGCATAATAATCAGAATGGTGATCATAATAATAATACTAACAACCATAATGATCATAGTAATCATCATAATAAACAGAATAGTCATGGAAATAATCCTAATAACCATTATTATTAACGTAATAACCATAATCATCGTAATAACCATAATGATCTTAATGATGACCATAATATTCATCATAATTATACCTAGACATATAATAATCAGAGTAATCATAATAATAAACATAATAAGCTTTGAAATAATCATAATAACCGTTATACTAGCCATAGTAACCATACTAATCATAATAACCATAATAATCATAATAATTATAACAATAACCATAATAAGCTTGGAAATAATCATAATAAGCATTATACTAGCCATAATAATCATAATATCTATAATAATCATAATAGTCATAATGATAACCATAATAAACTTGGAAATAGTCATATTTATCATTATAATAGCAATAATAACCATAAAGATCATAATAGCCATAATAATCTGAATGTTGATCCTGATAATCATACTAACAACCATTATGATCATAGTGATCATCATAATAACTACAATAATCATAATAATCGTAATTGTAATGTTAGTAAGCTTAGCAATAATCACAATAACCATAGTAACCGTAATAATCTTAATGATGATCATAATATTCATGATAATTACATCAAGGTCCGTAATAATCATAATAATCATAATAATAACCATAATGGGTTCGGAAATAATCATAATATACATTATACTAGCCATAACAACCATAATAGTCATAATAGCCATAATAATCATAATAGTCGTAATAATAACCATAATGAACTTGGAAATAATAGTAATAATCATTACAATAAGCATAATAGCCATAAAAATCGCAATAGCCATAATAATCTGAATGGTGATCATAATAATCATACTAACAACCATAATGATCATAGTAATCATCATAATAAACAGAATCGTCATGGAAATAATCTTAATAATCATTATTATTAACGTAATGACCATAATCATCGTAATAAGCATAATGATCTTAATGATGGCCATAATATTCATCATAATTATTCCTAGACATATAATAATCAGAGTAATCATAATAATAAACATAATAAGCTTTGAAATAATCATAATAACCGTTATACTAGCCATAATAACCATATTAATCATAATAACTAGTATAATCATAATAGTCATAATAATCGCAATAACCATAATGATCTTAATGATGATCATGATATACATCATAATTGTACCAAGTTCCATAATAAGCATAGTAACCATAATAATAAACATAATAAGCTTTGAAATAATCATTAATAACCGTTATACTAGCCACAGTAACCATAATAATCATAATAACAATAATATTCATAATAATTATAATAATAACCATAATAAGCTTGGAAATAATCATAATAAGCATTATGCTAGCCATAATAATCATAATAATTATAATAATCATACTAGTCATAATAATAACCATAATAAACTTGGAAATAATCATATTTATCATTATAATAGCAATAATAACCATAAAAATCATAATAGCCATAATAATCTGAATGTTGATCCTCATAATCATACTAACAACCATAGTAATCATAGTGATCATCGTAATAACTACAATAATCATATTAATCGTAATTGTAATGTTAATAAGCATAGCAATAATCACAATAATCATAGTAACCATAATAATCTTAATGATGATCACAATATCGATGATAATTATACCAAGATCCGTAATAATCATAATAATCATAATAATAACCATACTGGGTTCGGAAATAATCATAATATACATTATACTAGCCATATCAACCATAATTGTCATAATAGCCATAATAACCATAATAGTCGTAATAATAACAATAATAAACTTGCAAATAATCAAATTTATCATTATAATAGCAATAATAACCATAAAAATCATAATAGCCATAATAATCAGAATGTTGATCATAATCATCATACTAACAGCCATAATAATCATAGTGATCATCATAATAACTACAATAATCATAATAATCGTAATTGTAATGTTAATAAGCATAGCAATAATCACAATAACCATTGTAACCATAATAATCTTAATGATGATCATAATATTCATGATAACTAATACCAAGATCCGTAATAATCATAATAATCATAATAATAACCATAATGGGTTCGGAAATAATCATAATATACATTATACTAGCCATAACAACCATAATAGTCATAATAGCCATAGTAATCATAATAGTCGTAATAATAACAATATTGAACTTGGAAATAATCGTAATAATCATTACAATAGCCATAATAGCCATAAAAATCACAATAGCCATAATAATCAGAATGGTGATCATAATAATAAAACTAACAACCATAATGATCATAGTAATCATCATAATAAACTGAATAGTCATGGAAATAATCTTAATAACCATTATTATTAACGTAATGACCATAATCATTGTAATAAGCATAATGATCTTAATGATGGCCATAATATTCATCATAATTATACCTAGACATATAATAATCAGAGTAATCATAATAATAAACATAATAAGCTTTGAAATAATCATAATAACCGTTATACTAGCCATAGTAGCCATACTAATCATAATAACCATAATAATCATAATAATTATAATAATAACCATAATAAGCTTGGAAATAATCATAATAAGCATTATACTAGCCATAATAGTCATAATAATCATAATAACTATAATAATCATGATAGTCATAATAATAACCATAATAAACTTGGAAATAATCATATTTATCATTATAATAGCAATAATAACCATAAAAATCATAATAGCCATAATAATCTGAATGTTGAACATAATAATCATACTAACAGCCATAATAATCACAGTGATCATCATAATAACTGCAATAATCATAATAATCGTAATTGTAATGTTAATAAGCATAGCAATAGTCACAATAATCAGAGTAACCATAATAATTTTAATGATGATCATAATATCCATGATAATTATACCAAGACCCGTAATAATCATAATAATCATAATAATAACCATAATGGGTTCGGAAATAATCATAATATACATTATACTAGCCATAACAACCATAATAGTCATAATAGCCATAATAATCATAATAGTCGTAATAATAACCATAATGAACTTGGAAATAATAGTAATAATCATTACAATAAGCATAATAGCCATAAAAATCGCAATAGCCATAATAATCTGAATGGTGATCATAATAATCATACTAACAACCATAATGATCATAGTAATCATCATAATAAACAGAATCGTCATGGAAATAATCTTAATAATCATTATTATTAACGTAATAACCATAATCATCGTAATAACCATAAAGATCTTAATGATGACCATAATATTTATCATAATTATACTAAGACATATAATAATCAGAGTAATCATAATAATAAACATAATAAGCTTTGAAATAATCATAATAACCTTTATACTAGCCATAATAACCATAATAATCATAATAACTAGAATAATCATAATAGTCGTAATAATCGCAATAACCATAATGATCTTAATCATGATCATGATATTCATCATAATTATACCAAGATCCATAATAATCATAGTAACCATAATAATCAACATAATAAGCTTTGAAATAATCATAATAACCGTTATACTAGCCATATTAACCATAATAATCATAATAACCATAATAATCATAATAATTATAGTAATAACCATAATAAGCTTGGAAATAATCATAATAAGCATTATACTAGCCATAATAATCATTATAACTATAATAATCATACTAGTCATAATAATACCCATAATAAACTTGGAAATAATCATATTTACCATTATAATAGCAATAATAACCATAAAGATCATAATAGCCATAATAATCTGAATGTTGATCCTAATAATCATACTAACAACCATAATAATCATAGTGATCATCATAATAACTACAATAATCATAATAATCGTAATTGTAATGTTAATAAGCTTAGCAATAATCACAATAACCAGAGTAACCGTAATAATCTTAATGATGATCATAATATCCATGATAATTATACCAAGATCCGTAATAATCATAATAACCATAATAATAACCATACTGGGTTCGGAAATAATCATAATATACATTATACTAGCCATATCAACCATAATAGTCATAACAGCCATAATAATCATAATAGTCGTAATAATAACAATAATGAACTTGGAAATAATCGTAATAATCATTACAATAGTCATAACAGCCATAAAAATCACAATAGGCATAATAATCAGAATGGTGATCATAATAATAATACTAACAACCATAATGATCATAGTAATCATCATAATAAACAGAATAGTCATGGAAATAATCTTAATAACCATTATTATTAACGTAATAACCATAATCATCGTAATAACCATAATGATCTTAATGATGACCATAATATTCATCATAATTATACGTAGACATATAATAATCAGAGTAATCATAATAATAAACATAAGAAGCTTTGAAATAATCATAATAACCGTTATACTAGCCATAGTAGCCATAATAATCATAATAACCATAATAATCATAATGATTATAATAATAACCATAATAAGCTTGGAAGTAATCATAATAAGCATTATACTAGCCATAATAATCATAATAATCATAATAACTATAATAATCATAATAGTCATAATAATAACCATAATAAACTTGCAAATAATCATATTTATCATTATAATAGCAATAATAACCATAAAAATCATAATAGCCATAATAATCAGAATGTTGATCATAATCATCATACTAACAGCCATAATAATCATAGTGATCATCATAATAACTACAATAATCATAATAATCGTAATTGTAATGTTAATAAGCATAGCAATAATCACAATAACCATTGTAACCATAATAATCTTAATGATGATCATAATATCCATGATAATTATACCAAGATCCGTAAT
Source organism: Calliopsis andreniformis (assembly GCF_051401765.1). NCBI lineage: Eukaryota > Metazoa > Arthropoda > Insecta > Hymenoptera > Andrenidae > Calliopsis > Calliopsis andreniformis. Next base: position 717,159 of record NW_027480616.1, on the reverse strand, counting down.
AATCATAATAATCATAATAATAACCATACTGGGTACGGAAATAATTATAATATACATTATACTAGCCATAACAACCATAATAGTCATAGTAGCCATAATAATCATAATAGTCGTAATAATAACCATAATGAACTTGGAAATAATCGTAATAATAATTACAATAGCCATAATAGCCATAAAAATCACAATAGCCATAATAATCTGAATGGTGATCATAATAATAATACTAACAACCATAATGATCATAGTAATCATCATAATAAACAGAATAGTCATGGAAATAATCTTAATAACTATTATTATTAACGTAATAACCATAATCATCGTAATAACCATAATGATCTTAATGATGACCATAATATTCATCATAAGTATACCTAGACATATAATAATCAGAGTAATCATAATAATAAACATAAGAAGCTTTGAAATAATCATAATAACCGTTATACTAGCCATAGTAGCCATAATAATCATAATAACCATAATAATCATAATAATTATAATAATAACCATAATAAGCTTGGAAGTAATCATAATAAGCATTATACTAGCCATAATAATCATAATAATCATAATAACTATAATAATCATAATAGTCATAATAATAACCATAATAAACTGGCAAATAATCATATTTATCATTATAATAGCAATAATAACCATAAAAATCATAATAGCCATAATAATCAGAATGTTGATCATAATCATCATACTAACAGCAATAATAATCATAGTGATCATCATAATAACTACAATAATCATAATAATCGTAATTGTAATGTTAATAAGCATAGCAATAATCACAATAACCATTGTAACCATAATAATCTTAATGATGATCATAATATCCATGATAATTATACCAAGATCCGTAATAATCATAATAATCATAATAATAACCATACTGGGTACGGAAATAATTATAATATACATTATACTAGCCATAACAACCATAATAGTCATAATAGCCATAATAATCATAATAGTCGTAATAATAACAATAATGAACTTGGAAATAATCGTAATAATAATTACATTAGTCATAATAACCATAAAAATCACAATAGGCATAATAATCAGAATGGTGATCATAATAATAATACTAACAACCATAATGATCATAGTAATCATCATAATAAACAGAATAGTCATGGAAATAATCTTAATAACTATTATTATTAACGTAATAACCATAATCATCGTAATAACCATAATGATCTCAATGATGACCATAATATTCATCATAATTATACCTAGACATATAATAATCAGAGTAATCATAATAATAAACATAATAAGCTTTGAAGTAATCATAATAACCGTTATACTAGCCATAGTAACCATACTAATCATAATAACCATAATAACCATAAAAATTATAATAATAACCATAATAAGCTTGGAAATAATCATAATAAGCATTATACTAGCTATAATAATCATAATAATCATAACAACTAAAATAATCATAATAGTCATAATAATAACCGTAATAAACTTGGAAATAATCATATTTATCATTATAATAGCAATAATAACCATAAAAATCATAATAGCCATAATAATCTGAATGTTGAACATAATAATCATACTAACAGCCATAATAATCACAGTGATCATCATAATAACTGCAATAATCATAATAATCGTAATTGTAATGTTAATAAGCATAGCAATAGTCACAATAATCAGAGTAACCATAATAATTTTAATGATGATCATAATATCCATGATAATTATACCAAGACCCGTAATAATCATAATAATCATAATAATAACCATAATGGGTTCGGAAATAATCATAATATACATTATACCAGCCATAACAGCCATAATAGTCATAATAGCCATAATAATCATAATAGTCGTAATATTAACAATAATGAACTTGGAAATAATCGTAATAATCATTACAATAGTCATAATAGCCATAAAAATCACAATAGGCCTAATAATCAGAATGGTGATCATAATAATAATACTAACAACCATAATGATCATAGTAATCATCATAATAAACAGAATAGTCATGGAAATAATCCTAATAACCATTATTATTAACGTAATAACCATAATCATCGTAATAACCATAATGATCTTAATGATGACCATAATATTCATCATAATTATACCTAGACATATAATAATCAGAGTAATCATAATAATAAACATAATAAGCTTTGAAATAACCATAATAACCGTTATACTAGCCATAGTAACCATACTAATCATAATAACCATAATAATCATAATGATCATAATAATAACCATAATAAGCTTGGAAGTAATCATAATAAGCATTATACTAGCCATAATAATCATAATAATCATAATAACTATAATAATCATAATAGTCATAATAATAACCATAATAAACTTGCAAATAATCATATTTATCATTATAATAGCAATAATAACCATAAAAATCATAATAGCCATAATAATCAGAATGTTGATCATAATCATCATACTAACAGCCATAATAATCATAGTGATCATCATAATAACTACAATAATCATAATAATCGTAATTGTAATGTTAATAAGCATAGCAATAATCACAATAACCATTGTAACCATAATAATCTTAATGATGATCATAATATTCATGATAACTAATACCAAGATCCGTAATAATCATAATAATCATAATAATAACCATACTGGGTACGGAAATAATTATAATATACATTATACTAGCCATAACAACCATAATAGTCATAGTAGCCATAATAATCATAATAGTCGTAATAATAACCATAATGAACTTGGAAATAATCGTAATAATAATTACAATAGCCATAATAGCCATAAAAATCACAATAGCCATAATAATCTGAATGGTGATCATAATAATAATACTAACAACCATAATGATCATAGTAATCATCATAATAAACAGAATAGTCATGGAAATAATCTTAATAACTATTATTATTAACGTAATAACCATAATCATCGTAATAACCATAATGATCTTAATGATGACCATAATATTCATCATAAGTATACCTAGACATATAATAATCAGAGTAATCATAATAATAAACATAAGAAGCTTTGAAATAATCATAATAACCGTTATACTAGCCATAGTAGCCATAATAATCATAATAACCATAATAATCATAATAATTATAATAATAACCATAATAAGCTTGGAAGTAATCATAATAAGCATTATACTAGCCATAATAATCATAATAATCATAATAACTATAATAATCATAATAGTCATAATAATAACCATAATAAACTGGCAAATAATCATATTTATCATTATAATAGCAATAATAACCATAAAAATCATAATAGCCATAATAATCAGAATGTTGATCATAATCATCATACTAACAGCAATAATAATCATAGTGATCATCATAATAACTACAATAATCATAATAATCGTAATTGTAATGTTAATAAGCATAGCAATAATCACAATAACCATAGTAACCGTAATAATCTTAATGATGATCATAATATTCATGATAATTACATCAAGGTCCGTAATAATCATAATAATCATAATAATAACCATAATGGGTTCGGAAATAATCATAATATACATTATACTAGCCATAACAACCATAATAGTCATAATAGCCATAATAATCATAATAGTCGTAATATTAACAATAATGAACTTGGAAATAATCGTAATAATCATTACAATAGCCATAATAGCCATAAAAATCACAATAGCCATAATAATCTGAATGGTGATCATAATAATCATGCTAACAACCATAATGATCATAGTAATCATCATAATAAACAGAACAGTCATGGAAATAACATTAATAATCATTATTATTAACGTAATAACCATAATCATCTTAATAATCATAATGATCTCAATGATGACCATAATATTCATCATAATTATACCTAGACAAATAATAATCAGAGTAATCATAATAATAAACATAATAAGCTTTGAAATAATCATAATAACCGTTATACTAGCCATAATAACCATATTAATCATAATAACTAGTATAATCATAATAGTCATAATAATCGCAATAACCATAATGATCTTAATGATGATCATGATATACATCATAATTGTACCAAGTTCCATAATAAGCATAGTAACCATAATAATAAACATAATAAGCTTTGAAATAATCATTAATAACCGTTATACTAGCCACAGTAACCATAATAATCATAATAACAATAATATTCATAATAATTATAATAATAACCATAATAAGCTTGGAAATAATCATAATAAGCATTATGCTAGCCATAATAATCATAATAATTATAATAATCATACTAGTCATAATAATAACCATAATAAACTTGGAAATAATCATATTTATCATTATAATAGCAATAATAACCATAAAAATCATAATAGCCATAATAATCTGAATGTTGATCCTCATAATCATACTAACAACCATAGTAATCATAGTGATCATCGTAATAACTACAATAATCATATTAATCGTAATTGTAATGTTAATAAGCATAGCAATAATCACAATAATCATAGTAACCATAATAATCTTAATGATGATCACAATATCGATGATAATTATACCAAGATCCGTAATAATCATAATAATCATAATAATAACCATACTGGGTTCGGAAATAATCATAATATACATTATACTAGCCATATCAACCATAATTGTCATAATAGCCATAATAACCATAATAGTCGTAATAATAACAATAATAAACTTGCAAATAATCAAATTTATCATTATAATAGCAATAATAACCATAAAAATCATAATAGCCATAATAATCAGAATGTTGATCATAATCATCATACTAACAGCCATAATAATCATAGTGATCATCATAATAACTACAATAATCATAATAATCGTAATTGTAATGTTAATAAGCATAGCAATAATCACAATAACCAATGTAACCATAATAATCTTAATGATGATCATAATATTCATGATAACTAATACCAAGATCCGTAATAATCATAATAATCATAATAAAAACCATAATGGGTTCGGAAATAATCATAATATACATTATACTAGCCATAACAACCATAATAGTCATAATAGCCATAGTAATCATAATAGTCGTAATAATAACAATATTGAACTTGGAAATAATCGTAATAATCATTACAATAGCCATAATAGCCATAAAAATCACAATAGCCATAATAATCAGAATGGTGATCATAATAATAAAACTAACAACCATAATGATCATAGTAATCATCATAATAAACTGAATAGTCATGGAAATAATCTTAATAACCATTATTATTAACGTAATGACCATAATCATCGTAATAAGCATAATGATCTTAATGATGGCCATAATATTCATCATAATTATACCTAGACATATAATAATCAGAGTAATCATAATAATAAACATAATAAGCTTTGAAATAATCATAATAACCGTTATACTAGCCATAGTAGCCATACTAATCATAATAACCATAATAATCATAATAATTGTAATAATAACCATAATAAGCTTGGAAATAATCATAATAAGCATTATACTATCCATAATAGTCATAATAATCATAATAACTATAATAATCATGATAGTCATAATAGTAACCATAATAAACTTGGAAATAATCATATTTATCATTATAATAGCAATAATAACCATAAAAATCATAATAGCCATAATAATCTGAATGTTGAACATAATAATCATACTAACAGCCATAATAATCACAGTGATCATCATAATAACTGCAATAATCATAATAATCGTAATTGTAATGTTAATAAGCATAGCAATAGTCACAATAATCAGAGTAACCATAATAATTTTAATGATGATCATAATATCCATGATAATTATACCAAGACCCGTAATAATCATAATAATCATAATAATAACCATAATGGGTTCGGAAATAATCATAATATACATTATACTAGCCATAACAACCATAATAGTCATAATAGCCATAATAATCATAATAGTCGTAATAATAACCATAATGAACTTGGAAATAATAGTAATAATCATTACAATAAGCATAATAGCCATAAAAATCGCAATAGCCATAATAATCTGAATGGTGATCATAATAATCATACTAACAACCATAATGATCATAGTAATCATCATAATAAACAGAATCGTCATGGAAATAATCTTAATAATCATTATTATTAACGTAATAACCATAATCATCGTAATAACCATAAAGATCTTAATGATGACCATAATATTTATCATAATTATACTAAGACATATAATAATCAGAGTAATCATAATAATAAACATAATAAGCTTTGAAATAATCATAATAACCTTTATACTAGCCATAATAACCATAATAATCATAATAACTAGAATAATCATAATAGTCGTAATAATCGCAATAACCATAATGATCTTAATGATGATCATGATATTCATCATAATTATACCAAGATCCATAATAATCATAGTAACCATAATAATCAACATAATAAGCTTTGAAATAATCATAATAACCGTTATACTAGCCATATTAACCATAATAATCATAATAACCATAATAATCATAATAATTATAGTAATAACCATAATAAGCTTGGAAATAATCATAATAAGCATTATACTAGCCATAATAATCATTATAACTATAATAATCATACTAGTCATAATAATACCCATAATAAACTTGGAAATAATCATATTTACCATTATAATAGCAATAATAACCATAAAGATCATAATAGCCATAATAATCTGAATGTTGATCCTAATAATCATACTAACAACCATAATAATCATAGTGATCATCATAATAACTACAATAATCATAATAATCGTAATTGTAATGTTAATAAGCTTAGCAATAATCACAATAACCAGAGTAACCGTTATAATCTTAATGATGATCATAATATCCATGATAATTATACCAAGATCCGTAATAATCATAATAACCATAATAATAACCATACTGGGTTCGGAAATAATCATAATATACATTATACTAGCCATATCAACCATAATAGTCATAACAGCCATAATAATCATAATAGTCGTAATAATAACAATAATGAACTTGGAAATAATCGTAATAATCATTACAATAGTCATAACAGCCATAAAAATCACAATAGGCATAATAATCAGAATGGTGATCATAATAATAATACTAACAACCATAATGATCATAGTAATCATCATAATAAACAGAATAGTCATGGAAATAATCTTAATAACCATTATTATTAACGTAATAACCATAATCATCGTAATAACCATAATGATCTTAATGATGACCATAATATTCATCATAATTATACGTAGACATATAATAATCAGAGTAATCATAATAATAAACATAAGAAGCTTTGAAATAATCATAATAACCGTTATACTAGCCATAGTAGCCATAATAATCATAATAACCATAATAATCATAATGATTATAATAATAACCATAATAAGCTTGGAAGTAATCATAATAAGCATTATACTAGCCATAATAATCATAATAATCATAATAACTATAATAATCATAATAGTCATAATAATAACCATAATAAACTTGCAAATAATCATATTTATCATTATAATAGCAATAATAACCATAAAAATCATAATAGCCATAATAATCAGAATGTTGATCATAATCATCATACTAACAGCCATAATAATCATAGTGATCATCATAATAACTACAATAATCATAATAATCGTAATTGTAATGTTAATAAGCATAGCAATAATCACAATAACCATTGTAACCATAATAATCTTAATGATGATCATAATATCCATGATAATTATACCAAGATCCGTAATAATCATAATAATCATAATAATAACCATACTGGGTACGGAAATAATTATAATATACATTATACTAGCCATAACAACCATAATAGTCATAATAGCCATAATAATCATAATAGTCGTAATAATAACAATAATGAACTTGGAAATAATCGTAATAATAATTACATTAGTCATAATAACCATAAAAATCACAATAGGCATAATAATCAGAATGGTGATCATAATAATAATACTAACAACCATAATGATCATAGTAATCATCATAATAAACAGAATAGTCATGGAAATAATCTTAATAACTATTATTATTAACGTAATAACCATAATCATCGTAATAACCATAATGATCTCAATGATGACCATAATATTCATCATAATTATACCTAGACATATAATAATCAGAGTAATCATAATAATAAACATAATAAGCTTTGAAGTAATCATAATAACCGTTATACTAGCCATAGTAACCATACTAATCATAATAACCATAATAATCATAAAAATTATAATAATAACCATAATAAGCTTGGAAATAATCATAATAAGCATTATACTAGCTATAATAATCATAATAATCATAACAACTAAAATAATCATAATAGTCATAATAATAACCGTAATAAACTTGGAAATAATCATATTTATCATTATAATAGCAATAATAACCATAAAAATCATAATAGCCATAATAATCTGAATGTTGAACATAATAATCATACTAACAGCCATAATAATCACAGTGATCATCATAATAACTGCAATAATCATAATAATCGTAATTGTAATGTTAATAAGCATAGCAATAGTCACAATAATCAGAGTAACCATAATAATTTTAATGATGATCATAATATCCATGATAATTATACCAAGACCCGTAATAATCATAATAATCATAATAATAACCATAATGGGTTCGGAAATAATCATAATATACATTATACCAGCCATAACAGCCATAATAGTCATAATAGCCATAATAATCATAATAGTCGTAATATTAACAATAATGAACTGGGAAATAATCGTAATAATCATTACAATAGTCATAATAGCCATAAAAATCACAATAGGCCTAATAATCAGAATGGTGATCATAATAATAATACTAACAACCATAATGATCATAGTAATCATCATAATAAACAGAATAGTCATGGAAATAATCCTAATAACCATTATTATTAACGTAATAACCATAATCATCGTAATAACCATAATGATCTTAATGATGACCATAATATTCATCATAATTATACCTAGACATATAATAATCAGAGTAATCATAATAATAAACATAATAAGCTTTGAAATAATCATAATAACCGTTATACTAGCCATAGTAACCATACTAATCATAATAACCATAATAATCATAATAATTATAATAATAACCATAATAAGCTTGGAAATAATCATAATAAGCATTATACTAGCCATAATAATCATAATATCTATAATAATCATAATAGTCATAATGATAACCATAATAAACTTGGAAATAGTCATATTTATCATTATAATAGCAATAATAACCATAAAGATCATAATAGCCATAATAATCTGAATGTTGATCCTGATAATCATACTAACAACCATTATGATCATAGTGATCATCATAATAACTACAATAATCATAATAATCGTAATTGTAATGTTAGTAAGCTTAGCAATAATCACAATAACCATAGTAACCGTAATAATCTTAATGATGATCATAATATTCATGATAATTACATCAAGGTCCGTAATAATCATAATAATCATAATAATAACCATAATGGGTTCGGAAATAATCATAATATACATTATACTAGCCATAACAACCATAATAGTCATAATAGCCATAATAATCATAATAGTCGTAATAATAACCATAATGAACTTGGAAATAATAGTAATAATCATTACAATAAGCATAATAGCCATAAAAATCGCAATAGCCATAATAATCTGAATGGTGATCATAATAATCATACTAACAACCATAATGATCATAGTAATCATCATAATAAACAGAATCGTCATGGAAATAATCTTAATAATCATTATTATTAACGTAATGACCATAATCATCGTAATAAGCATAATGATCTTAATGATGGCCATAATATTCATCATAATTATTCCTAGACATATAATAATCAGAGTAATCATAATAATAAACATAATAAGCTTTGAAATAATCATAATAACCGTTATACTAGCCATAATAACCATATTAATCATAATAACTAGTATAATCATAATAGTCATAATAATCGCAATAACCATAATGATCTTAATGATGATCATGATATACATCATAATTGTACCAAGTTCCATAATAAGCATAGTAACCATAATAATAAACATAATAAGCTTTGAAATAATCATTAATAACCGTTATACTAGCCACAGTAACCATAATAATCATAATAACAATAATATTCATAATAATTATAATAATAACCATAATAAGTTTGGAAATAATCATAATAAGCATTATGCTAGCCATAATAATCATAATAATTATAATAATCATACTAGTCATAATAATAACCATAATAAACTTGGAAATAATCATATTTATCATTATAATAGCAATAATAACCATAAAAATCATAATAGCCATAATAATCTGAATGTTGATCCTCATAATCATACTAACAACCATAGTAATCATAGTGATCATCGTAATAACTACAATAATCATATTAATCGTAATTGTAATGTTAATAAGCATAGCAATAATCACAATAATCATAGTAACCATAATAATCTTAATGATGATCACAATATCGATGATAATTATACCAAGATCCGTAATAATCATAATAATCATAATAATAACCATACTGGGTTCGGAAATAATCATAATATACATTATACTAGCCATATCAACCATAATTGTCATAATAGCCATAATAACCATAATAGTCGTAATAATAACAATAATAAACTTGCAAATAATCAAATTTATCATTATAATAGCAATAATAACCATAAAAATCATAATAGCCATAATAATCAGAATGTTGATCATAATCATCATACTAACAGCCATAATAATCATAGTGATCATCATAATAACTACAATCATCATAATAATCGTAATTGTAATGTTAATAAGCATAGCAATAATCACAATAACCAATGTAACCATAATAATCTTAATGATGATCATAATATTCATGATAACTAATACCAAGATCCGTAATAATCATAATAATCATAATAATAACCATAATGGGTTCGGAAATAATCATAATATACATTATACTAGCCATAACAACCATAATAGTCATAATAGCCATAGTAATCATAATAGTCGTAATAATAACAATATTGAACTTGGAAATAATCGTAATAATCATTACAATAGCCATAATAGCCATAAAAATCACAATAGCCATAATAATCAGAATGGTGATCATAATAATAAAACTAACAACCATAATGATCATAGTAATCATCATAATAAACTGAATAGTCATGGAAATAATCTTAATAACCATTATTATTAACGTAATGACCATAATCATTGTAATAAGCATAATGATCTTAATGATGGCCATAATATTCATCATAATTATACCTAGACATATAATAATCAGAGTAATCATAATAATAAACATAATAAGCTTTGAAATAATCATAATAACCGTTATACTAGCCATAGTAGCCATACTAATCATAATAACCATAATAATCATAATAATTATAATAATAACCATAATAAGCTTGGAAATAATCATAATAAGCATTATACTAGCCATAATAGTCATAATAATCATAATAACTATAATAATCATGATAGTCATAATAATAACCATAATAAACTTGGAAATAATCATATTTATCATTATAATAGCAATAATAACCATAAAAATCATAATAGCCATAATAATCTGAATGTTGAACATAATAATCATACTAACAGCCATAATAATCACAGTGATCATCATAATAACTGCAATAATCATAATAATCGTAATTGTAATGTTAATAAGCATAGCAATAGTCACAATAATCAGAGTAACCATAATAATTTTAATGATGATCATAATATCCATGATAATTATACCAAGACCCGTAATAATCATAATAATCATAATAATAACCATAATGGGTTCGGAAATAATCATAATATACATTATACTAGCCATAACAACCATAATAGTCATAATAGCCATAATAATCATAATAGTCGTAATAATAACCATAATGAACTTGGAAATAATAGTAATAATCATTACAATAAGCATAATAGCCATAAAAATCGCAATAGCCATAATAATCTGAATGGTGATCATAATAATCATACTAACAACCATAATGATCATAGTAATCATCATAATAAACAGAATCGTCATGGAAATAATCTTAATAATCATTATTATTAACGTAATAACCATAATCATCGTAATAACCATAAAGATCTTAATGATGACCATAATATTTATCATAATTATACTAAGACATATAATAATCAGAGTAATCATAATAATAAACATAATAAGCTTTGAAATAATCATAATAACCTTTATACTAGCCATAATAACCATAATAATCATAATAACTAGAATAATCATAATAGTCGTAATAATCGCAATAACCATAATGATCTTAATCATGATCATGATATTCATCATAATTATACCAAGATCCATAATAATCATAGTAACCATAATAATCAACATAATAAGCTTTGAAATAATCATAATAACCGTTATACTAGCCATATTAACCATAATAATCATAATAACCATAATAATCATAATAATTATAGTAATAACCATAATAAGCTTGGAAATAATCATAATAAGCATTATACTAGCCATAATAATCATTATAACTATAATAATCATACTAGTCATAATAATACCCATAATAAACTTGGAAATAATCATATTTACCATTATAATAGCAATAATAACCATAAAGATCATAATAGCCATAATAATCTGAATGTTGATCCTAATAATCATACTAACAACCATAATAATCATAGTGATCATCATAATAACTACAATAATCATAATAATCGTAATTGTAATGTTAATAAGCTTAGCAATAATCACAATAACCAGAGTAACCGTAATAATCTTAATGATGATCATAATATCCATGATAATTATACCAAGATCCGTAATAATCATAATAACCATAATAATAACCATACTGGGTTCGGAAATAATCATAATATACATTATACTAGCCATATCAACCATAATAGTCATAACAGCCATAATAATCATAATAGTCGTAATAATAACAATAATGAACTTGGAAATAATCGTAATAATCATTACAATAGTCATAACAGCCATAAAAATCACAATAGGCATAATAATCAGAATGGTGATCATAATAATAATACTAACAACCATAATGATCATAGTAATCATCATAATAAACAGAATAGTCATGGAAATAATCTTAATAACCATTATTATTAACGTAATAACCATAATCATCGTAATAACCATAATGATCTTAATGATGACCATAATATTCATCATAATTATACGTAGACATATAATAATCAGAGTAATCATAATAATAAACATAAGAAGCTTTGAAATAATCATAATAACCGTTATACTAGCCATAGTAGCCATAATAATCATAATAACCATAATAATCATAATGATTATAATAATAACCATAATAAGCTTGGAAGTAATCATAATAAGCATTATACTAGCCATAATAATCATAATAATCATAATAACTATAATAATCATAATAGTCATAATAATAACCATAATAAACTTGCAAATAATCATATTTATCATTATAATAGCAATAATAACCATAAAAATCATAATAGCCATAATAATCAGAATGTTGATCATAATCATCATACTAACAGCCATAATAATCATAGTGATCATCATAATAACTACAATAATCATAATAATCGTAATTGTAATGTTAATAAGCATAGCAATAATCACAATAACCATTGTAACCATAATAATCTTAATGATGATCATAATATCCATGATAATTATACCAAGATCCGTAATAATCATAATAATCATAATAATAACCATACTGGGTACGGAAATAATTATAATATACATTATACTAGCCATAACAACCATAATAGTCATAGTAGCCATAATAATCATAATAGTCGTAATAATAACCATAATGAACTTGGAAATAATCGTAATAATAATTACAATATCCATAATAGCCATAAAAATCACAATAGCCATAATAATCTGAATGGTGATCATAATAATAATACTAACAACCATAATGATCATAGTAATCATCATAATAAACAGAATAGTCATGGAAATAATCTTAATAACTATTATTATTAACGTAATAACCATAATCATCGTAATAACCATAATGATCTTAATGATGACCATAATATTCATCATAAGTATACCTAGACATATAATAATCAGAGTAATCATAATAATAAACATAAGAAGCTTTGAAATAATCATCATAACCGTTATACTAGCCATAGTAGCCATAATAATCATAATAACCATAATAATCATAATAATTATAATAATAACCATAATAAGCTTGGAAGTAATCATAATAAGCATTATACTAGCCATAATAATCATAATAATCATAATAACTATAATAATCATAATAGTCATAATAATAACCATAATAAACTGGCAAATAATCATATTTATCATTATAATAGCAATAATAACCATAAAAATCATAATAGCCATAATAATCAGAATGTTGATCATAATCATCATACTAACAGCAATAATAATCATAGTGATCATCATAATAACTACAATAATCATAATAATCGTAATTGTAATGTTAATAAGCATAGCAATAATCACAATAACCATTGTAACCATAATAATCTTAATGATGATCATAATATCCATGATAATTATACCAAGATCCGTAATAATCATAATAATCATAATAATAACCATACTGGGTACGGAAATAATTATAATATACATTATACTAGCCATAACAACCATAATAGTCATAATAGCCATAATAATCATAATAGTCGTAATAATAACAATAATGAACTTGGAAATAATCGTAATAATAATTACATTAGTCATAATAACCATAAAAATCACAATAGGCATAATAATCAGAATGGTGATCATAATAATAATACTAACAACCATAATGATCATAGTAATCATCATAATAAACAGAATAGTCATGGAAATAATCTTAATAACTATTATTATTAACGTAATAACCATAATCATCGTAATAACCATAATGATCTCAATGATGACCATAATATTCATCATAATTATACCTAGACATATAATAATCAGAGTAATCATAATAATAAACATAATAAGCTTTGAAGTAATCATAATAACCGTTATACTAGCCATAGTAACCATACTAATCATAATAACCATAATAACCATAAAAATTATAATAATAACCATAATAAGCTTGGAAATAATCATAATAAGCATTATACTAGCTATAATAATCATAATAATCATAACAACTAAAATAATCATAATAGTCATAATAATAACCGTAATAAACTTGGAAATAATCATATTTATCATTATAATAGCAATAATAACCATAAAAATCATAATAGCCATAATAATCTGAATGTTGAACATAATAATCATACTAACAGCCATAATAATCACAGTGATCATCATAATAACTGCAATAATCATAATAATCGTAATTGTAATGTTAATAAGCATAGCAATAGTCACAATAATCAGAGTAACCATAATAATTTTAATGATGATCATAATATCCATGATAATTATACCAAGACCCGTAATAATCATAATAATCATAATAATAACCATAATGGGTTCGGAAATAATCATAATATACATTATACCAGCCATAACAGCCATAATAGTCATAATAGCCATAATAATCATAATAGTCGTAATATTAACAATAATGAACTTGGAAATAATCGTAATAATCATTACAATAGTCATAATAGCCATAAAAATCACAATAGGCCTAATAATCAGAATGGTGATCATAATAATAATACTAACAACCATAATGATCATAGTAATCATCATAATAAACAGAATAGTCATGGAAATAATCCTAATAACCATTATTATTAACGTAATAACCATAATCATCGTAATAACCATAATGATCTTAATGATGACCATAATATTCATCATAATTATACCTAGACATATAATAATCAGAGTAATCATAATAATAAACATAATAAGCTTTGAAATAACCATAATAACCGTTATACTAGCCATAGTAACCATACTAATCATAATAACCATAATAATCATAATGATCATAATAATAACCATAATAAGCTTGGAAGTAATCATAATAAGCATTATACTAGCCATAATAATCATAATAATCATAATAACTATAATAATCATAATAGTCATAATAATAACCATAATAAACTTGCAAATAATCATATTTATCATTATAATAGCAATAATAACCATAAAAATCATAATAGCCATAATAATCAGAATGTTGATCATAATCATCATACTAACAGCCATAATAATCATAGTGATCATCATAATAACTACAATAATCATAATAATCGTAATTGTAATGTTAATAAGCATAGCAATAATCACAATAACCATTGTAACCATAATAATCTTAATGATGATCATAATATTCATGATAACTAATACCAAGATCCGTAATAATCATAATAATCATAATAATAACCATACTGGGTACGGAAATAATTATAATATACATTATACTAGCCATAACAACCATAATAGTCATAGTAGCCATAATAATCATAATAGTCGTAATAATAACCATAATGAACTTGGAAATAATCGTAATAATAATTACAATAGCCATAATAGCCATAAAAATCACAATAGCCATAATAATCTGAATGGTGATCATAATAATAATACTAACAACCATAATGATCATAGTAATCATCATAATAAACAGAATAGTCATGGAAATAATCTTAATAACTATTATTATTAACGTAATAACCATAATCATCGTAATAACCATAATGATCTTAATGATGACCATAATATTCATCATAAGTATACCTAGACATATAATAATCAGAGTAATCATAATAATAAACATAAGAAGCTTTGAAATAATCATAATAACCGTTATACTAGCCATAGTAGCCATAATAATCATAATAACCATAATAATCATAATAATTATAATAATAACCATAATAAGCTTGGAAGTAATCATAATAAGCATTATACTAGCCATAATAATCATAATAATCATAATAACTATAATAATCATAATAGTCATAATAATAACCATAATAAACTGGCAAATAATCATATTTATCATTATAATAGCAATAATAACCATAAAAATCATAATAGCCATAATAATCAGAATGTTGATCATAATCATCATACTAACAGCAATAATAATCATAGTGATCATCATAATAACTACAATAATCATAATAATCGTAATTGTAATGTTAATAAGCATAGCAATAATCACAATAACCATAGTAACCGTAATAATCTTAATGATGATCATAATATTCATGATAATTACATCAAGGTCCGTAATAATCATAATAATCATAATAATAACCATAATGGGTTCGGAAATAATCATAATATACATTATACTAGCCATAACAACCATAATAGTCATAATAGCCATAATAATCATAATAGTCGTAATATTAACAATAATGAACTTGGAAATAATCGTAATAATCATTACAATAGCCATAATAGCCATAAAAATCACAATAGCCATAATAATCTGAATGGTGATCATAATAATCATGCTAACAACCATAATGATCATAGTAATCATCATAATAAACAGAACAGTCATGGAAATAACATTAATAATCATTATTATTAACGTAATAACCATAATCATCTTAATAATCATAATGATCTCAATGATGACCATAATATTCATCATAATTATACCTAGACAAATAATAATCAGAGTAATCATAATAATAAACATAATAAGCTTTGAAATAATCATAATAACCGTTATACTAGCCATAATAACCATATTAATCATAATAACTAGTATAATCATAATAGTCATAATAATCGCAATAACCATAATGATCTTAATGATGATCATGATATACATCATAATTGTACCAAGTTCCATAATAAGCATAGTAACCATAATAATAAACATAATAAGCTTTGAAATAATCATTAATAACCGTTATACTAGCCACAGTAACCATAATAATCATAATAACAATAATATTCATAATAATTATAATAATAACCATAATAAGCTTGGAAATAATCATAATAAGCATTATGCTAGCCATAATAATCATAATAATTATAATAATCATACTAGTCATAATAATAACCATAATAAACTTGGAAATAATCATATTTATCATTATAATAGCAATAATAACCATAAAAATCATAATAGCCATAATAATCTGAATGTTGATCCTCATAATCATACTAACAACCATAGTAATCATAGTGATCATCGTAATAACTACAATAATCATATTAATCGTAATTGTAATGTTAATAAGCATAGCAATAATCACAATAATCATAGTAACCATAATAATCTTAATGATGATCACAATATCGATGATAATTATACCAAGATCCGTAATAATCATAATAATCATAATAATAACCATACTGGGTTCGGAAATAATCATAATATACATTATACTAGCCATATCAACCATAATTGTCATAATAGCCATAATAACCATAATAGTCGTAATAATAACAATAATAAACTTGCAAATAATCAAATTTATCATTATAATAGCAATAATAACCATAAAAATCATAATAGCCATAATAATCAGAATGTTGATCATAATCATCATACTAACAGCCATAATAATCATAGTGATCATCATAATAACTACAATAATCATAATAATCGTAATTGTAATGTTAATAAGCATAGCAATAATCACAATAACCAATGTAACCATAATAATCTTAATGATGATCATAATATTCATGATAACTAATACCAAGATCCGTAATAATCATAATAATCATAATAAAAACCATAATGGGTTCGGAAATAATCATAATATACATTATACTAGCCATAACAACCATAATAGTCATAATAGCCATAGTAATCATAATAGTCGTAATAATAACAATATTGAACTTGGAAATAATCGTAATAATCATTACAATAGCCATAATAGCCATAAAAATCACAATAGCCATAATAATCAGAATGGTGATCATAATAATAAAACTAACAACCATAATGATCATAGTAATCATCATAATAAACTGAATAGTCATGGAAATAATCTTAATAACCATTATTATTAACGTAATGACCATAATCATCGTAATAAGCATAATGATCTTAATGATGGCCATAATATTCATCATAATTATACCTAGACATATAATAATCAGAGTAATCATAATAATAAACATAATAAGCTTTGAAATAATCATAATAACCGTTATACTAGCCATAGTAGCCATACTAATCATAATAACCATAATAATCATAATAATTATAATAATAACCATAATAAGCTTGGAAATAATCATAATAAGCATTATACTATCCATAATAGTCATAATAATCATAATAACTATAATAATCATGATAGTCATAATAGTAACCATAATAAACTTGGAAATAATCATATTTATCATTATAATAGCAATAATAACCATAAAAATCATAATAGCCATAATAATCTGAATGTTGAACATAATAATCATACTAACAGCCATAATAATCACAGTGATCATCATAATAACTGCAATAATCATAATAATCGTAATTGTAATGTTAATAAGCATAGCAATAGTCACAATAATCAGAGTAACCATAATAATTTTAATGATGATCATAATATCCATGATAATTATACCAAGACCCGTAATAATCATAATAATCATAATAATAACCATAATGGGTTCGGAAATAATCATAATATACATTATACTAGCCATAACAACCATAATAGTCATAATAGCCATAATAATCATAATAGTCGTAATAATAACCATAATGAACTTGGAAATAATAGTAATAATCATTACAATAAGCATAATAGCCATAAAAATCGCAATAGCCATAATAATCTGAATGGTGATCATAATAATCATACTAACAACCATAATGATCATAGTAATCATCATAATAAACAGAATCGTCATGGAAATAATCTTAATAATCATTATTATTAACGTAATAACCATAATCATCGTAATAACCATAAAGATCTTAATGATGACCATAATATTTATCATAATTATACTAAGACATATAATAATCAGAGTAATCATAATAATAAACATAATAAGCTTTGAAATAATCATAATAACCTTTATACTAGCCATAATAACCATAATAATCATAATAACTAGAATAATCATAATAGTCGTAATAATCGCAATAACCATAATGATCTTAATGATGATCATGATATTCATCATAATTATACCAAGATCCATAATAATCATAGTAACCATAATAATCAACATAATAAGCTTTGAAATAATCATAATAACCGTTATACTAGCCATATTAACCATAATAATCATAATAACCATAATAATCATAATAATTATAGTAATAACCATAATAAGCTTGGAAATAATCATAATAAGCATTATACTAGCCATAATAATCATTATAACTATAATAATCATACTAGTCATAATAATACCCATAATAAACTTGGAAATAATCATATTTACCATTATAATAGCAATAATAACCATAAAGATCATAATAGCCATAATAATCTGAATGTTGATCCTAATAATCATACTAACAACCATAATAATCATAGTGATCATCATAATAACTACAATAATCATAATAATCGTAATTGTAATGTTAATAAGCTTAGCAATAATCACAATAACCAGAGTAACCGTAATAATCTTATTGATGATCATAATATCCATGATAATTATACCAAGATCCGTAATAATCATAATAACCATAATAATAACCATACTGGGTTCGGAAATAATCATAATATACATTATACTAACCATATCAACCATAATAGTCATAACAGCCATAATAATCATAATAGTCGTAATAATAACAATAATGAACTTGGAAATAATCGTAATAATCATTACAATAGTCATAACAGCCATAAAAATCACAATAGGCATAATAATCAGAATGGTGATCATAATAATAATACTAACAACCATAATGATCATAGTAATCATCATAATAAACAGAATAGTCATGGAAATAATCTTAATAACCATTATTATTAACGTAATAACCATAATCATCGTAATAACCATAATGATCTTAATGATGACCATAATATTCATCATAATTATACGTAGACATATAATAATCAGAGTAATCATAATAATAAACATAAGAAGCTTTGAAATAATCATAATAACCGTTATACTAGCCATAGTAGCCATAATAATCATAATAACCATAATAATCATAATGATTATAATAATAACCATAATAAGCTTGGAAGTAATCATAATAAGCATTATACTAGCCATAATAATCATAATAATCATAATAACTATAATAATCATAATAGTCATAATAATAACCATAATAAACTTGCAAATAATCATATTTATCATTATAATAGCAAGAATAACCATAAAAATCATAATAGCCATAATAATCAGAATGTTGATCATAATCATCATACTAACAGCAATAATAATCATAGTGATCATCATAATAACTGCAATAATCATAATAATCGTAATTGTAATGTTAATAAGCATAGCAATAATCACAATAACCATTGTAACCATAATAATCTTAATGATGATCATAATATCCATGATAATTATACCAAGATCCGTAATAATCATAATAATCATAATAATAACCATACTGGGTACGGAAATAATTATAATATACATTATACTAGCCATAACAACCATAATAGTCATAGTAGCCATAATAATCATAATAGTCGTAATAATAACCATAATGAACTTGGAAATAATCGTAATAATAATTACAATAGCCATAATAGCCATAAAAATCACAATAGCCATAATAATCTGAATGGTGATCATAATAATAATACTAACAACCATAATGATCATAGTAATCATCATAATAAACAGAATAGTCATGGAAATAATCTTAATAACTATTATTATTAACGTAATAACCATAATCATCGTAATAACCATAATGATCTTAATGATGACCATAATATTCATCATAAGTATACCTAGACATATAATAATCAGAGTAATCATAATAATAAACATAAGAAGCTTTGAAATAATCATAATAACCGTTATACTAGCCATAGTAGCCATAATAATCATAATAACCATAATAATCATAATAATTATAATAATAACCATAATAAGCTTGGAAGTAATCATAATAAGCATTATACTAGCCATAATAATCATAATAATCATAATAACTATAATAATCATAATAGTCATAATAATAACCATAATAAACTGGCAAATAATCATATTTATCATTATAATAGCAATAATAACCATAAAAATCATAATAGCCATAATAATCAGAATGTTGATCATAATCATCATACTAACAGCAATAATAATCATAGTGATCATCATAATAACTACAATAATCATAATAATCGTAATTGTAATGTTAATAAGCATAGCAATAATCACAATAACCATATTAACCATAATAATCTTAATGATGATCATAATATCCATGATAATTATACCAAGATCCGTAATAATCATAATAATCATAATAATAACCATACTGGGTACGGAAATAATTATAATATACATTATACTAGCCATAACAACCATAATAGTCATAATAGCCATAATAATCATAATAGTCGTAATAATAACAATAATGAACCTGGAAATAATCGTAATAATAATTACATTAGTCATAATAACCATAAAAATCACAATAGGCATAATAATCAGAATGGTGATCATAATAATAATACTAACAACCATAATGATCATAGTAATCATCATAATAAACAGAATAGTCATGGAAATAATCTTAATAACTATTATTATTAACGTAATAACCATAATCATCGTAATAACCATAATGATCTCAATGATGACCATAATATTCATCATAATTATACCTAGACATATAATAATCAGAGTAATCATAATAATAAACATAATAAGCTTTGAAGTAATCATAATAACCGTTATACTAGCCATAGTAACCATACTAATCATAATAACCATAATAATCATAAAAATTATAATAATAACCATAATAAGCTTGGAAATAATCATAATAAGCATTATACTAGCTATAATAATCATAATAATCATAACAACTAAAATAATCATAATAGTCATAATAATAACCGTAATAAACTTGGAAATAATCATATTTATCATTATAATAGCAATAATAACCATAAAAATCATAATAGCCATAATAATCTGCATGTTGATCATATTAATCATACTAACAGCCATAATAATCATAGTGATCATCATAATAACTACAATAATCATAATAATCGTAATTGTAATGTTAATAAGCATAGCAATAATCACAATAATAAGAGTAACCATAATAATCTTAATGATGGTCATAATATTCATGATAATTACATCAAGATCCGTAATAATCATAATAATCATAATAATAACCATAATGGGTAAGGAAATAATCATAATATACATTATATCAGCCATAACAACCATAATAGTCATAATAGGCATAATAATCATAATAGTCGTAATAATAACAATAATGAACTCGGAAATAATCGTAATAATAATTATAATAGTCATAATAGCCATAAAAATCACAATAGCCATAATAATCAGAATGGTGATCATAATAATCATACTAACAACCATTATGACCATAGTGATCATCATACTAACTACAATAATCATAATAATCGTAATTGTAATGTTAGTAAGCTTAGCAATAATCACAATAACCATAGTAACCGTAATAATCTTAATGATGATCATAATATTCATGATAATTACATCAAGGTCCGTAATAATCATAATAATCATAATAATAACCATAATGGGTTCGGAAATAATCATAATATACATTATACTAGCCATAACAACCATAATAGTCATAATAGCCATAATAATCATAATAGTCGTAATAATAACAATAATGAACTTGGAAATAATCGTAATAATCATTACAATAGTCATAATAGCCATAAAAGTCACAATAGGCATAGTAATCAGAATGGTGATCATAATAATAATACTAACAACCATATTGATCATAGTAATCATCATAATAAACAGAATAGTCATGGAAATAATCTGAATAACCATTATTATTAACGTAATAACCACAATCATCGTAATAACCATAATAATCTTAATGATGACCATAATATTCACCATAATTATACCTAGACATATAATAATCAGAGTAATCATAATAATAAACATAATAAGCTTTGAAATAATCATAATAACCTTTATACTAGCCATAATAACCATAATAATCATAATAACTAGAATAATCATAATAGTCATAATAATCGCAATAACCATAATGATCTTAATGATGATCATGATATACATCATAATTGTACCAAGTTCCATAATAAGCATAGTAACCATAATAATAAACATAATAAGCTTTGAAATAATCATAATAACCGTTATACTAGCCACAGTAACCATAATAATCATAATAACAATAATATTCATAATAATTATAGTAATAACCATAATAAGCTTGGAAGTAATCATAATAAGCATTATGCTTGCCATAATAATCATAATAATTATAATAATCATACTAGTCATAATAATAACCATAATAAACTTGGAAATAATCATATTTATAATTATAATAGCAATAATAACCATAAAGATTATAATAGCCATAATAATCTGAATGTTGATCCTGATAATCATACTGACAACTATAATAATCATAGTGATCATCATTATAACTACAATAATCATAATAATCGTAATTGTAATGTTAATAAGCATAGCAATAATCACAATAATCATAGTAACCATAATAATCTTAATGATGATCATAATATCCATGATAATTATACCAAGATCCGTAGTAATCATAATAATCATAATAATAACCATAATGGGTTCGGAAATAATCATAGTATACATTATACTAGCCATATCAACCATAATAGTCATAATAGACATAATAATCATAATAGTCGTAATAATAACAATAATGAACTTGGAAATAATCGTAATAATAATTACATTAGTCATAATAACCATAAAAATCACAATAGGCATAATAATCAGAATGGTGATCATAATAATAATACTAACAACCATAATGATCATAGTAATCATCATAATAAACAGAATAGTCATGGAAATAATCTTAATAACTATTATTATTAACGTAATAACCATAATCATCGTAATAACCATAATGATCTCAATGATGACCATAATATTCATCATAATTATACCTAGACATATAATAATCAGAGTAATCATAATAATAAACATAATAAGCTTTGAAGTAATCATAATAACCGTTATACTAGCCATAGTAACCATACTAATCATAATAACTAAAATAATCATAATAGTCATAATAATAACCGTAATAAACTTGGAAATAATCATATTTATCATTATAATAGCAATAATAACCATAAAAATCATAATAGCCATAATAATCTGAATGTTGATCATATTAATCATACTAACAGCCATAATAATCATAGTGATCATCATAATAACTACAATAATCATAATAATCGTAATTGTAATGTTAATAAGCATAGCAATAATCACAATAATCAGAGTAACCATAATAATCTTAATGATGGTCATAATATTCATGATAATTACATCAAGATCCGTAATAATCATAATAATCATAATAATAACCATAATGGGTAAGGAAATAATCATAATATACATTATATCAGCCATAACAACCATAATAGTCATAATAGCCATAATAATCATAATAGTCGTAATAATAACAATAATGAACTCGGAAATAATCGTAATAATAATTATAATAGTCATAATAGCCATAAAAATCACAATAGCCATAATAATCAGAATGGTGATCATAATAATCATACTAACAACCATTATGACCATAGTGATCATCATACTAACTACAATAATCATAATAATCGTAATTGTAATGTTAGTAAGCTTAGCAATAATCACAATAACCATAGTAACCGTAATAATCTTAATGATGATCATAATATTCATGATAATTACATCAAGGTCCGTAATAATCATAATAATCATAATAATAACCATAATGGGTTCGGAAATAATCATAATATACATTATACTAGCCATAACAACCACAATAGTCATAATAGCCATAATAATCATAATAGTCGTAATAATAACAATAATGAACTTGGAAATAATCGTAATAATCATTACAATAGTCATAATAGCCATAAAAATCACAATAGGCATAGTAATCAGAATGGTGATCATAATAATAATACTAACAACCATATTGATCATAGTAATCATCATAATAAACAGAATAGTCATGGAAATAATCTGAATAACCATTATTATTAACGTAATAACCACAATCATCGTAATAACCATAATGATCTTAATGATGACCATAATATTCATCATAATTATACCTAGACATATAATAATCAGAGTAATCATAATAATAAACATAATAAGCTTTGAAATAATCATAATAACCTTTATACTAGCCATAATAACCATAATAATCATAATAACTAGAATAATCATAATAGTCATAATAATCGCAATAACCATAATGATCTTAATGATGATCATGATATACATCATAATTGTACCAAGTTCCATAATAAGCATAGTAACCATAATAATAAACATAATAAGCTTTGAAATAATCATAATAACCGTTATACTAGCCACAGTAACCATAATAATCATAATAACAATAATATTCATAATAATTATAGTAATAACCATAATAAGCTTGGAAGTAATCATAATAAGCATTATGCTTGCCATAATAATCATAATAATTATAATAATCATACTAGTCATAATAATAACCATAATAAACTTGGAAATAATCATATTTATCATTATAATAGCAATAATAACCATAAAGATTATAATAGCCATAATAATCTGAATGTTGATCCTGATAATCATACTGACAACTATAATAATCATAGTGATCATCATTATAACTACAATAATCATAATAATCGTAATTGTAATGTTAATAAGCATAGCAATAATCACAATAATCATAGTAACCATAATAATCTTAATGATGATCATAATATCCATGATAATTATACCAAGATCCGTAGTAATCATAATAATCATAATAATAACCATAATGGGTTCGGAAATAATCATAGTATACATTATACTAGCCATATCAACCATAATAGTCATAATAGACATAATAATCATAATAGTCGTAATAATAACAATAATGAACTTGGAAATAATCGTAATAATAATTACATTAGTCATAATAACCATAAAAATCACAATAGGCATAATAATCAGAATGGTGATCATAATAATAATACTAACAACCATAATGATCATAGTAATCATCATAATAAACAGAATAGTCATGGAAATAATCCTAATAACCATTATTATTAACGTTATAACCATAATCATCGTAATAACCATAATGATCTTAATGATGACCATAATATTCATCATAATTATACCTAGACATAAAATAATCAGAGTAATCATAATAATAAACATAATAAGCTTTGAAATTATCATAATAACCGTTATACTAGCCATAGTAACCATACTAATCATAATAACCATAATAATCATAATAATTATAGTAATAACCATAATAAGCTTGGAAATAATCAGAATAAGCATTATACTAGCCATAATAATCATAATAATTATAATAATCATACTAGTCATAATAATACCCATAATAAACTTGGAAATAATCATATTTATCATTATAATAGCAATAATAACCATAAAGATCATAATAGCCATAATAATCTGAATGTTGATCCTGATAATCATACTAACAACTATAATAATCATAGTGATCATCATAATGACTACAATAATCATAATAATCGTAATTGTAATTTTAATAGGCATAGCAATAATCACAATAATCATAGTAACCATAATAATCTTAATGATGATCATAATATCCATGATAATTATACCAAGATCCGTAATAATCATAATAATCATAATAATAACCATAATGGGTTCGGAAATAATCATAGTATACATTATAATAGCCATATCAACCATAATAGTCATAATAGACATAATAATCATAATAGTCGTAATAATAACAATAATGAACTCGGAAATAATCGTAATAATAGTTATAATAGTCATAATAGCCATAAAAATCACAATAGCCATAATAATCAGAATGGTGATCATAATAATCATACTAACAACCATTATGATCATAGTGATCATCATAATAACTACAATAATCATAATAATCGTAATTGTAATGTTAGTAAGCTTAGCAATAATCACAATAACCATAGTAACCGTAATAATCTTAATGATGATCATAATATTCATGATAATTACATCAAGGTCCGTAATAATCATAATAATCATAATAATATCCATAATGGGTTCGGAAATAATCATAATATACATTATACTAGCCATAACAACCATAATAGTCATAATAGCCATAATAATCATAATAGTCGTAATAATAACCATAATGAACTTGGAAATAATCGTAATAATCATTACAATAGCCATAATAGCCATAAAAATCACAATAGCCATAATAATCTGAATGGTGATCATAATAATCATGCTGACAACCATAATGATCATAGTAATCATCATAATAAACAGAACAGTCATGGAAATAACATTAATAATCATTATTATTAACGTAATTACCATAATCATCTTAATAATCATAATGATCTCAATGATGACCATAATATTCATCATAATTATACCTAGACAAATAATAATCAGAGTAATCATAATAATAAACATAATAAGCTTTGAAATAATCATAATAACCTTTATACTAGCCATAATAACCATA
Organism: Calliopsis andreniformis; assembly: GCF_051401765.1. NCBI lineage: Eukaryota > Metazoa > Arthropoda > Insecta > Hymenoptera > Andrenidae > Calliopsis > Calliopsis andreniformis. The sequence continues at coordinate 688,431 of NW_027480616.1, read as the reverse complement.
ATAATCATAATAACTAGTATAATCATAATAGTCATAATAATCGCAATAACCATAATGATCTTAATGATGATCATGATATACATCATAATTGTACCAAGTTCCATAATAAGCATAGTAACCATAATAATAAACATAATAAGCTTTGAAATAATCATTAATAACCGTTATACTAGCCACAGTAACCATAATAATCATAATAACAATAATATTCATAATAATTATAATAATAACCATAATAAGCTTGGAAATAATCATAATAAGCATTATGCTAGCCATAATAATCATAATAATTATAATAATCATACTAGTCATAATAATAACCATAATAAACTTGGAAATAATCATATTTATCATTATAATAGCAATAATAACCATAAAAATCATAATAGCCATAATAATCTGAATGTTGATCCTCATAATCATACTAACAACCATAGTAATCATAGTGATCATCATAATAACTACAATAATCATATTAATCGTAATTGTAATGTTAATAAGCATAGCAATAATCACAATAATCATAGTAACCATAATAATCTTAATGATGATCACAATATCGATGATAATTATACCAAGATCCGTAATAATCATAATAATCATAATAATAACCATACTGGGTTCGGAAATAATCATAATATACATTATACTAGCCATATCAACCATAATTGTCATAATAGCCATAATAACCATAATAGTCGTAATAATAACAATAATAAACTTGCAAATAATCAAATTTATCATTATAATAGCAATAATAACCATAAAAATCATAATAGCCATAATAATCAGAATGTTGATCATAATCATCATACTAACAGCCATAATAATCATAGTGATCATCATAATAACTACAATAATCATAATAATCGTAATTGTAATGTTAATAAGCATAGCAATAATCACAATAACCATTGTAACCATAATAATCTTAATGATGATCATAATATTCATGATAACTAATACCAAGATCCGTAATAATCATAATAATCATAATAATAACCATAATGGGTTCGGAAATAATCATAATATACATTATACTAGCCATAACAACCATAATAGTCATAATAGCCATAGTAATCATAATAGTCGTAATAATAACAATATTGAACTTGGAAATAATCGTAATAATCATTACAATAGCCATAATAGCCATAAAAATCACAATAGCCATAATAATCAGAATGGTGATCATAATAATAAAACTAACAACCATAATGATCATAGTAATCATCATAATAAACTGAATAGTCATGGAAATAATCTTAATAACCATTATTATTAACGTAATGACCATAATCATCGTAATAAGCATAATGATCTTAATGATGGCCATAATATTCATCATAATTATACCTAGACATATAATAATCAGAGTAATCATAATAATAAACATAATAAGCTTTGAAATAATCATAATAACCGTTATACTAGCCATAGTAGCCATACTAATCATAATAACCATAATAATCATAATAATTATAATAATAACCATAATAAGCTTGGAAATAATCATAATAAGCATTATACTAGCCATAATAGTCATAATAATCATAATAACTATAATAATCATGATAGTCATAATAATAACCATAATAAACTTGGAAATAATCATATTTATCATTATAATAGCAATAATAACCATAAAAATCATAATAGCCATAATAATCTGAATGTTGAACATAATAATCATACTAACAGCCATAATAATCACAGTGATCATCATAATAACTGCAATAATCATAATAATCGTAATTGTAATGTTAATAAGCATAGCAATAGTCACAATAATCAGAGTAACCATAATAATTTTAATGATGATCATAATATCCATGATAATTATACCATGAACCGTAATAATCATAATAATCATAATAATAACCATAATGGGTTCGGAAATAATCATAATATACATTATACTAGCCATAACAACCATAATAGTCATAATAGCCATAATAATCATAATAGTCGTAATAATAACCATAATGAACTTGGAAATAATAGTAATAATCATTACAATAAGCATAATAGCCATAAAAATCGCAATAGCCATAATAATCTGAATGGTGATCATAATAATCATACTAACAACCATAATGATCATAGTAATCATCATAATAAACAGAATCGTCATGGAAATAATCTTAATAATCATTATTATTAACGTAATAACCATAATCATCGTAATAACCATAAAGATCTTAATGATGACCATAATATTTATCATAATTATACTAAGACATATAATAATCAGAGTAATCATAATAATAAACATAATAAGCTTTGAAATAATCATAATAACCTTTATACTAGCCATAATAACCTTTATACTAGCCATAATAACCATAATAATCATAATAACTAGAATAATCATAATAGTCGTAATAATCGCAATAACCATAATGATCTTAATGATGATCATGATATTCATCATAATTATACCAAGATCCATAATAATCATAGTAACCATAATAATCAACATAATAAGCTTTGAAATAATCATAATAACCGTTATACTAGCCATATTAACCATAATAATCATAATAACCATAATAATCATAATAATTATAGTAATAACCATAATAAGCTTGGAAATACTCATAATAAGCATTATACTAGCCATAATAATCATTATAACTATAATAATCATACTAGTCATAATAATACCCATAATAAACTTGGAAATAATCATATTTATCATTATAATAGCAATAATAACCATAAAGATCATAATAGCCATAATAATCTGAATGTTGATCCTGATAATCATACTGACAACTATAATAATCATAGTGATCATCATAATAACTACAATAATCATAATAATCGTAATTGTAATGTTAATAAGCTTAGCAATAATCACAATAACCAGAGTAACCGTAATAATCTAAATGACGATCATAATATACATGATAATTAATATCAAGATCCGTAATAATCATAATAATCATAATAATAACCATAATGGGTTCGGAAATAATCATAATATACATTATACTAGCCATAACAACCATAATAGTCATAATAGCCATAATAATCATAATAGTCGTAATAATAACAATAATGAACTTGGAAATAATCGTAATAATCATTACAATAGCCATAATAGCCATAAAAATCACAATAGCCATAATAATCAGAATGGTGATCATAATGATAAAACTAACAACCATAATGATCATAGTAATCATCATAATAAACTGAATAGTCATGGAAATAATCTTAATAACCATTATTATTAACGTAATGACCATAATCATCGTAATAAGCATAATGATCTTAATGATGGCCATAATATTCATCATAATTATTCCTAGACATATAATAATCTGAGTAATCATAATAATAAACATAATAAGCTTGAAATAATTATAATAACCGTTATACTAGCCATAGTAACCATACTAATCATAATAACAATAATAATCATAATAATTATAATAATAACCATAATAAGCTTGGAAATAACCATAATAAGCATTATACTAGCCATAATAATCATAATATCTATAATAATCATAATAGTCATAATGATAACCATAATAAACTTGGAAATAGTCATATTTATCATTATAATAGCAATAATAACCATAAAGATCATAATAGCCATAATAATCTGAATGTTGATCCTGATAATCATACTAACAACCATTATGATCATAGTGATCATCATAATAACTACAATAATCATAATAATCGTAATTGTAATGTTAGTAAGCTTAGCAATAATCAGAATAGCCATAGTAACCGTAATAATCTTAATGATGATCATAATATTCATGATAATTACATCAAGGTCCGTAATAATCATAATAATCATAATAATAACCATAATGGGTTCGGAAATAATCATAATATACATTATACTAGCCATAACAACCATAATAGTCATAATAGCCATAATAATCATAATAGTCGTAATAATAACCATAATGAACTTGGAAATAATAGTAATAATCATTACAATAAGCATAATAGCCATAAAAATCGCAATAGCCATAATAATCTGAATGGTGATCATAATAATCATACTAACAACCATAATGATCATAGTAATCATCATAATAAACAGAATCGTCATGGAAATAATCTTAATAATCATTATTATTAACGTAATAACCATAATCATCGTAATAACCATAAAGATCTTAATGATGACCATAATATTTATCATAATTATACTAAGACATATAATAATCAGAGTAATCATAATAATAAACATAATAAGCTTTGAAATAATCATAATAACCTTTATACTAGCCATAATAACCATAATAATCATAATAACTAGAATAATCATAATAGTCGTAATAATCGCAATAACCATAATGATCTTAATGATGATCATGATATTCATCATAATTATACCAAGATCCATAATAATCATAGTAACCATAATAATCAACATAATAAGCTTTGAAATAATCATAATAACCGTTATACTAGCCATATTAACCATAATAATCATAATAACCATAATAATCATAATAATTATAGTAATAACCATAATAAGCTTGGAAATAATCATAATAAGCATTATACTAGCCATAATAATCATTATAACTATAATAATCATACTAGTCATAATAATACCCATAATAAACTTGGAAATAATCATATTTACCATTATAATAGCAATAATAACCATAAAGATCATAATAGCCATAATAATCTGAATGTTGATCCTAATAATCATACTAACAACCATAATAATCATAGTGATCATCATAATAACTACAATAATCATAATAATCGTAATTGTAATGTTAATAAGCTTAGCAATAATCACAATAACCAGAGTAACCGTAATAATCTTAATGATGATCATAATATCCATGATAATTATACCAAGATCCGTAATAATCATAATAACCATAATAATAACCATACTGGGTTCGGAAATAATCATAATATACATTATACTAGCCATATCAACCATAATAGTCATAACAGCCATAATAATCATAATAGTCGTAATAATAACAATAATGAACTTGGAAATAATCGTAATAATCATTACAATAGTCATAACAGCCATAAAAATCACAATAGGCATAATAATCAGAATGGTGATCATAATAATAATACTAACAACCATAATGATCATAGTAATCATCATAATAAACAGAATAGTCATGGAAATAATCTTAATAACCATTATTATTAACGTAATAACCATAATCATCGTAATAACCATAATGATCTTAATGATGACCATAATATTCATCATAATTATACGTAGACATATAATAATCAGAGTAATCATAATAATAAACATAAGAAGCTTTGAAATAATCATAATAACCGTTATACTAGCCATAGTAGCCATAATAATCATAATAACCATAATAATCATAATGATTATAATAATAACCATAATAAGCTTGGAAGTAATCATAATAAGCATTATACTAGCCATAATAATCATAATAATCATAATAACTATAATAATCATAATAGTCATAATAATAACCATAATAAACTTGCAAATAATCATATTTATCATTATAATAGCAAGAATAACCATAAAAATCATAATAGCCATAATAATCAGAATGTTGATCATAATCATCATACTAACAGCAATAATAATCATAGTGATCATCATAATAACTACAATAATCATAATAATCGTAATTGTAATGTTAATAAGCATAGCAATAATCACAATAACCATTGTAACCATAATAATCTTAATGATGATCATAATATCCATGATAATTATACCAAGATCCGTAATAATCATAATAATCATAATAATAACCATACTGGGTACGGAAATAATTATAATATACATTATACTAGCCATAACAACCATAATAGTCATAGTAGCCATAATAATCATAATAGTCGTAATAATAACCATAATGAACTTGGAAATAATCGTAATAATAATTACAATAGCCATAATAGCCATAAAAATCACAATAGCCATAATAATCTGAATGGTGATCATAATAATAATACTAACAACCATAATGATCATAGTAATCATCATAATAAACAGAATAGTCATGGAAATAATCTTAATAACTATTATTATTAACGTAATAACCATAATCATCGTAATAACCATAATGATCTTAATGATGACCATAATATTCATCATAAGTATACCTAGACATATAATAATCAGAGTAATCATAATAATAAACATAAGAAGCTTTGAAATAATCATAATAACCGTTATACTAGCCATAGTAGCCATAATAATCATAATAACCATAATAATCATAATAATTATAATAATAACCATAATAAGCTTGGAAGTAATCATAATAAGCATTATACTAGCCATAATAATCATAATAATCATAATAACTATAATAATCATAATAGTCATAATAATAACCATAATAAACTGGCAAATAATCATATTTATCATTATAATAGCAATAATAACCATAAAAATCATAATAGCCATAATAATCAGAATGTTGATCATAATCATCATACTAACAGCAATAATAATCATAGTGATCATCATAATAACTACAATAATCATAATAATCGTAATTGTAATGTTAATAAGCATAGCAATAATCACAATAACCATTGTAACCATAATAATCTTAATGATGATCATAATATCCATGATAATTATACCAAGATCCGTAATAATCATAATAATCATAATAATAACCATACTGGGTACGGAAATAATTATAATATACATTATACTAGCCATAACAACCATAATAGTCATAATAGCCATAATAATCATAATAGTCGTAATAATAACAATAATGAACTTGGAAATAATCGTAATAATAATTACATTAGTCATAATAACCATAAAAATCACAATAGGCATAATAATCAGAATGGTGATCATAATAATAATACTAACAACCATAATGATCATAGTAATCATCATAATAAACAGAATAGTCATGGAAATAATCTTAATAACTATTATTATTAACGTAATAACCATAATCATCGTAATAACCATAATGATCTCAATGATGACCATAATATTCATCATAATTATACCTAGACATATAATAATCAGAGTAATCATAATAATAAACATAATAAGCTTTGAAGTAATCATAATAACCGTTATACTAGCCATAGTAACCATACTAATCATAATAACCATAATAATCATAAAAATTATCATAATAACCATAATAAGCTTGGAAATAATCATAATAAGCATTATACTAGCTATAATAATCATAATAATCATAACAACTAAAATAATCATAATAGTCATAATAATAACCGTAATAAACTTGGAAATAATCATATTTATCATTATAATAGCAATAATAACCATAAAAATCATAATAGCCATAATAATCTGAATGTTGATCATATTAATCATACTAACAGCCATAATAATCATAGTGATCATCATAATAACTACAATAATCATAATAATCGTAATTGTAATGTTAATAAGCATAGCAATAATCACAATAATAAGAGTAACCATAATAAACTTAATGATGGTCATAATATTCATGATAATTACATCAAGATCCGTAATAATCATAATAATCATAATAATAACCATAATGGGTAAGGAAATAATCATAATATACATTATATCAGCCATAACAACCATAATAGTCATAATAGCCATAATAATCATAATAGTCGTAATAATAACAATAATGAACTCGGAAATAATCGTAATAATAATTATAATAGTCATAATAGCCATAAAAATCACAATAGCCATAATAATCAGAATGGTGATCATAATAATCATACTAACAACCATTATGACCATAGTGATCATCATACTAACTACAATAATCATAATAATCGTAATTGTAATGTTAGTAAGCTTAGCAATAATCACAATAACCATAGTAACCGTAATAATCTTAATGATGATCATAATATTCATGATAATTACATCAAGGTCCGTAATAATCATAATAATCATAATAATAACCATAATGGGTTCGGAAATAATCATAATATACATTATACTAGCCATAACAACCATAATAGTCATAATAGCCATAATAATCATAATAGTCGTAATAATAACAATAATGAACTTGGAAATAATCGTAATAATCATTACAATAGTCATAATAGCCATAAAAATCACAATAGGCATAGTAATCAGAATGGTGATCGTAATAATAATACTAACAACCATATTGATCATAGTAATCATCATAATAAACAGAATAGTCATGGAAATAATCTGAATAACCATTATTATTAACGTAATAACCACAATCATCGTAATAACCATAATGATCTTAATGATGACCATAATATTCATCATAATTATACCTAGACATATAATAATCAGAGTAATCATAATAATAAACATAATAAGCTTTGAAATAATCATAATAACCTTTATACTAGCCATAATAACCATAATAATCATAATAACTAGAATAATCATAATAGTCATAATAATCGCAATAACCATAATGATCTTAATGATGATCATGATATACATCATAATTGTACCAAGTTCCATAATAAGCATAGTAACCATAATAATAAACATAATAAGCTTTGAAATAATCATAATAACCGTTATACTAGCCACAGTAACCATAATAATCATAATAACAATAATATTCATAATAATTATAGTAATAACCATAATAAGCTTGGAAGTAATCATAATAAGCATTATGCTTGCCATAATAATCATAATAATTATAATAATCATACTAGTCATAATAATAACCATAATAAACTTGGAAATAATCATATTTATCATTATAATAGCAATAATAACCATAAAGATTATAATAGCCATAATAATCTGAATGTTGATCCTGATAATCATACTGACAACTATAATAATCATAGTGATCATCATTATAACTACAATAATCATAATAATCGTAATTGTAATGTTAATAAGCATAGCAATAATCACAATAATCATAGTAACCATAATAATCTTAATGATGATCATAATATCCATGATAATTATACCAAGATCCGTAGTAATCATAATAATCATAATAATAACCATAATGGGTTCGGAAATAATCATAGTATACATTATACTAGCCATATCAACCATAATAGTCATAATAGACATAATAATCATAATAGTCGTAACAATAACAATAATGAACTCGGAAATAATCGTAATAATAATTATAATAGTCATAATAGCCATAAAAATCACAATAGCCATAATAATCAGAATGGTGATCATAATAATAAAACTAACAACCATAATGATCATAGTAATCATCATAATAAACTGAATAGTCATGGAAATAATCTTAATAACCATAATTATTAACGTAATGACCATAATCATCGTAATAAGCATAATGATCTTAATGATGACCATAATATTCATCATAATTATACCTAGACATATAATAATCAGAGTAATCATAATAATAAACATAAGAAGCTTTGAAATAATCATAATAACCGTTATACTAGCCATAGTAGCCATAATAATCATAATAACCATAATAATCATAATAATTATAATAATAACCATAATAAGCTTGGAAGTAATCATAATAAGCATTATACTAGCCATAATAATCATAATAATCATAATAACTATAATAATCATAATAGTCATAATAATAACCATAATAAACTTGCAAATAATCATATTTATCATTATAATAGCAATAATAACCATAAAAATCATAATAGCCATAATAATCAGAATGTTGATCATAATCATCATACTAACAGCAATAATAATCATAGTGATCATCATAATAACTACAATAATCATAATAATCGTAATTGTAATGTTAATAAGCATAGCAATAATCACAATAACCATTGTAACCATAATAATCTTAATGATGATCATAATATCCATGATAATTATACCAAGATCCGTAATAATCATAATAATCATAATAATAACCATACTGGGTACGGAAATAATTATAATATACATTATACTAGCCATAACAACCATAATAGTCATAGTAGCCATAATAATCATAATAGTCGTAGTAATAACCATAATGAACTTGGAAATAATCGTAATAATAATTACAATAGCCATAATAGCCATAAAAATCACAATAGCCATAATAATCTGAATGGTGATCATAATAATAATACTAACAACCATAATGATCATAGTAATCATCATAATAAACAGAATAGTCATGGAAATAATCTTAATAACTATTATTATTAACGTAATAACCATAATCATCGTAATAACCATAATGATCTTAATGATGACCATAATATTCATCATAATTATACCTAGACATATAATAATCAGAGTAATCATAATAATAAACATAAGAAGCTTTGAAATAATCATAATAACCGTTATACTAGCCACAGTAGCCATAATAATCATAATAACCATAATAATCATAATAATTATAATAATAACCATAATAAGCTTGGAAGTAATCATAATAAGCATTATACTAGCCATAATAATCATAATAATCATAATAACTATAATAATCATAATATTCATAATAATAACCATAATAAACTGGCAAATAATCATATTTATCATTATAATAGCAATAATAACCAAAAAAATCATAATAGCCATAATAATCAGAATGTTGATCATAATCATCATACTAACAGCAATAATAATCATAGTGATCATCATAATAACTACAATAATCATAATAATCGTAATTGTAATGTTAATAAGCATAGCAATAATCACAATAACCATTGTAACCATAATAATCTTAATGATGATCATAATATCCATGATAATTATACCAAGATCCGTAATAATCATAATAATCATAATAATAACCATACTGGGTACGGAAATAATTATAATATACATTATACTAGCCATAACAACCATAATAGTCATAATAGCCATAATAATCATAATAGTCGTTATAATAACAATAATGAACTTGGAAATAATCGTAATAATAATTACATTAGTCATAATAACCATAAAAATCACAATAGGCATAATAATCAGAATGGTGATCATAATAATAATACTAACAACCATAATGATCATAGTAATCATCATAATAAACAGAATAGTCATGGAAATAATCTTAATAACTATTATTATTAACGTAATAACCATAATCATCGTAATAACCATAATGATCTCAATGATGACCATAATATTCATCATAATTATACCTAGACATATAATAATCAGAGTAATCATAATAATAAACATAATAAGCTTTGAAGTAATCATAATAACCGTTATACTAGCCATAGTAACCATACTAATCATAATAACCATAATAATCATAAAAATTATAATAATAACCATAATAAGCTTGGAAATAATCATAATAAGCATTATACTAGCTATAATAATCATAATAAACATAACAACTAAAATAATCATAATGGTCATAATAATAACCGTAATAAACTTGGAAATAATCATATTTATCATTATAATAGCAATAATAACCATAAAAATCATAATAGCCATAATAATCTGAATGTTGATCATATTAATCATACTAACAGCCATAATAATCATTGTGATCATCATAATAACTACAATAATCATAATAATCGTAATTGTAATGTTAATAAGCATAGCAATAATCACAATAATCAGAGTAACCATAATAATCTTAATGATGGTCATAATATTCATGATAATTACATCAAGATCCGTAATAATCATAATAATCATAATAATAACCATAATGGGTAAGGAAATAATCATAATATACATTATATCAGCCATAACAACCATAATAGTCATAATAGCCATAATAATCATAATAGTCGTAATAATAACAATAATGAACTCGGAAATAATCGTAATAATAATTATAATAGTCATAATAGCCATAAAAATCACAATAGCCATAATAATCAGAATGGTGATCATAATAATCATACTAACAACCATTATGACCATAGTGATCATCATACTAACTACAATAATCATAATAATCGTAATTGTAATGTTAGTAAGCTTAGCAATAATCACAATAACCATAGTAACCGTAATAATCTTAATGATGATCATAATATTCATGATAATTACATCAAGGTCCGTAATAATCATAATAATCATAATAATAACCATAATGGGTTCGGAAATAATCATAATATACATTATACTAGCCATAACAACCATAATAGTCATAATAGCCATAATAATCATAATAGTCGTAATAATAACAATAATGAACTTGGAAATAATCGTAATAATCATTACAATAGTCATAATAGCCATAAAAATCACAATAGGCATAGTAATCAGAATGGTGATCATAATAATAATACTAACAACCATATTGATCATAGTAATCATCATAATAAACAGAATAGTCATGGAAATAATCTGAATAACCATTATTATTAACGTAATAACCACAATCATCGTAATAACCATAATGATCTTAATGATGACCATAATATTCATCATAATTATACCTAGACATATAATAATCAGAGTAATCATAATAATAAACATAATAAGCTTTGAAATAATCATAATAACCTTTATACTAGCCATAATAACCACAATAATCATAATAACTAGAATAATCATAATAGTCATAATAATCGCAATAACCATAATGATCTTAATGATGATCATGATATACATCATAATTGTACCAAGTTCCATAATAAGCATAGTAACCATAATAATAAACATAATAAGCTTTGAAATAATCATAATAACCGTTATACTAGCCACAGTAACCATAATAATCATAATAACAATAATATTCATAATAATTATAGTAATAACCATAATAAGCTTGGAAGTAATCATAATAAGCATTATGCTTGCCATAATAATCATAATAACTATAATAATCATGATAGTCATAATAATAACCATAATAAACTAGGAAATAATCATATTTATCATTATAATAGCAATAATAACCATAAAAATCATAATAGCCATAATAATCTGAATGTTGAACATAATAATCATACTAACAGCCATAATAATCACAGTGATCATCATAATAACTGCAATAATCATAATAATCGTAATTGTAATGTTAATAAGCATAGCAATAGTCACAATAATCAGAGTAACCATAATAATCTTAATGATGATCATAATATTCATGATAATTACATCAAGATCCGTAATAATCATAATAATCATAATAATAACCATAATGGGTTCGGAAATAATCATAATATACATTATACCAGCCATAACAACCATAATAGTCATAATAGCCATAATAATCATAATAGTCGTAATATTAACAATAATGAACTTGGAAATAATCGTAATAATCATTACAATAGTCATAATAGCCATAAAAATCACAATAGGCATAATAATCAGAATGGTGATCATAATAATAATACTAACAACCATAATGATCATAGTAATCATCATAATAAACAGAATAGTCATGGAAATAATCTTAATAACTATTATTATTAACGTAATAACCATAATCATCGTAATAACCATAATGATCTTAATGATGACCATAATATTCATCATAATTATACCTAGACATATAATAATCAGAGTAATCATAATAATAAACATAAGAAGCTTTGAAATAATCATAATAACCGTTATACTAGCCACAGTAGCCATAATAATCATAATAACCATAATAATCATAATAATTATAATAATAACCATAATAAGCTTGGAAGTAATCATAATAAGCATTATACTAGCCATAATAATCATAATAATCATAATAACTATAATAATCATAATATTCATAATAATAACCATAATAAACTGGCAAATAATCATATTTATCATTATAATAGCAATAATAACCATAAAAATCATAATAGCCATAATAATCAGAATGTTGATCATAATCATCATACTAACAGCAATAATAATCATAGTGATCATCATAATAACTACAATAATCATAATAATCGTAATTGTAATGTTAATAAGCATAGCAATAATCACAATAACCATTGTAACCGTAATAATCTTAATGATGATCATAATATCCATGATAATTATACCAAGATCCGTAATAATCATAATAATCATAATAATAACCATACTGGGTACGGAAATAATTATAATATACATTATACTAGCCATAACAACCATAATAGTCATAATAGCCATAATAATCATAATAGTCGTAATAATAACAATAATGAACTTGGAAATAATCGTAATAATAATTACATTAGTCATAATAACCATAAAAATCACAATAGGCATAATAATCAGAATGGTGATCATAATAATAATACTAACAACCATAATGATCATAGTAATCATCATAATAAACAGAATAGTCATGGAAATAATCTTAATAACTATTATTATTAACGTAATAACCATAATCATCGTAATAACCATAATGATCTCAATGATGACCATAATATTCATCATAATTATACCTAGACATATAATAATCAGAGTAATCATAATAATAAACATAATAAGCTTTGAAGTAATCATAATAACCGTTATACTAGCCATAGTAACCATACTAATCATAATAACCATAATAATCATAAAAATTATAATAATAACCATAATAAGCTTGGAAATAATCATAATAAGCATTATACTAGCTATAATAATCATAATAAACATAACAACTAAAATAATCATAATAGTCATAATAATAACCGTAATAAACTTGGAAATAATCATATTTATCATTATAATAGCAATAATAACCATAAAAATCATAATAGCCATAATAATCTGAATGTTGATCATATTAATCATACTAACAGCCATAATAATCATTGTGATCATCATAATAACTACAATAATCATAATAATCGTAATTGTAATGTTAATAAGCATAGCAATAATCACAATAATCAGAGTAACCATAATAATCTTAATGATGGTCATAATATTCATGATAATTACATCAAGATCCGTAATAATCATAATAATCATAATAATAACCATAATGGGTAAGGAAATAATCATAATATACATTATATCAGCCATAACAACCATAATAGTCATAATAGCCATAATAATCATAATAGTCGTAATAATAACAATAATGAACTCGGAAATAATCGTAATAATAATTATAATAGTCATAATAGCCATAAAAATCACAATAGCCATAATAATCAGAATGGTGATCATAATAATCATACTAACAACCATTATGACCATAGTGATCATCATACTAACTACAATAATCATAATAATCGTAATTGTAATGTTAGTAAGCTTAGCAATAATCACAATAACCATAGTAACCGTAATAATCTTAATGATGATCATAATATTCATGATAATTACATCAAGGTCCGTAATAATCATAATAATCATAATAATAACCATAATGGGTTCGGAAATAATCATAATATACATTATACTAGCCATAACAACCATAATAGTCATAATAGCCATAATAATCATAATAGTCGTAATAATAACAATAATGAACTTGGAAATAATCGTAATAATCATTACAATAGTCATAATAGCCATAAAAATCACAATAGGCATAGTAATCAGAATGGTGATCATAATAATAATACTAACAACCATATTGATCATAGTAATCATCATAATAAACAGAATAGTCATGGAAATAATCTGAATAACCATTATTATTAACGTAATAACCACAATCATCGTAATAACCATAATGATCTTAATGATGACCATAATATTCATCATAATTATACCTAGACATATAATAATCAGAGTAATCATAATAATAAACATAATAAGCTTTGAAATAATCATAATAACCTTTATACTAGCCATAATAACCACAATAATCATAATAACTAGAATAATCATAATAGTCATAATAATCGCAATAACCATAATGATCTTAATGATGATCATGATATACATCATAATTGTACCAAGTTCCATAATAAGCATAGTAACCATAATAATAAACATAATAAGCTTTGAAATAATCATAATAACCGTTATACTAGCCACAGTAACCATAATAATCATAATAACAATAATATTCATAATAATTATAGTAATAACCATAATAAGCTTGGAAGTAATCATAATAAGCATTATGCTTGCCATAATAATCATAATAACTATAATAATCATGATAGTCATAATAATAACCATAATAAACTAGGAAATAATCATATTTATCATTATAATAGCAATAATAACCATAAAAATCATAATAGCCATAATAATCTGAATGTTGAACATAATAATCATACTAACAGCCATAATAATCACAGTGATCATCATAATAACTGCAATAATCATAATAATCGTAATTGTAATGTTAATAAGCATAGCAATAGTCACAATAATCAGAGTAACCATAATAATCTTAATGATGATCATAATATTCATGATAATTACATCAAGATCCGTAATAATCATAATAATCATAATAATAACCATAATGGGTTCGGAAATAATCATAATATACATTATACCAGCCATAACAACCATAATAGTCATAATAGCCATAATAATCATAATAGTCGTAATATTAACAATAATGAACTTGGAAATAATCGTAATAATCATTACAATAGTCATAATAGCCATAAAAATCACAATAGGCATAATAATCAGAATGGTGATCATAATAATAATACTAACAACCATAATGATCATAGTAATCATCATAATAAACAGAATAGTCATGGAAATAATCCTAATAACCATTATTATTAACGTAATAACCATAATCATCGTAATAACCATAATGATCTTAATGATGACCATAATATTCATCATAATTATACCTAGACATATAATAATCAGAGTAATCATAATAATAAACATAATAAGCTTTGAAATAATCATAATAACCGTTATACTAGCCATAGTAACCATACTAATCATAATAACCATAATAATCATAATAATTATAGTAATAACCATAATAAGCTTGGAAATAATCAGAATAAGCATTATACTAGCCATAATAATCATAATAATTATAATAATCATACTAGTCATAATAATACCCATAATAAACTTGGAAATAATCATATTTATCATTATAATAGCAATAATAACCATAAAGATCATAATAGCCATAATAATCTGAATGTTGATCCTGATAATCATACTAACAACTATAATAATCATAGTGATCATCATAATGACTACAATAATCATAATAATCGTAATTGTAATTTTAATAAGCATAGCAATAATCACAATAATCATAGTAACCATAATAATCTTAATGATGATCATAATATCCATGATAATTATACCAAGATCCGTAATAATCATAATAATCATAATAATAACCATAATGGGTTCGGAAATAATCATAGTATACATTATACTAGCCATATCAACCATAATAGTCATAATAGACATAATAATCATAATAGTCGTAATAATAACAATAATGAACTCGGAAATAAGCGTAATAATAATTATAATAGTCATAACAGCCATAAAAATCACAATAGCCATAATAATCAGAATGGTGATCATAATAATCATACTAACAACAATTATGATCATAGTGATCATCATAATAACTACAATAATCATAATAATCGTAATTGTAATGTTAGTAAGCTTAGCAATAATCACAATAACCATAGTAACCGTAATAATCTTAATGATGATCATAATATTCATGATAATTACATCAAGGTCCGTAATAATCATAATAATCATAATAATAACCATAATGGGTTCGGAAATAATCGTAATATACATTATACTAGCCATAACAACCATAATAGTCATAGTAGCCATAATAATCATAATAGTCGTAATAATAACCATAATGAACTTGGAAATAATCGTAATAATAATTACAATAGCCATAATAGCCATAAAAATCACAATAGCCATAATAATCTGAATGGTGATCATAATAATCATGCTAACAACCATAATGATCATAGTAATCATCATAATAAACAGAATAGTCATGGAAATAACATTAATAATCATTATTATTAACGTAATAACCATAATCATCTTAATAATCATAATGATCTCAATGATGACCATAATATTCATCATAATTATACCTAGACATATAATAATCAGAGTAATCATAATAATAAACATAATAAGCTTTGAAATAATCATAATAACCTTTATACTAACCATAATAACCATAATAATCATAGTAACTAGAATAATCATAATAGTCATAATAATCGCAATAACCATAATGATCTTAATGATGATCATGATATACATCATAATTGTACCAAGTTCCATAATAAGCATAGTAACCATAATAATAAACATAATAAGCTTTGAAATAATCATAATAACCGTTATACTAGCCACAGTAACCATAATAATCATAATAACAATAATATTCATAATAATTATAGTAATAACCATAATAAGCTTGGAAGTAATCATAATAAGCATTATGCTTGCCATAATAATTATAATAATTATAATAATCATACTAGTCATAATAATAACCATAATAAACTTGGAAATAATCATATTTATCATTATAATAGCAATAATAACCATAAAAATCATAATAGCCATAATAATCTGAATGTTGATCCTCATAATCATACTAACAACCATAGTAATCATAGTGATCATCATAATAACTACAATAATCATAATAATCGTAATTGGAATGTTAATAAGCATAGTAATAATCACAATAATCATAGTAACCATAATAATCTTAATGATGATCACAATATCGATGATAATTATACCAAGATCCGTAATAATCATAATAATCATAATAATAACCATACTGGGTTCGGAAATAATCATAATATACATTATACTAGCCATATCAACCATAATTGTCATAATAGCCATAATAACCATAATAGTCGTAATAATAACAATAATGAACTCGGAAATAATCGTAATAATCATTATAATAGTCATAATAGCCATAAAAATCACAATAGCCATAAGAATCAGAATGGTGATCATAATAATCATACTAACAACCATAATAATCATAGAGATCATCATAATAACTGCAATAATCATAATGATCGCAATTGTAATGTTAATAAGCATAGCAATAATCACAATAATCATAGTAACCATAATAATCTTAATGATGATCATAATATCCATGATAATTATACCAAGATCCGTAATAATCATAATAATCATAATAATAACCATACTGGGTTCGGAAATAATCATAATATACATTATACTAGCCATATCAACCATAATAGTCATAACAGCCATAATAATCATAATAGTCGTAATAATAACAATAATGAACTTGGAAATAATCGTAATAATCATTACAATAGTCATAACAGCCATAAAAATCACAGTAGGCATAATAATCAGAATGGTGATCATAATAATAATACTAACAACCATAATGAGCATAGTAATCATCATAATAAACGGAATAGTCATGGAAATAACCTTAATAACCATTATTATTAACGTAATAACCATAATCATCGTAATAACCATAATGATCTTAATGATGACCATAATATTCATCATAATTATACCTAGACATATAATAATCAGAGTAATCATAATAATAAACATAAGAAGCTTTGAAATAATCATAATAACCGTTATACTAGCCATAGTAGCCATAATAATCATAATAACCATAATAATCATAATAATTATAATAATAACCATAATAAGCTTGGAAGTAATCATAATAAGCATTATACTAGCCATAATAATCATAATAATCATAATAACTATAATAATCATAATAGTCATAATAATAACCATAATAAACTTGCAAATAATCATATTTATCATTATAATAGCAATAATAACCATAAAAATCATAATAGCCATAATAATCAGAATGTTGATCATAATCATCATACTAACAGCAATAATAATCATAGTGATCATCATAATAACTACAATAATCATAATAATCGTAATTGTAATGTTAATAAGCATAGCAATAATCACAATAACCATTGTAACCATAATAATCTTAATGATGATCATAATATCCATGATAATTATACCAAGATCCGTAATAATCATAATAATCATAATAATAACCATACTGGGTACGGAAATAATTATAATATACATTATACTAGCCATAACAACCATAATAGTCATAATGGCCATAATAATCATAATAGTCGTAATAATAACAATAATGAACTTGGAAATAATCGTAATAATAATTACATTAGTCATAATAACCATAAAAATCACAATAGGCATAATAATCAGAATGGTGATCATAATAATAATACTAACAACCATAATGATCATAGTAATCATCATAATAAACAGAATAGTCATGGAAATAATCTTAATAACTATTATTATTAACGTAATAACCATAATCATCGTAATAACCATAATGATCTTAATGATGACCATAATATTCATCATAATTATATCTAGACATATAATAATCAGAGTAATCATAATAATAAACATAATAAGCTTTGAAATAATCATAATAACCGTTATACTAGCCATAGTAACCATACTAATCATAACAACCATAATAATCATAATAATTATAGTAATAACCATAATAAGCTTGGAAATAATCAGAATAAGCATTATACTAGCCATAATAATCATAATAACTATAATAATCATACTAGTCATAATAATACCCATAATAAACTTGGAAATAATCATATTTATCATTATAATAGCAATAATAACCATAAAGATCATAATAGCCATAATAATCTGAATGTTGATCCTGATAATCATACTAACAACTATAATAATCATAGTGATCATCATAATAACTACAATAATCATAATAATCGTAATTGTAATGTTAATAAGCATAGCAATAATCACAATAATCATAGTAACCATAATAATCTTAATGATGATCACAATATCGATGATAATTATACCAAGATCCGTAATAACAATAATAATCATAATAATAACCATACTGGGTTCGGAAATAATCATAATATACATTATACTAGCCATATCAACCATAATTGTCATAATAGCCATAATAACCATAATAGTCGTAATAATAACAATAATGAACTTGGAAATAATCGTAATAATCATTATAATAGTCATAACAGCCATAAAAATCACAATAGCCATAAGAATCAGAATGGTGATCATAATAATCATACTAACAACCATAATAATCATAGAGATCATCATAATAACTGCAATAATCATAATGATCGCAATTGTAATGTTAATAAGCATAGCAATAATCACAATAATCATAGTAACCATAATAATCTTAATGATGATCATAATATCCATGATAATTATACCAAGATCCGTAATAATCATAATAATCATAATAATAACCATACTGGGTTCGGAAATAATCATAATATACATTATACTAGCCATATCAACCATAATAGTCATAACAGCCAAAATAATCATAATAGTCGTAATAATAACAATAATGAACTTGGAAATAATCGTAATAATCATTACAATAGTCATAACAGCCATAAAAATCACAATAGGCATAATAATCAGAATGGTGATCATAATAATAATACTAACAACCGTAATGATCATAGTAATCATCCTAATAAACAGAATAGTCATGGAAATAATCTTAATAACCATTATTATTAGCGTAATAACCATAATCAACGTAATAACCATAATGATCTTAATGATGACCATAATATTCATCATAATTATACCTAGACATATAATAATCAGAGTAATCATAATAATAAACATAATAAGCTTTGAAATAATCATAATAACCGTTATACTAGCCATAGTAACCATACTAATCATAATAACCATAATAATCATAATAATTATAATAATAACCATAATAAGCTTGGAAATAATCATAATAAGCATTATACTAGCCATAATAATCATAATATCTATAATAATTATAATAGTCATAATAATACCCATAATAAACTTGGAACTAATCATATTTATCATTATAATAGCGATAATAACCATAAAGATCATAATAGCCATAATAATCTGAATGTTGATCCTAATAATCATACTAACAACCATAATAATCATAGTGATCATCATAATAACTACAATAATCATAATAATCGTAATTGTAATGTTAATAAGCATAGCAATAACCACAATAATCATCGTAACCATAATAATCTTAATGATCATCATAATATGCATGATAATTATACCAAGATACGTAATAATCATAATAATCATAATAATAACCATAATGGGTTCGGAAATAATCATAATATAGATTATACTAGCCATATCAACCATAATAGTCATAATAGCCATAATAATCATAATAGTCGTAATAATCAGAATGGTGATTATAATAATCATATTAACAACCATAATGATCATAGTAATCATCATAATAAACAGAAGAGTCATGGAAATAACCTTAATAACCATTATTATTAACGTAATAACCATAATCATCGTAATAACCATAATGACCTGAATGATGACCATTATATTCATCATAATTATACTAAGACAAATAATAATCAGAGTAATCATAATAATAAACATAATAAGCTTTGAAATAACCATAATAACATTTATACTAGCCACAATAACCATAATAATCATAATAACTGGAATAATCATAATAGTCATAATAATCGCAATAACCATAATGATCTTAATGATGATCATGATATTCATCATAATTATACCAAGATCCATAATAAGCATAGTAACCATAATAATAAACATAATAAGCTTTGAAATAATCTTAATAACCGTTATACTAGCCATAGTAACCATAATAATCGTAATAACCATAATAATCATAATAATTATAGTAATAACCATAATAAGCTTGGAAATAATCATAATAAGCATTATACTAGCCATAATAATCATAATAACTATAATAATCGTAATAGTCATAATAATAACCATAATAAACTTGGAAATAGTCATATTTATCATTATAATAGCAATAATAACCATAAAAATCATAATAGCCATAATAATCTGAATGTTGATCATAATAATCATATTAACAGCCATAATAGTCATAGTGATCATCATAATAACTACAATAATCATAATAATCGTAATTGTATTGTTAATAAGCATAGCAATAATCACAATAATCAGAGTAACCATAATAATCTTAATGATGACCATAATATCCATGATAATTATACCAAGATCCGTAATAATCATATTAATCATAATAATAACCATAATGGGTTCGGAAATAATCATAATATACATTATACTAGCCATATCAACCATAATAGTGATAATAGCCATAATAATCATAATAGTCGTAATAATAACCATAATGAACTTGGAAATAATCGTAATAATCATTACAATAGCCATAATAGCCATAAAAATCACAATAGCCATAATAATCTGAATGGTGATCATAATAATCATACTAACAACCATAATGATCATAGTAATCATCATAATAAACAGAATAGTCATAGAAATAACCTTAATAATCATTATAATTAACGTAATAACCATAATCATCGTAATAACCATAATGATCTTAATGATGACCATAATATTCATCATAATTATACTAAGACATATAATAATCACAGTAGTCATAATAATAATCATAATAAGCTTTGAAATAACCATAATAACCTCTATACTAGCCATAGTAACCATAATAATCATGATAACCATAATAATCATAATAATTATAGTAATAACCATAATAAGCTTGGAAATAATCATGATAAGCATTATACTAGCCATAATAATCATCATAATCGTAATAACTATAATAATCATAATAGTCATAATAATAACCATAATAAACTTGGAAATAATCATATTTATCATTATAATAGCAATAATAACCATAAAAATCATAATAGCCATAATAATCTGAATGTTGATCATAATAATCATACTAACAGCCATAAAAATCATAGTGATCATCATAATAACTACAATAATAATAATAATCGTAATTGTAATGTTAATAAGCATTGCAATAATGACAATAATCATAGTAACCATAATAATCTTAATGATGACCATAATATCCATGATAATTATACCAAGATCCGTAATAATCATAATAATCATAATAATAACCATAATGGGTTCGGAAATAATCATAATATACATTATACTAGCCATATCAACCATAATAGTCATAATAGCCATAATAATCATAATAGTCGTAATAATAACAATAATGAACTTGGAAACAATCGTAATAATTATTATAATAGTCGCAATAGCCATAAAAATCACAATAGCCATATTAATCAGAATGTTGATCATAATAATCATACTAACAGCCATAATAGTCATAGTGATCATCATAATAACTACAATAATCATAATAATCGTAATTGCAATGTTAATAAGCATAGCAATAATCACAATAATCAGAGTAACCATAATAATCTTAATGATGATCATAATATCCATGATAATTATACCAAGACCCGTAATAATCATAATATTCATAATAATAACCATAATAGTTTCGGAAATAGTCATAATATACTTTATACCAGCCATAACAACCATAATAGTCATGATAGCCATAATAATCATAATAGTCGTAATAATAACAATAAAGAACTTGGAAATAATCGTAATAATCATTACAATAGCCATAATAGCCATAAAAATCACAATAGCCATAATAATCTGAATGGTGATCATAATAATCATACTAACAACCATAATGATCATAGTAATCATCATAATAAACAGAATAGTCATAGATATAACCTTAATAACCGTTATTGTTAACGTAATAACCATAATCATCGTAATAACCATAATGACCTGAATGATGACCATAATATTCATCATAATTATGCTAAGACAAATAATAATCAGAGTAATCATAATAATAAACATAATATGCTTTGAAATAATCATAATAACATTTATACTAGCCATAATAACCATAATAATCATAATAACTGGAATAATCATAATAGTCATAATAATCGCAACAACCATAATGATCTTAATGATGATCATGATATTCATCATAATTATACCAAGATCCATAATAAGCATAGAAACCATAATAATAAACATAATAAGCTTTGAAATAATCATAATAACCGTTATACTAGCCATAGTAACCATAATGATCATAATAACCATAATAATAATAATAATTATAGTAATAACCATAATAAGCTTGGAAATAATCATAATAAGCATTATACTAGCCATAATAATCATAATAACTATAATAACCATAATAGTCATAATAATAACCATAATAAACTTGGAAATAGTCATATTTATCATTATAATAGCAATAATAACCATAAAAATCATAATAGCCATAATATTCTGAATGTTGATCATAATAATCATACTAACAGCCATAATAGTCATAGTGATCATCATAATAACTACAATAATCATAATAATCGTAACTGTAATGTTAATAAGCATAGCAATAATCACAATAATCAGAGTAACCATAATAATCTTAATGATGATCATAATATCCATGATAATTATACCAAGACCCGTAATACTCATAATAATCATAATACTAACCATAATAGGTTCGGAAATAATCATAATATACTTTATACTAGCCATAACAACCATAATAGTCATAATAGCCATAATAATCATAATAGTCGTAATAATAACCATAATGAACTTGGAAATAATCGTAACAATCATTACAATAGCCATAATAGCCACAAAAATCACAATAGCCATAATAATCAGAATGGTGACCCTAATAATCATACTAACAACCATAATGATCATAGTGATCATCATAATAACTACAATAATCATAATAATCGTAATTGTAATGTTAATAAGCTTAGCAATAATCACAATAATCATAGTAACCATAATAATCTTAATGATGATCATAATATCCATGATAATTACACCAAGATCCGTAATAATCATAATAATCGTAATAATAACCATAATGGGTTGGGAAATAATCATAATATACATTATACTAGCCATAACAACCATAATAGTCATAATAGCCATAATAATCATAATGGTTGTAATAATAACAGTAATGAACTTGGAAATAACCGTAATAATCATTACAATAGTCATAATAGCCATAAAAATCACAATAGCCATAATAATCAGAATGGTGATCACAATAATAATACTAACAACCGTAATGATCATAGTAATCATCGTAATAAACAGAATAGTCATGGAAATAATCTTAATAACCATTATTATTAGCGTAATAACCATAATCAACGTAATAACCATAATGATCTTAATGATGACCATAATATTCATCATAATTATACTAAGATATATAATGTTCAGAGTAATCATAATAATAAACATAATAAGCTTTAAAATAATCATAATAACCTTTATACTAGCCATAATAACCATAATAATCATAATAACTAGTATAATCATAATAGTCATAATAATCGCAATAACCATAATGATCTTAATGATGATCATGATAATCATCATAATTATACCAAGATCCATAATAAGCATAGTAATCATAATAATAAACATAATAAGCTTGGAAATAATCATAATAACCGTTATACTAGCCATAGGAACCATAATAATCGTAATAACCATAATAATCATAATAATTATAGTAATAACCATAATAAGCTTGGAAATAATCATAATAAGCATTATACTAGCCATAATAATCATAACAACTATAATAACCATAATAGTCATAATAATAACCATAATAAACTTGGAAATAGTCATATTTATCATTATAATAGCAATAATAACCATAAAAATCATAATAGCCATAATAATCTGAATGTTGATCATAATAATCATACTAACAGCCATAATAGTCATAGTGATCATCATAATAACTACAATAATCATAATAATCGTAATTGTAATGTTAATAAGCATAGCAATAATCACAATAATCAGAGTAACCATAATAATCTTAATGATGATCATAATATCCATGATAATTATACCAAGATCCGTAATAATCATAATATTCATAATAATAACCATAATAGGTTCGGAAATAATCATAATATACTTTATACTAACCATATCAACCATAATAGTCATAATAGCCATAATAATCATAATAGTCGTAATAATAACAATAATGAACTTGGAAACAATCGTAATAATCATTATAATAGTCACAATAGCCATAAAAATCACAATAGCCATATTAATCAGAATGTTGATCATAATAATCATACTAACAGCCATAATAGTCATAGTGATCATCATAATAACTACAATAATCATAATAATCGTAATTGTAATGTTAATAAGCATAGCAATAATCACAATAATCAGAGTAACCATAATAATCTTAATGATGATCATAATATCCATGATAATTATACCAACACCCGTAATAATCATAATATTCATAATAATAACCATAATAGTTTCGGAAATAGTCATAATATACTTTATACCAGCCATAACAACCATAATAGTCATGATAGCCATAATAATCATAATATTCGTAATAATAACAATAAAGAACTTGGAAATAATCGTAATAATCATTACAATAGCCATAATAGCCATAAAAATCACAATAGCCATAATAATCTGAATGGTGATCATAATAATCATAATAATAACCATAATGGGTTCGGAAATAATCATAATATACATTATACTAGCCATATCAACCATAATAGTCATAATAGCCATAAGAATCATAATAGTCGTAATAATAACAATAATGAACTTGGAAATAACCGTAATAATCATTACAATAGTCATAATAGCCATAAAAATCACAATAGCTATAATAATCAGAATGGTGACCATAATAATAATACTAGCAACCGTAATGATCATAGTAATCATCATAATAAACAGAATAGTCATGGAAATAATCTTAATAACCATTATTATTAACGTAATAACCATAATCAACGTAATAACCATAATGATCTTAATGATGACCATAATATTCATCATAATTATACTAAGACATATAATAATCAGAGTAATCATAATAATAGACATAATAAGCTTTGAAATAATCATAATAACCTTTATACTAGCCATAATAACCATAATAATCATAATAACTAGTATAATCATAATAGTCATAATAATCGCAATAACCATAATGATCTTAATGATGATCATGATAATCATCATAATTATACCAAGATCCATAATAAGCATAGCAATCATGATAATAAACATAATAAGCTTGGAAATAATCATAACAACCGTTATACTAGCCATAGGAACCATAATAATCGTAATAACCATAATAATCATAATAATTATAGTAATAACCATAATAAGCTTGGAAATAATCATAATAAGCATTATACTAGCCATAATAATCATAACAACTATAATAACCATAATAGTCATAATAATAACCATAATAAACTTGGAAATAGTCATATTTATCATTATAATAGCAATAATAACCATAAAAATCATAATAGCCATAATAATCTGAATGTTGATCATTATAATCATACTAACAGCCATAATAGTCATAGTGATCATCATAATAACTACAATAATCATAATAATCGTAATTGTATTGTTAATAAGCATAGCAATAATCACAATAATCAGAGTAACCATAATAATCTTAATGATGACCATAATATCCATGATAATTATACCAAGATCCGTAATAATCATAATAATCATAATAATAACCATAATGGGTCCGGAAATAATCATAATATACATTATACTAGCCATATCAACCATAATAGTCATAATAGCCATAATAATCATAATAGTCGTAATAATCAGAATGGTGATCATAATAATCATACTAACAACCATAATGATCATAGTAATCATCATAATAAACAGAAGAGTCATGGAAATGATCTTAATAACCATTATTATTAACGTAATAAACATAATCATCGTAATAACCATAATGACCTGAATGATGACCATAATATTCATCATAATTATACTAAGACAAATAATAATCAGAGTAATCATAATAATAAACATAATAAGCTTTGAAATAATCATAATAACATTTATACTAGCCATAATAACCATAATAATCATAATAACTGGAATAATCATAATAGTCATAATAATCGCAATAACCATAATGATCTTAATGATGATCATGATATTCATCATAATTATACCAAGATCCATAATAAGCATAGTAACCATAATAATAAACATAATAAGCTTTGAAATAATCTTAATAACCGTTAAACTAGCCATAGTAACCATAATAATCGTAATAACCATAATAATCATAATAATTATAGTAATAACCATAATAAGCTTGGAAATAATCATAATAAGCATTATACTAGCCATAATAATCATAATAACTATAATAACCATAATAGTCATAATAATAACCATAATAAACTTGGAAATAGTCATATTTATCATTATAATAGCAATAATAACCATAAAAATCATAATAGCCATAATATTCTGAATGTTGATAATAATAATCATACTAACAGCCATAATAGTCATAGTGATCATCATAATAACTACAATAATCATAATAATCGTAATTGCCATGTTAATAAGCATAGCAATAATCACAATAATCAGAGTAACCATAATAATCTTAATGATGATCTTAATATCCATGATAATTATACCAAGACCCGTAATACTCATAATAATAATAATACTAACCATAATAGGTTCGGAAATAATCATAATATACTTTATACTAGCCATAACAACCATAATAGTCATAATAGCCATAATAATCATAATAGTCGTAATAATAACCATAATGAACTTGGAAATAATCGTAATAATCATTACAATAGCCATAATAGCCATAAAAATCACAATAGCCATAATAATCTGAATGGTGATCATAATAATCATACTAACAACCAGAATGATCTTAGTAATCATCATAATAAACAGAATAGTCATAGAAATAACCTTAATAATCATTATAATTAACGTAATAACCATAATCATCGTAATAACCATAATGATCTTAATGATGACCATAATATTCATCATAATTATACTAAGACATATAATAATCACAGTAATCATAATAATAATCATAATAAGCTTTGAAATAATCATAATAACCTCTATACTAGCCATAATAACCATAATAATCATAATAACTAGAATAATCATAATAGTCATAATAATCGCAATAACCACAATGATCTTAATGATGATCTTGATATTCATCATAATTATACCAAGATCCATAATAAGCATAGTAACCATAATAATAAACATAATAAGCTTTGAAATAATCATAAGAAACGTTATACTAGCCATAGTAACCATAATAATCATAATAACCATAATAATCATAATAATTATAGTAATAACCATAATAAGCTTCGAAATAATCATAATAAGCATTATACTAGCCATAATAATCATAATAATCGTAATAACTATAATAATCATAATAGTCGTAATAATAACAATAATGAGCTTTGAAATAATCATAATAATCATTATAATAGTCATAATAGCCATAAAAATCACAATAGCTATAATAATCAGAGTGGTGATCATAATAATAATACTAGCAACCGTAATGATCATAGTAATCATCATAATAAACAGAATAGTCATGGAAATAATCTTAATAACCATTATTATTAACGTAATAACCATAATCAACGTAATAAGCATAATGGTCTTAATGATGACCATAATATTCATCATAATTATACTAAGACATATAATAATCAGAGTAATCATAATAATAGACATAATAAGCTTTGAAATAATCATAATAACCTTTATACTAGCCATAATAACCATAATAATCATAATAACTAGTATAATCATAATAGTCATAATAATCGCAATAACCATAATGATCTTAATGATGATCATGACATTCATCATAATTATACCAAGATCCATAATAAGCATAGTAACCATAATAATAAACATAATAAGCTTCGAAATAATCATAATAAGCATTATACTAGCCATAATAATCATAATAATCGTAATAACTATAATAATCATAATAGTCATAATAATAACCATAATAAACTTGGAAATAGTCATATTTATCATTATAATAGCAATAATAACCATAAAAATCATAATAGCCATAATAATCTGAATGTTGATCATAATAATCATACTAACAGCCATAATAGTCATAGTGATCATCATAATAACTACAATAATCATAATAATCGTAATTGTAATGTTAATAAGCATAGCAATAATCACAATAATCAGAGTAACCATAATAATCATAATGATGATCTTAATATCCATGATAATTATACCAAGACCCGTAATACTCATAATAATCATAATACTAACCATAATAGGTTCGGAAATAATCATAATATACTTTATACTAGCCATAACAACCATAATAGCCATAATAGCCATAATAATCATAATAGTCGTAATAATAACCATAATGAACTTGGAAATAATCGTAATAATCATTACAATAGCCATAATAGCCATAAAAATCACAATAGCCATAATAATCTGAATGGTGATCATAATAATCATACTAACAACAATAATGATCATAGTAATCATCATAATAAACAGAATAGTCATAGAAATAACCTTAATAATCATTATTATTAACGTAATAAACATAATCATCGTAATAACCATAATGACCTGAATGATGACCATAATATTCATCATAATTATACTAAGACAAATAATAATCAGAGTAATCATAATAATAAACATAATAAGCTTTGAAATAATCATAATAACATTTATACTAGCCATAATAACCATAATAATCATAATAACTGGAATAATCATAATAGTCATAATAATCGCAATAACCATAATGATCTTAATGATGATCATGATATTCATCATAATTATACCAAGATCCATAATAAGCATAGTAACCATAATAATAATCATAATAAGCTTTGAAATAATCTTAATAACCGGTATACTAGCCATAGTAACCATAATAATCGTAATAACCGTAATAATCATAATAATTATAGTAATAACCATAATAAGCTTGGAAATAATCATAATAAGCATTATACTAGCCATAATAATCATAATAACTATAATAACCATAATAGTCATAATAATAACCATAATAAACTTGGAAATAGTCATATTTATCATTATAATAGCAATAATAACCATAAAAATCATAATAGCCATAATAATCTGAATGTTGATAATAATAATCATACTAACAGCCATAATAGTCACAGTGATCATCATAATAACTACAATAATCATAATAATCGTAATTGTATTGTTAATAAGCATAGCAATAATCACAATAATCAGAGTAACCATAATAATCTTAATGATGACCATAATATCCATGATAATTATACCAAGATCCGTAATAATCATATTAATCATAATAATAACCATAATGGGTTCGGAAATAATCATAATATACATTATACTAGCCATATCAACCATAATAGTGATAATAGCCATAATAATCATAATAGTCGTAATAATAACCATAATGAACTTGGAAATAATCGTAATAATCATTACAATAGCCATAATAGCCATAAAAATCGCAATAGCCATAATAATCTGAGTGGTGATCATAATAATCATACTAACAACCATAATGATAATAGTAATCATCATAATAAACAGAATAGTCATAGAAATAACCTTAATAATCATTATAATTAACGTAATAACCATAATCATCGTAATAACCATAATGATCTTAATGATGACCATAATATTCATCATAATTATACTAAGACATATAATAATCACAGTAGTCATAATAATAATCATAATAAGCTTTGAAATAATCATAATAACCTCTATACTAGCCATAGTAACCATAATAATCATGATAACCATAATAATCATAATAATTATAGTAATAACCATAATAAGCTTGGAAATAATCATGATAAGCATTATACTAGCCATAATAATCATCATAATCGTAATAACTATAATAATCATAATAGTCATAATAATAACCCTAATAAACTTGGAAATAATCATATTTATCATTATAATAGCAATAATAACCATAAAAAACATAATAGTCATAATAATCTGAATGTTGATCATAATAATCATACTAACAGCCATAAAAATCATAGTGATCATCATAATAACTACAATAATAATAATAATCGTAATTGTAATGTTAATAAGCATTGCAATAATGACAATAATCATAGTAACCATAATAATCTTAATGATGACCATAATATCCATGATAATTATACCAAGATCCGTAATAATCATAATAATCATAATAATAACCATAATGGGTTCGGAAATAATCATAATATACATTATACTAGCCATATCAACCACAATAGTCATAATAGCCATAATAATCATAATAGTCGTAATAATAACAATAATGAACTTGGAAACAATCGTAATAATCATTATAATAGCCGCAATAGCCATAAAAATCACAATAGCCATATTAATCAGAATGTTGATCATAATAATCAGACTAACAGCCATAATAGTCATAGTGATCATCATAATAACTACAATAATCATAATAATCGTAATTGTAATGTTAATAAGCATAGCAATAATCACAATAATCAGAGTAACCATAATAATCTTAATGATGATCATAATATCCATGATAATTATACCAAGACCCGTAATAATCATAATATTCATAATAATAACCATAATAGTTTCGGAAATAGTCATAATATACTTTATACCAGCCATAACAACCATAATAGTCATGATAGCCATAATAATCATAATAGTCGTAATAATAACAATAAAGAACTTGGAAATAATCGTAATAATCATTACAATAGCCATAATAGCCATAAAAATCACAATAGCCATAATAATCTGAATGGTGATCATAATAATCATACTAACAACCATAATGATCATAGTAATCATCATAATAAACAGAATAGTCATAGATATAACCTTAATAACCGTTATTATTAACGTAATAACCATAATCATCGTAATAACCATAATGACCTGAATGATGACCATAATATTCATCATAATTATACTAAGACAAATAATAATCAGAGTAATCATAATAATAAACATAATATGCTTTGAAATAATCATAATAACATTTATACTAGCCATAATAACCATAATAATCATAATAACTGGAATAATCATAATAGTCATAATAATCGCAACAACCATAATGATCTTAATGATGATCATGATATTCATCATAATTATACCAAGATCCATAATAAGCATAGAAACCATAATAATAAACATAATAAGCTTTGAAATAATCATAATAACCGTTATACTAGCCATAGTAACCATAATAATCATAATAACCATAATAATCATAATAATTATAGTAATAACCATAATAAGCTTGGAAATAATCATAATAAGCATTATACTAGCCATAATAATCATAATAACTATAATAACCATAATAGTCATAATAATAACCATAATAAACTTGGAAATAGTCATATTTATCATTATAATAGCAATAATAACCATAAAAATCATAATAGCCATAATAATCTGAATGTTGATCATAATAATCATACTAACAGCCATAATAGTCATAGTGATCATCATAATAACTACAATAATCATAATAATCGTAACTGTAATGTTAATAAGCATAGCAATAATCACAATAATCAGAGTAACCATAATAATCTTAATGATGATCATAATATCCATGATAATTATACCAAGACCCGTAATACTCATAATAATCATAATACTAACCATAATAGGTTCGGAAATAATCATAATATACTTTATACTAGCCATAACAACCATAATAGTCATAATAGCCATAATAATCATAATAGTCGTAATAATAACCATAATGAACTTGGAAATAATCGTAACAATCATTACAATAGCCATAATAGCCACAAAAATCACAATAGCCATAATAATCAGAATGGTGACCTTAATAATCATACTAACAGCCATAATGATCATAGTGATCATCATAATAACTACAATAATCATAATAATCGTAATTGTAATGTTAATAAGCTTAGCAATAATCACAATAATCATAGTAACCATAATAATCTTAATGATGATCATAATATCCATGATAATTACACCAAGATCCGTAATAATCATAATAATCATAATACTAACCATAATGGGTTGGGAAATAATCATAATATACATTATACTAGCCATAACAACCATAATAGTCATAATAGCCATAATAATCATAATGGTTGTAATAATAACAATAATGAACTTGGAAATAACCGTAATAATCATTACAATAGTCATAATAGCCATAAAAATCACAATAGCCATAATAATCAGAATGGTGATCACAATAATAATACTAACAACCGTAATGATCATAGTAATCATCGTAATAAACAGAATAGTCATGGAAATAATCTTAATAACCATTATTATTAGCGTAATAACCATAATCAACGTAATAACCATAATGATCTTAATGATGACCATAATATTCATCATAATTATACTAAGATATATAATGTTCAGAGTAATCATAATAATAAACATAATAAGCTTTAAAACAATCATAATAACCTTTATACTAGCCATAATAACCATAATAATCATAATAACTAGTATAATCATAATAGTCATAATAATCGCAATAACCATAATGATCTTAATGATGATCATGATATTCATCATAATTATACCAAGATCCATAATAATCATAGTAACCATAATAAAAAACATAATAAGCTTTGAAATAATCATAATAACCGTTATACTAGTCATAGTTACCATAATAATCATAATAACCATAATAATCATAATAATTATAATAATAACCATAATAAGCTTGGAAATAATCATAATAAGCATTATACTAGCCATAATAATCATAATAATCGTAATAACTATAATAATCATAATAGTCATAATAATAACCATAATAAACTTGGAAATAATCATATTTATCATTATAATAGCAATAATAACCATAAAAATCATAATAGCCATAATAATCTGAATGTTGATCATAATAATCATACTAACAGCCATAAAAATCATAGTGATCATCATAATAACTACAATAATAATAATAATCGTAATTGTAATGTTAATAAGCATTGCAATAATGACAATAATCATAGTAGCCATAATAATCTTAATGATGACCATAATATCCATGATAATTATACCAAGATCCGTAATAATCATAATAATCATAATAATAACCATAATGGGTTTCGGAAATAATCATAATATACATTATACTAGCCATATCAACCATAATAGTCATAATAGCCATAAGAATCATAATAGTCGTAATAATAACAATAATGAACTTGGAAATAACCGTAATAATCATTACAATAGTCATAATAGCCATAAAAATCACAATAGCTATAATAATCAGAATGGCGATCATAGTAATAATACTAGCAACCGTAATGATCATAGCAATCATCATAATAAACAGAATAGTCATGGAAATAATCTTAATAACCATTATTATTAACGTAATAACCATAATCAACGTAATAACCATAATGATCTTAATGATGACCATAATATTCATCATAATTATACTAAGACATATAATAATCAGAGTAATCATAATAATAGACATAATAAGCTTTGAAATAATCATAATAACATTTATACTAGCCATAATAACCATAATAATCATAATAACTGGAATAATCATAATAGTCATAATAATCGCAATAACCATAATGATCTTAATGATGATCATGATATTCATCATAATTATACCAAGATCCATAATAAGCATAGTAACCATAATAATAAACATAATAAGCTTTGAAATAATCTTAATAACCGTTATACTAGCCATAGTAACCATAATAATCGTAATAACCATAATAATCATAATAATTATAGTAATAACCATAATAAGCTTGGAAATAATCATAATAAGCATTATACTAGCCATAATAATCATAATAACTATAATAACCATAATAGTCATAATAATAACCATAATAAACTTGGAAATAGTCATATTTATCATTATAATAGCAATAATAACCATAAAAATCATAATAGCCATAATAATCTGAATGTTGATCATAATAATCATACTAACAGCCATAAAAATCATAGTGATCATCATAATAACTACAATAATAATAATAATCGTAATTGTAATGTTAATAAGCATTGCAATAATGACAATAATCATAGTAGCCATAATAATCTTAATGATGACCATAATATCCATGATAATTATACCAAGATCCGTAATAATCATAATAATCATAATAATAACCATAATGGGTTCGGAAATAATCATAATATACATTATACTAGCCATATCAACCATAATAGTCATAATAGCCATAAGAATCATAATAGTCGTAATAATAACAATAATGAACTTGGAAATAACCGTAATAATCATTACAATAGTCATAATAGCCATAAAAATCACAATAGCTATAATAATCAGAATGGCGATCATAGTAATAATACTAGCAACCGTAATGATCATAGCAATCATCATAATAAACAGAATAGTCATGGAAATAATCTTAATAACCATTATTATTAACGTAATAACCATAATCAACGTAATAACCATAATGATCTTAATGATGACCATAATATTCATCATAATTATACTAAGACATATAATAATCAGAGTAATCATAATAATAGACATAATAAGCTTTGAAATAATCATAATAACATTTATACTAGCCATAATAACCATAATAATCATAATAACTGGAATAATCATAATAGTCATAATAATCGCAATAACCATAATGATCTTAATGATGATCATGATATTCATCATAATTATACCAAGATCCATAATAAGCATAGTAACCATAATAATAAACATAATAAGCTTTGAAATAATCTTAATAACCGTTATACTAGCCATAGTAACCATAATAATCGTAATAACCATAATAATCATAATAATTATAGTAATAACCATAATAAGCTTGGAAATAATCATAATAAGCATTATACTAGCCATAATAATCATAATAACTATAATAACCATAATAGTCATAATAATAACCATAATAAACTTGGAAATAGTCATATTTATCATTATAATAGCAATAATAACCATAAAAATCATAATAGCCATAATAATCTGAATGTTGATAATAATAATCATACTAACAGCCATAATAGTCATAGTGATCATCATAATAACTACAATAATCATAATAATCGTAATTGCCATGTTAATAAGCATAGCAATAATCACAATAATCAGAGTAACCATAATAATCCTAATGATGATCTTAATATCCATGATAATTATACCAAGACCCGTAATACTCATAATAATAATAATACTAACCATAATAGGTTCGGAAATAATCATAATATACTTTATACTAGCCATAACAACCATAATAGTCATAATAGCCATAATAATCATAATAGTCGTAATAATAACCATAATGAACTTGGAAATAATCGTAATAATCATTACAATAGCCATAATAGCCATAAAAACCACAATAGCCATAATAATCTGAATGGTGATCATAATAATCATACTAACAACCAGAATGATCTTAGTAATCATCTTAATAAACAGAATAGTCATAGAAATAACCTTAATAATCATTATAATTAACGTAATAACCATAATCATCGTAATAACCATAATGATCTTAATGGTGACCATAATATTCATCATAATTATACTAAGACATATAATAATCACAGTAATCATAATAATAATCATAATAAGCTTTGAAATAATCATAATAACCTCTATACTAGCCATAATAACCATAATAATCATAATAACTGGAATAATCATAATAGTCATAATAATCGCAATAACCACAATGATCTTAATGATGATCATGATATTCATCATAATTATACCAAGATCCATAATAAGCATAGTAACCATAATAATAAACATAATAAGCTTTGAAATAATCATAAGAAACGTTATACTAGCCATAGTAACCATAATAATCATAATAACTAGTATAATCATAATAGTCATAATAATCGCAATAACCATAATGATCTTAATGATGATCATGATATTCATCATAATTATACCAAGATCCATAATAATCATAGTAACCATAATAAAAAACATAATAAGCTTTGAAATAATCATAATAACCGTTATACTAGTCATAGTTACCATAATAATCATAATAACCATAATAATCATAATAATTATAATAATAACCATAATAAGCTTGGAAATAATCATAATAAGCATTATACTAGCCATAATAATCATAATAATCGTAATAACTATAATAATCATAATAGTCATAATAATAACCATAATAAACTTGGAAATAATCATATTTATCATTATAATAGCAATAATAACCATAAAAATCATAATAGCCATAATAATCTGAATGTTGATCATAATAATCATACTAACAGCCATAAAAATCATAGTGATCATCATAATAACTACAATAATAATAATAATCGTAATTGTAATGTTAATAAGCATTGCAATAATGACAATAATCATAGTAACCATAATAATCTTAATGATGATCATAATATCCATGATAATTATACCAAGACACGTAATAATCATAATATTCATAATAATAACCATAATAGTTTCGGAAATAGTCATAATATACTTTATACCAGCCATAACAACCATAATAGTCATGATAGCCATAATAATCATAATAGTCGTAATAATAACAATAAAGAACTTGGAAATAATCGTAATAATCATTACAATAGCCATAATAGCCATAAAAATCACAATAGCCATAATAATCTGAATGGTGATCATAATAATCATACTAACAACCATAATGATCATAGTAATCATCATAATAAACAGAATAGTCATAGATATAACCTTAATAACCGTTATTATTAACGTAATAACCATAATCATCGTAATAACCATAATGACCTGAATGATGACCATAATATTCATCATAATTATACTAAGACAAATAATAATCAGAGTAATCATAATAATAAACATAATATGCTTTGAAATAATCATAATAACATTTATACTAGCCATAATAACCATAATAATCATAATAACTGGAATAATCATAATAGTCATAATAATCGCAACAACCATAATGATCTTAATGATGATCATGATATTCATCATAATTATACCAAGATCTTTAATAAGCATAGAAACCATAATAATAAACATAATAAGCTTTGAAATAATCATAATAACCGTTATACTAGCCATAGTAACCATAATAATCATAATAACCATAATAATCATAATAATTATAGTAATAACCATAATAAGCTTGGAAATAATCATAATAAGCATTATACTAGCCATAATAATCATAATAACTATAATAACCATAATAGTCATAATAATAACCATAATAAACTTGGAAATAGTCATATTTATCATTATAATAGCAATAATAACCATAAAAATCATAATAGCCATAATAATCTGAATGTTGATCATAATAATCATACTAACAGCCATAATAGTCATAGTGATCATCATAATAACTACAATAATCATAATAATCGTAACTGTAACGTTAATAAGCATAGCAATAATCACAAGAATCAGAGTAACCATAATAATCTTAATGATGATCATAATATCCATGATAATTACACCAAGATCCGTAATAATCATAATAATCGTAATAATAACCATAATGGGTTGGGAAATAATCATAATATACATTATACTAGCCATAACAACCATAATAGTCATAATAGCCATAATAATCATAATGGTTGTAATAATAACAATAATGAACTTGGAAATAACCGTAATAATCATTACAATAGTCATAATAGCCATAAAAATCACAATAGCTATAATAATCAGAGTGGTGATCATAATAATAATACTAGCAACCGTAATGATCATAGTAATCATCATAATAAACAGAATAGTCATGGAAATAATCTTAATAACCATTATTATTAACGTAATAACCATAATCAACGTAATAACCATAATGATCTTAATGATGACCATAATATTCATCATAATTATACTAAGACATATAATAATCAGAGTAATCATAATAATAGACATAATAAGCTTTGAAATAATCATAATAACCTTTATACTAGCCATAATAACCATAATAATCATAATAACTAGTATAATCATAATAGTCATAATAATCGCAATAACCATAATGATCTTAATGATGATCATGACATTCACCATAATTATACCAAGATCCATAATAAGCATAGTAACCATAATAATAAACATAATAAGCTTTGAAATAATCATAATAACCGTTATACTAGCCATAGTAACCATAATAATCATAATAACTATAGTAATAACCATAATAAGCTTGGAAATAATCATAATAACCGTTATACTAGCCATAGTAACCATAATAATCATAGTAACCATAATAATCATAATAACCATAATAATCATAATAATTACAGTAATAACCATAATAAGCTTGGAAATAATCATAATAAGCATTATACTAGCCATAATAATCATAATAATCGTAATAACTATAATAATCATAATAGTCATAATAATAACCATAATAAACTTGGAAATAATCATATTTATCATTATAATAGCAATAATAACCATAAAAATCATAATAGCCATAATAATCTGAATGTTGATCATAATAATCATACTAACAGCCATAAAAATCATAGTGATCATCATAATAACTACAATAATAATAATAATCGTAATTGTAATGTTAATAAGCATTGCAATAATGACAATAATCATAGTAACCATAATAATCTTAATGATGACCATAATATCCATGATAATTATACCAAGATCCGTAATAATCATAATAATAATAATAATAACCATAATGGGTTCGGAAATAATCATAATATACATTATACTAGCCATATCAACCATAATAGTCATAATAGCCATAATAATCATAATAGTCGTAATAATTACAATAATGAACTTGGAAACAATCGTAATAATCATTATAATAGTCACAATAGCCATAAAAATCACAATAGCCATATTAATCAGAATGTTGATCATAATAATCATACTAACAGCCATAATAGTCATAGTGATCATCATAATAACTACAATAATCATAATAATCGTAATTGTAATGTTAATAAGCATAGCAATAATCACAATAATCAGAGTAACCATAATAATCTTAATGATGATCATAATATCCATGATAATTATACCAAGATCCGTAATAATCATAATATTCATAATAATAACCATAATAGGTTCGGAAATAATCATAATATACTTTATACTAACCATAACAACCATAATAGTCATAATAGCCATAATAATCATAATAGTCGTAATAATAACAATAATGAACTTGGAAATAATCGTAATAATCATTACAATAGCCATAATAGCCATAAAAATCACAATAGCCATAATAATCAGAATGGTGATCATAATAATCATACTAACAACCATAATGATCATAGTAATCATCATAATAAACAGAATAGTCATAGAAATAATCTTAATAATCATTATAATTAACGTAATAACCATAATCATCGTAATAACCATAATGATCTTAATGATGACCATAATATTCATCATAATTATACTAAGACATATAATAATCACAGTAATCATAATAATAATCATAATAAGCTTTGAAATAATCATAATAACCTCTATACTAGCCATAGTAACCATAATAATCATGATAACCATAATAATCATAATAATTATAGTAATAACCATAATAAGCTTGGAAATAATCATGATAAGCATTATACTAGCCATAATAATCATCATAATCGTAATAACTATAATAATCATAATAGTCATAATAATAACCATAATAAACTTGGAAATAATCATATTTATCATTATAATAGCAATAATAACCATAAAAATCATAATAGCCATAATAATCTGAATGTTGATCATAATAATCATACTAACAGCCATAAAAATCATAGTGATCATCATAATAACTACAATAATAATAATAATCGTAATTGTAATGTTAATAAGCATTGCAATAATGACAATAATCATAGTAGCCATAATAATCTTAATGATGACCATAATATCCATGATAATTATACCAAGATCCGTAATAATCATAATAATCATAATAATAACCATAATGGGTTCGGAAATAATCATAATATACATTATACTAGCCATATCAACCATAATGGTCATAATAGCCATAATAATCATAATAGTCGTAATAATAACAATAATGAGCTTTGAAATAATTATAATAATCATTATAATAGCCATAATAGCAATAAAAATCACAATAGCCATGATAATCTGAATGGTGGTCATAACAATCATACTAACAACCATAAAGATCATAGTAATCATCATAATAAACAGAATAGTCATCGAAATAATCTTAATAACCATTATTATTAACGTAATAAACATAATCATCGTAATAACCATAATGACCTGAATGATGACCATAATATTCATCATAATTATACTAAGACAAAAAATAATCAGAGTAATCATAATAATAAACATAATAAGCTTTGAAATAATCATAATAACATTTATACTAGCCATAATAACCATAATAATCGTAATAACTGGAATAATCATAATAGTCATAATAATCGCGATAACCATAATGATCTTAATGATGATCATGATATTCATCATAATTATACCAAGATCCATAATAAGCATAGTAACCATAATAATAAACATAATAAGCTTTGAAATAATCTTAATAACCGTTATACTAGCCATAGTAACCATAATAATCGTAATAACCATAATAATCATAATAATTATAGTAATAACCATTATAAGCTTGGAAATAATCATAATAAGCATTATACTAGCCATAATAATCATAATAACTATAATAACCATAATAGTCATAATAATAACCATAATAAACTTGGAAATAGTCATATTTATCATTATAATAGCAATAATAACCATAAAAATCATAATAGCCATAATAATCTGAATGTTGATAATAATAATCATACTAACAGCCATAATAGTCATAGTGATCATCATAATAACTACAATAATCATAATAATCGTAATTGTATTGTTAATAAGCATAGCAATAATCACAATAATCAGAGTAACCATAATAATCTTAATGATGATCTTAATATCCATGATAATTATACCAAGACCCGTAATACTCATAATAATAATAATACTAACCATAATAGGTTCGGAAATAATCATAATATACTTTATACTAACCATAACAACCATAATAGTCATAATAGACATAATAATCATAATAGTCGTAATAATAACCATAATGAACTTGGAAATAATCGTAATAATCATTACAATAGCCATAATAGCCATAAAAATCACAATAGCCATAATAATCTGAATGGTGATCATAATAATCATACTAACAACCATAATGATCATAGTAATTATCATAATAAACAGAATAGTCATAGAAATAACCTTAATAATCATTATAATTAACGTAATAACCATAATCATCGTAATAACCATAATGATCTTAATGATGACCATAATATTC
Source organism: Calliopsis andreniformis (assembly GCF_051401765.1). NCBI lineage: Eukaryota > Metazoa > Arthropoda > Insecta > Hymenoptera > Andrenidae > Calliopsis > Calliopsis andreniformis. The sequence goes on along the minus strand of NW_027480616.1, from coordinate 644,358 downwards.
ATCATAATTATACTAAGACATATAATAATCACAGCAATCATAATAATAATCATAATAAGCTTTGAAATAATCATAATAACCTCTATACTAGCCATAATAACCATAATAATCATAATAACTAGAATAATCATGATAGTCATAATAATCGCAATAACCACAATGATCTTAATGATGATCATGATATTCATCATAATTATACCAAGATCCATAATAAGCATAGTAACCATAATAATAAACATAATAAGCTTTGAAATAATCATAATAACCGTTATACTAGCCATAGTAACCATAATAATCATAATAACCATAATAATCATAATAATTATAGTAATAACCATAATAAGCTTGGAAATAATCATAATAAGCATTATACTAGCCATAATAATCATAATAACTATAATAACCATAATAGTCATAATAATAACCATAATAAACTTGGAAATAGTCATATTTATCATTATAATAGCAATAATAACCATTAAAATCATAATAGCCATAATAATCTGAATGTTGATCATAATAATCATACTAACAGCCATAATAGTCATAGTGATCATCATAATAACTACAATAATCATAATAATCGTAACTGTAATGTTAATAAGCATAGCAATAATCACAATAATCAGAGTAACCATAATAATCTTAATGATGATCATAATATCCATGATAATTATACCAAGATCCGTAATAATCATAATAATCATAATAATAACCATAATGGGTTCGGAAATAATCATAATATACATTATACTAGCCATATCAACCATAATAGTCAAAATAGCCATAATAATCATAATAGTCGTAATAATAACAATAATGAACTTGGAAACAATCGTAATAATCATTATAATAGTCACAATAGCCATAAAAATCACAATAGCCATATTAGTCAGAATGTTGATCATAATAATCATACTAACAGCCATAATAGTCATAGTGATCATCATAATAACTACAATAATCATAATAATCGTAATTGTAATGTTAATAAGCATAGCAATAATCACAATAATCAGAGTAACCATAATAATCTTAATGATGATCATAATATCCATGATAATTATACCAAGATCCGTAATAATCATAATATTCATAATAATAACCATAATAGGTTCGGAAATAGTCATAATATACTTTATACCAGCCATAACAACCATAATAGTCATAATAGCCATAATAATCATAATAGTCGTAATAATAACAATAATGAGCTTTGAAATAATCATAATAATCATTATAATAGTCATAATAGCCATAAAAATCACAATAGCTATAATAATCAGAGTGGTGATCATAATAATAATACTAGCAACCGTAATGATCATAGTAATCATCATAATAAACAGAATAGTCATGGAAATAATCTTAATAACCATTATTATTAACGTAATAACCATAATCAACGTAATAAGCATAATGATCTTAATGATGACCATAATATTCATCATAATTATACTAAGACATATAATAATCAGAGTAATCATAATAATAGACATAATAAGCTTTGAAATAATCATAATAACCTTTATACTAGCCATAATAACCATAATAATCATAATAACTAGTATAATCATAATAGTCATAATAATCGCAATAACCATAATGATCTTAATGATGATCATGACATTCATCATAATTATACCAAGATCCATAATAAGCATAGTAACCATAATAATAAACATAATAAGCTTCGAAATAATCATAATAAGCATTATACTAGCCATAATAATCATAATAATCGTAATAACTATAATAATCATAATAGTCATAATAATAACCATAATAAACTTGGAAATAGTCATATTTATCATTATAATAGCAATAATAACCATAAAAATCATAATAGCCATAATAATCTGAATGTTGATCATAATAATCATACTAACAGCCATAATAGTCATAGTGATCATCATAATAACTACAATAATCATAATAATCGTAATTGTAATGTTAATAAGCATAGCAATAATCACAATAATCAGAGTAACCATAATAATCATAATGATGATCTTAATATCCATGATAATTATACCCAGACCCGTAATACTCATAATAATCATAATACTAACCATAATAGGTTCGGAAATAATCATAATATACTTTATACTAGCCATAACAACCATAATAGCCATAATAGCCATAATAATCATAATAGTCGTAATAATAACCATAATGAACTTGGAAATAATCGTAATAATCATTACAATAGCCATAATAGCCATAAAAATCACAATAGCCATAATAATCTGAATGGTGATCATAATAATCATACTAACAACAATAATGATCATAGTAATCATCATAATAAACAGAATAGTCATAGAAATAACCTTAATAATCATTATTATTAACGTAATAAACATAATCATCGTAATAACCATAATGACCTGAATGATGACCATAATATTCATCATAATTATACTAAGACAAATAATAATCAGAGTAATCATAATAATAAACATAATAAGCTTTGAAATAATCATAATAACATTTATACTAGCCATAATAACCATAATAATCATAATAACTGGAATAATCATAATAGTCATAATAATCGCAATAACCATAATGATCTTAATGATGATCATGATATTCATCATAATTATACCAAGATCCATAATAAGCATAGTAACCATAATAATAAACATAATAAGCTTTGAAATAATCTTAATAACCGTTATACTAGCCATAGTAACCATAATAATCGTAATAACCATAATAATCATAATAATTATAGTAATAACCATAATAAGCTTGGAAATAATCATAATAAGCATTATACTAGCCATAATAATCATAATAACTATAATAACCATAATAGTCATAATAATAACCATAATAAACTTGGAAATAGTCATATTTATCATTATAATAGCAATAATAACCATAAAAATCATAATAGCCATAATAATCTGAATGTTGATAATAATAATCATACTAACAGCCATAATAGTCATAGTGATCATCATAATAACTACAATAATAATAATAATCGTAATTGTAATGTTAATAAGCATTGCAATAATGACAATAATCATAGTAACCATAATAATCTTAATGATGATCATAATATCCATGATAATTATACCAAGATCAGTAATAATCATAATAATCATAATAATAACCATAATGGGTTCGGAAATAATCATAATATACATTATACTAGCCATATCAACCATAATAGTCATAATAGCCATAATAATCATAATAGTCGTAATAATAACAATAATGAACTTGGAAACAATCGTAATAATCATTATAATAGTCACAATAGCCATAAAAATCACAATAGCCATATTAATCAGAATGTTGATCATAATAATCATACTAACAGCCATAATAGTCATAGTGATCATCATAATAACTACAATAATCATAATAATCGTAATTGTAATGTTAATAAGCATAGCAATAATCACAATAATCAGAGTAACCATAATAATCTTAATGATGATCATAATATCCATGATAATTATACCAAGATCCGTAATAATCATAATATTCATAATAATAACCATAATAGGTTCGGAAATAGTCATAATATACTTTATACCAGCCATAACAACCATAATAGTCATAATAGCCATAATAATCATAATAGTCGTAATAATAACAATAATGAGCTTTGAAATAATCATAATAATCATTATAATAGTCATAATAGCAATAAAAATCACAATAGCCATGATAATCTGAATGGTGGTCATAATAATCATACTAACAACCATAAAGATCATAGTAATCATCATAATAAACAGAATAGTCATGGAAATAATCTTAATAATCATTATGATTATCGTAATAACCATAATCATCGTAATAACCATAATGATCTTAATGATGACCATAATATTCATCATAATTATACTCAGACATATAATAATCACAGTAATCATAATAACAAACATAATAAGCTTTGAAATAATCATAATAACCTTTATACTAGCCATAATAACCATAATAATCATAATAACTAGAATAATCATAATAGTCATAATAATCGCAATAACCATAATGATCTTAATGATGATCATGATATTCATCATAATTATAGCAAGATCCATAATAAGCATAGAAACCATAATAATAAACGTAATAAACTTTGAAATAATCATAATAACCGTTATACTAGCCATAGTAACCATAATAATCATAATAACCATAATAATCATAATAATTATAGTAATAACCATAATAAGCTTGGAAATAATCATAATAAGCATTATACTAGCCATAATAATCATAATAACTATAATAAATATAATAGTCATAATAATAACCATAATAAACTTGGAAATAGTCATATTTATCATTATAATAGCAATAATAACTATAAAAATCATAATAGCCATAATAATCTGAATGTTGATCATAATAATCATACTAACAGCCATAATAGTCATAGTGATCATCATAATAACTACAATAATCATAATAATCGTAACTGTAATGTTAATAAACATAGCAATAATCACAATAATCAGAGTAACCATAATAATCTTAATGATGATCATAATATCCATGATAATTATACCAAGACCCGTAATACTCATAATAATCATAATACTAACCATAATAGGTTCGGAAATAATCATAATATACTTTATACTAGCCATAACAACCATAATAGTCATAATAGCCATAATAATCATAATAGTCGTAATAATAACCATAATGAACTTGGAAATAATCGTAATAATCATTACAATAGCCATAATAGCCACAAAAATCACAATAGCCATAATAATCAGAATGGTGACCTTAATAATCATACTAACAACCATAATGATCATAGTGATCATCATAATAACTGCAATAATCATAATAATCGTAATTGTAATGTTAATAAGCTTAGCAATAGTCAAGGTAATCATAGTAACCATAATAATCTTAATGATGATCATAATATCCATGATAATTATACCAAGATCCGTAATAATCATAATAATCGTAATAATAACCATAATGGGTTGGGAAATAATCATAATATACATTATACTAGCCATAATAATCATAATAACTATAATAACCATAATAGTCATAATAATAACCATAATAAACTTGGAAATAGTCATATTTATCATTATAATAGCAATAATAACCATAAAAATCATAATAGCCATAATAATCTGAATGTAGATCATAATAATCATACTAACAGCCACAATAGTCATAGTGATCATCATAATAAATACAATAATCATAATAATCGTAATTGTATTGTTAATAAGCATAGCAATAATCACAATAATCAGAGTAACCATAATAATCTTAATGATGACCATAACATCCATGATAATTATACCAAGATCCGTAATAATCATAATAATCATAATACTAACCATAATAGGTTCGGAAATTATCATAATATACTTTATACTAGCCATAACAACCATAATAGTCATAATAGCCATAATAATCATAATAGTCGTAATAATAACCATAATGAACTTGGAAATAATCGTAATAATCATTACAATAGCCATAATAGCCACAAAAATCACAATAGCCATAATAATCAGAATGGTGACCTTAATAATCATACTAACAACCATAATGATCATAGTGATCATCATAATAACTACAATAATCATAATAATCGTAATTGTAATGTTAATAAGCTTAGCAATAATCACAATAATCATAGTAACCATAATAATCTTAATGATGATCATAATATCCATGATAATTATACCAAGATCCGTAATAAGCATAATAATCGTAATAATAACCATAATGGGTTGGGAAATAATCATAATATACATTATACTAGCCATAACAACCATAATAGTCATAATAGCCATAATAATCATAATGGTTGTAATAATAACAATAATGAACTTGGAAATAACCGTAATAATCATTACAATAGTCATAATAGCCATAAAAATCACAATAGCCATAATAAACAGAATGGTGATCATAATAATAATACTAACAACCGTAATGATCATAGTAATCATCGTAATAAACAGAATAGTCATGGAAATAATCTTAATAACCATTATTATTAGCGTAATAACCATAATCAACGTAATAACCATAATGATCCTAATGATGACCATAATATTCATCATAATTATACTAAGATATATAATAATCAGAGTAATCATAATAATAAACATAATAAGCTTTGAAATAATCATAATAACCTTTATACTAGCCATAATAACCATAATAATCATAATAACTAGTATAATCATAATAGTCATAATAATCGCAATAACCATAATGATCTTAATGATGATCATGATATTCATCATAATTATACCAAGATCCATAATAATCATAGTAACCATAATAAAAAACATAATAAGCTTTGAAATAATCATAATAACCGTTATACTAGTCATAGTTACCATAATAATCATAATAACCATAATAATCATAATAATTATAATAATAACCATAATAAGCTTGGAAATAATCATAATAAGCATTATACTAGCCATAATAATCATAATAATCGTAATAACTATAATAATCATAATAGTCATATTAATAACCATAATAAACTTGGAAATAATCATATTTATCATTATAATAGCAATAATAACCATAAAAATCATAATAGCCATAATAATCTGAATGTTGATCATAATAATCATACTAACAGCCATAAAAATCATAGTGATCATCACAATAACTACAATAATAATAATAATCGTAATTGTAATGTTAATAAGCATTGCAATAATGACAATAATCATAGTAACCATAATAATCTTAATGATGACCATAATATCCATGATAATTATACCAGGATCCGTAATAGTCATAATAATCATAATAATAACCATAATGGGTTCGGAAATAATCATAATATACATTATACTAGCCATATCGACCATAATAGTCATAATAGCCATAATAATCATAATAGTCGTAATAATAACAATAATGAACCTGGAAACAATCGTAATAATCATTATAATAGTCACGATAGCCATAACAATCACAATAGCCATATTAATCTGAATGGTGATCATAATAATCATACTAACAACCATAATGATCATAGTGATCATCATAATAACTACAATAATCATAATAATCGTAATTGTAATGTTAATAAGCTTAGCAATAATCACAATAATCATAGTAACCGTAATAATTTTAATGATGATCATAATATTCATGATAATTATATCAAGATCCGTAATAATCATAATAATCATAATAATAACCATAATGGGTTCGGAAATAATCATAATATACATTATATTAGCCATAACAACCATAATAGCCATAATAGCCATAATAATCATAATAGTCGTAATAATAACCATAATGAACTTGGAAATAATCGTAATAATCATTACAATAGCCATAATAGCCATAAAAATCACAATAGCCATAATAATCTGAATGGTGATCATAATAATCATACTAACAACCATAATGATCATAGTAATCATCATAGTAAACAGAATAGTCATAGAAATAACCTTAATAATCATTATTATTATCGTAATAACCATAATCATCGTAATAACCATAATGATCTTAATGATGACCATAATATTCATCATAATTATACTAAGACATATAATAATCACAGTAATCATAATAATAATCATCATAAGCTTTGAAATAATCATAATAACCTCTATACTAGCCATAATAACCATAATAACCATAATAACTAGAATAATCATAATAGTCATAATAATCGCAATAACCATAATGATCTTAATGATGATCATGATATTCATCATAATTATATCAAGATCCATAATAAGCATAGTAACCATAATAATAAACATACTAAGCTTTGAAATAATCATAATAACCGTTATACTAGCCATAGTAACCATAATAATCATAATAATCATAATAATCATAATAATTATCGTAATAACCATAATAAGCTTGGAAATAATCATAATAAGCATTATACTAGCCATAATAATCATAATAACTATAATAATCATAATAGTCATAATAATAACCATAATAAACTTGGAAATAGTCATATTTATCATTATAATAGCAATAATAACCATAAAAATCATAATAGCCATAATAATCTGAATGTTGATCATAATAATCATACTAACAGCCATAATAGTCATAGTGATCATCATTATAACTACAATAATCATAATAATCGTAACTGTAATGTTAATAAGCATAGCAATAATCACAATAATCAGAGTAACCATAATAATCTTAATGATGATCATAATATCCATGATAATTATACCAAGACCCGTAATACTCATAATAATCATAATACTACCCATAATAGGTTCGGAAATAATCATAATATACTTTATACTAGCCATAACAACCATAATAGTCATAATAGCCATAATAATCATAATAGTCGTAATAATAACCATAATGAACTTGGAAATAATCGTAATAATCATTACAATAGCCATAATAGCCACAAAAATCACAATAGCCATAATAATCAGAATGGTGACCTTAATAATCATACTAACAACCATAATGATCATAGTGATCATCATAATAACTACAATAATCATAATAATCGTAATTGTAATGTTAATAAGCTTAGCAATAGTCACAGTAATCATAGTAACCATAATAATCTTAATGATGATCATAATATCCATGATAATTATACCAAGATCAGTAATAATCATAATAATCGTAATAATAACCATAATGGGTTGGGAAATAATCATAATATACATTATACTAGCCATAATAATCATAATAACTATAATAACCATAATAGTCATAATAATAACCATAATAAACTTGGAAATAGTCATATTTATCATTATAATAGCAATAATAACCATAAAAATCATAATAGCCATAATAATCTGAATGTTAATCATAATAATCATACTAACAGCCATAATAGTCATATTGATCATCATAATAACTACAATAATCATAATAATCGTAATTGTAATGTTAATAAGCATAGCAATAATCACAATAATCAGAGTAACCATAATAATCATAATGATGATCTTAATATCCATGATAATTATACCAAGACCCGTAATACTCATAATAATCATAATACTAACCATAATAGGTTCGGAAATAATCATAATATACTTTATACTAGCCATAACAACCATAATAGCCATAATAGCCATAATAATCATAATAGTCGTAATAGTAACCATAATGAACTTGGAAATAATCGTAATAATCATTACAATAGCCATAATAGCCATAAAAATCACAATAGCCATAATAATCTGAATGGTGATCATAATAATCATACTAACAACAATAATGATCATAGTAATCATCATAATAAACAGAATAGTCATAGAAATAACCTTAATAATCATTATTATTAACGTAATAACCATAATCATCGTAATAACCATAATCATCGTAATAACCATAATGATCTTAATGATGACCATAATATTCATCATAATTATACTAAGACATATAATAATCACAGTAATCATAATAATAATCATAATAAGCTTTGAAATAATCATAATAACCTCTATACTAGCCATAATAACCATAATAATCATAATAACTAGAATAATCATAATAGTCATAATAATCGCAATAACCATAATGATCTTAATGATGATCATGATATTCATCATAATTATATCAAGATCCATAATAAGCATAGTAACCATAATAATAAACATACTAAGCTTTGAAATAATCATAATAACCGTTATACTAGCCATAGTAACCATAATAATCATAATAACCATAATAATCATAATAATTATCGTAATAACCATAATAAGCTTGGAAATAATCATAATAAGCATTATACTAGCCATAATAATCATAATAACTATAATAATCATAATAGTCATAATAATAACCATAATAAACATGGAAATAGTCATATTTATCATTATAATAGCAATAATAACCATAAAAATCATAATAGCCATAATAATCTGAATGTTGATCATAATAATCATACTAACAGCCATAATAGTCATAGTGATCATCATAATAACTACAATAATCATAATAATCGTAATTGTATTGTTAATAAGCATAGCAATAATCACAATAATCAGAGTAACCATAATAATCTTAATGATGACCATAATATCCATGATAATTATACCAAGATCCGTAATAATCATAATAATCATAATAATAACCATAATGGGTTCGGAAATAATCATAATATACATTATACTAGCCATATCAACCATAATAGTCATAATAGCCATAATAATCATAATAGTCGTAATAATCAGAATGGTGATCATAATAATCATACTAACAACCATAATGATCATAGTAATCATCATAATAAACAGAAGAGTCATGGAAATAATCTTAATAACCATTATTATTAACGTAATAAACATAAACATCGTAATAACCATAATGACCTGAATGATGACCATAATATTCATCATAATTATACTAAGACAAATAATAATCAGAGTAATCATAATAATAAACATAATAAGCTTTGAAATAATCATAATAACATTTATACTAGCCATAATAACAATAATAATCATAATAACTGGAATAATCATAATAGTCATAATAATCGCAATAACCATAATGATCTTAATGATGATCATGATATTCATCATAATTATACCAAGATCCATAATAAGCATAGTAACCATAATAATAAACATAATAAGCTTTGAAATAATCATAATAAACGTTATACTAGCCATAGTAACCATAATAATCATAATAACCATAATAATCATAATAATTATGGTAATAACCATAATAAGCTTCGAAATAATCATAATAAGCATTATACTAGCCATAATAATCATAATAATCGTAATAACTATAATAATCATAATAGTCATAATAATAACCATAATAAACTTGGAAATAATCATATTTATTATTATAATAGCAATAATAACCATAAAAATCATAATAGCCATAATAATCTGAATGTTGATCATAATAATCATACTAACAGCCATAATAGTCATAGTGATCATCATAATAACTACAATAATCATAATAATCGTAATTGTAATGTTAATAAGCATAGCAATAATCACAATAATCAGAGTAACCATAATAATCTTAATGATGATCATAATATCCATGATAATTATACCAAGATCCGTAATAATCATAATATTCATAATAATAACCATAATAGGTTCGGAAATAATCATAATATACTTTATACTAACCATAACAACCATAATAGTCATAATAGCCATAATAATCATAATAGTCGTAATAATAACAATAATGAACTTGGAAATAATCGTAATAATCATTACAATAGCCATAATAGCCATAAAAATCACAATAGCCATAATAATCTGAATGGTGATCATAATAATCATACTAACAACAATAATGATCATAGTAATCATCATAATAAACAGAATAGTCATAGAAATAACCTTAATAATCATTATTATTAACGTAATAACCATAATCATCGTAATAACCATAATGATCTTAATGATGACCATAATATTCATCATAATTATACTAAGACATATAATAATCACAGTAATCATAATAATAATCATAATAAGCTTTGAAATAATCATAATAACCTCTATACTAGCCATAATAACCATAATAATCATAATAACTAGAATAATCATAATAGTCATAATAATCGCAATAACCATAATGATCTTAATGATGATCATGATATTCATCATAATTACATCAAGATCCATAATAAGCATAGTAACCATAATAATAAACATAATAAGCTTTGAAATAATCATAATAACCGTTATACTAGCCATAGTAACCATAATAATCATAATAACCATAATAATCATAATAACTATAGTAATAACCATAATAAGCTTGGAAATAGTCATAATAAGCATTATACTAGCCATAATAATCATAATAACTATAATAATCATAATAGTCATAATAATAACCATAATAAACTTGGAAATAGTCATATTTATCATTATAATAGCAATAATAACCATAAAAATCATAATAGCCATAATAATATGAATCTTGATAATAATAATCATACTAACAGCCATAATAGTCATAGTGATCATCATAATAACTACAATAATCATAATAATCGTAATTGTAATGTTAATAAGCATAGCAATAATCACAATAATCAGAGTAACCATAATAATCTTAATGATGATCTTAATATCCATGATAATTATACCAAGACCCGTAATACTCATAATAATAATAATACTAACCATAATAGGTTCGGAAATAATCATAATATACTTTATACTAGCCATAACAACCATAATAGTCATAATAGCCATAATAATCATAATAGTCGTAATAATAACCATAATGAACTTGGAAATAATCGTAATAATCATTACAATAGCCATAATAGCCATAAAAATCACAATAGCCATAATAATCTGAATGGTGATCATAATAATCATACTAACAACCATAATGATCACAGTAATCATCATAATAAACAGAATAGTCATAGAAATAACCTTAATAATCATTATAATTAACGTAATAACCATAATCATCGTAATAACCATAATGATCTTAATGATGACCATAATATTCATCATAATTGTACTAAGACATATAATAATCACAGTAATCATAATAATAATCATAATAAGCTTTGAAATAATCATAATAACCTCTATACTAGCCATAATAACCATAATGATCATAATAACTAGAATAATCATAATAGTCATAATAATCGCAATAGCCACAATGATCTTAATGATGATCATGATATTCATCATAATTATACCAAGATCCATAATAAGCATAGTAACCATAATAATAAACATAATAAGCTTTGAATTAATCATAATAAACGTTATACTAGCCATAGTAACCATAATAATCATAATAACCATAATAATCATAATAATTATAGTAATAACCACAATAAGCTTGGAAATAATCATAATAAGCATTATACTAGCCATAATAATCATAATAATCGTAATAACTATAATTATCATAATAGTCATAATAATAACCATAATAAACTTGGAAATAATCATATTTATCATTATAATAGCAATAATAACCATAAAAATCATAATAGCCATAATAATCTGAATGTTGATCATAATAATCATACTAACAGCCATAAAAATCATAGTGATCATCATAATAACTACAATAATAATAATAATCGTAATTGTAATGTTAATAAGCATTGCAATAATGACAATAATCATAGTAACCATAATAATCTTAATGATGATCATAATATCCATGATAATTATACCAAGATCCGTAATAATCATAATATTTATAATAATAACCATAATAGGTTCGGAAATAGTCATAATATACTTTATACCAGCCATAACAACCATAATAGTCATAATAGCCATAATAATCATAATAGTCGTAATAATAACAATAATGAGCTTTGAAATAATCATAATAATCATTATAATAGCCATAATAGCAATAAAAATCACAATAGCCATGATAATCTGAATGGTGGTCATAATAATCATACTAACAACCATAATGATCATAGTGATCATCATAATAACTACAATAATCATAATAATCGTAATTGTAATGTTAATAAGCTTAGCAATAATCACAATAATCATAGTAACCGTAATAATCTTAATGATGATCATAATATTCATGATAATTATATCAAGATCCGTAATAATCATAATAATCATAATAATAACCATAATGGGTTCGGAAATAATCATAATATACATTATATTAGCCATAACAACCATAATAGCCATAATAGCCATAATAATCATAATAGTCGTAATAATAACCATAATGAACTTGGAAATAATCGTAATAATCATTACAATAGCCATAATAGCCATAAAAATCACAATAGCCATAATAATCTGAATAGTGATCATAATAATCATACTAACAACCATAATGATCATAGTAATCATCATAATAAACAGAATAGTCATAGAAATAACCTTAATAATCATTATTATTATCGTAATAACCATAATCATCGTAATAACCATAATGATCTTAATGATGACCATAATATTCATCATAATTATACTAAGACATATAATAATCACAGTAATCATAACAATAATCATCATAAGCTTTGAAATAATCATAATAACCTCTATACTAGCCATAATAACCATAATAATCATAATAACTAGAATAATCATAATAGTCATAATAATCGCAATAACCATAATGATCTTAATGATGATCATGATATTCATCATAATTATATCAAGATCCATAATAAGCATAGTAACCATAATAATAAACATACTAAGCTTTGAAATAATCATAATAACCGTTATACTAGCCATAGTAACCATAATAATCATAATAACCATAATAATCATAATAATTATCGTAATAACCATAATAAGCTTGGAAATAATCATAATAAGCATTATACTAGCCATAATAATCATAATAACTATAATAATCATAATAGTCATAATAATAACCATAATAAACTTGGAAATAGTCATATTTATCATTATAATAGCAATAATAACCATAAAAATCATAATAGCCATAATAATCTGAATGTTGATCATAATAATCATACTAACAGCCATAATAGTCATAGTGATCATCATAGTAACTACAATAATCATAATAATCGTAATTGTATTGTTAATAAGCATAGCAATAATCACAATAATGAGAGTAACCATAATAATCTTAATGATGACCATAATATCCATGATAATTATACCAAGATCCGTAATAATCATAATAATCATAATAATAACCATGATGGGTTCGGAAATAATCATAATATACATTATACTAGCCATATCGACCATAATAGTCATAATAGCCATAATAATCATAATAGTCGTAATAATCAGAATGGTGATCATAATAATCATACTAACAACCATAATGATCATAGTAATCATCATAATAAACAGAAGAGTCATGGAAATAATCTTAATAACCATTATTATTAACGTAATAAACATAATCATCGTAATAACCATAATGACCTGAATGATGACCATAATATTCATCATAATTATACTAAGACAAATAATAATCAGAGTAATCATAATAATAAACATAATAAGCTTTGAAATAATCATAATAACATTTATACTAGCCATAATAACCATAATAATCATAATAACTGGAATAATCATAATAGTCATAATAATCGCAATAACCATAATGATCTTAATGATGATCATGATATTCATCATAATTATACCAAGATCCATAATAAGCATAGTAACCATAATAATAAACATAATAGGCTTTGAAATAATCATAATAAACGTTATACTAGCCATAGTAACCATAATAATCATAATAACCATAATAATCATAATAATTATGGTAATAACCATAATAAGCTTCGAAATAATCATAATAAGCATTATACTAGCCATAATAATCATAATAATCGTAATAACTATAATAATCATAATAGTCATAATAATAACCATAATAAACTTGGAAATAATCATATTTATTATTATAATAGCAATAATAACCATAAAAATCATAATAGCCATAATAATCTGAATGTTGATCATAATAATCATACTAACAGCCATAATAATCATAGTGATCATCATAATAACTACAATAATCATAATAATCGTAATTGTAATGTTAATAAGCATAGCAATAATCACAATAATCAGAGTAACCATAATAATCTTAATGATGATCATAATACCCATGATAATTATACCAAGATCCGTAATAATCAAAATATTCATAATAATAACCATAATAGGTTCGGAAATAATCATAATATACTCTATACTAACCATAACAACCATAATAGTCATAATAGCCATAATAATCATAATAGACGTAATAATAACAATAATGAACTTGGAAATAATCGTAATAATCATTGCAATAGCCATAATAGCCATAAAAATCACAATAGCCATAATAATCTGAATGGTGATCATAATAATCATACTAACAACAATAATGATCATAGTAATCATCATAATAAACAGAATAGTCATAGAAATAACCTTAATAATCATTATTATTATCGTAATAACCATAATCATCGTAATAACCATAATGATCTTAATGATGACCATAATATTCATCATAATTATACTAAGACATATAATAATCACAGTAATCATAATAATAATCATAATAAGCTTTGAAATAATCATAATAACCTCTATACTAGCCATAATAACCATAATAATCATAATAACTAGAATAATCATAATAGTCATAATAATCGCAATAACCATAATGATCTTAATGACGATCATGATATTCATCATAATTATACCAAGATCCATAATAAGCATAGTAACCATAATAATAAACATACTAAGCTTTGAAATAATCATAATAACCGTTATACTAGCCATAGTAACCATAATAATCATAATAACCATAATAATCATAATAATTATCGTAATAACCATAATAAGCTTGGAAATAATCATAATAAGCATTATACTAGCCATAATAATCATAATAACTATAATAATCATAATAGTCATAATAATAACCATAATAAACTTGGAAATAGTCATATTTATCATTATAATAGCAATAATAACCATAAAAATCATAATAGCCATAATAATCTGAATGTTGATCATAATAATCATACTAACAGCCATAATAGTCATAGTGATCATCATAATAACTACAATAATCATAATAATCGTAATTGTATTGTTAATAAGCATAGCAATAATCACAATAATCAGAGTAACCATAATAATCTTAATGATGACCATAATATCCATGATAATTATACCAAGATCCGTAATAATCATAATAATCATAATAATAACCATAATGGGTTCGGAAATAATCATAATATACATTATACTACCCATATCAACCATAATAGTCATAATAGCCATAATAATCATAATAGTCGTAATAATCAGAATGGTGATCATAATAATCATACTAACAACCATAATGATCATAGTAATCATCATAATAAACAGAAGAGTCATGGAAATAATCTTAATAACCATTATTATTAACGTAATAAACATAATCATCGTAATAACCATAATGACCTGAATGATGACCATAATATTCATCATAATTATACTAAGACAAATAATAATCAGAGTAATCATAATAATAAACATAATAAGCTTTGAAATAATCATAATAACATTTATACTAGCCATAATAACCATAATAATCATAATAACTGGAATAATCATAATAGTCATAATAATCGCAATAACCATAATGATCTTAATGATGTTCATGATATTCATCATAATTATACCAAGATCCATAATAAGCATAGTAACCATAATAATAAACATAATAAGCTTTGAAATAATCATAATAACCGTTATACTAGCCATAGTAACCATAATAATCATAATAACCATAATAATCATAATAATTATGGTAATAACCATAATAAGCTTCGAAATAATCATAATAAGCATTATACTAGCCATAATAATCATAATAATCGTAATAACTATAATAATCATAATAGTCATAATAATAACCATAATAAACTTGGAAATAATCATATTTATTATTATAATAGCAATAATAACCATAAAAATCATAATAGCCATAATAATCTGAATGTTGATCATAATAATCATACTAACAGCCATAATAGTCATAGTGATCATCATAATAACTACAATAATCATAATAATCGTAATTGTAATGTTAATAAGCATAGCAATAATCACAATAATCAGAGTAACCATAATAATCTTAATGATGATCATAATATCCATGATAATTATACCAAGATCCGTAATAATCATAATATTCATAATAATAACCATAATAGGTTCGGAAATAATCATAATATACTTTATACTAACCATAACAACCATAATAGTCATAATAGCCATAATAATCATAATAGTCGTAATAATAACAATAATGAACTTGGAAATAATCGTAATAATCATTACAATAGCCATAATAGCCATAAAAATCACAATAGCCATAATAATCTGAATGGTGATCATAATAATCATACTAACAACAATAATGATCATAGTAATCATCATAATAAACAGAATAGTCATAGAAATAACCTTAATAATCATTATTATTATCGTAATAACCATAATCATCGTAATAACCATAATGATCTTAATGATGACCATAATATTCATCATAATTATACTAAGACATATAATAATCACAGTAATCATAATAATAATCATAATAAGCTTTGAAATAATCATAATAACCTCTATACTAGCCATAATAACCATAATAATCATAATAACTAGAATAATCATAATAGTCATAATAATCGCAATAACCATAATGATCTTAATGACGATCATGATATTCATCATAATTATACCAAGATCCATAATAAGCATAGTAACCATAATAATAAACATACTAAGCTTTGAAATAATCATAATAACCGTTATACTAGCCATAGTAACCATAATAATCATAATAACCATAATAATCATAATAATTATCGTAATAACCATAATAAGCTTGGAAATAATCATAATAAGCATTATACTAGCCATAATAATCATAATAACTATAATAATCATAATAGTCATAATAATAACCATAATAAACTTGGAAATAGTCATATTTATCATTATAATAGCAATAATAACCATAAAAATCATAATAGCCATAATAATCTGAATGTTGATCATAATAATCATACTAACAGCCATAATAGTCATAGTGATCATCATAATAACTACAATAATCATAATAATCGTAATTGTATTGTTAATAAGCATAGCAATAATCACAATAATCAGAGTAACCATAATAATCTTAATGATGACCATAATATCCATGATAATTATACCAAGATCCGTAATAATCATAATAATCATAATAATAACCATAATGGGTTCGGAAATAATCATAATATACATTATACTAGCCATATCAACCATAATAGTCATAATAGCCATAATAATCATAATAGTCGTAATAATCAGAATGGTGATCATAATAATCATACTAACAACCATAATGATCATAGTAATCATCATAATAAACAGAAGAGTCATGGAAATAATCTTAATAACCATTATTATTAACGTAATAAACATAATCATCGTAATAACCATAATGACCTGAATGATGACCATAATATTCATCATAATTATACTAAGACAAATAATAATCAGAGTAATCATAATAATAAACATAATAAGCTTTGAAATAATCATAATAACATTTATACTAGCCATAATAACCATAATAATCATAATAACTGGAATAATCATAATAGTCATAATAATCGCAATAACCATAATGATCTTAATGATGATCATGATATTCATCATAATTACACCAAGATCCATAATAAGCATAGTAACCATAATAATAAACATAATAAGCTTTGAAATAATCATAATAACCGTTATACTAGCCATAGTAACCATAATAATCGTAATAACCATAATAATCATAATAATTATAGTAATAACCATAATAAGCTTGGAAATAATCATAATAAGCATTATACTAGCCATAATAATCATAATAACTATAATAACCATAATAGTCATAATAATAACCATAATAAACTTGAAAATAGTCATATTTATCATTATAATAGCAATAATAACCATAAAAATCATAATAGCCATAATAATATGAATCTTGATAATAATAATCATACTAACAGCCATAATAGTCATAGTGATCATCATAATAACTACAATAATCATAATAATCGTAATTGTAATGTTAATAAGCATAGCAATAATCACAATAATCAGAGTAACCATAATAATCTTAATGATGATCTTAATATCCATGATAATTATACCAAGACCCGTAATACTCATAATAATAATAATACTAACCATAATAGGTTCGGAAATAATCATAATATACTTTATACTAGCCATAACAACCATAATAGTCATAATAGCCATAATAATCATAGTAGTCGTAATAATAACCATAATGAACTTGGAAATAATCGTTATAATCATTACAATAGCCATAATAGCCATAATAATCATAATAGTCGTAATAATCAGAATGGTGATCATAATAATCATACTAACAACCATAATGATCATAGTAATCATCATAATAAACAGAAGAGTCATGGAAATAATCTTAATAACCATTATTATTAACGTAATAAACATAATCATCGTAATAACCATAATGACCTGAATGATGACCATAATATTCATCATAATTATACTAAGACAAATAATAATCAGAGTAATCATAATAATAAACATAATAAGCTTTGAAATAATCATAATAACATTTATACTAGCCATAATAACCATAATAATCATAATAACTGGAATAATCATAATAGTCATAATAATCGCAATAACCATAATGATCTTAATGATGATCATGATATTCATCATAATTATACCAAGATCCATAATAAGCATAGTAACCATAATAATAAACATAATAGGCTTTGAAATAATCATAATAAACGTTATACTAGCCATAGTAACCATAATAATCATAATAACCATAATAATCATAATAATTATGGTAATAACCATAATAAGCTTCGAAATAATCATAATAAGCATTATACTAGCCATAATAATCATAATAATCGTAATAACTATAATAATCATAATAGTCATAATAATAACCATAATAAACTTGGAAATAATCATATTTATTATTATAATAGCAATAATAACCATAAAAATCATAATAGCCATAATAATCTGAATGTTGATCATAATAATCATACTAACAGCCATAATAGTCATAGTGATCATCATAATAACTACAATAATCATAATAATCGTAATTGTAATGTTAATAAGCATAGCAATAATCACAATAATCAGAGTAACCATAATAATCTTAATGATGATCATAATATCCATGATAATTATACCAAGATCCGTAATAATCATAATATTCATAATAATAACCATAATAGGTTCGGAAATAATCATAATATACTTTATACTAACCATAACAACCATAATAGTCATAATAGCCATAATAATCATAATAGTCGTAATAATAACAATAATGAACTTGGAAATAATCGTAATAATCATTACAATAGCCATAATAGCCATAAAAATCACAATAGCCATAATAATCTGAATGGTGATCATAATAATCATACTAACAACAATAATGATCATAGTAATCATCATAATAAACAGAATAGTCATAGAAATAACCTTAATAATCATTATTATTATCGTAATAACCATAATCATCGTAATAACCATAATGATCTTAATGATGACCATAATATTCATCATAATTATACTAAGACATATAATAATCACAGTAATCATAATAATAATCATAATAAGCTTTGAAATAATCATAATAACCTCTATACTAGCCATAATAACCATAATAATCATAATAACTAGAATAATCATAATAGTCATAATAATCGCAATAACCATAATGATCTTAATGACGATCATGATATTCATCATAATTATACCAAGATCCATAATAAGCATAGTAACCATAATAATAAACATACTAAGCTTTGAAATAATCATAATAACCGTTATACTAGCCATAGTAACCATAATAATCATAATAACCATAATAATCATAATAATTATCGTAATAACCATAATAAGCTTGGAAATAATCATAATAAGCATTATACTAGCCATAATAATCATAATAACTATAATAATCATAATAGTCATAATAATAACCATAATAAACTTGGAAATAGTCATATTTATCATTATAATAGCAATAATAACCATAAAAATCATAATAGCCATAATAATCTGAATGTTGATCATAATAATCATACTAACAGCCATAATAGTCATAGTGATCATCATAATAACTACAATAATCATAATAATCGTAATTGTATTGTTAATAAGCATAGCAATAATCACAATAATCAGAGTAACCATAATAATCTTAATGATGACCATAATATCCATGATAATTATACCAAGATCCGTAATAATCATAATAATCATAATAATAACCATAATGGGTTCGGAAATAATCATAATATACATTATACTAGCCATATCAACCATAATAGTCATAATAGCCATAATAATCATAATAGTCGTAATAATCAGAATGGTGATCATAATAATCATACTAACAACCATAATGATCATAGTAATCATCATAATAAACAGAAGAGTCATGGAAATAATCTTAATAACCATTATTATTAACGTAATAAACATAATCATCGTAATAACCATAATGACCTGAATGATGACCATAATATTCATCATAATTATACTAAGACAAATAATAATCAGAGTAATCATAATAATAAACATAATAAGCTTTGAAATAATCATAATAACATTTATACTAGCCATAATAACCATAATAATCATAATAACTGGAATAATCATAATAGTCATAATAATCGCAATAACCATAATGATCTTAATGATGATCATGATATTCATCATAATTATACCAAGATCCATAATAAGCATAGTAACCATAATAATAAACATAATAAGCTTTGAAATAATCTTAATAACCGTTATACTAGCCATAGTAACCATAATAATCGTAATAACCATAATAATCATAATAATTAGAGTAATAACCATAATAAGCTTGGAAATAATCATAATAAGCATTATACTAGCCATAATAATCATAATAACTATAATAACCATAATAGTCATAATAATAACCATAATAAACTTGGAAATAGTCATATTTATCATTATAATAGCAATAATAACCATAAAAATCATAATAGCCATAATAATATGAATCTTGATAATAATAATCATACTAACAGCCATAATAGTCATAGTGATCATCATAATAACTACAATAATCATAATAATCGTAATTGTAATGTTAATAAGCATAGCAATAATCACAATAATCAGAGTAACCATAATAATCTTAATGATGATCTTAATATCCATGATAATTATACCAAGACCCGTAATACTCATAATAATAATAATACTAACCATAATAGGTTCGGAAATAATCATAATATACTTTATACTAGCCATAACAACCATAATAGTCATAATAGCCATAATAATCATAATAGTCGTAATAATAACCATAATGAACTTGGAAATAATCGTAATAATCATTACAATAGCCATAATAGCCATAAAAATCACAATAGCCATAATAATCTGAATGGTGATCATAATAATCATACTAACAACCATAATGATCATAGTAATCATCATAATAAACAGAATAGTCATAGAAATAACCTTAATAATCTTTATAATTAACGTAATAACCATAATCATCGTAATAACCATAATGATCTTAATGATGACCATAATATTCATCATAATTATACTAAGACATATAATAATCACAGTAATCATAATAATAATCATAATAAGCTTTGAAATAATCATAATAACCTCTATACTAGCCATAATAACCATAATGATCATAATAACTAGAATAATCATAATAGTCATAATAATCGCAATAACCACAATGATCTTAATGATGATCATGATATTCATCATAATTATACCAAGATCCATAATAAGCATAGTAACCATAATAATAAACATAATAAGCTTTGAATTAATCATAATAAACGTTATACTAGCCATAGTAACCATAATAATCATAATAACCATAATAATCATAATAATTATAGTAATAACCATAATAAGCTTGGAAATAATCATAATAAGCATTATACTAGCCATAATAATCATAATAATCGTAATAACTATAATTATCATAATAGTCATAATAATAACCATAATAAACTTGGAAATAATCATATTTATCATTATAATAGCAATAATAACCATAAAAATCATAATAGCCATAATAATCTGAATGTTGATCATAATAATCATACTAACAGCCATAAAAATCATAGTGATCATCATAATAACTACAATAATAATAATAATCGTAATTGTAATGTTAATAAGCATTGCAATAATGACAATAATCATAGTAACCATAATAATCTTAATGATGATCATAATATCCATGATAATTATACCAAGATCCGTAATAATCATAATATTTATAATAATAACCATAATAGGTTCGGAAACAGTCATAATATACTTTATACCAGCCATAACAACCATAATAGTCATAATAGCCATAATAATCATAATAGTCGTAATAATAACAATAATGAGCTTTGAAATAATCATAATAATCATTATAATAGCCATAATAGCAATAAAAATCACAATAGCCATGATAATCTGAATGGTGGTCATAATAATCATACTAACAACCATAAAGATCATAGTAATCATCATAATAGACAGAATAGTCATGGAAATAATCTTAATAATCATTATGATTATCGTAATAACCATAATCATCGTAATAACCATAATGATCTTAATGATGACCATAATATTCATCATAACTATACTCAGACATATAATAATCACAGTAATCATAATAACAAACATAATAAGCTTTGAAATAATCATAATAACCTTTATACTAGCCATAATAACCATAATAATCATAATAACTAGAATAATCATAATAGTCATAATAATCGCAATAACCATAATGATCTTAATGATGACCATGATATTCATCATAATTATACCAAGATCCATAATAAGCATCGAAACCATAATAATAAACATAATAAGCTTTGAAATAATCATAATAACCGTTATACTAGCCATAGTAACCATAATAATCATAATAACCATAATAATCATAATAATTATAGTAATAACCATAATAAGCTTGGAAATAATCATAATAAGCATTATACTAGCCATAATAATCATAATAACTATAATAACCATAATAGTCATAATAATAAACATAATAAACTTGGAAATAGTCACATTTATCATTATAATAGCAATAATAACCATAAAAATCATAATAGCCATAATAATCTGAATGTTGATCATAATAATCATACTAACAGCCATAATAGTCATAGTGATCATCATTATAACTACAATAATCATAATAATCGTAACTGTAACGTTAATAAGCATAGCAATAATCACAATAATCAGAGTAACCATAATAATCTTAATGATGATCATAATATCCATGATAATTATACCAAGACCCGTAATACTCATAATAATCATAATACTAACCATAATAGGTTCGGAAATAATCATAATATACTTTATACTAGCCATAACAACCATAATAGTCATAATAGCCATAATAATCATAATAGTCGTAATAATAACCATAATGAACTTGGAAATAATCGTAATAATCATTACAATAGCCATAATAGCCACAAAAATCACAATAGCCATAATAATCAGAATGGTGACCTTAATAATCATACTAACAACCATAATGATCATAGTGATCATCATAATAACTACAATAATCATAATAATCGTAATTGTAATGTTAATAAGCTTAGCAATAATCACAATAATCATAGTAACCATAAAAATCTTAATGATGATCATAATATCCATGATAATTATACCAACATCGTAATAATCATAATAATCGTAATAGTAACCATAATGGGTTGGGAAATAATCATAATATACATTATACTAGCCACAACAACCATAATAGTCATAATAGCCACAATAATCATAATGGTTGTAATAATAACAATAATGAACTTGGAAATAACCGTAATAATCATCACAATAGTCATAATAGCCATAAAAATCACAATAGCCATAATAATCAGAATGGTGATCATAATAATAATACTAACAACCGTAATGATCATAGTAATCATCGTAATAAACAGAATAGTCATGGAAATAATCTTAATAACCATTATTATTAGCGTAATAACCATAATCAACGTAATAACCATAATGATCTTAATGATGACCATAATATTCATCATAATTGTACTAAGACATATAATAATCACAGTAATCATAATAATAATCATAATAAGCTTTGAAATAATCATAATAACCTCTATACTAGCCATAATAACCATAATAATCATAATAACTAGAATAATCATAATAGTCATAATAATCGCAATAACCATAATGATCTTAATGACGATCATGATATTCATCATAATTATACCAAGATCCATAATAAGCATAGTAACCATAATAATAAACATACTAAGCTTTGAAATAATCATAATAACCGTTATACTAGCCATAGTAACCATAATAATCATAATAACCATAATAATCATAATAATTATCGTAATAACCATAATAAGCTTGGAAATAATCATAATAAGCATTATACTAGCCATAATAATCATAATAACTATAATAATCATAATAGTCATAATAATAACCATAATAAACTTGGAAATAGTCATATTTATCATTATAATAGCAATAATAACCATAAAAATCATAATAGCCATAATAATCTGAATGTTGATCATAATAATCATACTAACAGCCATAATAGTCATAGTGATAATCATAATAACTACAATAATCATAATAATCGTAATTGTATTGTTAATAAGCATAGCAATAATCACAATAATCAGAGTAACCATAATAATCTTAATGATGACCATAATATCCATGATAATTATACCAAGATCCGTAATAATCATAATAATCATAATAATAACCATAATGGGTTCGGAAATAATCATAATATACATTATACTAGCCATATCAACCATAATAGTCATAATAGCCATAATAATCATAATAGTCGTAATAATAACCATAATGAACTTGGAAATAATCGTAATAATCATTACAATAGCCATAATAGCCATAAAAATCACAATAGCCATAATAATCTGAATGGTGATCATAATAATCATACTAACAACCATAATGATCATAGTAATCATCATAATAAACAGAATAGTCATAGAAATAACCTTAATAATCATTATAATTAACGTAATAACCATAATCATCGTAATAACCATAATGATCTTAATGATGACCATAATATTCATCATAATTATACTAAGACATATAATAATCACAGTAATCATAATAATAATCATAATAAGCTTTGAAATAATCATAATAACCTCTATACTAGCCATAATAACCATAATAATCATAATAACTAGAATAATCATAATAGTCATAATAATCGCAATAACCATAATGATCTTAATGATGACCATGATATTCATCATAATTATACCAAGATCCATAATAAGCATCGAAACCATAATAATAAACATAATAAGCTTTGAAATAATCATAATAACCGTTATACTAGCCATAGTAACCATAATAATCATAATAACCATAATAATCATAATAATTATCGTAATAACCATAATAAGCTTGGAAATAATCATAATAAGCATTATACTAGCCATAATAATCATAATAACTATAATAACCATAATAGTCATAATAATAAACATAATAAACTTGGAAATAGTCATATTTATCATTATAATAGCAATAATAACCATAAAAATCATAATAGCCATAATAATCTGAATGTTGATCATAATAATCATACTAACAGCCATAATAGTCATAGTGATCATCATTATAACTACAATAATCATAATAATCGTAACTGTAATGTTAATAAGCATAGCAATAATCACAATAATCAGAGTAACCATAATAATCTTAATGATGATCATAATATCCATGATAATTATACCAAGACCCGTAATACTCATAATAATCATAATACTAACCATAATAGGTTCGGAAATAATCATAATATACTTTATACTAGCCATAACAACCATAATAGTCATAATAGCCATAATAATCATAATAGTCGTAATAATGACCATAATTAACTTGGAAATAATCGTAATAATCATTACAATAGCCATAATAGCCACAAAAATCACAATAGCCATAATAATCAGAATGGTGACCTTAATAATCATACTAACAACCATAATGATCATAGTGATCATCATAATAACTACAATAATCATAATAATCGTAATTGTAATGTTAATAAGCTTAGCAATAATCACAATAATCATAGTAACCATAATAATCTTAATGATGATCATAATATCCATGATAATTATACCAACATCGTAATAATCATAATAATCGTAATAATAACCATAATGGGTTGGGAAATAATCATAATATACATTATACTAGCCATAACAACCATAATAGTCATAATAGCCACAATAATCATAATGGTTGTAATAATAACAATAATGAACTTGGAAATAACCGTAATAATCATCACAATAGTCATAATAGCCATAAAAATCACAATAGCCATAATAATCAGAATGGTGATCATAATAATAATACTAACAACCGTAATGATCATAGTAATCATCGTAATAAACAGAATAGTCATGGAAATAATCTTAATAACCATTATTATTAGCGTAATAACCATAATCAACGTAATAACCATAATGATCTTAATGATGACCATAATATTCATCATAATTATACTAAGACATATAATAATCACAGTAATCATAATAATAATCATAATAAGCTTTGAAATAATCATAATAACCTCTATACTAGCCATAATAACCATAATAATCATAATAACTAGAGTAATCATAATAGTCATAATAATCGCAATAACCATAATGATCTTAATGACGATCATGATATTCATCATAATTATACCAAGATCCATAATAAGCATAGTAACCATAATAATAAACATACTAAGCTTTGAAATAATCATAATAACCGTTATACTAGCCATAGTAACCATAATAATCATAATAACCGTAATAATCATAATAATTATCGTAATAACCATAATAAGCTTGGAAATAATCATAATAAGCATTATACTAGCCATAATAATCATAATAACTATAATAATCATAATAGTCATAATAATAACC
This sequence comes from Calliopsis andreniformis, assembly GCF_051401765.1. Lineage (NCBI taxonomy): Eukaryota > Metazoa > Arthropoda > Insecta > Hymenoptera > Andrenidae > Calliopsis > Calliopsis andreniformis. The sequence continues at coordinate 615,788 of NW_027480616.1, read as the reverse complement.
ATAATAAACTTGGAAATAGTCATATTTATCATTATAATAGCAATAATAACCATAAAAATCATAATAGCCATAATAATCTGAATGTTGATCATAATAATCATACTAACAGCCATAATAGTCATAGTGATAATCATAATAACTACAATAATCATAATAATCGTAATTGTATTGTTAATAAGCATAGCAATAATCACAATAATCAGAGTAACCATAATAATCTTAATGATGACCATAATATCCATGATAATTATACCAAGATCCGTAATAATCATAATAATCATAATAATAACCATAATGGGTTCGGAAATAATCATAATATACATTATACTAGCCATGTCAACCATACTAGTCATAATAGCCATAATAATCATAATAGTCGTAATAATCAGAATGGTGATCATAATAATCATACTAACAACCATAATGATCATAGTAATCATCATAATAAACAGAATAGTCATAGAAATAACCTTAATAATCATTATAATTAACGTAATAACCATAATCATCGTAATAACCATAATGATCTTAATGATGACCATAATATTCATCATAATTATACTAAGACATATAATAATCACAGTAATCATAATAATAATCATAATAAGCTTTGAAATAATCATAATAACCTCTATACTAGCCATAATAACCATAATGATCATAATAACTAGAATAATCATAATAGTCATAATAATCGCAATAACCACAATGATCTTAATGATGATCATGATATTCATCATAATTATACCAAGATCCATAATAAGCATAGTAACCATAATAATAAACATAATAAGCTTTGAATTAATCATAATAAACGTTATACTAGCCATAGTAACCATAATAATCATAATAACCATAATAATCATAATAATTATAGTAATAACCATAATAAGCTTGGAAATAATCATAATAAGCATTATACTAGCCATAATAATCATAATAATCGTAATAACTATAATTATCATAATAGTCATAATAATAACCATAATAAACTTGGAAATAATCATATTTATCATTATAATACCAATAACAACCATAAAAATCATAATAGCCATAATAATCTGAATGTTGATCATAATAATCATACTAACAGCCATAAAAATCATAGTGATCATCATAATAACTACAATAATAGTAATAATCGTAATTGTAATGTTAATAAGCATTGCAATAATGACAATAATCATAGTAACCATAATAATCTTAATGATGATCATAATATCCATGATAATTATACCAAGATCCGTAATAATCATAATATTTATAATAATAACCATAATAGGTTCGGAAATAGTCATAATATACTTTATACCAGCCATAACAACCATAATAGTCATAATAGCCATAATAATCATAATAGTCGTAATAATAACAATAATGAGCTTTGAAATAATCATAATAATCATTATAATAGCCATAATAGCAATAAAAATCACAATAGCCATGATAATCTGAATGGTGGTCATAATAATCATACTAACAACCATAAAGATCATAGTAATCATCATAATAAACAGAATAGTCATGGAAATAATCTTAATAATCATTATGATTATCGTAATAACCATAATCATCGTAATAACCATAATGATCTTAATGATGACCATAATATTCATCATAACTATACTCAGACATATAATAATCACAGTAATCATAATAACAAACATAATAAGCTTTGAAATAATCATAATAACCTTTATACTAGCCATAATAACCATAATAATCATAATAACTAGAATAATCATAATAGTCATAATAATCGCAATAACCATAATGATCTTAATGATGACCATGATATTCATCATAATTATACCAAGATCCATAATAAGCATCGAAACCATAATAATAAACATAATAAGCTTTGAAATAATCATAATAACCGTTATACTAGCCATAGTAACCATAATAATCATAATAACCATAATAATCATAATAATTATAGTAATAACCATAATAAGCTTGGAAATAATCATAATAAGCATTATACTAGCCATAATAATCATAATAACTATAATAACCATAATAGTCATAATAATAAACATAATAAACTTGGAAATAGTCATATTTATCATTATAATAGCAATAATAACCATAAAAATCATAATAGCCATAATAATCTGAATGTTGATCATAATAATCATACTAACAGCCATAATAGTCATAGTGATCATCATTATAACTACAATAATCATAATAATCGTAACTGTAATGTTAATAAGCATAGCAATAATCACAATAATCAGAGTAAAAATAATAATCTTAATGATGATCATAATATCCATGATAATTATACCAAGACCCGTAATACTCATAATAATCATAATACTAACCATAATAGGTTCGGAAATAATCATAATATACTTTATACTAGCCATAACAACCATAATAGTCATAATAGCCATAATAATCATAATAGTCGTAATAATAACCATAATGAACTTGGAAATAATCGTAATAATCATTACAATAGCCATAATAGCCACAAAAATCACAATAGCCATAATAATCAGAATGGTGACCTTAATAATCATACTAACAACCATAATGATCATAGTGATCATCATAATAACTACAATAATCATAATAATCGTAATTGTAATGTTAATAAGCTTAGCAATAATCACAATAATCATAGTAACCATAATAATCTTAATGATGATCATAATATCCATGATAATTATACCAACATCGTAATAATCATAATAATCATAATAATAACCATAATGGGTTCGGAAATAATCATAATATACATTATACTAGCCATATCAACCATAATAGTCATAATAGCCATAATAATCATAATAGTCGTAATAATAACAATAATGAACATGGAAACAATCGTAATAATCATTATAATAGTCACAATAGCCATAAAAATCACAATAGCCATATTAATCAGAATGGTGATCATAATAATCATACTAACAACCATAATGATCATAGTAATCATCATAATAAACAGAATAGTCATAGAAAAAACCTTAATAATCATTATTATTAACGTAATAACCATAATCATCGTAATAACCATAATGATCTTAACGATGACCATAATATTCATCATAATTATACTAAGACATATAATAATCACAGTAATCATAATAATAATCATAATAAGCTTTGAAATAATCATAATAACCTCTATACTAGCCATAATAACCATAATAATCATAATAACTAGTATAATCATAATAGTCATAATAATCGCAATAACCATAATGATCTTAATGATGATCATGATATTCATCATAATTATACCAAGATCCACAATAATCATAGTAACCATAATAATAAACATAATAAGCTTTGAAATAATCATAATAACCGTTATACTAGCCATAGTAACCATAATAATCATAATAACCATAATAATCATAATAATTATAGTAATAACCATAATAAGCTTGGAAATAATCATAATAAGCATTATACTAGCCATAATAATCATAATAACTATAATAATCATAATAGTCATAATAATAACCATAATAAACTTGGAAATAGTCATATTTATCATTATAATAGCAATAATAACCATAAAAATCATAATAGCCATAATAATCTGAATGTTGATCATAATAATCATACTAACAGCCATAATAGTCATAGTGATCATCATAATAACTACAATAATCATAATAATCGTAATTGTATTGTTAATAAGCATAGCAATAATCACAATAATCAGAGTAACCATAATAATCTTAATGATGACCATAATATCCATGATAATTATACCAAGATCCGTAATAATCATAATAATCATAATAATAACCATAATGGGTTCGGAAATAATCATAATATACGTTATACTAGCCATATCAACCATAATAGTCATAATAGCCATAATAATCATAATAGTCGTAATAATCAGAATGGTGATCATAATAATCATACTAACAACCATAATGATCATAGTAATCATCATAATAAACAGAAGAGTCATGGAAATAATCTTAATAACCATTATTATTAACGTAATAAACATAATCATCGTAATAACCATAATGACCTGAATGATGACCATAATATTCATCATAATTATACTAAGACAAATAATAATCAGAGTAATCATAATAATAAACATAATAAGCTTTGAAATAATCATAATAACATTTGTACTAGCCATAATAACCATAATAATCATAATAACTGGAATAATCATAATAGTCATAATAATCGCAATAACCATAATGATCTTAATGATGATCATGATATTCATCATAATTATACCAAGATCCATAATAAGCATAGTAACCATAATAATAAACATAATAAGCTTTGAAATAATCTTAATAACCGTTATACTAGCCATAGTAACCATAATAATCGTAATAACCATAATAATCATAATAATTATAGTAATAACCATAATAAGCTTGGAAATAATCATAATAAGCATTATACTAGCCATAATAATCATAATAACTATAATAACCATAATAGTCATAATAATAACCATAATAAACTTGGAAATAGTCATACTTATCATTAGAATAGCAATAATAACCATAAAAATCATAATAGCCATAATAATCTGAATGTTGATAATAATAATCATACTAACAGCCTTAATAGTCATAGTGATCATCATAATAACTACAATAATCATAATAATCGTAATTGTAATGTTAATAAGCATAGCAATAATCACAATAATCATAGTAACCATAATAATCTTAATGATGATCATCACATCCATGATAATTATACCAAGATCCGTAATAATCATAATAATCATAATAATAACCATAATGGGTTCGGAAATAATCATAATATACATTATACTAGCCATATCAACCATAATAGTCATAATAGCCATAAGAATCATAATAGTCGTAATAATAACAATAATGAACTTGGAAATAACCGTAATAATCATTACAATAGTCATAATAGCCATAAAAATCACAATAGCTATAATAATCAGAATGGTGATCATAATAATAATACTAGCAACCGTAATGATCATAGTGATCATCATAATAACTACAATAATCATAATAATCGTAATTGTAATGTTAATAAGCATAGCAATAATCACAATAATCAGAGTAACCATAATAATCTTAATGATGACCATAATATCCATGATAATTATACCAAGATCCGTAATAATCATAATAATCATAATAATAACCATAATGGGTTCGGAAATAATCATAATATACGTTATACTAGCCATATCAACCATAATAGTCATAATAGCCATAATAATCATAATAGTCGTAATAATCAGAATGGTGATCATAATAATCATACTAACAACCATAATGATCATAGTAATCATCATAATAAACAGAAGAGTCATGGAAATAATCTTAATAACCATTATTATTAACGTAATAAACATAATCATCGTAATAACCATAATGACCTGAATGATGACCATAATATTCATCATAATTATAATAAGACAAATAATAATCAGAGTAATCATAATAATAAACATAATAAGCTTTGAAATAATCATAATAACATTTCTACTAGCCATAATAACCATAATAATCATAATAACTGGAATAATCATAATAGTCATAATAATCGCAATAACCATAATGATCTTAATGATGATCATGATATTCATCATAATTATACCAAGATCCATAATAAGCATAGTAACCATAATAATAAACATAATAAGCTTTGAAATAATCTTAATAACCGTTATACTAGCCATAGTAACCATAATAATCGTAATAACCATAATAATCATAATAATTATAGTAATAACCATAATAAGCTTGGAAATAATCATAATAAGCATTATACTAGCCATAATAATCATAATAACTATAATAACCATAATAGTCATAATAATAACCATAATAAACTTGGAAATAGTCATATTTATCATTATAATAGCAATAATAACCATAAAAATCATAATAGCCATAATAATCTGAATGTTGATAATAATAATCATACTAACAGCCATAATAGTCATAGTGATCATCATAATAACTACAATAATCATAATAATCGTAATTGTAATGTTAATAAGCATAGCAGTAATCACAATAATCAGAGTAACCATAATAATCTTAATGATGATCTTAATATCCATGATACTTATACCAAGACCCGTAATACTCATAATAATAATAATACTAACCATAATAGGTTCGGAAATAATCATAATATACTTTATACTAGCCATAACAACCATAATAGTCATAATAGCCATAATAATCATAATAGTCGTAATAATAACCATAATGAACTTGGAAATAATCGTAATAATCATTACAATAGCCATAATAGCCATAAAAATCACAATAGCCATAATAATCTGAATGGTGATCATAATAATCATACTAACAACCATAAAGATCATAGTAATCATCATAATAAACAGAATAGTCATGGAAATAATCTTAATAATCATTATGATTATCGTAATAACCATAATCATCGTAATAACCATAATGATCTTAATGATGACCATAATATTCATCATAACTATACTCAGACATATAATAATCACAGTAATCATAATAACAAACATAATAAGCTTTGAAATAATCATAATAACCTTTATACTAGCCATAATAACCATAATAATCATAATAACTAGAATAATCATAATAGTCATAATAATCGCAATAACCATAATGATCTTAATGATGACCATGATATTCATCGTAATTATACCAAGATCCATAATAAGCATCGAAACCATAATAATAAACATAATAAGCTTTTAAATAATCATAATAACCGTTATACTAGCCATAGTAACCATAATAATCATAATAACCATAATAATCATAATAATTATAGTAATAACCATAATAAGCTTGGAAATAATCATAATAAGCATTATACTAGCCATAATAATCATAATAACTATAATAACCATAATAGTCATAATAATAAACATAATAAACTTGGAAATAGTCATATTTATCATTATAATAGCAATAATAACCATAAAAATCATAATAGCCATAATAATCTGAATGTTGATCATAATAATCATACTAACAGCCATAATAGTCATAGTGATCATCATTATAACTACAATAATCATAATAATCGTAACTGTAATGTTAATAAGCATAGCAATAATCACAATAATCAGAGCAACCATAATAATCTTAATGATGATCATAATATCCATGATAATTATACCAAGACCCGTAATACTCATAATAATCATAATACTAACCATAATAGGTTCGGAAATAATCATAATATACTTTATACTAGCCATAACAACCATAATAGTCATAATAGCCATAATAATCATAATAGTCGTAATAATAACCATAATGAACTTGGAAATAATCGTAATAATCATTACAATAGCCATAATAGCCACAAAAATCACAATAGCCATAATAATCAGAATGGTGACCTTAATAATCATACTAACAACCATAATGATCATAGTGATCATCATAATAACTACAATAATCATAATAATCGTAATTGTAATGTTAATAAGCTTAGCAATAATCACAATAACCATAGTAACCATAATAATCTTAATGATGATCATAATATCCATGATAATTATACCAAGATCCTAATAATCATAATAATCGTAATAATAACCATAATGGGTTGGGAAATAATCATAATATACATTATACTAGCCATAACAACCATAATAGTCATAATAGCCACAATAATCATAATGGTTGTAATAATAACAATAATGAACTTGGAAATAACCGTAATAATCATCACAATAGTCATAATAGCCATAAAAATCACAATAGCCATAATAATCAGAATGGTGATCATAATAATAATACTAACAACCGTAATGATCATAGTAATCATCGTAATAAACAGAATAGTCATGGAAATAATCTTAATAACCATTATTATTAGCGTAATAACCATAATCAACGTAATAACCATAATGATCCTAATGATGACCATAATATTCATCATAATTATACTAAGATATATAATAATCAGAGTAATCATAATAATAAACATAATAAGCTTTGAAATAATCATAATAACCTCTATACTAGCCATAATAACCATAATAATCATAATAACTAGAATAATCATAATAGTCATAACAATCGCAATAACCACAATGATCTTAATGATGATCATGATATTCATCATAATTATACCAAGATCCATAATAAGCATAGTCTCCATAATAATAAACATAATAAGCTTTGAAATAATCATAATAAACGTTGTACTAGCCATAGTAACCATAATAATCATAATAATTATAGTAATAACCATAATAAGCTTGGAAATAATCATAATAAGCATTATACTAGCCATAATAATCATAATAATCGTAATAACTATAATAATCATAATAGTCATAATAATAACCATAATAAACTTGGAAATAATCATATTTATCATTATAATAGCAATAATAACCATAATAATCATAATAGCCATAATAATCTGAAAGTTGATAATAATAATCATACTAACAGCCATAAAAATCATAGTGATCATCATAATAACTACAATAATAATAATAATCGTAATTGTAATGTTGATAAGCATTGCAATAATGACAATAATCATAGTAACCATAATAATCTTAATGATGACCATAATATCCATGATGATTATACCAAGATCCGTAATAATCATAATAATCATAATAATAACCATAATGGGTTCGGAAATAATCATAATATACATTATACTAGCCATATCAACCATAATAGTCATAATAGCCATAATAATCATAATAGTCGTAATAATAACAATAATGAACATGGAAACAATCGTAATAATCATTATAATAGTCACAATAGCCATAAAAATCACAATAGCCATATTAATCAGAATGGTGATCATAATAATCATACTAACAACCATAATGATCATAGTAATCATCATAATAAACAGAATAGTCATAGAAATAACCTTAATAATCATTATTATTAACGTAATAACCATGATCATCGTAATAACCATAATGATCTTAACGATGACCATAATATTCATCATAATTATACTAAGACATATAATAATCACAGTAATCATAATAATAATCATAATAAGCTTTGAAATAATCATAAGAACCTCTATACTAGCCATAATAACCATAATAATCATAATAACTAGTATAATCATAATAGTCATAATAATCGCAATAACCATAATGATCTTAATGATGATCATGATATTCATCATAATTATACCAAGATCCATAATAATCATAGTAACCATAATAATAAACATAATAAGCTTTGAAATAATCATAATAACCGTTATACTAGCCATAGTAACCATAATAATCATAATAACCATAATAATCATAATAATTATAGTAATAACCATAATAAGCTTGGAAATAATCATAATAAGCATTATACTAGCCATAATAATCATAATAACTATAATAATCATAATAGTCATAATAATAACCATAATAAACTTGGAAATAGTCATATTTATCATTATAATAGCAATAATAACCATAAAAATCATAATAGCCATAATAATCTGAATGTTGATCATAATAATCATACTAACAGCCATAATAGTCATAGTGATCATCATAATAACTACAATAATCATAATAATCGTAATTGTATTGTTAATAAGCATAGCAATAATCACAATAATCAGAGTAACCATAATAATCATAATGATGACCATAATATCCATGATAATTATACCAAGATCCGTAATAATCATAATAATCATAATAATAACCATAATGGGTTCGGAAATAATCATAATATACGTTATACTAGCCATATCAACCATAATAGTCATAATAGCCATAATAATCATAATAGTCGTAATAATCAGAATGGTGATCATAATAATCATACTAACAACCATAATGATCATAGTAATCATCATAATAAACAGAAGAGTCATGGAAATAATCTTAATAACCATTATTATTAACGTAATAAACATAATCATCGTAATAACCATAATGACCTGAATGATGACCATAATATTCATCATAATTATACTAAGACAAATAATAATCAGAGTAATCATAATAATAAACATAATAAGCTTTGAAATAATCATAATAACCTCTATACTAGCCATAATAACCATAATAATCATAATAACTAGAATAATCATAATAGTCATAATAATCGCAATAACCACAATGATCTTAATGATGATCATGATATTCATCATAATTATACCAAGATCCATAATAAGCATAGTAACCATAATAATAAACATAATAAGCTTTGAAATAATCATAATAAACGTTATACTAGCCATAGTAACCATAATAATCATAATAACCATAATAATCATAATAATTATAGTAATAACCATAATAAGCTTGGAAATAATCATAATAAGCATTATACTAGCCATAATAATCATAATAATCGTAATAACTATAATAATCATAATAGTCATAATAATAACCATAATAAACTTGGAAATAATCATATTTATCATTATAATAGCAATAATAACCATAAAAATCATAATAGCCATAATAATCTGAATGTTGATCATAATAATCATACTAACAGCCATAAAAATCATAGTGATCATCATAATAACTACAATAATAATAATAATCGTAATTGTAATGTTAATAAGCATTGCAATAATGACAATAATCATAGTAACCATAATAATCTTAATGATGACCATAATATCCATGATAATTATACCAAGATCCGTAATAATCATAATAATCATACTAATAACCATAATGGGTTCGGAAATAATCATAATATACATTATACTAGCCATATCAACCATAATAGTCATAATAGCCATAATAATCATAATAGTCGTAATAATAACAATAATGAACTTGGAAACAATCGTAATAATCATTATAATAGTCACAATAGCCATAAAAATCACAATAGCCATATTAATCAGAATGTTGATCATAATAATCATACTAACAGCCATAATAGTCATAGTGATCATCATAATAACTACAATAATCATAATAATCGTAATTGTAATGTTAATAAGCTTAGCAATAATCACAATAATCATAGTAACCATAATAATCTTAACGATGATCATAATATCCATGATAATTATACCAAGATCGTAATAATCATAATAATCGTAATAATAACCATAATGGGTTGGGAAATAATCATAATATACATTATACTAGCCATATCAACCATAATAGTCATAATAGCCATAATAATCATAATGGTTGTAATAATAACAATAATGAACTTGGAAATAACCGTAATAATCATTACAATAGTCATATTAGCCATAAAAATCACAATAGCCATAATAATCTGAATGTTGATCATAATAATCATACTAACAGCCATAATAGTCATAGTGATCATCATAATAACTACAATAATCATAATAATCGTAACTGTAATGTTAATAAGAATAGCAATAATCAAAATAATCAGAGTAACCATAATAATCTTAATGATGATCATAATATCCATGATAATTATACCAAGACCCGTAATACTCATAATAATCATAATACTAACCATAATAGGTTCGGAAATAATAATAATATACTTTATACTAGCCATAACAACCATAATAGTCATAATAGCCATAATAATCATAATAGTCGTAATAATAACCATAATGAACTTGGAAATAATCGTAATAATCATTACAATAGCCATAATAGCCACAAAAATCACAATAGCCATAATAATCAGAATGGTGATCATAATAATAATACTAACAACCGTAATGATCATAGTAATCATCGTAATAAACAGAATAGTCATGGAAATAATCTTAATAACCATTATTATTAGCGTAATAACCATAATCAACGTAATAACCATAATGATCTTAATGATGACCATAATATTCATCATAATTATACTAAGATATATAATAATCAGAGTAATCATAATAATAAACATAATAAGCTTTGAAATAATCATAATAACCTTTATACTAGCCATAATAACCATAATAATCATAATAACTAGTATAATCATAATAGTCATAATAATCGCAATAACCATAATGATCTTAATGATGATCATGATATTCATCATAATTAGACCAAGATCCATAATAATCATAGTAACCATAATAAAAAACATAATAAGCTTTGAAATAATCATAATAACTGTTATACTAGTCATAGTTACCATAATAATCATAATAACCATAATAATCATAATAATTATAATAATAACCATAATAAGCTTGGAAATAATCATAATAAGCATTATACTAGCCATAATAATCATAATAATCGTAATAACTATAATAATCATAATAGTCATAATAATAACCATAATAAACTTGGAAATAATCATATTTATCATTATAATAGCAATAATAACCATAAAAATTATAATTGCCATAATAATCTGAATGTTGATCATAATAATCATACTAACAGCCATAAAAATCATAGTGATCATCATAGTAACTACAATAATAATAATAATCGTAATTGTAATGTTAATAAGCATTGCAATAATGACAATAATCATAGTAACCATAATAATCTTAATGATGACCATAATATCCATGATAATTATACCAAGATCCGTAATAATCCTAATAATCATAATAATAACCATAATGGGTTCGGAAATAATCATAACATACATTATACTAGCCATATCGACCATAATAGTCACAATAGCCATAATAATCATAATAGTCGTAATAATAACAATAATGAACTTGGAAACAATCGTAATAATCATTATAATAGTCACAATAGCCATAAAAATCACAATAGCCATATTAATCAGAGTGGTGATCATAATAATCATACTAACAACCATAATGATCATAGTGATCATCATAATAACTACAATAATCATAATAATCGTAATTGTAATGTTAATAAGCTTAGCAATAATCACAATAATCATAGTAACCGTAATAATCTTAATGATGATCATAATATTCATGATAATTATATCAAGATCCGTAATAATCATAATAATCATAATAATAACCATAATGGGTTCGGAAATAATCATAATATACATTATACTAGCCATAGCAACCATAACAGTCATAATAGCCATAATAATCATAATAGTTGTAATAATAACAATAATGAACTTGGAGATAATCGTAATGATAATTACAATAGTCATAATAGCCATAAAAATCACAATAGCCTTAATAATCAGAATGGTGATCATAATAATAATACTAACAACCATAATGATCATAGTAATCATCATAATAAACAGAATAGTCATGGAAATAACCTTAATAACCATTATTATTAACGTAATAACCATAATCATCGTAATAACCATAATGATCTTCATGATGACCATAATATTCATCATAATTATACCTAGACATATAATAATCAGAGTCATCATAATAACAAACATAATAAGCATTGAAATAATCATAATAACCCTTATACTAGCCATAATAACCATAATAATCATAATAACTAGAATAATCATAATAGTCATAATAATCGCAATAACCATAATGATCTTAATGATGATCATGATATTCATCATAATTATACCAAGATCCATAATAATAATAGTAACCATAATAATAAACATAATAAGCTTTGAAATAATCATAATAACCGTTATGCTAGCCATAGTAACCATAATAATCATAATAACCATAATAATCATAATAACTATAGTAATAACCATAATAAGCTTGGAAATAATCATAATAAGCATTATACTAGCCATAATAATCATAATAACTATAATAATCATAATAGTCATAATAATAACCATAATAAACTTGGAAATAGTCATATTTATCATTATAATAGCAATAATAGCCATAAAAATCATAATAGCCATAATAATCTCAATGTTGATCATAATAATCATACTAACAGCCATAATAGTCATAGTGATCATCATAATAACTACAATAATCATAATAATCGTAATTGTATTGTTAATAAGCATAGCAATAATCACAATAATCAGAGTAACCATAATAATCTTAATGATGACCATAATATCCATGATAATTATACCAAGATCCGTAATAATCATAATATTCATAATAATAACCATAATGGGTTCGGAAATAATCATAATATACATTATACTAGCCATATCAACCATAATAGTCATAATAGCCATAATAATCATAATAGTCGTAATAATCAGAATGGTGATCATAATAATCATACTAACAACCATAATGATCATAGTAATCATCATAATAAACAGAAGAGTCATGGAAATAATCTTAATAACCATTATTATTAACGTAATAAACATAATCATCGTAATAACCATAATGACCTGAATGATGACCATAATATTCATCATAATTATACTAAGACAAATAATAATCAGAGTAATCATAATAATAAACATAATAAGCTTTGAAATAATCATAATAACATTTATACTAGCCATAATAACCATAATAATCATAATAACTGGAATAATCATAATAGTCATAATAATCGCAATAACCATAATGATCTTAATGATGATCATGATATTCATCATAATTATACCAAGATCCATAATAAGCATAGTAACCATAATAATAAACATAATAAGCTTTGAAATAATCTTAATAACCGTTATACTAGCCATAGTAACCATAATAATCGTAATAACCATAATAATCATAATTATTATAGTAATAACCATAATAAGCTTGGAAATAATCATAATAAGCATTATACTAGCCATAATAATCATAATAACTATAATAACCATAATAGTCATAATAATAACCATAATAAACTTGGAAATAGTCATATTTATCGTTATAATAGCAATAATAACCATAAAAATCATAATAGCCATAATAATCTGAATGTTGATAATAATAATCATACTAACAGCCATTATAGTCATAGTGATCATCATAATAACTACAATAATCATAATAATCGTAATTGTAATGTTAATAAGCATAGCAATAATCACAATAATCAGAGTAACCATAATAATCTTAATGATGATCTTAATATCCATGATACTTATACCAAGACCCGTAATACTCATAATAATAATAATACTAACCATAATAGGTTCGGAAATAATCATAATATACTTTATACTAGCCATAACAACCATAATAGTCATAATAGCCATAATAATCATAATAGTCGTAATAATAACCATAATGAACTTGGAAATAATCGTAATAATCATTACAATAGCCATAATAGCCATAAAAATCACAATAGCCATAATAATCTGAATGGTGATCATAATAATCATACTAACAACCATAATGATCATAGTAATCATCATAATAAACAAAATAGTCATAGAAATAACCTTAATAATCATTATAATTAACGTAATAACCATAATCATCGTAATAACCATAATGATCTTAATGATGACCATAATATTCATCATAATTATACTAAGACATATAATAATCACAGTAATCATAATAATAATCATAATAAGCTTTGAAATAATCATAATAACCTCTATACTAGCCATAATAACCATAATAATCATAATAACTGGAATAATCATAATAGTCGGAATAATCGCAATAACCATAATGATCTTAATGATGATCATGATATTCATCATAATTATACCAAGATCCATAATAAGCATAGTAACCATAATAATAAACATAATAAGCTTTGAAATAATCATAATAACCGTTATACTAGCCATAGTAACCATAATAATCGTAATAACCATAAGAATCATAATAATTATAGTTATAACCATAATAAGCCTGGAAACAATCATAATAAGCATTATACTAGCCATAATAATCATAATAACTATAATAACCATAATAGTCATAATAATAACCATAATAAACTTGGAAATAGTCATATTTATCATTATAATAGCAATAATAACCATAAAAATCATAATAGCCATAATAATCTGAATGTTGATAATAATAATCATACTAACAGCCATAATAGTCATAGTGATCATCATAATAACTGCAATAATCATAATAATCGTAATTGTGATGTTAATAAGCATAGCAATAATCACAATAATCAGAGTAACCATAATAATCTTAATGATGATCTTAATATCCATGATAATTATACCAAGACCCGTAATAATCATAATAATCATAATAATAACCATAATGGGTTCGGAAATAATCATAATATACATTATACTAGCCATAACAACCATAATAGTCATAATAGCCATAATAATCATAATAGTCGGAATTTTAACCATAATGAACTTGGAAATAATCGTAATAATCATTACAATAGTCATAATAGCCATAAAAATCACAATAGCCATAATAATCAGAATGGTGATCATAATAATAATACTAACAACCATAATGATCATAGTAATCATCATAATAAACAGAATAGTCATGGAAATAACCTTAATAACCATTATTATTAACGTAATAACCATAATCATCGTAATAACCATAATGATCTTCATGATGACCATAATATTCATCTTAATTATACCTAGACATATAATAATCAGAGTAATCATAATAACAAACATAATAAGCATTGAAATAATCATAATAACCTTTATAGTAGCCATAATAACCATAATAATCATAATAACTAGAATAATCATAATAGTCATAATAATCGCAATAACCATAATGATCTTAATGATGATCATGATATTCATCATAATTATACCAAGATCCATAATAATAATAGTAACCATAATAATAAACATAATAAGCTTTGAAATAATCATAATAACCGTTATGCTAGCCATAGTAACCATAATAATCATAATAACCATAATAATCATAATAACTATAGTAATAACCATAATAAGCTTGGAAATACTCATAATAAGCATTATACCTGCCATAATAATCATAATAACTATAATAATAATAATAGTCATAATAATAACCATAATAAAGTTGGAAATAGTCATATTTATCATTATAATAGCAATAATAACCATAAAAATCATAATAGCCATAATAATCTCAATGTTGATCATAATAATCATACTAACAGCCATAATAGTCATAGTGATCATCATAATAACTACAATAATCGTAATTGTAATGTTAATAAGCATAGCAATAATCACAATAATCATAGTAACCATAATAATCTTAATGATGATCATCACATCCATGATAATTATACCAAGATCCGTAATAATCATAATAATCATAATAATAACCATAATGGGTTCGGAAATAATCATAATATACATTATACTAGCCATAACAACCATAATAGTCATAATAGCCATAATAATCATAATAGTCGTAATTTTAACCATAATGAACTTGGAAATAATCGTAATAATCATTACAAGAGCCATAATAGCCACAAAAATCACAATAGCCATAATAATCAGAATGGTGATCATAATAATAATACTAACAACCGTAATGATCATAGTAATCATCGTAATAAACAGAATAGTCATGGAAATAATCTTAATAACCATTATTATTAGCGTAATAACCATAATCAACGTAATAACAATAATGATCCTAATGATGACCATAATATTCATCATAATTATACTAAGATATATAATAATCAGAGTAATCATAATAATAAACATAATAAGCTTTGAAATAATCATAATAACCTTTATTCTAGCCATAATAACCATAATAATCATAATAACTAGTATAATCATAATAGTCATAATAATCGCAATAACCATAATGATCTTAATGATGATCATGATATTCATCATAATTATACCAAAATCCATAATAATCATAGTAACCATAATAAAAAACATAATAAGCTTTGAAATAATCATAATAACCGTTATACTAGTCATAGTTACCATAATAACCATAATAACCATAATAATCATAATAATTATAATAATAACCATAATAAGCTTGGAAATAATCATAATAAGCATTATACTAGCCATAATAATCATAATAATTGTAATAACTATAATAATCATAATAGTCATAATAATAACCATAATAAACTTGGAAATAATCATATTTATCATTATAATAGCAATAATAACCATAAAAATCATAATAGCCATAATAATCTGAATGTTGATCATAATAATCATACTAACAGCCATAAAAATCATAGTGATCATCATAGTAACTACAATAATAATAATAATCGTAATTGTAATGTTAATAAGCATTGCAATAATGACAATAATCATAGTAACCTTAATAATCTTAATGATGACCATAATATCCATGATAATTGTACCAAGATCCGTAATAATCATAATAATCATAATAATAACCATAATGGGTTCGGAAATAATCATAATATACATTATACTAGCCATATCAACCATAATAGTCATAATAGCCATAATAATCATAATAGTCGTAATAATAACAATAATGAACTTGGAAACAATCGTAATAATCATTATAATAGTCACAATAGCCATAAAAATCACAATAGCCATATTAATCAGAATGGTGATCATAATAATCATACTAACAACCATAATGATCATAGTGATCATCATAATAACTACAATAATCATAATAATCGTAATTGTAATGTTAATAAGCTTAGCAATAATCACAATAATCATAGTAACCGTAATAATCTTAATGATGATCATAATATTCATGATAATTATATCAAGATCCGTAATAATCATAATAATCATAATAATAACCATAATGGGTTCGGAAATAATCATAATATACATTATACTAGCCATAACAACCATAATAGTCATAATAGCCATAATAATCATAATAGTTGTAATAATAACAATAATGAACTTGGAAATAATCGTAATAATAATTACAATAGTCATAATAGCCATAAAAATCACAATAGCCATAATAATCAGAATGGTGATCATAATAATAATACTAACAACCATAATGATCATAGTAATCATCATAATAAACAGAATAGTCATGGAAATAACCTTAATAACCATTATTATTAACGTAATAACCATAATCATCGTAATAACCATAATGATCTTCATGATGACCATAATATTCATCTTAATTATACCTAGACATATAATAATCAGAGTAATCATAATAACAAACATAATAAGCTTTGAAATAATCATAATAACCATTATACTAGCCATAATAACCATAATAATCATAATAACTAGAATAATCATAATAGTCATAATAATCGCAATAACCATAATGATCTTAATGATGATCATGATATTCATCATAATTATACCAAGATCCATAATAATAATAGTAACCATAATAATAAACATAATAAGCTTTGAAATAATCATAATAACCGTTATGCTAGCCATAGTAACCATAATAATCATAATAACCATAATAATCATAATAACTATAGTAATAACCATAATAAGCTTGGAAATACTCATAATAAGCATTATACTAGCCATAATAATCATAATAACTATAATAATAATAATAGTCATAATAATAACCATAATAAACTTGGAAATAGTCATATTTATCATTATAATAGCAATAATAACCATAAAAATCATAATAGCCATAATAATCTCAATGTTGATCATAATAATCATACTAACAGCCATAATAGTCATAGTGATCGTCATAATAACTACAATAATCATAATAATCGTAATTGTAATGTTAATAAGCATAGCAATAATCACAATAATCATAGTAACCATAATAATCTTAATGATGATCATCACATCCATGATAATTATACCAAGATCCGTAATAATCATAATAATCATAATAATAACCATAATGGGTTGGGAAATAATCATAATATACATTATACTAGCCATAACAACCATAATAGTCATAATAGCCATAATAATCATAATGGTTGTAATAATAACAATAATTAACTTGGAAATAACCGTAATAATCATTACAATAGTCATAATAGCCATAAAAATCACAATAGCCATAATAATCAGAATGGTGATCATAATAATAATACTAACAACCGTAATGATCATAGTAATCATCGTAATAAACGGAATAGTCATGGAAATAATCTTAATAACCATTATTATTAGCGTAATAACCATAATCAACGTAATAACCATAATGATCTTAATGATGACCATAATATTCATCATAATTATACTAAGACAAATAATAATCAGAGTAATCATAATAATAAACATAATAAGCTTTGAAATAATCATAATAACATTTATACTAGCCATAATAACCATAATAATCATAATAACTGGAATAATCATAATAGTCATAATAATCGCAATAACCATAATGATCTTAATGATGATCATGATATTCATCATAATTATACCAAGATCCATAATAAGCATAGTAACCATAATAATAAACATAATAAGCTTTGAAATAATCTTAATAACCGTTATACTAGCCATAGTAACCATAATAATCGTAATAACCATAATAATCATAATAATTATAGTAATAACCATAATAAGCTTGGAAATAATCATAATAAGCATTATACTGGCCATAATAATCATAATAACTATAATAACCATAATAGTCATAATAATAACCATAATAAACTTGGAAATAGTCATATTTATCATTATAATAGCAATAATAACCATAAAAATCATAATAGCCATAATAATCCGAATGTTGATAATAATAATGATACTAACAGCCATAATAGTCATAGTGATCATCATAATAACTACAATAATCATAATAATCGTAAATGTAATGTTAATAAGCATAGCAATAATCACAATAATCAGAGTAACCATAATAATCTTAATGATGATCTTAATATCCATGATAATTATACCAAGACCCGTAATACTCATAATAATAATAATACTAACCATAATAGGTTCGGAAATAATCATAATATACTTTATACTAGCCATAACAACCATAATAATCATAATAGCCATAATAATCATAATAGTCGTAATAATAACCATAATGAACTTGGAAATAATCGTAATAATCATTACAATAGCCATAATAGCCATAAAAATCACAATAGCCATAATAATCTGAATGGTGATCATAATAATCATACTAACAACCATAATGATCATAGTAATCATCATAATAAACAGAATAGTCATAGAAATAATCTTAATAATCGTTATAATTAGTGTAATAACCATAATCATCGTAATAACCATAATGATCTTAATGATGACCATAATATTCATCATAATTATACTAAGACATATAATAATCACAGTAATCATAATAATAATCATAATAAGCTTTGAAATAATCATAATAACCTCTATACTAGCCATAATAACCATAATAATCATAATAACTAGAATAATCATAATAGTCATAATAATCGCAATAACCACAATGATCTTAATGATGATCATGATATTCATCCTAATTATACCAAGATCCATAATAAGCATAGTAACCATAATAATAAACATAATAAGCTTTGAAATAATCATAATAAACGTTATACTAGCCATAGTAACCATAATAATCATAATAACCATAATAATCATAATAATTATAATAATAACCATAATAAGCTTGGAAATAATCATAATAAGCATTATACTAGCCATAATAATCATAATAATCGTAATAACTATAATAATCATAATAGTCATAATAATAACCATAATAAACTTGGAAATAATCATATTTATCATTATAATAGCAATAATAACCATAAAAATCATAATAGCCATAATAATCTGAATGTTGATCATAATAATCATACTAACAGCCATAATAGTCATAGTGATCATCATAATAACTACAATAATCATAATAATCGTAACTGTAATGTTAATAAGCATAGCAATAATCGCAATAATCAGAGTAACCATTATAATCTTAATGATGATCATAATATCCATGATAATTATACCAAGAACCGTAATACTCATAATAATCATAATACTAACCATAATAGGTTCGGAAATAATCATAATATACTTTATACTAGCCATAACAACCATAATAGTCATAATAGCCATAATAATCATAATAGTCGTAATAATAACCATAATGAACTTGGAAATAGTCGTAATAATCATTACAATAGCCATAATAGCCACAAAAATCACAATAGCCATAATAATCAGAATGGTGATCATAATAATAATACTAACAACCGTAATGATCATAGTAATCATCGTAATAAACAGAATAGTCATGGAAATAATCTTAATAACCATTATTATTAGCGTAATAACCATAATCAACGTAATAACCATAATGATCTTAATGATGACCATAATATTCATCATAATTATACTAAGATATATAATAATCAGAGTAATCATAATAATAAACATAATAAGCTTTGAAATAATCATAATAACCTTTATACTAGCCATAATAACCATAATAATCATAATAACTAGTATAATCATAATAGTCATAATAATCGCAATAACCATAATGATCTTAATGATGATCATGATATTCATCATAATTATACCAAGATCCATAATAATCATAGTAACCATAATAAAAAACAGAATAAGCTTTGAAATAATCATAATAACCGTTATACTACTCATAGTTACCATAATAATCATAATAACCATAATAATCATAATAATTATAATAATAACCATAATAAGCTTGGAAATAATCATAATAAGCATTATACTAGCCATAATAATCATAATAATCGTAATAACTATAATAATCATAATAGTCATAATAATAACCATAATAAACTTGGAAATAATCATATTTATCATTATAATAGCAATAACAATCATAAAAATCATAATAGCCATAATAATCTGAATGTTGATCATAATAATCATACTAACAGCCATAAAAATCATAGTGATCATCATAGTAACTACAATAATAATAATAATCGTAATTGTAATGTTAATAAGCATTGCAATAATGACAATAATCATAGTAACCATAATAATCTTAATGATGACCATAATATCCATGATAATTATACCAAGATCCGTAATAATCCTAATAATCATAATAATAACCATAATGGGTTCGGAAATAATCATAATATACATTATACTAGCCATATCAACCATAATAGTCATAATAGCCATAATAATCATAATAGTCGTAATAATAACAATAATGAACTTGGAAACAATCGTAATAATCATTATAATAGTCACAATAGCCATAAAAATCACAATAGCCATATTAATCAGAATGGTGATCATAATAATCATACTAACAACCATAATGATCATAGTGATCATCATAATAACTACAATAATCATAATAATCTTAATTGTAATGTTAATAAGCTTAGCAATAATCACAATAATCAGAGTAACCATAATAATCTTAATGATGATCTTAATATCCATGATAATTATACCAAGACCCGTAATACTCATAATAATAATAATACTAACCATAATAGGTTCGGAAATAATCATAATATACTTTATACTAGCCATAACAACCATAATAGTCATAATAGCCATAATAATCATAATAGTCGTAATAATAACCATAATGAACTTGGAAATAATCGTAATAATCATTACAATAGCCATAATAGCCACAAAAATCACAATAGCCATAATAATCAGAATGGTGATCATAATAATAATACTAACAACCATAATGATCATAGTAATCATCATAATAAACAGAATAGTCATGGAAATAACCTTAATAACCATTATTATTAACGTAATAACCATAATCATCGTAATAACCATAATGATCTTCATGATGACCATAATATTCATCTTAATTATACCTAGACATATAATAATCAGAGTAATCATAATAACAAACATAATAAGCATTGAAATAATCATAATAACCTTTATACTAGCCATAATAACCATAATAATCATAATAACTAGAATAATCATAATAGTCATAATAATCGCAATAACCATAATGATCTTAATGATGATCATGATATTCATCATAATTATACCAAGATCCATAATAATAATAGTAACCATAATAATAAACATAATAGGCTTTGAAATAATCATAATAACCGTTATGCTAGCCATAGTAACCATAATAATCATAATAACCATAATAATCATAATAACTATAGTAATAACCATAATAAGCTTGGAAATAATCATAATGAGCATTATACTAGCCATAATAATCATAATAACTATAATAACCATAATAGTCATAATAATAACCATAATAAACTTGGAAATAGTCATATTTATCATTATAATAGCAATAATAACCATAAAAATCATAATAGCCATAATAATCTGAATGTTGATAATAATAATCATACTAACAGCCATAATAGTCATAGTGATCATCATAATAACTGCAATAATCATAATAATCGTAATTGTGATGTTAATAAGCATAGCAATAATCACAATAATCAGAGTAACCATAATAATCTTAATGATGATCTTAATATCCATGATAATTATACCAAGACCCGTAATAATCATAATAATCATAATAATAACCATAATGGGTTCGGAAATAATCATAATATACATTATACTAGCCATAACAACCATAATAGTCATAATAGCCATAATAATCACAATAGTTGTAATAATAACAATAATGAACTTGGAAATAATCGTAATAATAATTACAATAGCCATAATAGCCATAAAAATCACAATAGCCATAATAATCAGAATGGTGATCATAATAATAATACTAACAACCATAATGATCATAGTAATCATCATAATAAACAGAATAGTCATGGAAATAACCTTAATAACCATTATTATTAACGTAATAACCATAATCATCGTAATAACCATAATGATCTTCATGATGACCATAATATTCATCATAATTATACTAAGACAAATAATAATCAGAGTAATCATAATAATAAACATAATATGCTATGAAATAATCATAATAACATTTATACTAGCCATAATAACCATAATAATCATAATAACTGGAATAATCATAATAGTCATAATAATCGCAATAACCATAATGATCTTAATGATGATCATGATATTCATCATAATTATACCAAGATCCATAATAAGCATAGTAACCATAATAATAAACATAATAAGCTTTGAAATAATCATAATAAACGTTATACTAGCCATAGTAACCATAATAATCATAATAACCATAATAATCATAATAATTATAGTAATAACCATAATAAGCTTGGAAATAATCATAATAAGCATTATACTAGCCATAATAATCATAATAATCGTAATAACTATAATAATCATAATAGTCATAATAATAACCATAATAAACTTGGAAATAATCATATTTATCATTATAATAGCAATAATAACCATAAAAATCATAATAGCCATAATAATCTGAATGTTGATCATAATAATCATACTAACAGCCATAAAAATCATAGTGATCATCATAATAACTACAATAATCATAGTAGTCGTAATTGTAATGTCAATAAGCCTAGCAATAATCACAATAATCATAGTAACCGTAATAATCGTAATGATGATCTTAATATCCATGATAATTATACCAAGACCCGTAATAATCATAATAATCATAATAATAACCATAATGGGTTCGCAAATAATCATAATATACATTATACTAGCCATAACAACCATAATAGTCATAATAGCCATAATAATCACAATAGTTGTAATAATAACAATAATGAACTTGGAAATAATCGTAATAATAATTACAATAGTCATAATAGCCATAAAAATCACAATAGCCATAATAATCAGAATGGTGATCATAATAATAATACTAACAACCATAATGATCATAGTAATCATCATAATAAACAGAATAGTCATGGAAATAACCTTAATAACCATTATTATTAACGTAATAACCATAATCATCGTAATAACCATAATGATCTCCATGATGACCATAATATTCATCATAATTATACTACGACAAATAATAATCAGAGTAATCATAATAATAAACATAATATGCTTTGGAATAATCATAATAACATTTATACTAGCCATAATAACCATAATAATCATAATAACTGGAATAATCATAATAGTCATAATAATCGCAATAACCATAATGATCTTAATGATGATCATGATATTCATCATAATTATACCAAGATCCATAATAAGCATAGAAACCATAATAATGAACATAATAAGCTTTGAAATAATCATAATAACCGTTATACTAGCCATAGTAACCATAATAATCAAAATAACCATAATAATCAGAATAATTATAGTAATAACCATAATAAGCTTGGAAATAATCATAATAAGCATTATACTAGCCATAATAATCATAATAACTATAATAACCATAATAGTCATAATAATAACCATAATAAACTTGGAAATAGTCATATTTATCATTATAATAGCAATAATAACCATAAAAATCATAATAGCCATAATAATCTGAATGTTGATCATAATAATCATACTAACAGCCATAATAGTCGTAGTGATCATCATAATAACTACAATAATCATAATAATCGTAACTGTAATGTTAATAAGCATAGCAATAATCACAATAATCAGAGTAACCATAATAATCTTAATGATGATCATAATATCCATGATAATTATACCAAGACCCGTAATACTCATAATAATCATAATACTAACCATAATAGGTACGGAAATAATCATAATATACTTTATACTAGCCATAACAACCATAATAGCCATAATAGCCATAATAATCATAATAGTCGTAATAATAACCATAATGAACTTGGAAATAATCGTAATAATCATTACAATAGCCATAATAGCCACAAAAATCACAATAGCCATAATAATCAGAATGGTGACCTTAATAATCATACTAACAACGATAATGATCATAGTGATCATCATAATAACTACAATAATCATAATAATCGTAATTGTAATGTTAATAAGCTTAGCAATAATCACAATAATCATAGTAAACATAATAATCATAATGATGATCATAATATCCATGATAATTATACCAAGATCCGTAATAATCATAATAATCGTAATAATAACCATAATGGGTTGGGAAATAATCATAATATACATTATACTAGCCATAACAACCATAATAGTCATAATAGCCATAATAATCATAATGGTTGTAATAATAACAATAATTAACTTGGAAATAACCGTAATAATCATTACAATAGTCATAATAGCCATAAAAATCACAATAGCCATAATAATCAGAATGGTGATCATAATAATAATACTAACAACCGTAATGATCATAGTAATCATCGTAATAAACGGAATAGTCATGGAAATAATCTTAATAACCATTATTATTAGCGTAATAACCATAATCAACGTAATAACCATAATGATCTTAATGATGACCATAATATTCATCATAATTATACTAAGACAAATAATAATAAGAGTAATCATAATAATAAACATAATAAGCTTTGAAATAATCATAATAACATTTATACTAGCCATAATAACCATAATAATCATAATAACTGGAATAATCATAATAGTCATAATAATCGCAATAACCATAATGATCTTAATGATGATCATGATATTCATCATAATTATACCAAGATCCATAATAAGCATAGTAACCATAATAATAAACATAATAAGCTTTGAAATAATCTTAATAACCGTTATACTAGCCATAGTAACCATAATAATCGTAATAACCATAATAATCATAATAATTATAGTAATAACCATAATAAGCTTGGAAATAATCATAATAACCATTATACTGGCCATAATAATCATAATAACTATAATAACCATAATAGTCATAATAATAACCATAATAAACTTGGAAATAGTCATATTTATCATTATAATAGCAATAATAACCATAAAAATCATAATAGCCATAATAATCCGAATGTTGGTAATAATAATGATACTAACAGCCATAATAGTCATAGTGATCATCATAATAACTACAATAATCATAATAATCGTAATTGTAATGTTAATAAGCATAGCAATAATCACAATAATCAGAGTAACCATAATAATCTTAATGATGATCTTAATATCCATGATAATTATACCAAGACCCGTAATACTCATAATAATAATAATACTAACCATAATAGGTTCGGAAATAATCATAATATACATTATACTAGCCATAACAACCATAATAATCATAATAGCCATAATAATCATAATAGTCGTAATAATAACCATAATGAACTTGGAAATAATCGTAATAATCATTACAATAGCCATAATAGCCATAAAAATCACAATAGCCATAATAATCTGAATGGTGATCATAATAATCATACTAACAACCATAATGATCATAGTAATCATCATAATAAACAGAATAGTCATAGAAATAATCTTAATAATCATTATAATTAGTGTAATAACCATAATCATCGTAATAACCATAATGATCTTAATGATGACCATAATATTCATCATAATTATACTAAGACATATAATAATCACAGCAATCATAATAATAATCATAATAAGCTTTGAAATAATCATAATAACCTCTATACTAGCCATAATAACCATAATAATCATAATAACTAGAATAATCATAATAGTCATAATAATCGCAATAACCACAATGATCTTAATGATGATCATGATATTCATCCTAATTATACCAAGATCCATAATAAGCATAGTAACCATAATAATAAACATAATAAGCTTTGAAATAATCATAATAAACGTTATACTAGCCATAGTAACCATAATAATCATAATAACCATAATAATCATAATAATTATAATAATAACCATAATAAGCTTGGAAATAATCATAATAAGCATTATACTAGCCATAATAATCATAATAATCGTAATAACTATAATAATCATAATAGTCATAATAATAACCATAATAAACTTGGAAATAATCATATTTATCATTATAATAGCAATAATAACCATAAAAATCATAATAGCCATAATAATCTGAATGTTGATCACAATAATCATACTAACAGCCATAATAGTCATAGTGATCATCATAATAACTACAATAATCATAATAATCGTAACTGTAATGTTAATAAGCATAGCAATAATCACAATAATCAGAGTAACCATTATAATCTTAATGATGATCATAATATCCATGATAATTATACCAAGAACCGTAATACTCATAATAATCATAATACTAACCATAATAGGTTCGGAAATAATCATAATATACTTTATACTAGCCATAACAACCATAATAGTCATAATAGCCATAATAATCATAATAGTCGTAATAATAACCATAATGAACTTGGAAATAATCGTAATAATCATTACAATAGCCATAATAGCCACAAAAATCACAATAGCCATAATAATCAGAATGGTGATCATAATAATAATACTAACAACCGTAATGATCATAGTAATCATCGTAATAAACAGAATAGTCATGGAAATAATCCTAATAACCATTATTATTAGCGTAATAACCATAATCAACGTAATAACCATAATGATCTTAATGATGACCATAATATTCATCATAATTATACTAAGATATATAATAATCAGAGTAATCATAATAATAAACATAATAAGCTTTGAAATAATCATAATAACCTTTATACTAGCCATAATAACCATAATAATCATAATAACTGGAATAATCATAATAGTCATAATAATCGCAATAACCATAATGATCTTAATGACGATCATGATATTCATCATAATTATACCAAGATCCATAATAAGCATAGTAACCATAATAATAAACATAATAAGCTTTGAAATAATCATAATAAACGTTGTACTAGCCATAGTAACCATAATAATCATAATAACCATAATAATCATAATAATTATAGTAATAACCATAATAAGCTTGGAAATAATCATAATAAGCATTATACTAGCCATAATAATCATAATAATCGTAATAACTATAATAATCATAATAGTCATAATAATAACCATAATAAACTTGGAAATAATCATATTTATCATTATAATAGCAATAATAACCATAATAATCATAATAGCCATAATAATCTGAATGTTGATAATAAAAATCATACTAACAGCCATAAAAATCATAGTGATCATCATAATAACTACAATAATAATAATAATCGTAATTGTAATGTTAATAAGCATTGCAATAATGACAATAATCATAGTAACCATAATAATCTTAATGATGACAATAATATCCATGATGATTATACCAAGATCCGTAATAATCATAATAATCATAATAATAACCATAATGGGTTCGGAAATAATCATAATATACATTATACTAGCCATATCAACCATAATAGTCATAATAGCCATAATAATCATAATAGTCGTAATAATAACAATAATGAACCTGGAAACAATCGTAATAATCATTATAATAGACACAATAGCCATAAAAATCACAATAGCCTTATTAATCAGAATGGTGATCATAATAATCATACTAACAACCATAATGATCATAGTGATCATCATAATAACTACAATAATCATAATAATCGTAATTGTAATGTTAATAAGCTTAGCAATAATCACAATAATCATAGTAACCGTAATAATCTTAATGATGATCAGAATATTCATGATAATTATATCAAGATCCGTAATAATCATAATAATCATAATAATAACCATAATGGGTTCGGAAATAATCATAATATACATTATATTAGCCATAACAACCATAATAGCCATAATAGCCATAATAATCATAATAGTCGTAATAATAACCATAATGAACATGGAAATAATCGTAATAATCATTACAATAGCCATAATAGCCATAAAAATCACAATAGCCATAATAATCTGAATGGTGATCATAATAATCATACTAACAGCCATAATGATCATAGTAATCATCATAATAAACAGAATAGTCATGGAAATAACCTTAATAACCATTATTATTAACGTAATAACCATAATCATCGTAATAACCATAATGATCTTCATGATGACCATAATATTCATCTTAATTATACCTAGACATATAATAATCAGAGTAATCATAATAACAAACATAATAAGCATTGAAATAATCATAATAACCTTTATACTAGCCATAATAACCATAATAATCATAATAACTAGAATAATCATAATAGTCATAATAATCGCAATAACCATAATGATCTTAATGATGATCATGATATTCATCATAATTATACCAAGATCCATAATAATAATAGTAACCATAATAATAAACATAATAGGCTTTGAAATAATCATAATAACCGTTATGCTAGCCATAGTAACCATAATAATCATAATAACCATAATAATCATAATAACTATAGTAATAACCATAATAAGCTTGGAAATAATCATAATGAGCATTATACTAGCCATAATAATCATAATAACTATAATAACCATAATAGTCATAATAATAACCATAATAAACTTGGAAATAGTCATATTTATCATTATAATAGCAATAATAACCATAAAAATCATAATAGCCATAATAATCTGAATGTTGATAATAATAATCATACTAACAGCCATAATAGTCATAGTGATCATCATAATAACTGCAATAATCATAATAATCGTAATTGTGATGTTAATAAGCATAGCAATAATCACAATAATCAGAGTAACCATAATAATCTTAATGATGATCTTAATATCCATGATAATTATACCAAGACCCGTAATAATCATAATAATCATAATAATAACCATAATGGGTTCGGAAATAATCATAATATACATTATACTAGCCATAACAACCATAATAGTCATAATAGCCATAATAATCACAATAGTTGTAATAATAACAATAATGAACTTGGAAATAATCGTAATAATAATTACAATAGCCATAATAGCCATAAAAATCACAATAGCCATAATAATCAGAATGGTGATCATAATAATAATACTAACAACCATAATGATCATAGTAATCATCATAATAAACAGAATAGTCATGGAAATAACCTTAATAACCATTATTATTAACGTAATAACCATAATCATCGTAATAACCATAATGATCTTCATGATGACCATAATATTCATCATAATTATACTAAGACAAATAATAATCAGAGTAATCATAATAATAAACATAATATGCTATGAAATAATCATAATAACATTTATACTAGCCATAATAACCATAATAATCATAATAACTGGAATAATCATAATAGTCATAATAATCGCAATAACCATAATGATCTTAATGATGATCATGATATTCATCATAATTATACCAAGATCCATAATAAGCATAGTAACCATAATAATAAACATAATAAGCTTTGAAATAATCATAATAAACGTTATACTAGCCATAGTAACCATAATAATCATAATAACCATAATAATCATAATAATTATAGTAATAACCATAATAAGCTTGGAAATAATCATAATAAGCATTATACTAGCCATAATAATCATAATAATCGTAATAACTATAATAATCATAATAGTCATAATAATAACCATAATAAACTTGGAAATAATCATATTTATCATTATAATAGCAATAATAACCATAAAAATCATAATAGCCATAATAATCTGAATGTTGATCATAATAATCATACTAACAGCCATAAAAATCATAGTGATCATCATAATAACTACAATAATCATAGTAGTCGTAATTGTAATGTCAATAAGCCTAGCAATAATCACAATAATCATAGTAACCGTAATAATCTTAATGATGATCTTAATATCCATGATAATTATACCAAGACCCGTAATAATCATAATAATCATAATAATAACCATAATGGGTTCGCAAATAATCATAATATACATTATACTAGCCATAACAACCATAATAGTCATAATAGCCATAATAATCACAATAGTTGTAATAATAACAATAATGAACTTGGAAATAATCGTAATAATAATTACAATAGTCATAATAGCCATAAAAATCACAATAGCCATAATAATCAGAATGGTGATCATAATAATAATACTAACAACCATAATGATCATAGTAATCATCATAATAAACAGAATAGTCATGGAAATAACCTTAATAACCATTATTATTAACGTAATAACCATAATCATCGTAATAACCATAATGATCTCCATGATGACCATAATATTCATCATAATTATACTACGACAAATAATAATCAGAGTAATCATAATAATAAACATAATATGCTTTGGAATAATCATAATAACATTTATACTAGCCATAATAACCATAATAATCATAATAACTGGAATAATCATAATAGTCATAATAATCGCAATAACCATAATGATCTTAATGATGATCATGATATTCATCATAATTATACCAAGATCCATAATAAGCATAGAAACCATAATAATGAACATAATAAGCTTTGAAATAATCATAATAACCGTTATACTAGCCATAGTAACCATAATAATCAAAATAACCATAATAATCAGAATAATTATAGTAATAACCATAATAAGCTTGGAAATAATCATAATAAGCATTATACTAGCCATAATAATCATAATAACTATAATAACCATAATAGTCATAATAATAACCATAATAAACTTGGAAATAGTCATATTTATCATTATAATAGCAATAATAACCATAAAAATCATAATAGCCATAATAATCTGAATGTTGATCATAATAATCATACTAACAGCCATAATAGTCGTAGTGATCATCATAATAACTACAATAATCATAATAATCGTAACTGTAATGTTAATAAGCATAGCAATAATCACAATAATCAGAGTAACCATAATAATCTTAATGATGATCATAATATCCATGATAATTATACCAAGACCCGTAATACTCATAATAATCATAATACTAAGCATAATAGGTACGGAAATAATCATAATATACTTTATACTAGCCATAACAACCATAATAGCCATAATAGCCATAATAATCATAATAGTCGTAATAATAACCATAATGAACTTGGAAATAATCGTAATAATCATTACAATAGCCATAATAGCCACAAAAATCACAATAGCCATAATAATCAGAATGGTGACCTTAATAATCATACTAACAACGATAATGATCATAGTGATCATCATAATAACTACAATAATCATAATAATCGTAATTGTAATGTTAATAAGCTTAGCAATAATCACAATAATCATAGTAAACATAATAATCATAATGATGATCATAATATCCATGATAATTATACCAAGATCCGTAATAATCATAATAATCGTAATAATAACCATAATGGGTTGGGAAATAATCATAATATACATTATACTAGCCATAACAACCATAATAGTCATAATAGCCATAATAATCATAATGGTTGTAATAATAACAATAATTAACTTGGAAATAACCGTAATAATCATTACAATAGTCATAATAGCCATAAAAATCACAATAGCCATAATAATCAGAATGGTGATCATAATAATAATACTAACAACCGTAATGATCATAGTAATCATCGTAATAAACGGAATAGTCATGGAAATAATCTTAATAACCATTATTATTAGCGTAATAACCATAATCAACGTAATAACCATAATGATCTTAATGATGACCATAATATTCATCATAATTATACTAAGACAAATAATAATAAGAGTAATCATAATAATAAACATAATAAGCTTTGAAATAATCATAATAACATTTATACTAGCCATAATAACCATAATAATCATAATAACTGGAATAATCATAATAGTCATAATAATCGCAATAACCATAATGATCTTAATGATGATCATGATATTCATCATAATTATACCAAGATCCATAATAAGCATAGTAACCATAATAATAAACATAATAAGCTTTGAAATAATCTTAATAACCGTTATACTAGCCATAGTAACCATAATAATCGTAATAACCATAATAATCATAATAATTATAGTAATAACCATAATAAGCTTGGAAATAATCATAATAACCATTATACTGGCCATAATAATCATAATAACTATAATAACCATAATAGTCATAATAATAACCATAATAAACTTGGAAATAGTCATATTTATCATTATAATAGCAATAATAACCATAAAAATCATAATAGCCATAATAATCCGAATGTTGGTAATAATAATGATACTAACAGCCATAATTGTTTAAAAAGCGGTTATATAACGGGCATTTGGCTCGTCCGCGAGATTCGTAATTTGTTGGTATACGTGACCGACCGAAGGTGGCCTTCGGTCGGAGCATACGTTGTCCTAGCAGCAAAACACGATCAGCTGTCGTATGACTTGTTTTTGTCGTCAAAATTAAAGTTCAAACAAAGTAAGCGTTGTCGAGCAACGGTTTTGAACTCCAGGCTCGATGTCGAGTGGGGACATCGGAGCCTGAAGGAGAGAGAGAGTACATCGTACTACATTAGCACGAGACAAAAGATAATTTGTGAGCGCCGCGTAGTGGTAAAATTTGGCACGTCTTCCGCTTCGCGGAGACACGCGCGGCTCTCGCCCCAGTCGTCTTTCGACAATCAAGCTTGACGCAGTCAGTGCGACCGTACGTCAAGCGCCTCTCAGCTCGCCAGTTTTCAGATTTCAAGTAGTTTGGTTACCAGACACTTGAAATCTCACTAGCTCTAAAAAGCTGAACCTCTGTCGCCGACAGACTAGGAAACTCTGCTCGATTCGTACGTATAATACGTACGAAAGAGCACCTGGTTTGTTTTAGGAGACAATTGATCGAGATTTGCACTCTTGGAATCGGGGCCTGCCCTGATTCTCTGAGTCTCGTTTCGTCTCGGAGCAACAAAGGCCGCTGCCTGTTGGATCCCTGAGAGACGGGTTACAACAGAGAGAGATAACGTACGTGCCTATCACCTCTGCGTTACTCGTGCTCTGCCACCCCGTTTAGTAGCAACCCCCGTGTGACGAATAGAAGCACACGGTAAGGTGAACGGAGTCGCCGAGCCTCTGGCCGTCCTCAGCCTCCAGGACCAGCAATTCGCTGGTTATAGCGTGTCCCTCCGCTCACGAATCCCTAAATTACTTGGATTCGTACGGAACGAACCTTTCCAAAAGGTGCAAGGCGAAGAGAAGAGGTCCCTCCTCCTCTCAAGCCACTCGTTCATCGACTTCTTCTTCGCGCCAGAAGAAGAGTCGATAATACAGTCCACTGCATTACCTTTGCGTTACAGGCAAGGTTTTGCTATCCCCTCCAAATAGGCTCGCGAGCGCAGCCTGGAGTTGGGAATCTTTGGTATAGCCAGATTTACACTCTTGCTTACCGCCGCGGTTCCGCCGCTATCTCTCTTTTTCAGACGTCAACGTCGCTAAGGGGAGCCGGCGTCACCACCAGCCAAGGCCCTCCGATCCGCCGCCGTCCTTTCCAGCCGACGAGGACCGGAGCCAGCGCCCAGCCCCCTACACAGAAGCTAAATAAACGTCGTTTCCAAGCCCTTTTCAGGGCCGACAAAATATAAAACTCGTGTCTTCGTTTTCTTTCGTATCCCCTCAATCTCACCCTTTCAATCCGGCTCGAAGGACCTTTTGTTGGAATCGCTTAAAATAAGGGATCCAACGGAGGTCCGGATGAGGTGAGATTGAGGGGATACGAAAGAAAACGAAGACACGAGTTTTATATTTTGTCGGCCCTGAAAAGGGCTTGGAAACGACGTTTATTTAGCTTCTGTGTAGGGGGCTGGGCGCTGGCTCCGGTCCTCGTCGGCTGGAAAGGACGGCGGCGGATCGGAGGGCCTTGGCTGGTGGTGACGCCGGCTCCCCTTAGCGACGTTGACGTCTGAAAAAGAGAGATAGCGGCGGAACCGCGGCGGTAAGCAAGAGTGTAAATCTGGCTATACCAAAGATTCCCAACTCCAGGCTGCGCTCGCGAGCCTATTTGGAGGGGATAGCAAAACCTTGCCTGTAACGCAAAGGTAATGCAGTGGACTGTATTATCGACTCTTCTTCTGGCGCGAAGAAGAAGTCGATGAACGAGTGGCTTGAGAGGAGGAGGGACCTCTTCTCTTCGCCTTGCACCTTTTGGAAAGGTTCGTTCCGTACGAATCCAAGTAATTTAGGGATTCGTGAGCGGAGGGACACGCTATAACCAGCGAATTGCTGGTCCTGGAGGCTGAGGACGGCCAGAGGCTCGGCGACTCCGTTCACCTTACCGTGTGCTTCTATTCGTCACACGGGGGTTGCTACTAAACGGGGTGGCAGAGCACGAGTAACGCAGAGGTGATAGGCACGTACGTTATCTCTCTCTGTTGTAACCCGTCTCTCAGGGATCCAACAGGCAGCGGCCTTTGTTGCTCCGAGACGAAACGAGACTCAGAGAATCAGGGCAGGCCCCGATTCCAAGAGTGCAAATCTCGATCAATTGTCTCCTAAAACAAACCAGGTGCTCTTTCGTACGTATTATACGTACGAATCGAGCAGAGTTTCCTAGTCTGTCGGCGACAGAGGTTCAGCTTTTTAGAGCTAGTGAGATTTCAAGTGTCTGGTAACCAAACTACTTGAAATCTGAAAACTGGCGAGCTGAGAGGCGCTTGACGTACGGTCGCACTGACTGCGTCAAGCTTGATTGTCGAAAGACGACTGGGGCGAGAGCCGCGCGTGTCTCCGCGAAGCGGAAGACGTGCCAAATTTTACCACTACGCGGCGCTCACAAATTATCTTTTGTCTCGTGCTAATGTAGTACGATGTACTCTCTCTCTCCTTCAGGCTCCGATGTCCCCACTCGACATCGAGCCTGGAGTTCAAAACCGTTGCTCGACAACGCTTACTTTGTTTGAACTTTAATTTTGACGACAAAAACAAGTCATACGACAGCTGATC
Organism: Calliopsis andreniformis; assembly: GCF_051401765.1. Taxonomy (NCBI): domain Eukaryota; kingdom Metazoa; phylum Arthropoda; class Insecta; order Hymenoptera; family Andrenidae; genus Calliopsis; species Calliopsis andreniformis. The sequence goes on along the minus strand of NW_027480616.1, from coordinate 578,412 downwards.
GTGTTTTGCTGCTAGGACAACGTATGCTCCGACCGAAGGCCACCTTCGGTCGGTCACGTATACCAACAAATTACGAATCTCGCGGACGAGCCAAATGCCCGTTATATAACCGCTTTTTAAACAATAATAGTCATAGTGATCATCATAATAACTACAATAATCATAATAATCGTAACTGTAATGTTAATAAGCATAGCAATAATCACAATAATCAGAGTAACCATTATAATCTTAATGATGCTCATAATATCCATGATAATTATACCAAGAACCGTAATACTCATAATAATCATAATACTAACCATAATAGGTTCGGAAATAATCATAATATACTTTATACTAGCCATAACAACCATAATAGTCATAATAGCCATAATAATCATAATAGTCGTAATAATAACCATAATGAACTTGGAAATAATCGTAATAATCATTACAATAGCCATAATAGCCACAAAAATCACAATAGCCATAATAATCAGAATGGTGATCATAATAATAATACTAACAACCGTAATGATCATAGTAATCATCGTAATAAACAGAATAGTCATGGAAATAATCTTAATAACCATTATTATTAGCGTAATAACCATAATCAACGTAATAACCATAATGATCTTAATGATGACCATAATATTCATCATAATTATACTAAGACATATAATAATCACAGTAATCCTAATAATAATCATAATAAGCTTTGAAATAATCATAATAACCTCTATACTAGCCATAATAACCATAATAATCATAATAACTAGAATAATCATAATAGTCATAATAATCGCAATAACCACAATGATCTTAATGATGATCATGATATTCATCATAATTATACCAAGATCCATAATAAGCATAGTAACCATAATAATAAACATAATAAGCTTTGAAATAATCATAATAAACGTTATACTAGCCATAGTAACCATAATAATCATAATAACCATAATAATCATAATAATTATAATAATAACCATAATAAGCTTGGAAATAATCATAATAAGCATTATACTAGCCATAATAATCATAATAATCGTAATAACTATAATAATCATAATAGTCATAATAATAACCATAATAAACTTGGAAATAATCATATTTATCATTATAATAGCAATAATAACCATAATAATCATAATAGCCATAATAATCTGAATGTTGATAATAAAAATCATACTAACAGCCATAAAAATCATAGTGATCATCATAATAACTACAATAATAATAATAATCGTAATTGTAATGTTAATAAGCATTGCAATAATGACAATAATCATAGTAACCATAATAATCTTAATGATGACAATAATATCCATGATGATTATACCAAGATCCGTAATAATCATAATAATCATAATAATAACCATAATGGGTTCGGAAATAATCATAATATACATTATACTAGCCATATCAACCATAATAGTCATAATAGCCATAATAATCATAATAGTCGTAATAATAACAATAATGAACCTGGAAACAATCGTAATAATCATTATAATAGTCACAATAGCCATAAAAATCACAATAGCCTTATTAATCAGAATGGTGATCATAATAATCATACTAACAACCATAATGATCATAGTGATCATCATAATAACTACAATAATCATAATAATGGTAATTGTAATGTTAATAAGCTTAGCAATAATCACAATAATCATAGTAACCGTAATAATCTTAATGATGATCAGAATATTCATGATAATTATATCAAGATCCGTAATAATCATAATAATCATAATAATAACCATAATGGGTTCGGAAATAATCATAATATACATTATATTAGCCATAACAACCATAATAGCCATAATAGCCATAATAATCATAATAGTCGTAATAATAACCATAATGAACATGGAAATAATCGTAATAATCATTACAATAGCCATAATAGCCATAAAAATCACAATAGCCATAATAATCTGAATGGTGATCATAATAATCATACTAACAGCCATAATGATCATAGTAATCATCATAATAAACAGAATAGTCATAGAAATAACCTTAATAATCATTATTATTATCGTAATAACCATAATCATCGTAATAACCATAATGATCTTAATGATGACCATAATATTCATCATAATTATACTAAGACATATAATAATCACAGTAATCATAATAATAATCATCATAAGCTTTGAAATAATCATAATAACCTCTATACTAGCCATAATAACCATAATAATCATAATAACTAGAATAATCATAATAGTCATAATAATCGCAATAACCATAATGATCTTAATGATGATCATGATATTCATCATAATTATATCAAGATCCATAATAAGCATAGTAACCATAATAATAAACATACTAAGCTTTGAAATAATCATAATAACCGTTATACTAGCCATAGTAACCATAATAATCATAATAACCATAATAATCATAATAATTATCGTAATAACCATAATAAGCTTGGAAATAATCATAATAAGCATTATACTAGCCATAATAATCATAATAACTATAATAATCATAATAGTCATAATAATAACCATAATAAACTTGGAAATAGTCATATTTATCATTATAATAGCAATAATAACCATAAAAATCATAATAGCCATAATAATCTGAATGTTGATCATAATAATCATACTAACAGCCATAATAGTCATAGTGATCATCATAATAACTACAATAATCATAATAATCGTAATTGTATTGTTAATAAGCATAGCAATAATCACAATAATGAGAGTAACCATAATAATCTTAATGATGACCATAATATCCATGATAATTATACCAAGATCCGTAATAATCATAATAATCATAATAATAACCATAATGGGTTCGGAAATAATCATAATATACATTATACTAGCCATATCAACCATAATAGTCATAATAGCCATAATAATCATAATAGTCGTAATAATCAGAATGGTGATCATAATAATCATACTAACAACCATAATGATCATAGTAATCATCATAATAAACAGAAGAGTCATGGAAATAATCTTAATAACCATTATTATTAACGTAATAAACATAATCATCGTAATAACCATAATGACCTGAATGATGACCATAATATTCATCATAATTATACTAAGACAAATAATAATCAGAGTAATCATAATAATAAACATAATAAGCTTTGAAATAATCATAATAACATTTATACTAGCCATAATAACCATAATAATCATAATAACTGGAATAATCATAATAGTCATAATAATCGCAATAACCATAATGATCTTAATGATGATCATGATATTCATCATAATTATACCAAGATCCATAATAAGCATAGTAACCATAATAATAAACATAATAGGCTTTGAAATAATCATAATAAACGTTATACTAGCCATAGTAACCATAATAATCGTAATAACTATAATAATCATAATAGTCATAATAATAACCATAATAAACTTGGAAATAATCATATTTATTATTATAATAGCAATAATAACCATAAAAATCATAATAGCCATAATAATCTGAATGTTGATCATAATAATCATACTAACAGCCATAATAGTCATAGTGATCATCATAATAACTACAATAATCATAATAATCGTAATTGTAATGTTAATAAGCATAGCAATAATCACAATAATCAGAGTAACCATAATAATCTTAATGATGATCATAATATCCATGATAATTATACCAAGATCCGTAATAATCATAATATTCATAATAATAACCATAATAGGTTCGGAAATAATCATAATATACTTTATACTAACCATAACAACCATAATAGTCATAATAGCCATAATAATCATAATAGTCGTAATAATAACAATAATGAACTTGGAAATAATCGTAATAATCATTACAATAGCCATAATAGCCATAAAAATCACAATAGCCATAATAATCAGAATGGTGATCATAATAATCATACTAACAACCATAATGATCATAGTAATCATCATAATAAACAGAAGAGTCATGGAAATAATCTTAATAACCATTATTATTAACGTAATAAACATAATCATCGTAATAACCATAATGACCTGAATGATGACCATAATATTCATCATAATTATACTAAGACAAATAATAATCAGAGTAATCATAATAATAAACATAATAAGCTTTGAAATAATCATAATAACATTTATACTAGCCATAATAACCATAATAATCATAATAACTGGAATAATCATAATAGTCATAATAATCGCAATAACCATAATGATCTTAATGATGATCATGATATTCATCATAATTATACCAAGATCCATAATAAGCATAGTAACCATAATAATAAACATAATAAGCTTTGAAATAATCTTAATAACCGTTATACTAGCCATAGTAACCATAATAATCGTAATAACCATAATAATCATAATAATTATAGTAATAACCATAATAAGCTTGGAAATAATCATAATAAGCATTATACTAGCCATAATAATCATAATAACTATAATAACCATAATAGTCATAATAATAACCATAATAAACTTGGAAATAGTCATATTTATCATTATAATAGCAATAATAACCATAAAAATCATAATAGCCATAATAATATGAATCTTGATAATAATAATCATGCTAACAGCCATAATAGTCATAGTGATCATCATAATAACTACAATAATCATAATAATCGTAATTGTAATGTTAATAAGCATAGCAATAATCACAATAATCAGAGTAACCATAATAATCTTAATGATGATCATAATATCCATGATAATTATACCAAGACCCGTAATACTCATAATAATCATAATACTAAGCATAATAGGTACGGAAATAATCATAATATACTTTATACTAGCCATAACAACCATAATAGCCATAATAGCCATAATAATCATAATAGTCGTAATAATAACCATAATGAACTTGGAAATAATCGTAATAATCATTACAATAGCCATAATAGCCACAAAAATCACAATAGCCATAATAATCAGAATGGTGACCTTAATAATCATACTAACAACGATAATGATCATAGTGATCATCATAATAACTACAATAATCATAATAATCGTAATTGTAATGTTAATAAGCTTAGCAATAATCACAATAATCATAGTAAACATAATAATCATAATGATGATCATAATATCCATGATAATTATACCAAGATCCGTAATAATCATAATAATCGTAATAATAACCATAATGGGTTGGGAAATAATCATAATATACATTATACTAGCCATAACAACCATAATAGTCATAATAGCCATAATAATCATAATGGTTGTAATAATAACAATAATTAACTTGGAAATAACCGTAATAATCATTACAATAGTCATAATAGCCATAAAAATCACAATAGCCATAATAATCAGAATGGTGATCATAATAATAATACTAACAACCGTAATGATCATAGTAATCATCGTAATAAACGGAATAGTCATGGAAATAATCTTAATAACCATTATTATTAGCGTAATAACCATAATCAACGTAATAACCATAATGATCTTAATGATGACCATAATATTCATCATAATTATACTAAGACAAATAATAATAAGAGTAATCATAATAATAAACATAATAAGCTTTGAAATAATCATAATAACATTTATACTAGCCATAATAACCATAATAATCATAATAACTGGAATAATCATAATAGTCATAATAATCGCAATAACCATAATGATCTTAATGATGATCATGATATTCATCATAATTATACCAAGATCCATAATAAGCATAGTAACCATAATAATAAACATAGTAAGCTTTGAAATAATCTTAATAACCGTTATACTAGCCATAGTAACCATAATAATCGTAATAACCATAATAATCATAATAATTATAGTAATAACCATAATAAGCTTGGAAATAATCATAATAACCATTATACTGGCCATAATAATCATAATAACTATAATAACCATAATAGTCATAATAATAACCATAATAAACTTGGAAATAGTCATATTTATCATTATAATAGCAATAATAACCATAAAAATCATAATAGCCATAATAATCCGAATGTTGGTAATAATAATGATACTAACAGCCATAATAGTCATAGTGATCATCATAATAACTACAATAATCATAATAATCGTAACTGTAATGTTAATAAGCATAGCAATAATCACAATAATCAGAGTAACCATTATAATCTTAATGATGATCATAATATCCATGATAATTATACCAAGAACCGTAATACTCATAATAATCATAATACTAACCATAATAGGTTCGGAAATAATCATAATATACTTTATACTAGCCATAACAACCATAATAGTCATAATAGCCATAATAATCATAATAGTCGTAATAATAACCATAATGAACTTGGAAATAATCGTAATAATCATTACAATAGCCATAATAGCCACAAAAATCACAATAGCCATAATAATCAGAATGGTGATCATAATAATAATACTAACAACCGTAATGATCATAGTAATCATCGTAATAAACAGAATAGTCATGGAAATAATCTTAATAACCATTATTATTAGCGTAATAACCATAATCAACGTAATAACCATAATGATCTTAATGATGACCATAATATTCATCATAATTATACTAAGACATATAATAATCACAGTAATCCTAATAATAATCATAATAAGCTTTGAAATAATCATAATAACCTCTATACTAGCCATAATAACCATAATAATCATAATAACTAGAATAATCATAATAGTCATAATAATCGCAATAACCACAATGATCTTAATGATGATCATGATATTCATCATAATTATACCAAGATCCATAATAAGCATAGTAACCATAATAATAAACATAATAAGCTTTGAAATAATCATAATAAACGTTATACTAGCCATAGTAACCATAATAATCATAATAACCATAATAATCATAATAATTATAATAATAACCATAATAAGCTTGGAAATAATCATAATAAGCATTATACTAGCCATAATAATCATAATAATCGTAATAACTATAATAATCATAATAGTCATAATAATAACCATAATAAACTTGGAAATAATCATATTTATCATTATAATAGCAATAATAACCATAATAATCATAATAGCCATAATAATCTGAATGTTGATAATAAAAATCATACTAACAGCCATAAAAATCATAGTGATCATCATAATAACTACAATAATAATAATAATCGTAATTGTAATGTTAATAAGCATTGCAATAATGACAATAATCATAGTAACCATAATAATCTTAATGATGACAATAATATCCATGATGATTATACCAAGATCCGTAATAATCATAATAATCATAATAATAACCATAATGGGTTCGGAAATAATCATAATATACATTATACTAGCCATATCAACCATAATAGTCATAATAGCCATAATAATCATAATAGTCGTAATAATAACAATAATGAACCTGGAAACAATCGTAATAATCATTATAATAGTCACAATAGCCATAAAAATCACAATAGCCTTATTAATCAGAATGGTGATCATAATAATCATACTAACAACCATAATGATCATAGTGATCATCATAATAACTACAATAATCATAATAATGGTAATTGTAATGTTAATAAGCTTAGCAATAATCACAATAATCATAGTAACCGTAATAATCTTAATGATGATCAGAATATTCATGATAATTATATCAAGATCCGTAATAATCATAATAATCATAATAATAACCATAATGGGTTCGGAAATAATCATAATATACATTATATTAGCCATAACAACCATAATAGCCATAATAGCCATAATAATCATAATAGTCGTAATAATAACCATAATGAACATGGAAATAATCGTAATAATCATTACAATAGCCATAATAGCCATAAAAATCACAATAGCCATAATAATCTGAATGGTGATCATAATAATCATACTAACAGCCATAATGATCATAGTAATCATCATAATAAACAGAATAGTCATAGAAATAACCTTAATAATCATTATTATTATCGTAATAACCATAATCATCGTAATAACCATAATGATCTTAATGATGACCATAATATTCATCATAATTATACTAAGACATATAATAATCACAGTAATCATAATAATAATCATCATAAGCTTTGAAATAATCATAATAACCTCTATACTAGCCATAATAACCATAATAATCATAATAACTAGAATAATCATAATAGTCATAATAATCGCAATAACCATAATGATCTTAATGATGATCATGATATTCATCATAATTATATCAAGATCCATAATAAGCATAGTAACCATAATAATAAACATACTAAGCTTTGAAATAATCATAATAACCGTTATACTAGCCATAGTAACCATAATAATCATAATAACCATAATAATCATAATAATTATCGTAATAACCATAATAAGCTTGGAAATAATCATAATAAGCATTATACTAGCCATAATAATCATAATAACTATAATAATCATAATAGTCATAATAATAACCATAATAAACTTGGAAATAGTCATATTTATCATTATAATAGCAATAATAACCATAAAAATCATAATAGCCATAATAATCTGAATGTTGATCATAATAATCATACTAACAGCCATAATAGTCATAGTGATCATCATAATAACTACAATAATCATAATAATCGTAATTGTATTGTTAATAAGCATAGCAATAATCACAATAATGAGAGTAACCATAATAATCTTAATGATGACCATAATATCCATGATAATTATACCAAGATCCGTAATAATCATAATAATCATAATAATAACCATAATGGGTTCGGAAATAATCATAATATACATTATACTAGCCATATCAACCATAATAGTCATAATAGCCATAATAATCATAATAGTCGTAATAATCAGAATGGTGATCATAATAATCATACTAACAACCATAATGATCATAGTAATCATCATAATAAACAGAAGAGTCATGGAAATAATCTTAATAACCATTATTATTAACGTAATAAACATAATCATCGTAATAACCATAATGACCTGAATGATGACCATAATATTCATCATAATTATACTAAGACAAATAATAATCAGAGTAATCATAATAATAAACATAATAAGCTTTGAAATAATCATAATAACATTTATACTAGCCATAATAACCATAATAATCATAATAACTGGAATAATCATAATAGTCATAATAATCGCAATAACCATAATGATCTTAATGATGATCATGATATTCATCATAATTATACCAAGATCCATAATAAGCATAGTAACCATAATAATAAACATAATAGGCTTTGAAATAATCATAATAAACGTTATACTAGCCATAGTAACCATAATAATCATAATAACCATAATAATCATAATAATTATGGTAATAACCATAATAAGCTTCGAAATAATCATAATAAGCATTATACTAGCCATAATAATCATAATAATCGTAATAACTATAATAATCATAATAGTCATAATAATAACCATAATAAACTTGGAAATAATCATATTTATTATTATAATAGCAATAATAACCATAAAAATCATAATAGCCATAATAATCTGAATGTTGATCATAATAATCATACTAACAGCCATAATAGTCATAGTGATCATCATAATAACTACAATAATCATAATAATCGTAATTGTAATGTTAATAAGCATAGCAATAATCACAATAATCAGAGTAACCATAATAATCTTAATGATGATCATAATATCCATGATAATTATACCAAGATCCGTAATAATCATAATATTCATAATAATAACCATAATAGGTTCGGAAATAATCATAATATACTTTATACTAACCATAACAACCATAATAGTCATAATAGCCATAATAATCATAATAGTCGTAATAATAACAATAATGAACTTGGAAATAATCGTAATAATCATTACAATAGCCATAATAGCCATAAAAATCACAATAGCCATAATAATCAGAATGGTGATCATAATAATCATACTAACAACCATAATGATCATAGTAATCATCATAATAAACAGAAGAGTCATGGAAATAATCTTAATAACCATTATTATTAACGTAATAAACATAATCATCGTAATAACCATAATGACCTGAATGATGACCATAATATTCATCATAATTATACTAAGACAAATAATAATCAGAGTAATCATAATAATAAACATAATAAGCTTTGAAATAATCATAATAACATTTATACTAGCCATAATAACCATAATAATCATAATAACTGGAATAATCATAATAGTCATAATAATCGCAATAACCATAATGATCTTAATGATGATCATGATATTCATCATAATTATACCAAGATCCATAATAAGCATAGTAACCATAATAATAAACATAATAAGCTTTGAAATAATCTTAATAACCGTTATACTAGCCATAGTAACCATAATAATCGTAATAACCATAATAATCATAATAATTATAGTAATAACCATAATAAGCTTGGAAATAATCATAATAAGCATTATACTAGCCATAATAATCATAATAACTATAATAACCATAATAGTCATAATAATAACCATAATAAACTTGGAAATAGTCATATTTATCATTATAATAGCAATAATAACCATAAAAATCATAATAGCCATAATAATATGAATCTTGATAATAATAATCATGCTAACAGCCATAATAGTCATAGTGATCATCATAATAACTACAATAATCATAATAATCGTAATTGTAATGTTAATAAGCATAGCAATAATCACAATAATCAGAGTAACCATAATAATCTTAATGATGATCATAATATCCATGATAATTATACCAAGACCCGTAATACTCATAATAATCATAATACTAAGCATAATAGGTACGGAAATAATCATAATATACTTTATACTAGCCATAACAACCATAATAGCCATAATAGCCATAATAATCATAATAGTCGTAATAATAACCATAATGAACTTGGAAATAATCGTAATAATCATTACAATAGCCATAATAGCCACAAAAATCACAATAGCCATAATAATCAGAATGGTGACCTTAATAATCATACTAACAACGATAATGATCATAGTGATCATCATAATAACTACAATAATCATAATAATCGTAATTGTAATGTTAATAAGCTTAGCAATAATCACAATAATCATAGTAAACATAATAATCATAATGATGATCATAATATCCATGATAATTATACCAAGATCCGTAATAATCATAATAATCGTAATAATAACCATAATGGGTTGGGAAATAATCATAATATACATTATACTAGCCATAACAACCATAATAGTCATAATAGCCATAATAATCATAATGGTTGTAATAATAACAATAATTAACTTGGAAATAACCGTAATAATCATTACAATAGTCATAATAGCCATAAAAATCACAATAGCCATAATAATCAGAATGGTGATCATAATAATAATACTAACAACCGTAATGATCATAGTAATCATCGTAATAAACGGAATAGTCATGGAAATAATCTTAATAACCATTATTATTAGCGTAATAACCATAATCAACGTAATAACCATAATGATCTTAATGATGACCATAATATTCATCATAATTATACTAAGACAAATAATAATAAGAGTAATCATAATAATAAACATAATAAGCTTTGAAATAATCATAATAACATTTATACTAGCCATAATAACCATAATAATCATAATAACTGGAATAATCATAATAGTCATAATAATCGCAATAACCATAATGATCTTAATGATGATCATGATATTCATCATAATTATACCAAGATCCATAATAAGCATAGTAACCATAATAATAAACATAGTAAGCTTTGAAATAATCTTAATAACCGTTATACTAGCCATAGTAACCATAATAATCGTAATAACCATAATAATCATAATAATTATAGTAATAACCATAATAAGCTTGGAAATAATCATAATAACCATTATACTGGCCATAATAATCATAATAACTATAATAACCATAATAGTCATAATAATAACCATAATAAACTTGGAAATAGTCATATTTATCATTATAATAGCAATAATAACCATAAAAATCATAATAGCCATAATAATCCGAATGTTGGTAATAATAATGATACTAACAGCCATAATAGTCATAGTGATCATCATAATAACTACAATAATCATAATAATCGTAACTGTAATGTTAATAAGCATAGCAATAATCACAATAATCAGAGTAACCATTATAATCTTAATGATGATCATAATATCCATGATAATTATACCAAGAACCGTAATACTCATAATAATCATAATACTAACCATAATAGGTTCGGAAATAATCATAATATACTTTATACTAGCCATAACAACCATAATAGTCATAATAGCCATAATAATCATAATAGTCGTAATAATAACCATAATGAACTTGGAAATAATCGTAATAATCATTACAATAGCCATAATAGCCACAAAAATCACAATAGCCATAATAATCAGAATGGTGATCATAATAATAATACTAACAACCGTAATGATCATAGTAATCATCGTAATAAACAGAATAGTCATGGAAATAATCTTAATAACCATTATTATTAGCGTAATAACCATAATCAACGTAATAACCATAATGATCTTAATGATGACCATAATATTCATCATAATTATACTAAGACATATAATAATCACAGTAATCCTAATAATAATCATAATAAGCTTTGAAATAATCATAATAACCTCTATACTAGCCATAATAACCATAATAATCATAATAACTAGAATAATCATAATAGTCATAATAATCGCAATAACCACAATGATCTTAATGATGATCATGATATTCATCATAATTATACCAAGATCCATAATAAGCATAGTAACCATAATAATAAACATAATAAGCTTTGAAATAATCATAATAAACGTTATACTAGCCATAGTAACCATAATAATCATAATAACCATAATAATCATAATAATTATAATAATAACCATAATAAGCTTGGAAATAATCATAATAAGCATTATACTAGCCATAATAATCATAATAATCGTAATAACTATAATAATCATAATAGTCATAATAATAACCATAATAAACTTGGAAATAATCATATTTATCATTATAATAGCAATAATAACCATAATAATCATAATAGCCATAATAATCTGAATGTTGATAATAAAAATCATACTAACAGCCATAAAAATCATAGTGATCATCATAATAACTACAATAATAATAATAATCGTAATTGTAATGTTAATAAGCATTGCAATAATGACAATAATCATAGTAACCATAATAATCTTAATGATGACAATAATATCCATGATGATTATACCAAGATCCGTAATAATCATAATAATCATAATAATAACCATAATGGGTTCGGAAATAATCATAATATACATTATACTAGCCATATCAACCATAATAGTCATAATAGCCATAATAATCATAATAGTCGTAATAATAACAATAATGAACCTGGAAACAATCGTAATAATCATTATAATAGTCACAATAGCCATAAAAATCACAATAGCCTTATTAATCAGAATGGTGATCATAATAATCATACTAACAACCATAATGATCATAGTGATCATCATAATAACTACAATAATCATAATAATCGTAATTGTAATGTTAATAAGCTTAGCAATAATCACAATAATCATAGTAACCGTAATAATCTTAATGATGATCAGAATATTCATGATAATTATATCAAGATCCGTAATAATCATAATAATCATAATAATAACCATAATGGGTTCGGAAATAATCATAATATACATTATATTAGCCATAACAACCATAATAGCCATAATAGCCATAATAATCATAATAGTCGTAATAATAACCATAATGAACATGGAAATAATCGTAATAATCATTACAATAGCCATAATAGCCATAAAAATCACAATAGCCATAATAATCTGAATGGTGATCATAATAATCATACTAACAGCCATAATGATCATAGTAATCATCATAATAAACAGAATAGTCATAGAAATAACCTTAATAATCATTATTATTATCGTAATAACCATAATCATCGTAATAACCATAATGATCTTAATGATGACCATAATATTCATCATAATTATACTAAGACATATAATAATCACAGTAATCATAATAATAATCATCATAAGCTTTGAAATAATCATAATAACCTCTATACTAGCCATAATAACCATAATAATCATAATAACTAGAATAATCATAATAGTCATAATAATCGCAATAACCATAATGATCTTAATGATGATCATGATATTCATCATAATTATATCAAGATCCATAATAAGCATAGTAACCATAATAATAAACATACTAAGCTTTGAAATAATCATAACAACCGTTATACTAGCCATAGTAACCATAATAATCATAATAACCATAATAATCATAATAATTATCGTAATAACCATAATAAGCTTGGAAATAATCATAATAAGCATTATACTAGCCATAATAATCATAATAACTATAATAATCATAATAGTCATAATAATAACCATAATAAACTTGGAAATAGTCATATTTATCATTATAATAGCAATAATAACCATAAAAATCATAATAGCCATAATAATCTGAATGTTGATCATAATAATCATACTAACAGCCATAATAGTCATAGTGATCATCATAATAACTACAATAATCATAATAATCGTAATTGTATTGTTAATAAGCATAGCAATAATCACAATAATGAGAGTAACCATAATAATCTTAATGATGACCATAATATCCATGATAATTATACCAAGATCCGTAATAATCATAATAATCATAATAATAACCATAATGGGTTCGGAAATAATCATAATATACATTATACTAGCCATATCAACCATAATAGTCATAATAGCCATAATAATCATAATAGTCGTAATAATCAGAATGGTGATCATAATAATCATACTAACAACCATAATGATCATAGTAATCATCATAATAAACAGAAGAGTCATGGAAATAATCTTAATAACCATTATTATTAACGTAATAAACATAATCATCGTAATAACCATAATGACCTGAATGATGACCATAATATTCATCATAATTATACTAAGACAAATAATAATCAGAGTAATCATAATAATAAACATAATAAGCTTTGAAATAATCATAATAACATTTATACTAGCCATAATAACCATAATAATCATAATAACTGGAATAATCATAATAGTCATAATAATCGCAATAACCATAATGATCTTAATGATGATCATGATATTCATCATAATTATACCAAGATCCATAATAAGCATAGTAACCATAATAATAAACATAATAGGCTTTGAAATAATCATAATAAACGTTATACTAGCCATAGTAACCATAATAATCATAATAACCATAATAATCATAATAATTATGGTAATAACCATAATAAGCTTCGAAATAATCATAATAAGCATTATACTAGCCATAATAATCATAATAATCGTAATAACTATAATAATCATAATAGTCATAATAATAACCATAATAAACTTGGAAATAATCATATTTATTATTATAATAGCAATAATAACCATAAAAATCATAATAGCCATAATAATCTGAATGTTGATCATAATAATCATACTAACAGCCATAATAGTCATAGTGATCATCATAATAACTACAATAATCATAATAATCGTAATTGTAATGTTAATAAGCATAGCAATAATCACAATAATCAGAGTAACCATAATAATCTTAATGATGATCATAATATCCATGATAATTATACCAAGATCCGTAATAATCATAATATTCATAATAATAACCATAATAGGTTCGGAAATAATCATAATATACTTTATACTAACCATAACAACCATAATAGTCATAATAGCCATAATAATCATAATAGTCGTAATAATAACAATAATGAACTTGGAAATAATCGTAATAATCATTACAATAGCCATAATAGCCATAAAAATCACAATAGCCATAATAATCAGAATGGTGATCATAATAATCATACTAACAACCATAATGATCATAGTAATCATCATAATAAACAGAAGAGTCATGGAAATAATCTTAATAACCATTATTATTAACGTAATAAACATAATCATCGTAATAACCATAATGACCTGAATGATGACCATAATATTCATCATAATTATACTAAGACAAATAATAATCAGAGTAATCATAATAATAAACATAATAAGCTTTGAAATAATCATAATAACATTTATACTAGCCATAATAACCATAATAATCATAATAACTGGAATAATCATAATAGTCATAATAATCGCAATAACCATAATGATCTTAATGATGATCATGATATTCATCATAATTATACCAAGATCCATAATAAGCATAGTAACCATAATAATAAACATAATAAGCTTTGAAATAATCTTAATAACCATTATACTAGCCATAGTAACCATAATAATCGTAATAACCATAATAATCATAATAATTATAGTAATAACCATAATAAGCTTGGAAATAATCATAATAAGCATTATACTAGCCATAATAATCATAATAACTATAATAACCATAATAGTCATAATAATAACCATAATAAACTTGGAAATAGTCATATTTATCATTATAATAGCAATAATAACCATAAAAATCATAATAGCCATAATAATATGAATCTTGATAATAATAATCATGCTAACAGCCATAATAGTCATAGTGATCATCATAATAACTACAATAATCATAATAATCGTAATTGTAATGTTAATAAGCATAGCAATAATCACAATAATCAGAGTAACCATAATAATCTTAATGATGATCTTAATATCCATGATAATTATACCAAGACCCGTAATACTCATAATAATAATAATACTAACCATAATAGGTTCGGAAATAATCATAATATACTTTATACTAGCCATAACAACCATAATAGTCATAATAGCCATAATAATCATAATAGTCGTAATAATAACCATAATGAACTTGGAAATAATCGTAATAATCATTACAATAGCCATAATAGCCATAAAAATCACAATAGCCATAATAATCTGAATGGTGATCATAATAATCATACTAACAACCATAATGATCATAGTAATCATCATAATAAACAGAATAGTCATAGAAATAACCTTAATAAACATTATAATTAACGTAATAACCATAATCATCGTAATAACCATAATGATCTTAATGATGACCATAATATTCATCATAATTATACTAAGACATATAATAATCACAGTAATCATAATAATAATCATAATAAGCTTTGAAATAATCATAATAACCTCTATACTAGCCATAATAACCATAATGATCATAATAACTAGAATAATCATAATAGTCATAATAATCGCAATAACCACAATGATCTTAATGATGATCATGATATTCATCATAATTATACCAAGATCCATAATAAGCATAGTAACCATAATAATAAACATAATAAGCTTTGAATTAATCATAATAAACGTTATACTAGCCATAGTAACCATAATAATCATAATAACCATAATAATCATAATAATTATAGTAATAACCATAATAAGCTTGGAAATAATCATAATAAGCATTATACTAGCCATAATAATCATAATAATCGTAATAACTATAATTATCATAATAGTCATAATAATAACCATAATAAACTTGGAAATAATCATATTTATCATTATAATAGCAATAATAACCATAAAAATCATAATAGCCATAATAATCTGAATGTTGATCATAATAATCATACTAACAGCCATAAAAATCATAGTGATCATCATAATAACTACAATAATAATAATAATCGTAATTGTAATGTTAATAAGCATTGCAATAATGACAATAATCATAGTAACCATAATAATCTTAATGATGATCATAATATCCATGATAATTATACCAAGATCCGTAATAATCATAATATTTATAATAATAACCATAATAGGTTCGGAAACAGTCATAATATACTTTATACCAGCCATAACAACCATAATAGTCATAATAGCCATAATAATCATAATAGTCGTAATAATAACAATAATGAGCTTTGAAATAATCATAATAATCATTATAATAGCCATAATAGCAATAAAAATCACAATAGCCATGATAATCTGAATGGTGGTCATAATAATCATACTAACAACCATAAAGATCATAGTAATCATCATAATAAACAGAATAGTCATGGAAATAATCTTAATAATCATTATGATTATCGTAATAACCATAATCATCGTAATAACCATAATGATCTTAATGATGACCATAATATTCATCATAACTATACTCAGACATATAATAATCACAGTAATCATAATAACAAACATAATAAGCTTTGAAATAATCATAATAACCTTTATACTAGCCATAATAACCATAATAATCATAATAACTAGAATAATCATAATAGTCATAATAATCGCAATAACCATAATGATCTTAATGATGACCATGATATTCATCATAATTATACCAAGATCCATAATAAGCATCGAAACCATAATAATAAACATAATAAGCTTTGAAATAATCATAATAACCGTTATACTAGCCATAGTAACCATAATAATCATAATAACCATAATAATCATAATAATTATAGTAATAACCATAATAAGCTTGGAAATAATCATAATAAGCATTATACTAGCCATAATAATCATAATAACTATAATAACCATAATAGTCATTATAATAAACATAATAAACTTGGAAATAGTCATATTTATCATTATAATAGCAATAATAACCATAAAAATCATAATAGCCATAATAATCTGAATGTTGATCATAATAATCATACTAACAGCCATAATAGTCATAGTGATCATCATTATAACTACAATAATCATAATAATCGTAACTGTAATGTTAATAAGCATAGCAATAATCACAATAATCAGAGTAACCATAATAATCTTAATGATGATCATAATATCCATGATAATTATACCAAGACCCGTAATACTCATAATAATAGTAATACTAACCATAATAGGTTCGGAAATAATCATAATATACTTTATACTAGCCATAACAACCATAATAGTCATAATAGCCATAATAATCATAATAGTCGTAATAACAACCATAATGAACTTGGAAATAATCGTAATAATCATTACAATAGCCATAATAGCCACAAAAATCACAATAGCCATAATAATCAGAATGGTGACCTTAATAATCATACTAACAACCATAATGATCATAGTGATCATCATAATAACTACAATAATCATAATAATCGTAATTGTAATGTTAATAAGCTTAGCAATAATCACAATAATCATAGTAACCATAATAATCTTAATGATGATCATAATATCCATGATAATTATACCAACATCGTAATAATCATAATAATCGTAATAATAACCATAATGGGTTGGGAAATAATCATAATATACATTATACTAGCCATAACAACCATAATAGTCATAATAGCCACAATAATCATAATGGTTGTAATAATAACAATAATGAACTTGGAAATAACCGTAATAATCATCACAATAGTCATAATAGCCATAAAAATCACAATAGCCATAATAATCAGAATGGTGATCATAATAATAATACTAACAACCGTAATGATCATAGTAATCATCGTAATAAACAGAATAGTCATGGAAATAATCTTAATAACCATTATTATTAGCGTAATAACCATAATCAACGTAATAACCATAATGATCTTAATGATGACCATAATATTCATCATAATTATACTAAGACATATAATAATCACAGTAATCATAATAATAATCATAATAAGCTTTGAAATAATCATAATAACCTCTATACTAGCCATAATAACCATAATAATCATAATAACTAGAATAATCATAATAGTCATAATAATCGCAATAACCATAATGATCTTAATGACGATCATGATATTCATCATAATTATACCAAGATCCATAATAAGCATAGTAACCATAATAATAAACATACTAAGCTTTGAAATAATCATAATAACCGTTATACTAGCCATAGTAACCATAATAATCAAAATAACCATAATAATCATAATAATTATCGTAATAACCATAATAAGCTTGGAAATAATCATAATAAGCATTATACTAGCCATAATAATCATAATAACTATAATAATCATAATAGTCATAATAATAACCATAATAAACTTGGAAATAGTCATATTTATCATTATAATAGCAATAATAACCATAAAAATCATAATAGCCATAATAATCTGAATGTTGATCATAATAATCATACTAACAGCCATAATAGTCATAGTGATAATCATAATAACTACAATAATCATAATAATCGTAATTGTATTGTTAATAAGCATAGCAATAATCACAATAATCAGAGTAACCATAATAATCTTAATGATGACCATAATATCCATGATAATTATACCAAGATCCGTAATAATCCTAATAATCATAATAATAACCATAATGGGTTCGGAAATAATCATAATATACATTATACTAGCCATATCAACCATAATAGTCATAATAGCCATAATAATCATAATAGTCGTAATAATAACAATAATGAACTTGGAAACAATCGTAATAATCATTATAATAGTCACAATAGCCATAAAAATCACAATAGCCATATTAATCAGAATGGTGATCATAATAATCATACTAACAACCATAATGATCATAGTGATCATCATAATAACTACAATAATCATAATAATCGTAATTGTAATGTTAATAAGCTTAGCAATAATCACAATAATCAGAGTAACCATAATAATCTTAATGATGATCTTAATATCCATGATAATTATACCAAGACCCGTAATACTCATAATAATAGTAATACTAACCATAATAGGTTCGGAAATAATCATAATATACTTTATACTAGCCATAACAACCATAATAGTCATAATAGCCATAATAATCATAATAGTCGTAATAACAACCATAATGAACTTGGAAACAATCGTAATAAACATTATAATAGTCACAATAGCCATAAAAAACACAATAGCCATAATAATCTGAATGGTGATCATAATAACCATACTAACAACCATAATGATCATAGTAATCATCATAATAAACAGAATAGTCATAGAAATAATCTTAATAATCATTATAATTAACGTAATAACCATAATCATCGTAATAACCATAATGATCTTAATGATGACCATAATATTCATCATAATTATACTAAGGCATATAATAATCACTGTAATCATAATAATAATCATAATAAGCTTTGAAATAATCATAATAACCTTTATACTAGCCATAATAACCATAATAATCATAATAACTAGTATAATCATAATAGTCATAATAATCGCAATAACCATAATGATCTTAATGATGATCATGATATTCATCATAATTATACCAAGATCCATAATAATCATAGTAACCATAATAAAAAACAGAATAAGCTTTGAAATAATCATAATAACCGTTATACTAGTCATAGTTACCATAATAATCATAATAACCATAATAATCATAATAATTATAATAATAACCATAATAAGCTTGGAAATAATCATAATAAGCATTATACTAGCCATAATAATCATAATAATCGTAATAACTATAATAACCATAATCGTCATAATAATAACCATAATAAACTTGGAAATAGTCATATTTATCATTATAATAGCAATAATAACCATAAAAATCATAATAGCCATAATAATATGAATCTTGATAATAATAATCATACTAACAGCCATAATAGTCATAGTGATCATCATAATAACTACAATAATCATAATAATCGTAATTGTAATGTTAATAAGCATAGCAATAATCACAATAATCAGAGTAACCATAATAATCTTAATGATGATCTTAATATCCATGATAATTATACCGAGACCCGTAATACTCATAATAATAATAATACTAACCATAATAGGTTCGGAAATAATCATAATATACTTTATACTAGCCATAACAGCCATAATAGTCATAATAGCCATAATAATCATAATAGTCGTAATAATAACCATAATGAACTTGGAAATAATCGTAATAATCATTACAATAGCCATAATAGCCATAAAAATCACAATAGCCATAATAATCTGAATGGTGATCATAATAATCATACTAACAACCATAATGATCATAGTAATCATCATAATAAACAGAATAGTCATAGAAATAACCTTAATAATCATTATAATTAACGTAATAACCATAATCATCGTAATAACCATAATGATCTTAATGATGACCATAATATTCATCATAATTATACTAAGACATATAATAATCACAGTAATCATAATAACAAACATAATAAGCTTTGAAATAATCATAATAACCTTTATACTAGCCATAATAACCATAATAATCATAATAACTAGAATAATCATAATAGTCATAATAATCGCAATAACCATAATGATCTTAATGATGACCATGATATTCATCATAATTATACCAAGATCCATAATAAGCATCGAAACCATAATAATAAACATAATAAGCTTTGAAATAATCATAATAACCGTTATACTAGCCATAGTAACCATAATAATCATAATAACCATAATAATCATAATAATTATAGTAATAACCATAATAAGCTTGGAAATAATCATAATAAGCATTATACTAGCCATAATAATCATAATAACTATAATAACCATAATAGTCATAATAATAAACATAATAAACTTGGAAATAGTCATATTTATCATTATAATAGCAATAATAACCATAAAAATCATAATAGCCATAATAATCTGAATGTTGATCATAATAATCATACTAACAGCCATAATAGTCATAGTGATCATCATTATAACTACAATAATCATAATAATCGTAACTGTAATGTTAATAAGCATAGCAATAATCACAATAATCAGAGTAACCATAATAATCTTAATGATGATCATAATATCCATGATAATTATACCAAGACCCGTAATACTCATAATAATCATAATACTAACCATAATAGGTTCGGAAATAATCATAATATACTTTATACTAGCCATAACAACCATAATAGTCATAATAGCCATAATAATCATAATAGTCGTAATAATAACCATAATGAACTTGGAAATAATCGTAATAATCATTACAATAGCCATAATAGCCACAAAAATCACAATAGCCATAATAATCAGAATGGTGACCTTAATAATCATACTAACAACCATAATGATCATTGTGATCATCATAATAACTACAATAATCATAATAATCGTAATTGTAATGTTAATAAGCTTAGCAATAATCACAATAATCATAGTAACCATAATAATCTTAATGATGATCATAATATCCATGATAATTATACCAACATCGTAATAATCATAATAATCGTAATAATAACCATAATGGGTTGGGAAATAATCATAATATACATTATACTAGCCATAACAACCATAATAGTCATAATAGCCACAATAATCATAATGGTTGTAATAATAACAATAATGAACTTGGAAATAACCGTAATAATCATCACAATAGTCATAATAGCCATAAAAATCACAATAGCCATAATAATCAGAATGGTGATCATAATAATAATACTAACAACCGTAATGATCATAGTAATCATCGTAATAAACAGAATAGTCATGGAAATAATCTTAATAACCATTATTATTAGCGTAATAACCATAATCAACGTAATAACCATAATGATCTTAATGATGACCATAATATTCATCATAATTATACTAAGACATATAATAATCACAGTAATCATAATAATAATCATAATAAGCTTTGAAATAATCATAATAACCTCTATACTAGCCATAATAACCAAAATAATCATAATAACTAGAATAATCATAATAGTCATAATAATCGCAATAACCATAATGATCTTAATGACGATCATGATATTCATCATAATTATACCAAGATCCATAATAAGCATAGTAACCATAATAATAAACATACTAAGCTTTGAAATAAACATAATAACCGTTATACTAGCCATAGTAACCATAATAATCAAAATAACCATAATAATCATAATAATTATCGTAATAACCATAATAAGCTTGGAAATAATCATAATAAGCATTATACTAGCCATAATAATCATAATAACTATAATAATCATAATAGTCATAATAATAACCATAATAAACTTGGAAATAGTCATATTTATCATTATAATAGCAATAATAACCATAAAAATCATAATAGCCATAATAATCTGAATGTTGATCATAATAATCATACTAACAGCCATAATAGTCATAGTGATAATCATAATAACTACAATAATCATAATAATCGTAATTGTATTGTTAATAAGCATAGCAATAATCACAATAATCAGAGTAACCATAATAATCTTAATGATGACCATAATATCCATGATAATTATACCAAGATCCGTAATAATCCTAATAATCATAATAATAACCATAATGGGTTCGGAAATAATCATAATATACATTATACTAGCCATATCAACCATAATAGTCATAACAGCCATAATAATCATAATAGTCGTAATAATAACAATAATGAACTTGGAAACAATCGTAATAATCATTATAATAGTCACAATAGCCATAAAAATCACAATAGCCATATTAATCAGAATGGTGATCATAATAATCATACTAACAACCATAATGATCATAGTGATCATCATAATAACTACAATAATCATAATAATCGTAATTGTAATGTTAATAAGCTTAGCAATAATCACAATAATCATAGTAACCATAATAATCTTAATGATGACCATAATATCCATGATAATTATACCAAGATCCGTAATAATCCTAATAATCATAATAATAACCATAATGGGTTCGGAAATAATCATAATATACATTATACTAGCCATATCAACCATAATAGTCATAATAGCCATAATAATCATAATAGTCGTAATAATAACAATAATGAACTTGGAAACAATCGTAATAATCATTATAATAGTCACAATAGCCATAAAAATCACAATAGCCATATTAATCAGAATGGTGATCATAATAATCATACTAACAACCATAATGATCATAGTGATCATCATAATAACTACAATAATCATAATAATCGTAATTGTAATGTTAATAAGCTTAGCAATAATCAGAATAATCATAGTAACCGTAATAATCTTAATGATGATCATAATATTCATGATAATTATATCAAGATCCGTAATAATCATAATAATCATAATAATAACCATAATGGGTTCGGAAATAATCATAATATACATTATACTAGCTATAGCAACCATAATAGTCATAATAGCCATAATAATAATAATAGTTGTAATAATAACAATAATGAACTTGGAAATAATCGTAATAATAATTACAATAGTCATAATAGCCATAAAAATCACAATAGCCATAATAATCAGAATGGTGATCATAATAATAATACTAACAACCATAATGATCATAGTAATCATCATAATAAACAGAATAGTCATGGGAATAACCTTAATAACCATTATTATTAACGTAATAACCATAATCATCGTAATAACCATAATGATCTTCATGATGACCATAATATTCATCATAATTATACCTAGACATATAATAATCAGAGCAATCATAATAACAAACATAATAAGCATTGAAATAATCATAATAACCTATATACTAGCCATAATAACCATAATAATCATAATAACTAGAATAATCATAATAGTCATAATAATCGCAATAACCATAATGAACTTAATGATGATCATGATATTCATCATAATTATACCAAGATCCATAATAATAATAGTAACCATAATAATAAACATAATAAGCTTTGAAATAATCATAATAACCGTTATGCTAGCCATAGTAACCATAATAATCATAATAACCATAATAATCATAATAACTGTAGTAGTAACCATAACAAGCTTGGAAATAATCATAATAAGCATTATACTAGCCATAATAATCATAAAAACTATAATAATAATAATAGTCATAATAATAACCATAATAAACTTGGAAATAGTCATATTTATCATTATAATAGCAATAATAACCATAAAAATCATAATAGCCATAATAATCTCAATGTTGATCATAATAATCATACTAACAGCCATAATAGTCATAGTGATCATCATAATAACTACAATAATCATAATAATCGTAATTGTAATGTTAATAAGCATAGCAATAATCACAATAATCAGAGTAACCATAATAATCATAATGATGATCTTAATATCCATGATAATTATACCAACACCCGTAATACTCATAATAACAATAATACTAACCATAATAGGTTCGGAAATAACCATAATATACTTTATACTAGCCATAACAACCATAATAGTCATAATAGCCATAATAATCATAATACTCGTTATAATAACCATAATGAACTTGGAAATAATCGTAATAATCATTACAATAGCCACATTAGCCATAAAAATCACAATAGCCATAATAATCTGAATGGTAATCATAATAATCATACTAAAAACCATAATGATCATAGTAATCATCATAATAAACAGAATAGTCATAGAAATAATCTTAATATTCATTATTATTAACGTAATAACCATAATCACCGTAATAACCATAATGATCTTAATGATGACCATAATATTCATCATAATTATACTAAGACATATAATAATCACAGTAATCATAATAATAATCATAATAAGCTTTGAAATAACCATAATAACCTCTATACTAGCCATAATAACCATAATAATCATAATAACTAGAATAATCATAATAGTCATAATAATCGCAATAACCATAATGATCTTAATGATGATCATGATATTCATCATAATTATACCAAGATCCATAATAAGCATAGTAACCATAATAATAAACATAATAAGCTATGAAATAATCATAATAAACGTTATACTAGCCATAGTAACCATAATAATCATAATAACCATAATAATCATAATAATTATAGTAATAACCATAATTAGCTTGGAAATACTCATAATAAGCATTATACTAGCCATAATAGTCATAATAATCGTAATAACTATAATAATCATAATAGTCATAATAATAACCATAATAAACTTGGAAATAATCATATTTATCATTATAATAGCAATAATAACCATAAAAATCATAATAGCCGTAATAATCTGAATGTTGATCATAATAATCATACTAACAGCCATAAAAATCATAGTGATCATCATAATAACTACAATAATCATAATAGTCGTAATTGTAATGTTAATAAGCTTAGCAATAATCACAATAATCATAGTAACCGTAATAATCTTAATGATGATCATAATATTCATGATAACTATATCACGATCCGTAATAATCATAATAATCATAATAATAACCATAATGGGTTCGGAAATAATCATAATATACATTATACTAGCCATAACAACCATAATGGTCATAATAGCCATAATAATCACAATAGTTGTAATAATAACAATAATGAACTTGGAAATAATCGTAATAATAATTACAATAGCCATAATAGCCATAAAAATCATAATAGCCATAATAATCAGAATGATGATCATAATAATAATACTAACAACCATAATGATCATAGTAATCATCATAATAAACAGAATAGTCATGGAAATAACCTTAATAACCATTATTATTAACGTAATAACCATAATCATCGTAATAACCATAATGATCTTCATGATGACCATAATATTCATCATAATTATACTAAGACAAATAATAATCAGAGTAATCATAATAATAAACATAATATGCTTTGAAATAATCATAATAACATTTATACTAGCCATAATAACCATAATAATCATAATAACTGGAATAATCATAATAGTCATAATAATCGCAATAACCATAATGATCTTAATGATGATCATGATATTCATCATAATTATACCAAGATCCATAATAAGCATAGTAACCATAATAATAAACATAATAAGCTTTGAAATAATCATAATAAACGTTATACTAGCCATAGTAACCATAATAATCATAATAACCATAATAATCATAATAATTATAGTAATAACCATAATAAGCTTGGAAATAATCATAATAAGCATTATACTAGCGATAATAATCATAATAATCGTAATAACTATAATAACCATAATAGTCATAATAATAACCATAATAAACTTGGAAATAGTCATATTTATCATTATAATAGCAATAATAACCATAAAAATCAGAATAGCCATAATAATCTGAATGTTGATCATAATAATCATACTAACAGCCATAATAGTCATAGTGATCATCATAATAACTACAATAATCATAATAATCGTAACTGTAATGTTAATAAGCATAGCAATAATCACAATAATCAGAGTAACCATAATAATCTTAATGATGATCATAATATCCATGATAATTGTACCAAGACCCGTAATACTCATAATAATCATAATACTAACCATAATAGGTTCGGAAATAATCATAATATACTTTATACTAGCAATAACAACCATAATAGTCATAATAGCTATAATAATCATAATAGTCGTAATAATAACCATAATGAACTTGGAAATAATCGTAATAATCATTACAATAGCCATAATAGCCACAAAAATCACAATAGCCATAATAATCAGAATGGTGACCTTAATAATCATACTAACAACCATAATGATCATAGTGATCATCACAATAACTACAATAATCATAATAATCGTAATTGTAATGTTAATAAGCTTAGCAATAATCACAATAATCATAGTAACCATAATAATCATAATGATGATCATAATATCCATGATAATTATACCAAGATCCGTAATAACCATAGTAATCGTAATAATAACCATAATGGGTTGGGAAATAATCATAATATACACTATACTAGCCATAACAACCATAATAGTCATAATAGCCATAATAATCATAATGGTTGTAATAATAACAATAATGAACTTGGAAATAACCGTAATAATCATTACAATAGTCATAATAGCCATAAAAATCACAATAGCCATAATAATCATAATGGTGATCATAATAATAATACTAACAACCGTAATGATCATAGTAATCATCGTAATAAACAGAATAGTCATGGAAATAATCTTAATAACCATTATTATTAGCGTAATAACCGTAATCACCGTAATAACCATAATGATCTTAATGATGACCATAATATTCATCATAATTATACTAAGACATATAATAATCACAGTAACCATAATAATAATCATAATAAGCTTTGAAATAACCATAATAACCTCTATACTAGCCATAATAACCATAATAATCATAATAACTAGAATAATCATAATAGTCATAATAATCGCAATAACCATAATGATCTTAATGATGATCATGATATTCATCATAATTATACCAAGATCCATAATAAGCATAGTAACCATAATAATAAACATAATAAGCTATGAAATAATCATAATAAACGTTATACTAGCCATAGTAACCATAATAATCATAATAACCACAATAATCATAATAATTATAGTAATAACCATAATAAGCTTGGAAATAATCATAATAAGCATTATACTAGCCATAATAGTCATAATAATCGTAATAACTATAATAATCATAATAGTCATAATAATAACCATAATAAACTTGGAAATAATCATATTTATCATTACAATAGCAATAATAACCATAAAAATCATAATAGCCATAATAATCTGAATGTTGATCATAATAATCATACTAACAGCCATAAAAATCATAGTGATCATCATAATAACTACAATAATCATAATCGTCGGAATTGTAATGTTAATTAGCTTAGCAATAATCACAATAATCATAGTAACCGTAATAATCTTAATGATGATCATAATATTCATGATAATTATATCACGATCCGTAATAATCATAATAATCATAATAATAACCATAATGGGTTCGGAAATAATCATAATATACATTATACTAGCCATAACAACCATAATGGTCATAATAGCCATAATAATCACAATAGTTGTAATAATAACAATAATGAACTTGGAAATAATCGTAATAATAGTTACAATAGCCATAATAGCCATAAAAATCATAATAGCCATAATAATCAGAATGGTGATCATAATAATAATACTAACAACCATAATGATCATAGTAATCATCATAATAAACAGAATAGTCATGGAAATAACCTTAATAACCATTATTATTAACGTAATAACCATAATCATCGTAATAACCATAATGATCTTCATGATGACCATAATATTCATCATAATTATACTAAGACAAATAATAATCAGAGTAATCATAATAATAAACATAATATGCTTTGAAATAATCATAATAACATTTATACTAGCCATAATAACCATAATAATCATAATAACTGGAATAATCATAATAGTCATAATAATCGCAATAACCATAATGATCTTAATGATGATCATGATATTAATCATAATTATACCAAGATCCATAATAAGCATAGTAACCATAATAATAAACATAATAAGCTTTGAAATAATCATAATAAACGTTATACTAGCCATAGTAACCATAATAATCATAATAACCATAATAATCATAATAATTATAGTAATAACCATAATAAGCTTGGAAATAATCATAATAAGCATTATACTAGCCATAATAATCATAATAATCGTAATAACTATAATAATCATAATAGTCATAATAATAACCATAATAAACTTGGAAATAATCATATTTATCATTATAATAGCAATAATAACCATAAAAATCATAATAGCCATAATAATCTGAATGTTGATCATAATAATCATACTAACAGCCATAAAAATCATAGTGATCATCATAATAACTACAATAATCATAATAGTCGTAATTGTAATGTTAATAAGCTTAGCAATAATCACAATAATCATAGTAACCGTAATAATCTTAATGATGATCACAATATTCATGATAATTATATCAAGATCCGTAATAATCATAATAATCATAATAATAACCATAATGGGTTCGGAAATAATCATAATATACAATATACTAGCCATAACAACCATAATAGTCATAATAGCCATAAAAATCACAATAGCCATAATAATCAGAATGGTGATCATAATAATAATACTAACAACCGTAATGATCATAGTAATCATCGTAATAAACAGAATAGTCATGGAAATAATCTTAATAACCATTATTATTAGCGTAATAACCATAATCAACGTAATAACCATAATGATCTTAATGATGACCATAATATTCATCATAATTATACTAAGATATATAATAATCAGAGTAATCATAATAATAAACATAATAAGCTTTGAAATAATCATAATAACCTTTATACTAGCCATAATAACCATAATAATCATAATAACTAGTATAATCATAATAGTCATAATAATCGAAATAACCATAATGATCTTAATGATGATCATGATATTCATCATAATTATACCAAGATCCATAATAATCATAGTAACCATAATAAAAAACATAATAAGCTTTGAAATAATCATAATAACCGTTATACTAGTCATAGTTACCATAATAATCATAATAACCATAATAATCATAATAATTATAATAATAACCATAATAAGCTTGGAAATAATCATAATAAGCATTATACTAGCCATAATAATCATAATAACTATAATAACCATAATAGTCATAATAATAACCATAATAAACTTGGAAATAGTCATATTTATCATTATAATAGCAATAATAACCATAAAAATCAGAATAGCCATAATAATCTGAATGTTGATCATAATAATCATACTAACAGCCATAATAGTCATAGTGATCATCATAATAACTACAATAATCATAATAATCGTAACTGTAATGTTAATAAGCATAGCAATAATCACAATAATCAGAGTAACCATAATAATCTTAATGATGATCATAATATCCATGATAATTGTACCAAGACCCGTAATACTCATAATAATCATAATACTAACCATAATAGGTTCGGAAATAATCATAATATACTTTATACTAGCCATAACAACCATAATAGTCATAATAGCTATAATAATCATAATAGTCGTAATAATAACCATAATGAACTTGGAAATAATCGTAATAATCATTACAATAGCCATAATAATCAGAATGGTGACCTTAATAATCATACTAACAACCATAATGATCATAGTGATCATCACAATAACTACAATAATCATAATAATCGTAATTGTAATGTTAATAAGCTTAGCAATAATCACAATAATCATAGTAACCATAATAATCATAATGATGATCATAATATCCATGATAATTATACCAAGATCCGTAATAATCATAGTAATCGTAATTATAACCATAATGGGTTGGGAAATAATCATAATATACATTATACTAGCCATAACAACCATAATAGTCATAATAGCCATAATAATCATAATGGTTGTAATAATAACAATAATGAACTTGGAAATAACCGTAATAATCATTACAATAGTCATAATAGCCATAAAAATCACAATAGCCATAATAATCATAATGGTGATCATAATAATAATACTAACAACCGTAATGATCATAGTAATCATCGTAATAAACAGAATAGTCATGGAAATAATCTTAATAACCATTATTATTAGCGTAATAACCATAATCACCGTAATAACCATAATGATCTTAATGATGACCATAATATTCATCATAATTATACTAAGACATATAATAATCACAGTAACCATAATAATAATCATAATAAGCTTTGAAATAACCATAATAACCTCTATACTAGCCATAATAACCATAATAATCATAATAACTAGAATAATCATAATAGTCATAATAATCGCAATAACCATAATGATCTTAATGATGATCATGATATTCATCATAATTATACCAAGATCCATAATAAGCATAGTAACCATAATAATAAACATAATAAGCTATGAAATAATCATAATAAACGTTATACTAGCCATAGTAACCATAATAATCATAATAACCATAATAATCATAATAATTATAGTAATAACCATAATAAGCTTGGAAATAATCATAATAAGCATTATACTAGCCATAATAGTCATAATAATCGTAATAACTATAATAATCATAATAGTCATAATAATAACCATAATAAACTTGGAAATAATCATATTTATCATTATAATAGCAATAATAACCATAAAAATCATAATAGCCATAATAATCTGAATGTTGATCATAATAATCATACTAACAGCCATAAAAATCATAGTGATCATCATAATAACTACAATAATCATAATAGTCGTAATTGTAATGTTAATAGGCTTAGCAATAATCACAATAATCATAGTAACCGTAATAATCTTAATGATGATCATAATATTCATGATAATTATATCACGATCCGTAATAATCATAATAATCATAATAATAACCATAATGGGTTCGGAAATAATCATAATATACATTATACTAGCCATAACAACCATAATGGTCATAATAGCCATAATAATCACAATAGTTGTAATAATAACAATAATGAACTTGGAAATAATCGTAGTAATAGTTACAGTAGCCATAATAGCCATAAAAATCATAATAGCCATAATAATCAGAATGGTGATCATAATAATAATACTAACAACCATAATGATCATAGTAATCATCATAATAAACAGAATAGTCATGGAAATAACCTTAATAACCATTATTATTAACGTAATAACCATAATCATCGTAATAACCATAATGATCTTAATGATGACCATAATATTCATCATAATTATACCTAGACATATAATAATCAGAGTAATCATAATAATAAACATAATATGCTTTGAAATAATCATAATAACATTTATACTAGCCATAATAACCATAATAATCATAATAACTGGAATAATCATAATAGTCATAATAATCGCAATAACCATAATGATCTTAATGATGATCATGATATTCATCATAATTATACCAAGATCCATAATAAGCATAGTAACCATAATAATAAACATAATAAGCTTTGAAATAATCATAATAAACGTTATACTAGCCATAGTAACCATAATAATCATAATAACCATAATAATCATAATAATTATAGTAATAACCATAATAAGCTTGGAAATAATCATAATAAGCATTATACTAGCGATAATAATCATAATAATCGTAATAACTATAATAACCATAATAGTCATAATAATAACCATAATAAACTTGGAAATAGTCATATTTATCATTATAATAGCAATAATAACCATAAAAATCAGAATAGCCATAATAATCTGAATGTTGATCATAATAATCATACTAACAGCCATAATAGTCATAGTGATCATCATAATAACTACAATAATCATAATAATCGTAACTGTAATGTTAATAAGCATAGCAATAATCACAATAATCAGAGTAACCATAATAATCTTAATGATGATCATAATATCCATGATAATTGTACCAAGACCCGTAATACTCATAATAATCATAATACTAACCATAATAGGTTCGGAAATAATCATAATATACTTTATACTAGCAATAACAACCATAATAGTCATAATAGCTATAATAATCATAATAGTCGTAATAATAACCATAATGAACTTGGAAATAATCGTAATAATCATTACAATAGCCATAATAGCCACAAAAATCACAATAGCCATAATAATCAGAATGGTGACCTTAATAATCATACTAACAACCATAATGATCATAGTGATCATCACAATAACTACAATAATCATAATAATCGTAATTGTAATGTTAATAAGCTTAGCAATAATCACAATAATCATAGTAACCATAATAATCATAATGATGATCATAATATCCATGATAATTATACCAAGATCCGTAATAACCATAGTAATCGTAATAATAACCATAATGGGTTGGGAAATAATCATAATATACACTATACTAGCCATAACAACCATAATAGTCATAATAGCCATAATAATCATAATGGTTGTAATAATAACAATAATGAACTTGGAAATAACCGTAATAATCATTACAATAGTCATAATAGCCATAAAAATCACAATAGCCATAATAATCATAATGGTGATCATAATAATAATACTAACAACCGTAATGATCATAGTAATCATCGTAATAAACAGAATAGTCATGGAAATAATCTTAATAACCATTATTATTAGCGTAATAACCGTAATCACCGTAATAACCATAATGATCTTAATGATGACCATAATATTCATCATAATTATACTAAGACATATAATAATCACAGTAACCATAATAATAATCATAATAAGCTTTGAAATAACCATAATAACCTCTATACTAGCCATAATAACCATAATAATCATAATAACTAGAATAATCATAATAGTCATAATAATCGCAATAACCATAATGATCTTAATGATGATCATGATATTCATCATAATTATACCAAGATCCATAATAAGCATAGTAACCATAATAATAAACATAATAAGCTATGAAATAATCATAATAAACGTTATACTAGCCATAGTAACCATAATAATCATAATAACCACAATAATCATAATAATTATAGTAATAACCATAATAAGCTTGGAAATAATCATAATAAGCATTATACTAGCCATAATAGTCATAATAATCGTAATAACTATAATAATCATAATAGTCATAATAATAACCATAATAAACTTGGAAATAATCATATTTATCATTACAATAGCAATAATAACCATAAAAATCATAATAGCCATAATAATCTGAATGTTGATCATAATAATCATACTAACAGCCATAAAAATCATAGTGATCATCATAATAACTACAATAATCATAATCGTCGGAATTGTAATGTTAATTAGCTTAGCAATAATCACAATAATCATAGTAACCGTAATAATCTTAATGATGATCATAATATTCATGATAATTATATCACGATCCGTAATAATCATAATAATCATAATAATAACCATAATGGGTTCGGAAATAATCATAATATACATTATACTAGCCATAACAACCATAATGGTCATAATAGCCATAATAATCACAATAGTTGTAATAATAACAATAATGAACTTGGAAATAATCGTAATAATAGTTACAATAGCCATAATAGCCATAAAAATCATAATAGCCATAATAATCAGAATGGTGATCATAATAATAATACTAACAACCATAATGATCATAGTAATCATCATAATAAACAGAATAGTCATGGAAATAACCTTAATAACCATTATTATTAACGTAATAACCATAATCATCGTAATAACCATAATGATCTTCATGATGACCATAATATTCATCATAATTATACTAAGACAAATAATAATCAGAGTAATCATAATAATAAACATAATATGCTTTGAAATAATCATAATAACATTTATACTAGCCATAATAACCATAATAATCATAATAACTGGAATAATCATAATAGTCATAATAATCGCAATAACCATAATGATCTTAATGATGATCATGATATTAATCATAATTATACCAAGATCCATAATAAGCATAGTAACCATAATAATAAACATAATAAGCTTTGAAATAATCATAATAAACGTTATACTAGCCATAGTAACCATAATAATCATAATAACCATAATAATCATAATAATTATAGTAATAACCATAATAAGCTTGGAAATAATCATAATAAGCATTATACTAGCCATAATAATCATAATAATCGTAATAACTATAATAATCATAATAGTCATAATAATAACCATAATAAACTTGGAAATAATCATATTTATCATTATAATAGCAATAATAACCATAAAAATCATAATAGCCATAATAATCTGAATGTTGATCATAATAATCATACTAACAGCCATAAAAATCATAGTGATCATCATAATAACTACAATAATCATAATAGTCGTAATTGTAATGTTAATAAGCTTAGCAATAATCACAATAATCATAGTAACCGTAATAATCTTAATGATGATCACAATATTCATGATAATTATATCAAGATCCGTAATAATCATAATAATCATAATAATAACCATAATGGGTTCGGAAATAATCATAATATACAATATACTAGCCATAACAACCATAATAGTCATAATAGCCATAAAAATCACAATAGCCATAATAATCAGAATGGTGATCATAATAATAATACTAACAACCGTAATGATCATAGTAATCATCGTAATAAACAGAATAGTCATGGAAATAATCTTAATAACCATTATTATTAGCGTAATAACCATAATCAACGTAATAACCATAATGATCTTAATGATGACCATAATATTCATCATAATTATACTAAGATATATAATAATCAGAGTAATCATAATAATAAACATAATAAGCTTTGAAATAATCATAATAACCTTTATACTAGCCATAATAACCATAATAATCATAATAACTAGTATAATCATAATAGTCATAATAATCGAAATAACCATAATGATCTTAATGATGATCATGATATTCATCATAATTATACCAAGATCCATAATAATCATAGTAACCATAATAAAAAACATAATAAGCTTTGAAATAATCATAATAACCGTTATACTAGTCATAGTTACCATAATAATCATAATAACCATAATAATCATAATAATTATAATAATAACCATAATAAGCTTGGAAATAATCATAATAAGCATTATACTAGCCATAATAATCATAATAACTATAATAACCATAATAGTCATAATAATAACCATAATAAACTTGGAAATAGTCATATTTATCATTATAATAGCAATAATAACCATAAAAATCAGAATAGCCATAATAATCTGAATGTTGATCATAATAATCATACTAACAGCCATAATAGTCATAGTGATCATCATAATAACTACAATAATCATAATAATCGTAACTGTAATGTTAATAAGCATAGCAATAATCACAATAATCAGAGTAACCATAATAATCTTAATGATGATCATAATATCCATGATAATTGTACCAAGACCCGTAATACTCATAATAATCATAATACTAACCATAATAGGTTCGGAAATAATCATAATATACTTTATACTAGCCATAACAACCATAATAGTCATAATAGCTATAATAATCATAATAGTCGTAATAATAACCATAATGAACTTGGAAATAATCGTAATAATCATTACAATAGCCATAATAATCAGAATGGTGACCTTAATAATCATACTAACAACCATAATGATCATAGTGATCATCACAATAACTACAATAATCATAATAATCGTAATTGTAATGTTAATAAGCTTAGCAATAATCACAATAATCATAGTAACCATAATAATCATAATGATGATCATAATATCCATGATAATTATACCAAGATCCGTAATAATCATAGTAATCGTAATTATAACCATAATGGGTTGGGAAATAATCATAATATACATTATACTAGCCATAACAACCATAATAGTCATAATAGCCATAATAATCATAATGGTTGTAATAATAACAATAATGAACTTGGAAATAACCGTAATAATCATTACAATAGTCATAATAGCCATAAAAATCACAATAGCCATAATAATCATAATGGTGATCATAATAATAATACTAACAACCGTAATGATCATAGTAATCATCGTAATAAACAGAATAGTCATGGAAATAATCTTAATAACCATTATTATTAGCGTAATAACCATAATCACCGTAATAACCATAATGATCTTAATGATGACCATAATATTCATCATAATTATACTAAGACATATAATAATCACAGTAACCATAATAATAATCATAATAAGCTTTGAAATAACCATAATAACCTCTATACTAGCCATAATAACCATAATAATCATAATAACTAGAATAATCATAATAGTCATAATAATCGCAATAACCATAATGATCTTAATGATGATCATGATATTCATCATAATTATACCAAGATCCATAATAAGCATAGTAACCATAATAATAAACATAATAAGCTATGAAATAATCATAATAAACGTTATACTAGCCATAGTAACCATAATAATCATAATAACCATAATAATCATAATAATTATAGTAATAACCATAATAAGCTTGGAAATAATCATAATAAGCATTATACTAGCCATAATAGTCATAATAATCGTAATAACTATAATAATCATAATAGTCATAATAATAACCATAATAAACTTGGAAATAATCATATTTATCATTATAATAGCAATAATAACCATAAAAATCATAATAGCCATAATAATCTGAATGTTGATCATAATAATCATACTAACAGCCATAAAAATCATAGTGATCATCATAATAACTACAATAATCATAATAGTCGTAATTGTAATGTTAATAGGCTTAGCAATAATCACAATAATCATAGTAACCGTAATAATCTTAATGATGATCATAATATTCATGATAATTATATCACGATCCGTAATAATCATAATAATCATAATAATAACCATAATGGGTTCGGAAATAATCATAATATACATTATACTAGCCATAACAACCATAATGGTCATAATAGCCATAATAATCACAATAGTTGTAATAATAACAATAATGAACTTGGAAATAATCGTAGTAATAGTTACAGTAGCCATAATAGCCATAAAAATCATAATAGCCATAATAATCAGAATGGTGATCATAATAATAATACTAACAACCATAATGATCATAGTAATCATCATAATAAACAGAATAGTCATGGAAATAACCTTAATAACCATTATTATTAACGTAATAACCATAATCATCGTAATAACCATAATGATCTTCATGATGACCATAATATTCATCATAATTATACTAAGACAAATAATAATCAGAGTAATCATAATAATAAACATAATATGCTTTGAAATAATCATAATAACATTTATACTAGCCATAATAACCATAATAATCATAATAACTTTAATAATCATAATAGTCTTAATAATCGCAATAACCATAATGATCTTAATGATGATCATGATATTCATCATAATTATACCAAGATCCATAATAAGCATAGTAACCATAATAATAAACATAATAAGCTTTGAAATAATCATAATAAACGTTATACTAGCCATAGTAACCATAATAATCATAATAACCATAATAATCATAATAATTATAGTAATAACCATAATAAGCTTGGAAATAATCATAATAAGCATTATACTAGCCATAATAATCATAATAATCGTAATAACTATAATAATCATAATAGTCATAATAATAACCATAATAAACTTGGAAATAATCATATTTATCATTATAATAGCAATAATAACCATAAAAATCATAATAGCCATAATAATCTGAATGTTGATCATAATAATCATACTAACAGCCATAAAAATCATAGTGATCATCATAATAACTACAATAATCATAATAGTCGTAATTGTAATGTTAATAAGCTTAGCAATAATCACAATAATCATAGTAACCGTAATAATCTTAATGATGATCACAATATTCATGATAATTATATCAAGATCCGTAATAATCATAATAATCATAATAATAACCATAATGGGTTCGGAAATAATCATAATATACAATATACTAGCCATAACAACCATAATAGTCATAATAGCCATAAAAATCACAATAGCCATAATAATCAGAATGGTGATCATAATAATAATACTAACAACCGTAATGATCATAGTAATCATCGTAATAAACAGAATAGTCATGGAAATAATCTTAATAACCATTATTATTAGCGTAATAACCATAATCATCGTAATAACCATAATGATCTTAATGATGACCATAATATTCATCATAATTATACTAAGACATATAATAATCACTGTAATCATAATAATAATCATAATAAGCTTTGAAATAATCATAATAACCTCTATACTAGCCATAATAACCATAATAATCATAATAACTAGAACAATCATAATAGTCATAATAATCGCAATAACCACAATGATCTTAATGATGATCATGATATTCATCATAATTATACCAAGATCCATAATAAGCATAGTAACCATAATAATAAACATAATAAGCTTTGAAATAATCATAATAAACGTTATACTAGCCATAGTAACCATAATAATCATAATAACCATAATAATCATAATAATTATAGTAATAACCATAATAAGCTTGGAAATAATCATAATAAGCATTATACTAGCCATAATAATCATAATAATCGTAATAACTATAATAATCATAATAGTCATAATAATAACCATAATAAACTTGGAAATAATCATATTTATCATTATAATAGCAATAATACCCATAAAAATCATAATAGCCATAATAATCGGAATGTTGATCATAATAATCATACTAACAGCCATAAAAATCATAGTGATCATCATAATAACTACAATAATAATAATTATCGTAATTGTAATGTTAATAAGCATTGCAATAATGACAATAATCATAGTAACCATAATAATCTTAATGATGACCATAATATCCATGATAATTGTACCAAGATCCGTAATAATCATAATAATCATAATAATAACCATAATGGGTTCGGAAATAATCATAATATATATTATACTAGCCATATCAACCATATTAGTCATAATAGCCATAATAATCATAATAGTCGTAATAATAACAATAATGAACTTGGAAACAATCGTAATAATCATTATAATAGTCACAATAGCCATAAAAATCACAATAGCCATATTAATCAGAATGGTGATCATAATAATCATACTAACAACCATAATGATCATAGTGATCATCATAATAACTACAATAATCATAATAATCGTAATTGTAATGTTAATAAGCTTAGCAATAATCACAATAATCATAGTAACCGTCATAATCTTAATGATGATCATAATATTCATGATAATTATATCAAGATCCGTAATAATCATAATAATCATAGTAATAACCATAATGGGTTCGGAATAATCATAATATACATTATACTAGCCATAACAACCATAATAGCCATAATAGCCATAATAATCATAATAGTCGTAATAATAACCATAATGAACTCGGAAATAATCGTAATAATCATTACAATAGCCATAATAGCCATAAAAATCACAATAGCCATAATAATCTGAATGGTGATCATAATAGTCATACTAACAACCATAATGATCATAGTAATCATCGTAATAAACAGAATAGTCATAGAAATAACCTTAATAAACATTATTATGAACGTAATAACCATAATGGTCTTAATGATGACCATAATATTCATCATAATTATACTAAGACATATAATAATCACAGTAATCATAATAATAATCATAATAAGCTTTGAAATAATCATAATAACCTCTATACTAGCCATAATAACCATAATAATCATAATAACTAGAATAATCATAATAGTCATAATAATCGCAATAACCATAATGATCTTAATGATGATCATGATATTCATCATAGTTATATCAAGATCCATAATAAGCATAGTAACCATAATAATAAACATAATAAGCTTTGAAATAATCATAATAACCGTTATACTAGCCATAGTAAGCATAATAATCATAATAACCATAATAATCATAATAATTATAGTAATAACCATAATAAGCTTGGAAATAATCATAATAAGCATTATACTAGCCATAATAATCATAATAACTATAATAATCATAATAGTCATAATAATAACCATAATAAACTTGGAAATAGTCATATTTATCATTATAAAAGCAATAATAACCATAAAAATCATAATAGCCATAATAATCTGAATGTTGATCATAATAATCATACTAACAGCCATAATAGTCATAGTGATCATCATAATAACTACAATAATCATAATAATCGTAATTGTATTGTTAATAAGCATAGCAATAATCACAATAATCAGAGTAACCATAATAATCTTAATGATGACCATAATATCCATGATAATTATACCAAGATCCGTAATAATCATAATAATCATAATAATAACCATAATGGGTTCGGAAATAATCATAATATATATTATACTAGCCATATCAACAATATTAGTCATAATAGCCATAATAATCATAATAGTCGTAATAATAACAATAATGAACTTGGAAACAATCGTAATAATCATTATAATAGTCACAATAGCCATAAAAATCACAATAGCCATATTAATCAGAATGGTGATCATAATAATCATACTAACAACCATAATGATCATAGTGATCATCATATTAACTACAATAATCATAATAATCGTAATTGTAATGTTAATAAGCTTAGCAATAATCACAATAATCATAGTAACCGTCATAATCTTAATGATGATCATAATATTCATGATAATTATATCAAGATCCGTAATAATCATAATAATCATAGTAATAACCATAATGGGTTC
This sequence comes from Calliopsis andreniformis, assembly GCF_051401765.1. Taxonomy (NCBI): domain Eukaryota; kingdom Metazoa; phylum Arthropoda; class Insecta; order Hymenoptera; family Andrenidae; genus Calliopsis; species Calliopsis andreniformis. The sequence goes on along the minus strand of NW_027480616.1, from coordinate 535,387 downwards.
GGAATAATCATAATATACATTATACTAGCCATAACAACCATAATAGCCATAATAGCCATAATAATCATAATAGTCGTAATAATAACCATAATGAACTCGGAAATAATCGTAATAATCATTACAATAGCCATAATAGCCATAAAAATCACAATAGCCATAATAATCTGAATGGTGATCATAATAGTCATACTAACAACCATAATGATCATAGTAATCATCGTAATAAACAGAATAGTCATAGAAATAACCTTAATAAACATTATTATTAACGTAATAACCATAATCATCGTAATAACCATAATGGTCTTAATGATGACCATAATATTCATCATAATTATACTAAGACATATAATAATCACAGTAATCATAATAATAATCATAATAAGCTTTGAAATAATCATAATAACCTCTATACTAGCCATAATAACCATAATAATCATAATAACTAGAATAATCATAATAGTCATAATAATCGCAATAACCATAATGATCTTAATGATGATCATGATATTCATCATAGTTATATCAAGATCCATAATAAGCATAGTAACCATAATAATAAACATAATAAGCTTTGAAATAATCATAATAACCGTTATACTAGCCATAGTAACCATAATAATCATAATAACCATAATAATCATAATAATTATAGTAATAACCATAATAAGCTTGGAAATAATCATAATAAGCATTATACTAGCCATAATAATCATAATAACTATAATAATCATAATAGTCATAATAATAACCATAATAAACTTGGAAATAGTCATATTTATCATTATAATAGCAATAATAACCATAAAAATCATAATAGCCATAATAATCTGAATGTTGATCATAATAATCATACTAACAGCCATAATAGTCATAGTGATCATCATAATAACTACAATAATCATAATAATCGTAATTGTATTGTTAATAAGCATAGCAATAATCACAATAATCAGAGTAACCATAATAATCTTAATGATGACCATAATATCCATGATAATTATACCAAGATCCGTAATAATCATAATAATCATAATAATAACCATAATGGGTTCGGAAATAATCATAATATACATTATACTAGCCATATCAACCGTAATAGTCATAATAGCCATAATAATCATAATAGTCGTAATAATAACCATAATGAACTTGGAAATAATCGTAATAATCATTACAATAGCCATAATAGCCACAAAAATCACAATAGCCATAATAATCAGAGTGGTGACCTTAATAATCATACTAACTACCATAATGATCATAGTGATCATCATAATAACTACAATAATCATAATAATCGTAATTGTAATGTTAATAAGCTTAGCAATAATCACAATAATCATAGTAACCGTAATAATCTTAATGATGATCATAATATACATGATAATTATATCAAGATCCGTAATAATCATAATAATCATAATAATAACCACAATGGGTTCGGAAATAATCATAATATACATTATACTAGCCATAGCAACCATAATAGTCATAATAGCCATAATAATCATAATAGTTGTAATAATAACAATAATGAACTTGGAGATAATCGTAATGATAATTACAATAGTCATAATAGCCCTAAAAATCACAATAGCCATAATAATCAGAATGGTGATCATAATAATAATACTAACAACCATAATGATCATAGTAATCATCATAATAAACAGAATAGTCATGGAAATAACCTTAATAACCATTATTATTATCGTAATAACCATAATCATCGTAATAACCATAATGATCTTCATGATGACCATAATATTCATCATAATTATACTAAGACATATAATAATCACAGTAATCATAATAATAATCATAATAAGCTTTGAAATAACCATAATAACCTCTATACTAGCCATAATAACCATAATAATCATAATAACTAGAATAATCATAATAGTCATAATAATCGCAATAACCATAATGATCTTAGTGATGATCATGATATTCATCATAATTATACCAAGATCCATAATAAGCATAGTAACCATAATAATAAACATAATAAGCTTTGAAATAATCATAATAAACGTTATACTAGCCATAGTAACCATAATAATCATAATAACCATAATAATCATAATAATTATAGTAATAACTATAATAAGCTTGGAAATAATCATAATAAGCATTATACTAGCCATAATAGTCATAATAATCGTAATAACTATAATAATCATAATAGTCATAATAATAACCATAATAAACTTGGAAATAACCATATTTATCATTATAAAGCAATAATAACCATAAAAATCATAATAGCCATAATAATCTGAATGTTGATCATAATAATCATACTAACAGCCATAATAGTCATAGTGATCATCATAATAACTACAATAATCATAATAATCGTAATTGCAATGTTAATAGGCATAGCAATATTCACAATAATCAGAGTAACCATAATAATTTTAATCATGAACATAATATCCATGATAATTATACCAAGACCCGTAATAATCATAATAATCATAATAATAACCATAATAGGTTCGGAAATAATCATAATATACTTTATACTAGCCATAACAACCATAATAGTCATAATAGCCATAATAATCATAATAGTCGTAATAATAACCATAATGAACTTGGAAATAATCGTAATAATCATTACAATAGCCATAATAGCCATAAAAATCACAATAGCCATAATAATCTGAATGGTGATCATAATAATAATACTAACAACCATAATGATCATAGTAATCGTCATAATAAACAGAATAGTCATGGAAATAATCTTAATAACCATTATTATTAACGTAATAACCATAATCATCGTAATAACCATAATGATCTTAATGATGACCATAATATTCATCATAATTATACCTAGACATATAATAATCAGAGTAATCATAATAATAAACATAATAGGCTTTGAAATAATCATAAGAACATTTATACTTGCCATAATAACCATAACAATCATAATAACTGGAATAATCATAATAGTCATAATAATCGCAATAACCATAATGGTATTAATGATGATCATGATATTCATGATAATTATACCATGATCCATAATAATCATAGTAACCATAATAATAAACATAATAAGCTTTGAAATAATAATAATAACCGTTATACTAGCCATAGTAACCATAATAATCATAATAATTATAGTAAGAACCATTATAATCTTGGAAATAATCATATTAAGCATTATACTAGCCATAATAATCGTAATAACTATAATAATCATACTAGTCATAATAATAACCATAATAAACTTGGAAATAATCATATTTATCATTATAATAGCAATAATAACCATAAAAATCATAATAGCCATAATAATCTGAATGTTGATCCTAATAATAATACTAACAACCATAATAATAATAGTGATCATCATAATAACTACAATAATCATAATAATCGTAATTGTAATGTTAATAAGCATAGCAATAATCACAATAATCATAGTAACCATAATAATCTTAATGATGATCATAATATCCATGATAATTATACCAAGATCCGTAATAACCATAATAATCATAATAGTAACCACAATGGGTTCGGAAATAATCATAATATACATTATACTAGCAATAACAACCATAATAGTCATAATAGCCATAATAATCATAACAGTTGTAATAATAACCATAATAAACTTGGAAATAGTCATATTTATCATTATAATAGCAATAATAACCATAAAAATCATAATAGCCATAATAATCTGAATGTTGATCATAATAATCATACTAACAGCCATAATAGTCATAGTGATCATCATAATAACTACAATAATCATAATAATCGTAATTGTATTGTTAATAAGCATAGCAATAATCACAATAATCAGAGTAACCATAATAATCTTAATGATGATCATAATATCCATGATAATTATACCAAGACGCGTAATAATCATAATAATCATAATAATAACCATAATAGGTTCGGAAATAGTCATAATATACTTTATACTAGCCATAACAACCATAATAGTCATAATAGCCATAATAATCATAATAGTCGTAATAATAACCTTAATGAACTTGGAAATAATCGTAATAATCATTACAATAGCGATAATAGCCTTAAAAATCACAATAACCATAATAATCTGAATGGTGATCATAATAATCATACTAACAACCATAATGATCATAGTAATCATCATAATAAACAGAATAGTCATAGAAATAATCTTAATGATCATTATTATTAACGTAATAACCATAATCATCGTAATAACCGTAATGATCTTAATGATGACCATAATATTCATCATAATTATACTAAGACATATAATAATCACAGTAATCATAATAATAAACATAATAAGCTTTGAAATAATCACAATAACCTATATACTCGCCACAATAACCATAATAATCATAATAACTAGAATAATCATAATAGTCATAATAATCGCAATAACCATAATGATCTTAATGACGATCATGATATACATCATAATTATACCAAGATCCATAATAATCATAGTAACAATAATAATAAACATAATAGGCTTTGAAATAATCATAATAACCGTTATACTAGCCATAGTAACCATAATAATCACAATAACCATAATAATCACAATAACCATAATAATCACAATAATTATAGTAATAACCATAATAAGCTTGGAAATAATCATAATAACCTTTATACTAGCCATAATAATCATAATAACTATAATAATCATAATAGTCATAATAATAACCATAATAAACTTGGAAATATTCATATTTATCATTATAATAGCAATAATAACCATAAAAATCATAATAGCCATAATAATCTGAATGATGATCCTAATAATCATACTAACAACAATAATAATAATAGTGATCATCATAATAACTACAATAATCATAATAATCGTACTTGTAGTGTTAATAAGCATAGCAATAATCACAATAATCATAGTAACCATAATAATCTTAATGATGATCATCACATCCATGATAATTATACCAAGATACGTAACAAGCATAATAATCATAATAATAACCATAATGGGTTCGGAAATAATCATAATATACGTTATACTAGCCATATCAATCATAATAGTAATAATAGCCATAATAATCGTAATAGTCGTAATAATAACAATAATGAACTTGGAAATAATCGTAATAATCATTATAATAGTCATAATAGCCATAAAAATCACAGTAGCCATAATAATAAGAATGGTGATCATAATAATCATACTAACAACCATAATGATCATTGTGATCATCATAATAACTACAATAATCATAATAATCGTAATTGTAATGTTTATAAGCTTAGCAATAATCGCAGTAATCAGAGTAACCATAATAATCTTAATGATGATCAAAGTATCCATGATAATTATACCAAGACCCTTAATAATCATATTAAACATAATAATAACCATAATAGGTTCGGAAATAATCATAATATACTTTATACTAGCCATAACAACCATAATAGTCATAATAGCCATAATAATCATAATAGTTGTAATAAGAACCATAATGAACTTGGAAATAATCGTAATAATCATTATAATAGTCATAATAGACATAAAAATCACAATAGGCATAATAATCAGAATGGTGATCATAACAATCATACTAACAACCATAATGATCATAGTAATCATAATAATAAACAGAATAGTCATGGAAATAATCTTAATAACCATTTTTATTAACGTAATAAAAATAATCATCGTAATAACCATAATGATCTTAATGATGACCATAATATTCATCATAATTATACCTAGACATATAATAATCAGAGTAATCATAACAATAAACATAATAAGCTATGACATATTCATAATAACCTTTATACTAGCCATAATAACCATAATAATCATAATAACTAGATTAATCATAATAGTCGTAATAATCGCAATAACCATAATGATCTTAATGATGATCATGATATTCATCATAATTATACCAAGATTCATAATAATCATAGTAACCATAATAATAAACATAATAAGCTTTGAAATAATCATAATAACCGTTATGCTAGCCATAGTAACCACAATAACCATAATAACCATAATAATCATAATAACTATAGTAATAACCATAATAAGCTTGGAAATAATCATAATAAGCATTATACTAGCCATAATAATCATAATAACTATAATAATCATAATAGTCATAATAATAACCATAATAAACTTGGAAATAGTCATATTTATCATTATAATAGCAATAATAACCATAAAAATCATAATAGCCATAATAATCTGAATGTTGATCATAATAATCATACTAACAGCCATAATAGTCATAGTGATCATCATAATAACTACAATAATCATAATAATCGTAATTGTATTGTTAATAAGCATAGCAATAATCACAATAATCAGAGTAACCATAATAATCTTAATGATGATCATAATATCCATGATAATTATACCACGACCCGTAATAATCATAATAATCATAATAATAACCATAATAGGTTCGGAAATAGTCATAATATACTTTATACTAGCCATAACAACCATAATAGTCATAATAGCCGTAATAATCATAATAGTCTTAATAATAACCATAATGAACTTGGAAATAATCGTAATAATCATTACAATAGCGATAATAGCCATAAAAATCACAATAACCATAGTAATCTGAATGGTGATCATAATAATCATACTAACAACCATAATGATCATAGTAATCATCATAATAAACAGAATAGTCATAGAAATAATCTTAATGATCATTTTTATTAACGTAATAACCATAATCATCGTAATAACCATAATGATCTTAATGATGACCATAATATTCATCATAATTATACTAAGACATATAATAATCACAGTAATCATAATAATAAACATAATAAGCTTTGAAATAATCACAATAACCTTTATACTAGACACAATAACCATAATAATCATAATAACTAGAATAATCATAATAGTCATAATAATCGCAATAACCATAATGATCTTAATGACGATCATGACATACATCATAATTATACCAGGATCCATAATAATCATAGTAACCATAATAATAAACATAATAGGCTTTGAAATAATCATAATAACCGTTATACTAGCCATAGTAACCATAATAATCACAATAACCATAATAATCACAATAACCATAATAATCACAATAATTATAGTAATAACCATAATAAGCTTGGAAATAATCATAATAACCTTTATACTAGCCATAATAATCATAATAACTATAATAATCATAATAGTCATAATAATAACCATAATAAACTTGGAAATAGTCATATTTATCATTATAATAGCAATAATAACCATAAAAATCATAATAGCCATAATAATCTGAATGTTGATCCTAATAATCATACTAACAACAATAATAATAATAGTGATCATCATAATAACTACAATAATCATAATAATCGTACTTGTAGTGTTAATAAGCATAGCAATAATCACAATAATCATAGTAACCATAATAATCTTAATGATGATCATCACATCCATGATAATTATACCAAGATACGTAACAAGCATAATAATCATAATAATAACCATAATGGGTTCGGAAATAATCATAATATACGTTATACTAGCCATATCAATCATAATAGTAATAATAGCCATAATAATCGTAATAGTCGTAATAATAACAATAATGAACTTGGAAATAATCGTAATAATCATTATAATAGTCATAATAGCCATAAAAATCACAGTAGCCATAATAATAAGAATGGTGATCATAATAATCATACTAACAACCATAATGATCATTGTGATCATCATAATAACTACAATAATCATAATAATCGTAATTGTAATGTTTATAAGCTTAGCAATAATCGCAATAATCAGAGTAACCATAATAATCTTAATGATGATCAAAGTATCCATGATAATTATACCAAGACCCTTAATAATCATATTAAACATAATAATAACCATAATAGGTTCGGAAATAATCATAATATACTTTATACTAGCCATAACAACCATAATAGTCATAATAGCCATAATAATCATAATAGTTGTAATAAGAACCATAATGAACTTGGAAATAATCGTAATAATCATTATAATAGTCATAATAGACATAAAAATCACAATAGGCATAATAATCAGAATGGTGATCATAACAATCATACTAACAACCATAATGATCATAGTAATCATAATAATAAACAGAATAGTCATGGAAATAATCTTAATAACCATTTTTATTAACGTAATAAAAATAATCATCGTAATAACCATAATGATCTTAATGATGACCATAATATTCATCATAATTATACCTAGACATATAATAATCAGAGTAATCATAACAATAAACATAATAAGCTATGACATATTCATAATAACCTTTATACTAGCCATAATAACCATAATAATCATAATAACTAGATTAATCATAATAGTCGTAATAATCGCAATAACCATAATGATCTTAATGATGATCATGATATTCATCATAATTATACCAAGATCCATAATAATCATAGTAACCATAATAATAAACATAATAAGCTTTGAAATAATCATAATAACCGTTATGCTAGCCATAGTAACCACAATAACCATAATAACCATAATAATCATAATAACTATAGTAATAACCATAATAAGCTTGGAAATAATCATAATAAGCATTATACTAGCCATAATAATCATAATAACTATAATAATCATAATAGTCATAATAATAACCATAATAAACTTGGAAATAATCATATTTATCATTATAATAGCAAGAATAACCATAAAAATCATAATAGCCGTAATAATCTGAATGTTGATCATAATAATCATCCTAACAGGCATAATCATCATAGTGATCATCATAATAACTACAATAATCATAATAATCGTAATTGTAATGTTAATAAGCATAGCAATAATCACAATAATCATAGCAACCATAATAATGTTAATGATGATCATCACATCCATGATAATTATACCAAGATCCGTAATAACCATAATAATCATAATAATAACCATAATTGGTTCGGAAATAATCATAATATACATAATACTAGCCATATCAACCATAATAGTCATAATAGCGATAAGAATCATAATAGTCGTAATAATAACAATAATGAACTTGGAAATAACCGTAATAATCATTACAATAGTCATAATAGCCATAAAAATCACAATAGCCATAATAATCAGAATGGTGATCATAATAATAATACTAGCAACCGTAATGATCATAGTAATCATCATAATAAACAGAATAGTCATGGAAATAATCTTACTCACCATTATTATTAACGTAATAACCATAATCAACGTAATAACCATAATGATCCTAATGATGACCATAATATTCATCATAATTATACTAAGACATATAATAATCACAGTAATCATAATAATAAACATAATAAGCTTTGAAATAATCACAATAACCTTTATACTAGCCACAATAACCATAATAATCATAATAACTAGAATAATCATAATAGTCATAATAACCGCAATAACCATAATGATCTTAATGACGATCATGATATACATCATAATTATACCAAGATCCATAATAATCATAGTAACCATAATAATAAACATAATAGGCTTTGAAATAATCATAATAACCGTTATACTAGCCATAGTAACCATAATAATCACAATAACCATAATAATCACAATAACCATAATAATCACAATAATTATAGTAATAACCATAATAAGCTTGGAAATAATCATAATAACCTTTATACTAGCCATAATAATCATAATAACTATAATAATCATAATAGTCATAATAATAACCATAATAAACTTGGAAATAGTCATATTTATCATTATAATAGCAATAATAACCATAAAAATCATAATAGCCATAATAATCTGAATGTTGATCATAATAATCATACTAACAGCCATAATAGTCATAGTGATCATCATAATAACTACAATAATCATAATAATCGTAATTGTATTGTTAATAATCATAGCAATAATCACAATAATCAGAGTAACCATAATAATCTTAATGATGATCATAATATCCATGATAATTATACCACGACCCGTAATAATCATAATAATCATAATAATAACCATAATAGGTTCGGAAATAGTCATAATATACTTTATACTAGCCATAACAACCATGATCGTCATAATAGCCGTAATAATCATAATAGTCGTAATAATAACCATAATGAACTTGGAAATAATCGCAATAATCATTACAATAGCGATAATAGCCATAAAAATCACAATAACCATAATAATCTGAATGGTGATCATAATAATCATACTAACAACCATAATGATCATAGTAATCATCATAATAAACAGAATAGTCATAGAAATAACCTTAATGATCATTATTATTAACGTAATAACCATAATCATCGTAATAACCATAATGATCTTAATGATGACCATAATATTCATCATAATTATACTAAGACATATAATAATCACAGTAATCATAATAATAAACATAATAAGCTTTGAAATAATCACAATAACCTTTATACTAGCCACAATAACCATAATAATCATAATAACTAGAATAATCATAATAGTCATAATAATCGCAATAACCATAATGATCTTAATGACGATCATGACATACATCATAATTATACCAAGATCCATAATAATCATAGTAACCATAATAATAAACATAATAGGCTTTGAAATAATCATAATAACCGTTATACTAGCCATAGTAACCATAATAATCACAATAACCATAATAATCACAATAATTATAGTAATAACCATAATAAGCTTGGAAATAACCATAATAACCTTTATACTAGCCATAATAATCATAATAACTATAATAATCATAATAGTCATAATAATAACCATAATAAACTTGGAAATAGTCATATTTATCATTATAATAGCAATAATAACCATAAAAATCATAATAGCCATAATAATCTGAATGTTGATCCTAATAATCATACTAACAACAATAATAATAATAGTGATCATCATAATAACTACAATAATCATAATAATCGTAATTGTAGTGTTAATAAGCATAGCAATAATCACAATAATCACAGTAACCATAATAATCTTAATGATGATCATCACATCCATGATAATTATACCAAGATACGTAATAAGCATAATAATCATAATAATAACCATAATGGGTTCGGAAATAATCATAATATACATTATACTAGCCATATCAATCATAATAGTAATAATAGCCATAATAATCGTAATAGTCGTAATAATAACAATAATGAACTTGGAAATAATCGTAATAATCATTATAATAGTCATAATAGCCATAGAAATCACAATAGCCATAATAATAAGAATGGTGATCATAATTATCATACTAACAACCATAATGATCATTGTGATCATCATAATAACTACAATAATCATAATAATCGTAATTGTAATGTTTATAAGCTTAGCAATAATCGCAATAATCAGAGTAACCATAATAATCTTAATGATGATCAAAATATCCATGATAATTATACCAAGACCCTTAATAATCATATTAAACATAATAATAACCATAATAGGTTCGGAAATAATCATAATATACTTTATACTAGCCATAACAACCATAATAGTCATAATAGCCATAATAATCATAATAGTTGTAATAATAACCATAATGAACTTGGAAATAATCGTAATAATCATTATAATAGTCATAATAGACATAAAAATCACAATAGGCATAATAATCAGAATGGTGATCATAACAATCATACTAACAACCATAATGATCATAGTAATCATAATAATAAACAGAATAGTCATGGAAATAATCTTAATAACCATTTTTATTAACGTAATAATCATAATCATCGTAATAACCATAATGATCTTAATGATGACCATAATATTCATCATAATTATACCTAGACATATAATAATCAGAGTAATCATAACAATAAACATAATAAGCTATGACATATTCATAATAACCTTTATACTAGCCATAATAACCATAATAATCATAATAACTAGATTAATCATAATAGTCATAATAATCGCAATAACCATAATGATCTTAATGATGATCATGATATACATCATAATTATACCAAGATCCATAATAATCATAGTAACCATAATAATAAACATAATAGGCTTTGAAATAATCATAATAACCGTTATACTAGCCCAAGTAACCATAATAATCACAATAACCATAATAATCACAATAACCATAATAATCACAATAATTATAGTAATAACCATAATAAGCTTGGAAATAATCATAATAACCTTTATACTAGCCATAATAATCATAATAACTATAATAATCATAATAGTCATAATAATAACCATAATAAACTTGGAAATAGTCATATTTATCATTATAATAGCAATAATAACCATAAAAATCATAATAGCCATAATAATCTGAATGTTGATCATAATAATCATACTAACAGCCATAATAGTCATAGTGATCATCATAATAACTACAATAATCATAATAATCGTAACTGTAATGTTAATAAGCATAGCAATAATCACAATAATCAGAGTAACCATAATAATCTTAATGATGATCATAATATCCCTGATAATTATACCAAGACCCGTAATACTCATAATAATCATAATACTAACCATAATAGGTTAGGAAATAATCATAATATACTTTATACTAGCCATAACAACCATAATAGTCATAATAGCCATAAGAATCATAATAGTCGTAATAATAACAATAATGAACTTGGAAATAATCGTAATAATCATTATAATAGTCATAATAGCCATAAAAATCACAATAGGCATAATAATCAGAGTGGTGATCATAATAATCATACTAACAACCATAATGATCATAGTAATCATAATAATAAACAGAATAGTCATGGAAATAATCTTAATAACCATTTTTATTAACGTAATAATCATAATCATCGTAATAACCATAATGATCTTAATGATGACCATAATATTCATCATAATTGTACTTAGACATATAATAATCAGAGTAATCATAACAGTAAACATAATAAGCTTTGAAATAATCATAATAACCTTTATACTAGCCATAATATACCATAATAATCATAATAACTAGAATAATCATAATAGTCATAATAATCGCAATAACCATAATGATCTTAATGATTATCATGATATTCATCATAATTATACCAAGATCCATAATAATCATAGTAACCATAATAATAAACACAATAAGCTTTGAAATAATCATAATAACCGTTATGCTAGCCATAGTAACCATAATAATCATAATAACCATAATAATCATAATAACTATAGTAATAACCATAATAAGCTTGGAAATAATAATAATAAGCATTATACTAGCCATAATAATCATAATAATCTTAATAACTATAATAATCATAGTAGTCATAATAATAACCATAATAAACTTGGAAATAATCATATTTATCATTATAATAGCAAGAATAACCATAAAAATCATAATAGCCGTAATAATCTGAATGTTGATCATAATAACCATACTAACAGCCATAATCATCATAGTGATCATCATAATAACTACAATAATCATAATAATCGTAATTGTAATGTTAATAAGCATAGCAATAATCACAATAATCATAGAAACCATAATAATCTTAATGATGATCATAATATCCATGATAATTATACGAAGATCCGTATAAGTCATAATAATCATAATAATAACCATAACTGGTTCGGAAATAATCATAATATACTTTATACTAGCCATAACAACCATAATAGTCATAATAGCCATAATAATCATAATAGTCGTAATAATAACAATAATGAACTTGGAAATAATCGTAATAATCATTATAATCGCCATAATAACCATAAAAATCACAATAGCCGTAATAATCAGAATGGTGATAATAATAATCATACTAACAAGCCTAATAATCATAGTAATCATCATAATAACTACAACAATCATAAGTGTCGTAATAATAAACAGAATAATCATGGAAATGATTTTAATAATCATTATTATAGACATAATAATCTTAATAATCGTAATAACCATAATGATCTTACTGATGATCGTAATACTCATCATAATTAGACCAAGATCCATAATAATCATAGTAATCATAATAATAAACATAATAAGCTTTGAAATAATCATAATAACCGTTATACTAGCCATAGTAACCATAATAATCATAATAACCATAATAATCATAATAGTTATAGTAATAACCATAATAAGCTTGGAAATAATCATAATAAGCATTATACTAGCCATAATAATCATAATAACTATAATAATCATAATAGTCATAATAATAACCATAATAAACTTGGAAATAGTCATATTTATCATTATAATAGCAATAATAACCATAAAAATCATAATAGCCATAATAATCTGAATGTTGATCATAATAATCATACTAACAGCCATAATAGTCATAGTGATCATCATAATAACTACAATAATCATAATAATCGTAATTGTATTGTTAATAAGCATAGCAATAATCACAATAATCAGAGTAACCATAATAATCTTAATGATGATCATAATATCCATGATAATTATACCAAGACCCGTAATAATCATAATAATCATAATAATAACCATAATAGGTTCGGAAATAGTCATAATATACTTTATACTAGCCACAACAACCATAATAGTCATAATAGCCATAATAATCATAATAGTCGTAATAATAACCATAATGAACTTGGAAATAATCGTAATAATCATTACAATAGCGATAATAGCCATAAAAATCACAATAACCATAATAATCTGAATGGTGATCATAATAATCATACTAACAACCATAATGATCATAGTAATCATCAGAATAAACAGAATAGTCATTGAAATAATCTTAATGATCATTATTATTAACGTAATAACCATAATCATCGTAATAACCATAATGATCTTAATGATGACCATAATATTCATCATAATTATACTAAGACATATAATAATCACAGTAATCATAATAATAAACATAATAAGCTTTGAAATAATCACAATAACCTTTATACTAGCCACAATAACCATAATAATCATAATAACTAGAATAATCATAATAGTCATAATAATCGCAATAACCATAATGATCTTAATGACGATCATGATATTCATCATAATTATACCAAGATCCATAATAATCATAGTAACCATAATAATAAACATAATAGGCTTTGAAATAATCATAATAACCGTTATACTAGCCATAGTAACCATAATAATCACAATAACCATAATAATCACATTAATTATAGTAATAACCTTAATAAGCTTGGAAATAATCATCATAACCTTTATACTAGCCATAATAATCATAATAACTATAATAATCATAATAGTCATAATAATAACCATAATAAACTTGGAAATAGTCATATTTATCATTATAATAGCAATAATAACCATAAAAATCATAATAGCCATAATAATCTGAATGTTGATCCTAATAATAATACTAACAACCATAATAATAATAGTGATCATCATAATAACTACAATAATCATAATAATCGTAATTGTAGTGTTAATAAGCATAGCAATAATCACAATAATCATAGTAACCATAATAATCTTAATGATGATCATAATATCCATGATAATTATACCAAGATCCGTAATAACCATAATAATCATAATAATAACCACAATGGGTTCGGAAATAATCATAATATACATTAAACTAGCCATATCTATCATAATAGTCATAATAGCCATAATAATCATAATAGTCGTAATAATAACAATAATGAACTTGGAAATAATCGTAATAATCATTATAATAGTCATAATAGCCATAAAAATCACAATAGCCATAATAATCGGAATGGTGATCATAATAATCATACTAACAACCATAATGATCATAGTAATCATAATAATAAACAGAATAGTCATGGACATAATCTTAATAACCATTTTTATTAACGTAATAATCATAATCATCGTAATAACCATAATGATCTTAATGATGACCATAATATTCATCATAATTATACCTAGACATATAATAATCAGAGTAATCATAACAATAAACATAATAAGCTTTGAAATAATCATAATAACCTTTATACTAGCCATAATAACCATAATAATCACAATAACTAGAATAATCATAATAGTCATAATAATCGCAATAACCATAATGATCTTAATGATGATCATGATATTCATCATAATTATACCAAGATCCATAATAATCATAGTAACCATAATAATAAACATAATAAGCTTTGAAATAATCATAATAACCGTTATGCTAGCCATAGTAACCATAATAATCATAATAACCATAATAATCATAATAACCATAATAATCATAATAACTATAGTAATAACCATAAAAAGCATGGAAATAATCATAATAAGCATCATACTAGCCATAATAATCATAATAACTATAATAATCATAATAGTCATAATAATAACCGTAATAAACTTGGAAATAATCATATTTATCATTATAATAGCAAGAATAACCATAAAAATCATAATAGTCGTAATAATCTGAATGTTGATCATAATAATCATACTAACAGCCATAATAGTCATAGTGATCATCATAATAACTACAATAATCATAATAATCGTAACTGTAATGTTAATAAGCATAGCAATAATCACAATAATCAGAGTAACCATAATAATCTTAATGATGATCATAATATCCATGATAATTATACCAAGATCCGTAATAATCATAATAATCATAATAATAACCATAATGGGTTCGGAAATAATCATAATATACATAATACTAGCCATATCAACCATAATAGTCATAATAGCCATAAGAATCGTAATAGTCGTAATAATAACAATAATGAACTAAGAAATAACCGTAATAATCATTACAATAGTCACAATAGTCATAAAAATAACAATAGCCATAATAATCAGAATGGTGATCATAATAATAATACTAGCAACCGCAATGATCATAGTAATCATCATAATAAACAGAATAGTCATGGAAATAATCTTAGTCACCATTATTATTAACGTAATAACCATAATCAACGTAATAACCATAATGATCTTAATGATGACCATAATATTCATCATAATTATACTAAGACATATAATAATCAGAGTAATCATAATAATAGACATAATAAGCTTTGAAATAATCATAATAACCTTTATACTAGCCATAATAACCATAATAATCATAATAACTAGAATAATCATAAAAGTCATAATAATCGCAATAACCATAATGATCTTAATGATGATCATGATATTCATCATAATTATACCAAGATCCATAATAAGCATAGTAACCATAATAATAAACATAATAAGCTTTGAAATAATCATAATAACCGTTATACTAGCCATAGTAACCATAATAATCACAATAACCATAATAATCACAATAATTATAGTAATAACCATAATAAGCTTGGAAATAATCATTATAAGCATTATACCAGCCATAATACTCATAATAACTATAATAATCATACTAGTCATAATAATAACCACAATAAACTTGGAAATAATCATATTTATCATTATAATAGCAATAATAACCATAAAAATCATAATAGCCATAATAATCTGAATGTTGATCCTAATAATCATACTAACAACAATAATAATAGTAATGATCATCATAATAACTACAATAATCATAATAATCGTAACTGTAATGTTAATAAGCATAGCAATAATCACAATAATCATAGTAACCATAATAATCTTAATGATGATCATCACATCCATGATAATTATACCAAGATACGTAATAATCATAATAATCATAATAATAACCATAATGGGTTCGGAAATAATCATAATATACATTATACTAGCCATATCAACCATAATAGTCATAATAGCCATAAGAATCATAATAGTCGTAATAATAACAATAATGAACTTGGAAATAATCGTAATAACCATTATAATAGTCATAATAGCCATAAAAATCACAATAGCCATAATAATCAGAATGGTGACCATAATAATCATACTAACAACCATAATGATCATAGTGATCATCATAATAACTACAATAATCATAATAATCGTAATTGTAATGTTAATAAGCTTAGCAATAATCACAACAATCATAGAAACCGTAATAATCTTAATGATGATCATAATATCCATGATAATTATACCAAGATCCGTAATAGCCATAATAATCATAATAATAACCATAATTGGTTCGGAAATAATCATAATATACTTTATACTAGCCATAACAACCATAATAGTCATAATAGCCATAATAATCATAATAGTCGTAATAATAAAAATAATGAACTTGGAAATAATCGTAATAATCATTATAATAGTCATAATAGCTATAAAAATCACAATAGGCATAATAATCGGAATGGTGATCATAATAATCATACTAACAACCATAATGATCATAGTAATCATAATAATAAACAGAATAGTCATGGAAATAATCTTAATAACCATTTTTATTAACGTAATAATCATAATCATCGTAATAACCATAATGATCTTAATGATGACCATAATATTCATCATAATTATACCTAGACATATAATAATCAGAGTAATCATAACAATAAACATAATAAGCTTTGAAATAATCATAATAACCTTTATACTAGCCATAAGAACCATAATAATCATAATAACTAGAATAATCATAATAGTCATAATAATCGCAATAACCATAATGATCTTAATGATGATCATGATATTCATCATAATTATACCAAGATCCATAATAATCATAGTAACCATAATAATAAACATAATAAGCTTTGAAATAATCATAATAACCGTTATGCTAGCCATAGTAACCATAATAATCATAATAACCATAATAATCATAATAACTATAGTAATAACCATAAAAAGCTTGGAAATAATCATAATAAGCATTATACTAGCCATAATAATCATAATAACTATAATAATCATAATAGTCATAATAATAACCATAATAAACTTGGAAATAATCATATTTATCATTATAATAGCAAGAATAACCATAAAAATCATAATAGCCATAATAATCTGAATGTTGATCCTAATAATCATACTAACAACAATAATAATAATAGTGATCATCATAATAACTACAATAATCATAATAATCGTAACTGTAATGTTAATAAGCATAGCAATAATCACAATAATCATAGTAACCATAATAATCTTAATGATGATCATCACATCCATGATAATTATACCAAGATACGTAATAATCATAATAATCATAATAATAACCATAATGGGTTCGGAAATAATCATAATATACATTATACTAGCCATATCAACCATAATAGTCATAATAGCCATAAGAATCATAATAGTCGTAATAATAACAATAATGAACTTGGAAATAATCTTAATAATCATTATAATAGTCATAATAGCCATAAAAATCACAATAGTCATAATAATCAGAATGGTGACCATAATAATCATACTAACAACCATAATGATCATAGTAATCATAATAATAAACAGAATAGTCATGGAAATAATCTTAATAACCATTTTTATTAACGTAATAATCATAATCATCGTAATAACCATAATGATCTTAATGATGACCATAATATTCATCATAATTATACCTAGACATATAATAATCAGAGTAATCATAACAATAAACATAATAAGCTTTGAAATAATCATAATAACCTTTATACTAGCCATAATAACCATAATAATCATAATAACTAGAATAATCATAAGAGTCATAATAATCGCAATAACCATAATGATCTTAATGATGATCATGATATTCATCATAATTATACCAAGATCCATAATAATCATAGTAACCATAATAATAAACATAATAAGCTTTGAAATAATCATAATAACCGTTATGCTAGCCATAGTAACCATAATAATCATAATAACCATAATAATCATAATAACTATAGTAATAACCATAAAAAGCTTGGAAATAATCATAATAAGCATTATACTAGCAATAATAATCATAATAACTATAATAATCATAATAGTCATAATAATAACCATAATAAACTTGGAAATAATCATATTTATCATTATAATAGCAAGAATAACCATAAAAATCATAATAGCCGTAATAATCTGAATGTTGATCATAATAATCATACTAACAGCCATAATAGTCATAGTGATCATCATAATAACTACAATAATCATAATAATCGTAACTGTAATGTTAATAAGCATAGCAATAATCACAATAATCAGAGTAACCATAATAATCTTAATGATGATCATAATATCCATGATAATTATACCAAGACCCGTAATACTCATAATAATCATAATAATAACCATAATAGGTTCGGAAATAATCATAATATACTTTATACTAGCCATAACAACCATAATAGTCATAATAGCCATAAGAATCATAATAGTCGTAATAATAACAATAATGAACTTGGAAACAACCGTAATAACCATTACAATAGTCATAATAGCCATATAAATCACAATAGCCATAATAATCAGAATGGTGATCATAATAATCATACTAACAACCATAATGATCATAGTGATCATCATAATAACTACAATAATCATAATAATCGTAATTGTAATGTTAATAAGCTTAGCAATAATCACAACAATCATAGAAACCGTAATAATCTTAATGATGATCATAATATCCATGATAATTATACCAAGATCCGTAATAGCCATAATAATCATAATAATAACCATAATTGGTTCGGAAATAATCATAATATACTTTATACTAGCCATAACAACCATAATAGTCATAATAGCCATAATAATCATAATAGTCGTAATAATAAAAATAATGAACTTGGAAATAATCGTAATAATCATTATAATAGTCATAATAGCCATAAAAATCACAATAGGCATAATAATCGGAATGGTGATCATAATAATCATACTAACAACCATAATGATCATAGTAATCATAATAATAAACAGAATAGTCATGGAAATAATCTTAATAACCATTTTTATTAACGTAATAATCATAATCATCGTAATAACCATAATGGTCTTAATGATGACCATAATATTCATCATAATTATACCTAGACATATAATAATCAGAGTAATCATAACAATAAACATAATAAGCTTTGAAATAATCATAATAACCTTTATACTAGCCATAATAACCATAATAATCATAATAACTAGAATAATCATAATAGTCATAATAATCGCAATAACCATAATGATCTTAATGATGATCATGATATTCATCATAAGTATACCAAGATCCATAATAATCATAGTAACCATAATAATAAACATAATAAGCTTTGAAATAATCATAATAACCGTTATGCTAGCCATAGTAACCATAATAATCATAATAACCATAATAATCATAATAACTATAGTAATAACCATAAAAAGCTTGGAAATAACCATAATAAGCATTATACTAGCCATAATAATCATAATAACTATAATAATCATAATAGTCATAATAATAACCATAATAAACTTGGAAATAATCATATTTATCATTATAATAGCAAGAATAACCATAAAAATCATAATAGCCGTAATAATCTGAATGTTGATCATAATAATCATACTAACAGCCATAATAGTCATAGTGATCATCATAATAACTACAATAATCATAATAATCGTAACTGTAATGTTAATAAGCATAGCAATAATCACAATAATCAGAGTAACCATAATAATCTTAATGATGATCATAATATCCATGATAATTATACCAAGATCCGTAATAATCATAATAATCATAATAATAACCATAATGGGTTCGGAAATAATCATAATATACATAATACTAGCCATATCAACCATAATAGTCATAATAGCCATAAGAATCATAATAGTCGTAATAATAACAATAATGAACTAAGAAATAACCGTAATAATCATTACAATAGTCACAATAGTCATAAAAATAACAATAGCCATAATAATCAGAATGGTGATCATAATAATAATACTAGCAACCGCAATGATCATAGTAATCATCATAATAAACAGAATAGTCATGGAAATAATCTTAGTCACCATTATTATTAACGTAATAACCATAATCAACGTAATAACCATAATGATCTTAATGATGACCATAATATTCATCATAATTATACTAAGACATATAATAATCAGAGTAATCATAATAATAGACATAATAAGCTTTGAAATAATCATAATAACCTTTATACTAGCCATAATAACCATAATAATCATAATAACTAGAATAATCATAATAGTCATAATAATCGCAATAACCATAATGATCTTAATGATGATCATGATATTCATCATAATTATACCAAGATCCATAATAAGCATAGTAACCATAATAATAAACATAATAAGCTTTGAAATAATCATAATAACCGTTATACTAGCCATAGTAACCATAATAATCATAATAACCATAATAATCATAATAATTATAGTAATAACCATAATAATCTTGGAAATAATCATAATAAGCATTATACTAGCCATAATAATCATAATAACTATAATAATCATAATAGTCATAATAATAACCATAATAAACTTGGAAATAGTCATATTTATCATTATAATAGCAATAATAACCATAAAAATCATAATAGCCATAATAATCTGAATGTTGATCATAATAATCATACTAACAACAATAATAATAATAGTGATCATCATAATAACTACAATAATCATAATAATCGTAACTGTAATGTTAATAAGCATAGCAATAATCACAATAACCATAGTAACCATAATAATCTTAATGATGATCATCACATCCATGATAATTATACCAAGATACGTAATAATCATAATAATCATAATAATAACCATAATGGGTTCGGAAATAATCATAATATACATTATACTAGCCATATCAACCATAATAGTCATAATAGCCATAAGAATCATAATAGTCGTAATAATAACAATAATGAACTTGGAAATAATCGTAATAATCATTATAATAGTCATAATAGCCATAAAAATCACAATAGCCATAATAATCGGAATGGTGATCATAATAGTCATACTAACAACCATAATGATCATAGTAATCATAATAATAAACAGAATAGTCATGGAAATAATCTTAATAACCATTTTTATTAACGTAATAATCATAATCATCGTAATAACCATAATGATCTTAATGATGACCATAATATTCATCATAATTATACCTAGACATATAATAATCAGAGTAATCATAACAATAAACATAATAAGCTTTGAAATAATCATAATAACCTTTATACTAGCCATAATAACCATAATAATCATAATAACTAGAATAATCATAATAGTCATAATAATCGCAATAACCATAATGATCTTAATGATGATCATGATATTCATCATAATTATACCAAGATCCATAATAATCATAGTAACCATAATAATAAACATAATAAGCTTTGAAATAATCATAATAACCGTTATGCTAGCCATAGTAACCATAATAATCATAATAACCATAATAATCCTAATAACTATAGTAATAACCATAAAAAGCTTGGAAATAATCATAATAAGCATTATACTAACCATAATAATCATAATAACTATAATAATCATAATAGTCATAATAATAACCATAATAAACTTGGAAATAATCGTATTTATCATTATAATAGCAAGAATAACCATAAAAATCATAATAGCCGTAATAATCTGAATGTTGATCATAATAATCATACTAACAGCCATAATAGTCATAGTGATCATCATAATAACTACAATAATCATAATAATCGTAACTGTAATGTTAATAAGCATAGCAATAATCACAATAATCAGAGTAACCATAATAATCTTAATGATGATCATAATATCCATGATAATTATACCAAGACCCGTAATACTCATAATAATCATAATAATAACCATAATAGGTTCGGAAATAATCATAATATACTTTATACTAGCCATAACAACCATAATAGTCATAATAGCCATAATAATCATAATAATTATAATAATAACCATAATAAGCCTGGAAATAATCATAATAAGCATTATACTATCCATAATAATCATAATAATCTTAATAACTATAATAAACATAGTAGTCATAATAATAACCATAATAAACTTGGAAATAATCATATTTATCATTATAATAGCAAGAATAACCATAAAAATCAAAATAGCCGTAATAATCTGAATGTTGATCATAATAATCATACTAACAGCCATAATCATCATAGTGATCATCATAATAACTACAATAATCATAATAAACGTAATTGTAATGTTAATAAGCATAGCAATAATCACAATAATCATAGAAACCATAATAATCTTAATGATGATCATAATATCCATGATAATTATACCAAGATGCGTAATAGTCATAATAATCATAATAATAACCATAACTGGTTCGGAAATAATCATAATATACTTTATACTAGCCATAACAACCATAATAGTCATAATAGCCATAATAATCATAATAGTCGTAATAATAACAATAATGAACTTGGAAATAATCGTAATAATCATTATAATAGTCATAATAGCCATAAAAATCACAATAGCCATAAGAATCAGAATGGTGATCATAATAATCATACTAACAACCATAATGATCACAGTGATCATCATAATAACTACAATAATCATAATAATCGTAATTGTAATGTTAATACGCTTAGCAATAATCACAATAATCATAGTTACCGCAATAATATTAATGATGATCATAATATTCATGATAATTATATCAAGATCCGTAGTAATCATAATAATCATAATAATAACCATAATGGGCTCGGAAATAATCATAATATACATTATACCAGCCATAAGAACCATAATAGTCATAATAGCCATAATAATCATAATAGTCGTAATAATAACAATAATGAACTTGGAAATAATCGTAATAATCATTACAATAGTCATAATAGCCATACAAATCGCAATACGCATAATAATCAGAATGGTGATCATAATAATAATACTAACAACCATAATGATCATAGTAATCATCATAATAAACAGAATAGTCATGGAAATAATCTTAATAACCATTTTTATTAACGTAATAATCATAATCATCGTAATAACCATAATGATCGTATTGATGACCATAATATTCATCATAATTATACTAAGACATATAATAATCACAGTAATCATAATAATAAACATAATAAGCTTTGAAATAATCACAATAACCTTTATACTAGCCACAATAACCATAATAATCATAATAACTAGAATAATCATAATAGTCATAATAATCGCAATAACCATAATGATCTTAATGATGATCATGATAATCATCATAATTATACCAAGATCCATAATAATCATAGTAACCATAATAATAAACATAATAGGCTTTGAAATAATCGTAATAACCGTTATACTAGCCATAGTAACCATAATAATCACAATAACCATAATACTCATAATAATTATAGTAATAACCATAATAAGCTTGGAAATAATCATAATAAGCATTATACCATCCATAATAGTCATAATAACTATAATAATCATACTAGTCATAATAATAACCATAATAAACTTGGAAATAATCATATTTATCATTATAATATCAATAATAACCATAAAAATCATAATAGCCATAATAATCTGAATGTTGATCATAATAATCATACTAACAGCCATAATAGTCATAGTGATCATCATTATAACTACATTAATCATAATAATCGTAATTGTAATGTTAATAAGCATAGCAATAATCACAATAATCAGAGTAACCATAATAATCTTAATGATGATCATAATATCCATGATAATTATACCAAGACCCGTAATAATCATAATAATCATAATAATAACCATAATAGGTTCGGAAATAATCATAATATACTTTATACTAGCCATAACAACCATAATAGTCATAATAGCCATAATAATCATAGTAGTCGTAATAGTAACCATACTGTACTTGGAAATAATCGTAATAATCATTACAATAGCCATAATAGCCATAAAAATCACAATAGGCATAATAATCAGAATGGTGATCATAATAATAATACTAACAACCATAATGATCATAGTAATCATCATAATAAACAGAATAGTCATGGAAATAACCTTAATAACCTTTATTATTAACGTAATAACCATAATCATCGTAATAACCATAATGATCTTAATGATGACCATAATATTCATCATAATTATACCTAGACATATAATAATCAGAGTAATCATAATAATAAACATAATAAGCTTTGAAATAATCATAATAACCGTTATACTAGCCATAGTAACCATACTAATCATAATAACCATAATAATCGTAATAATTATAATAATAAACATAATAAGCTTGGAAATAATCATAATAAGCATTATACTAGCCATAATAATCATAATAATCATAATAACTATAATAATCATAATAGTCATAATAATAACCATAATAAACTTGGAAATAATCATATTTATCATTATAATAGCAATAATAACCATAAAAATCGTAATAGCCATAATAATCTGAATGTTGATCATAATAATCATACTAACAGCCATAATAATCATAGTGATCATCATAATAACTACAATAATCATAAGAATGGTAATTGTAATGTTAATAAGCATAGCAATAATCACAATAATCATAGTAACCATAATAATCTTAATGATGATCGTCATATCCATGATAATTATACCAAGATCCGTAATAATCATAATAATCATAATAAGAACCATAATGGGTTTGGAAATAATCATACTATACATTATACTAGCCATAACAACCATAATAGTCATAATAGCCATAATAATCATAATAGTAGTAATAATAACAATAATGAACTTGGAAATAATCGTAATAATCATTATAATAGTCATAATAGCCATAAAAATCACAATAGCCGTAATAATCAGAATGGTGATCATAATAATCGTACTAACAACCATAATGATCATAGTAATCATCATAATGAACAGAAGAGTCATGGAAATAATCTTAATAACCCTTATTATTTACGTAATAACCATAATCATCGTAATAACCATAATGATCGTATTGATGACCATAATATTCATCATAATTATACTAAGACAAATAATAATCAGAGTAATCATAATAATAAACATAATAAGCTTTGAAATAATCGTAATAACATTTATACTAGCCATAATAACCATAATAATCATAATAACTGGAATAATCATTATAGTCATAATAATCGCAATAACCATAATGATCTTAATGATGATCATGATATTCATCATAATTATACCAAGATCCATAATAATCATAGTAACCATAATAATAAACATAATAAGCTTTGAAATAATCATAATAACCGTTATACTAGCCATAGTAACCATAATAATCATAATAACCATAATAATCATAATAATTATAGTAATAACCATAATAAGCTTGGAAATAATCATAATAAGCATTATTCTGGCCATAATAATCATAATAACTATAATAATCATAATAGTCATAATAATAACCATAATAAACTTGGAAACAGTCATATTTATCATTATAATAGCAATAATAACCATAAAAATCATAATAGCCATAATAATCTGAATGTTGATCATAATAATCATACTAACAGCCATAATAGTCATAGTGATCATCATAATAACTACAATAATCATAATAATCGTAATTGTAATGTTAATAAGCATAGCAATAATCACAATAATCAGAGTAACCATAATAATCTTAATGATGATCATAATATCCACGATAATTATACCAAGTCCCGCAATAATCATAATAATCATAATAATAACCATAATAGGTTCGGAAATAATAATAATATACTTTATACTAGCCATAACAACCATAATAGTCATAATAGCCATAATAATCATAATAGTCGTAATAATAACCATAATGAACTTGGAAATAATCGTAATAATCATTACAATAGCCATAATAGCCACAAAAATCACAATAACCATAATAATCTGAATGGTGATCATAATAATCATACTAACAACCATAATGATCATAGTAATCATCATAATAAACAGAATAGTCATGGAAATAATCTTAATGATCATTATTATTAACGTAATAACCATAATCATCGTAATAACCATAATGATCTTAATGATGACCATAATATTCATCATAATTATACTGAGACATATAATAATCACAGTAATCATAATAATAAACATAATAAGCTTTGAAATAATCACAATAACCTTTATACTAGCCACAATAACCATAATAATCATAATAACTAGAATAATCATAATAGTCATAATAATCGCAATAACCATAATGATCTTAATGATGATCATGATAATCATCATAATTATACCAAGATCCATAATAATCATAGTAACCATAATAATAAACATAATAGGCTTTGAAATAATCGTAATAACCGTTATACTAGCCATAGTAACCATAATAATCACAATAACCATAATACTCATAATAATTATAGTAATAACCATAATAAGCTTGGAAATAATCATAATAAGCATTATACCATCCATAATAGTCATAATAACTATAATAATCATACTAGTCATAATAATAACCATAATAAACTTGGAAATAATCATATTTATCATTATAATATCAATAATAACCATAAAAATCATAATAGCCATAATAATCTGAATGTTGATCATAATAATCATACTAACAGCCATAATAGTCATAGTGATCATCATTATAACTACATTAATCATAATAATCGTAATTGTAATGTTAATAAGCATAGCAATAATCACAATAATCAGAGTAACCATAATAATCTTAATGATGATCATAATATCCATGATAATTATACCAAGACCCGTAATAATCATAATAATCATAATAATAACCATAATAGGTTCGGAAATAATCATAATATACTTTATACTAGCCATAACAACCATAATAGTCATAATAGCCATAATAATCATAATAGTCGTAATAGTAACCATAATGAACTTGGAAATAATCGTAATAATCATTACAATAGCCATAATAGCCATAAAAATAACAATAGGCATAATAATCAGAATGGTGATCATAATAATAATACTAACAACCATAATGATCATAGTAATCATCATAATAAACAGAATAGTCATGGAAAAAATCTTAATAACCTTTATTATTAACGTAATAACCATAATCATCGTAATAACAATAAGGATCTTAATGATGACCATAATATTCATCATAATTATACCTAGACATATAATAATCAGAGTAATCATAATAATAAACATAATAAGCTTTGAAATAATCATAATAACCGTTATACTAGCCATAGTAACCATACTAATCATAATAACCATAATAATCGTAATAATTATAATAATAACCGTAATAAGCTTGGAAATAATCATAATAAGCATTATACTAGCCATAATAATCATAATAATCATAATAACTATAATAATCATAATAGTCATAATAATAACCATAATAAACTTGGAAATAATCATATTTATCATTATAATGGCAATAATAACCATAAAAATCGTAATAGCCATAATAATCTGAATGTTGATCATAATCATCATACTAACAGCCATAATAATCATAGTGATCATCATAATAACTACAATAATGATAATAATCGTAATTGTAGTGTTAATAAGCATAGCAATAATCACAATAATCATAGTAACCATAATAATCTTAATGATGATCATAATATCCATGATAATTATACCTAGATCAGGAATAATCATAATAATCATAATAATAACCATAATGGGTTCGGAAATAATCATAATATACATTATACTAGCCATAACAACCATAATAGTCATAATAGCCATAATAATCATAATAGTAGTAATAATAACAATAATGAACTTGGAAATAATCGTAATAATCATTATAATAGTCATAATAGCCATAAAAATCACAAATGCCATAATAATCAGTGTGGTGATCATAATAATCATACTAACAACCGTAATGATCATAGTAATCATCATTATAAACAGAATAGTCATGGAAATAATCTTAATAATCATTATTATTAACGTAATAACCATAATGATCTTAATGATGACCATAATATTCATCATAATTATACCTAGACATATAATAATCAGAGTAATCATAATAATAAACATAATAAGCTTTGAAACAATCATAATAACCTTTATACTAGCCATAATAACCATAATAATCATAGTAGCTAGAGTAATCATAAGAGTCATAATAATCGCAATAACCATAATGATCTTAATGATGATCATTATATTCATCATAGTTATACCAAGATCCATAATAATCATAGTAACCATAATAATAAACATAATAAGCTTTGAAATAATCATAATAACCGTTATACTAGCCATAGAAGCCATAATAATCATAATAACCATACTCATCATAATAATTATAATAATAACCATAATAAGCTTGGAAATAATCATAATAAGCATTATACTAGCCATAATAATCATAATAACCATAATAACTATAATAATCATGGTAGTCATAATAATAACCATAATAAACTTGGAAATAATCATATTTATCGTTATAATAGCAATAATAACCATAAAAATCATAATAGCCATAATAATCTCAATGTAGATCATAATCATCATACTGACAGCCATAATAATCATAGTGATCATCATAATAACTACAATAATGATAATAATCGTAATTGTAATGTTAATAAGCATAGCAATAATCACAATAATCATAGTAACCATAATAATCTTAATGATGATCATAATATCCATGATAATTATACCAAGATCCGTAATAATCATGATAATCATAATAATAACCATAATGGGTTCGGAAATAATCATAATATACATTATACTAGCCATAACAACCATAATAGTCATAATAGCCATAATAATCATAATAGTCGTAATAATAACAATACTGAACTAGGAAATAATCGTAATAATCATTATAATAGTCATAATAGACATAAAAATCACAATAGCCATAATAATCAGAATGGTGATCATAATAATCATACTAACAACCATAATGATCATAGTAATCATCATAATAAACAGAATAGTCATGGAAATAATCTTAATAATAGTTATTATTAACGTAATAACCATAATCACCTTCATAACCATAATGATCTCAATGATGACCATAATATTCATCATAATTATACTAAGACAAATAATAATCACAGTAATCATAACAGTAAACATAATAAGCTTTGAAATAATCATAATAACCTTTATACTAGCCATAATAACCATAATAATCATCATAGCTAGAGTAATCATAATAGTCATAATAATCGCAATAACCATAATGATCTTAATGATGATCATTATATTCATCATAGTTATACCAAGATCCATAATAATCATAGTAACCATAATAATAAACATAATAAGCTTTGAAATAATCATAATAACCGTTATACTAGCCATAGAAGCCATAATAATCATAATAACCATACTCATCATAATAATTATAATAATAACCATAATAAGCTTGGAAATAATCATAATAAGCATTATACTAGCCATAATAATCATAATAACCATAATAACTATAATAATCATGGTAGTCATAATAATAACCATAATAAACTTGGAAATAATCATATTTATCGTTATAATAGCAATAATAACCATAAAAATCATAATAGCCATAATAATCTCAATGTAGATCATAATCATCATACTGACAGCCATAATAATCATAGTGATCATCATAATAACTACAATAATGATAATAATCGTAATTGTAATGTTAATAAGCATAGCAATAATCACAATAATCATAGTAACCATAATAATCTTAATGATGATCATAATATCCATGATAATTATACCAAGATCCGTAATAATCATGATAATCATAATAATAACCATAATGGGTTCGGAAATAATCATAATATACATTATACTAGCCATAACAACCATAATAGTCATAATAGCCATAATAATCGTAATAGTCGTAATAATAACAATAATGAACTAGGAAATAATCGTAATAATCATTATAATAGTCATAATAGACATAAAAATCACAATAGCCATAATAATCAGAATGGTGATCATAATAATCATACTAACAACCATAATGATCATAGTAATCATCATAATAAACAGAATAGTCATGGAAATAATCTTAATAATAGTTATTATTAACGTAATAACCATAATCACCTTAATAACAATAATGATCTCAATGATGACCATAATATTCATCATAATTATACTAAGACAAATAATAATCAGAGTAATCATAACAGTAAACATAATAAGCTTTGAAATAATCATAATAACCTTTATACTAGCCATAATAACCATAATAATCATAATAACTAGCGTAATCATAATAGTCATAATAATCGCAATAACCATAATGATCTTAATGATGATCATTATATTCATCATAATTATACCAAGATCCATAATAATCATAGTAACCATAATAACAAACATAATAAGCTTTGAAATAATCATAATAATCGTTATACTAGCCATAGTAGCCATAATAACCATAATAACCATACTCATCATAATAATTATAATAATAACCATAATAAGCTTGGAAATAATCATAATAAGCATTATACTAGCCATAATAATCATAATAACCATAATAACTATAATAATCATGGTAGTCATAATAATAACCATAATAAACTTGGAAATAATCATATTTATCGTTATAATAGCAAGAATAACCATAAAAATCATAATAGCCATAATAATCTGAATGTTGATCCTAATAATCATACTAACAACCATAATAATCATAGTGATCATCATAATAACTACAATAATCGTAATAATCGTAATTGTAATGTTAATAAGCATAGCAATAATCACAATAATCATAGTAACCATAATAATCTTAATGATGATCATAATATCCATGATAATTATACCAAGATCCGTAATAATCATAATAATCATAATAATAACCATAATGGGTTCGGAAATAATCATAATATACATTATACTATCCATAACAGCCATAATAGTCATAATAGCCATAATAATCATAATAGTCGTAATAATAACAATAATGAACCTGGAAATAATCGTAATAACCATTATAATAGTCATAATAGCCATAAAAATCACAATAGCCATAATAATCAGAATGGTGATCATAATAATCATACTAACAACCATAATGATCATAGTGATCATCATAATAACTACAATAATCATAATAATCGTAATTGTAATGTTAATAAGCTTAGCAATAATCACAATAATCATAGTAACCGTAATAATCTTAATGATGATCATAATATTCATGATAATTACATCAAGATCCGTAATAATCATAATAATCATAATAATAACCATAAAGGGTTCGGAAATAATCATAATATACATTATACTAGCCATAACGACCATAATAGTCATAATAGCCGTAATAATCGTAATAGTCGTAATAATAACAATAATGGACTTGGAAATAATCGTAATAATCATTACAATAGTCATAATAGCCATAAAAATCACAATAGCCATAATAATCTGAAAGGTGATCATAATAATCATACTAACAACCATAATGATCATAGTAATCATCATAATAAACAGAATAGTCATGGAAATAATCTTAATAACCATTATTATTAACGTAATAACCATAATCATCGTAATAACCATAATGATCTTAATGATGACCATAATATTCATCATAATTATACCTAGACATATAATAATCAGAGTAATCATAATAATAAACATAATAAGCTTTGAAATAATCATAATAACCGTTATACTATCCATAGTAACCATACTAATCATAATAACCATAATAATCGTAATAATTATAATAATAAACATAATAAGCTTTGATATAATCATAATAACCTTTATACTAGCCATAATAACCATAATAATCATAATAACTAGAGTAATCATAATAGTCATAATAATTGCAATAACCATAATGATCTTAATGATGATCATTATATTCATTATAATTATACCAAGATCCGTAATAATCATAGTAACCATAATAATAAACATAATAAGCTTTGAAATAATCATAATAACCGTTATACTAGCCATAGTAGCCATAATAATCATAATAACCATACTCATCATAATAATTATAATAATAACCATAATAAGCGCGGAAATAGTCATAATAAGCATTATACTAGCCATAACAATCATAATAATCATAATAACCATAATAATCATAATAGTCATAATAATAACCATAATAAACTTGGAAATAATCATATTTATCATTATAATAGCAATAATAACCATAAAAATCATAATAGCCATAGTAATGCGAATGTTGATCCTAATAATCATACTACCAACCATAATGATCATAGTGATCATCATAATAACTACAATAATCATAATAATCGTAATTGTAATGTTAATAAGCATAGCAATAGTCACAATAATCAGAGTAACCATAATAATTTTAATGATGATCATAATATTCATGATAATTATATCAAGATCCGTAATAATCATAATAAACATAATAATAACCATAATGGGTTCGGAAATAATCATAATATACATTATACTAGCCATAACAACCATAATAGTCATAATAGCAATAATAATCACAATAGTCGTAATAATAACAATAATGAGCTTGGAAATAATCGTAATAATCATTATAATAGCCATAATAGCAATAAAAATCACAATAGCCGTAATAATCTGTATGGTGGTCATAATAATCGTACTAACAATCATACTGATCATAGTAATCATCATAATAAACAGAATAGTCATGGAAATAATCTTAATAATCATTATGGTTATTGTAATAACCATAATCATCGTAATAACCATAATGATCTTAATGATGACCATAATATTCATCATAATTGTACCAAGATGCCATTAATAATCATAGTAACCATAATAATAAACATAATAAGCTTTGAAATAATCATAATAACCGTTATACTAGCCATAGTAACCATAATAATCATAATAACTATAATAATCATAATAGTCATAATAATAACCGTAATAAACTTGGAAATAATCATATTTATCAGTATAATAGCAATAATAACCATAAAAATCATAATAGCCATAATAATCTGAATGTTGATCCTAATAATCATACTAACAACCCATAATAATCATAGTGATCATCATAATAACTACAATAATCATAATAATCGTAATTGTAATGTTAATAAGTATAGCAATAATAACAATAATCATAGTAACCATAATAATTTTAATGATGATCATAATATCCATGATAATTATACCAAGATCCGTAATAATCATAATAATCATAATAATAACCCTAATGTGTTCGGAAATAATCATAATATACTTTATACTAGCCATAACAACCATAATAGTCATAATAGCCATAATAATCATAATAGTCGTAATAATAACTGTAATGAACTTGGAAATAATCGTAATAATCATTACAATAGCCATAATAGCCATAAAAATCACAATAGCCATAATAATCTGAATGGTGATCATAATAATCATACTAACAACCATAATGATCATAGTAATCATCATAATAAACAGAATAGTCATGGAAATAACCTTAATAACCATTATTATTAACGTAATAACCATAATCATCGTAATAACCATAATGATCTTAATGATGATCATAATATTCATCATAATTATACCTAGACATATAATAATCAGAGTAATCATAATAATAAACATAATAAGCTTTGATATAATCATAATAACCTTTATACTAGCCATAATAACCATAATAATCATAATAACTAGAGTAATCATAATAGTCATAATAATTGCAATAACCATAATGATCTTAATG
This sequence comes from Calliopsis andreniformis, assembly GCF_051401765.1. Lineage (NCBI taxonomy): Eukaryota > Metazoa > Arthropoda > Insecta > Hymenoptera > Andrenidae > Calliopsis > Calliopsis andreniformis. Next base: position 499,786 of record NW_027480616.1, on the reverse strand, counting down.
ATGATCATTATATTCATTATAATTATACCAAGATCCGTAATCATCATAGTAACCATAATAATAAACATAATAAGCTTTGAAATAATCATAATAACCGTTATACTAGCCATAGTAGCCATAATAATCATAATAACCATACTCATCATAATAATTATAATAATAACCATAATAAGCGCGGAAATAGTCATAATAAGCATTATACTAGCCATAATAATCATAATAATCATAATAACCATAATAATCATAATAGTCATAATAATAACCATAATAAACTTGGAAATAATCATATTTATCATTATAATAGCAATAATAACCATAAAAATCATAATAGCCATAATAATCTGAATGTTGATCCTAATAATCATACTACCAACCATAATGATCATAGTGATCATCATAATAACTACAATAATCATAATAATCGTAATTGTAATGTTAATAAGCTTAGCAATAATCACAATAATCATAGTAACCGTAATAATCTTAACGATGATCATAATATTCATGATAACTATATGAAGATCCGTAATAATCATACATAATCATAATAATAACCATATTGGGTTCGGAATAATCATAATATACATTATACTAGCCATATCAACCATAATAGTCATAATAGCCATCATAATCATAATAGTCGTTATAATAACAATAATGAACTAGGAAATAATCGTAATAATCATTATAATAGTCATAATAGACATAAAAATAACAATAGCCATAATAATCAGAATGGTGATCATAATAATCATACTAACAACCATAATGATCATAGTAATCATCATAATAAACAGAATAGTCATGGAAATAATCTTAATAATAGTTATTATTAACGTAATAACCATAATCACCTTCATAACCATAATGATCTCAATGATGACCATAATATTCATCATAATTATACTAAGACAAATAATAATCACAGTAATCATAACAGTAAACATAATAAGCTTTGAAATAATCATAATAACCTTTATACTAGCCATAATAACCATAATAATCATAATAGCTAGAGTAATCATAATAGTCATAATAATCGCAATAACCATAATGATCTTAATGATGATCATTATATTCATCATAGTTATACCAAGATCCATAATAATCATAGTAACCATAATAATAAACATAATAAGCTTTGAAATAATCATAATAACCGTTATACTAGCCATAGAAGCCATAATAATCATAATAACCATACTCATCATAATAATTATAATAATAACCATAATAAGCTTGGAAATAATCATAATAAGCATTATACTAGCCATAATAATCATAATAACCATAATAACTATAATAATCATGGTAGTCATAATAATAACCATAATAAACTTGGAAATAATCATATTTATCGTTATAATAGCAATAATAACCATAAAAATCATAATAGCCATAATAATCTCAATGTAGATCATAATCATCATACTGACAGCCATAATAATCATAGTGATCATCATAATAACTACAATAATGATAATAATCGTAATTGTAATGTTAATAAGCATAGCAATAATCACAATAATCATAGTAACCATAATAATCTTAATGATGATCATAATATCCATGATAATTATACCAAGATCCGTAATAATCATGATAATCATAATAATAACCATAATGGGTTCGGAAATAATCATAATATACATTATACTAGCCATAACGACCATAATAGTCATAATAGCCGTAATAATCGTAATAGTCGTAATAATAACAATAATGAGACTTGGAAATAATCGTAATAATCATTACAATAGTCATAATAGCCATAAAAATCACAATAGCCATAATAATCTGAAAGGTGATCATAATAATCATACTAACAACCATAATGATCATAGTAATCATCATAATAAACAGAATAGTCATGGAAATAATCTTAATAACCATTATTATTAACGTAATAACCATAATCATCGTAATAACCATAATGATCTTAATGATGACCATAATATTCATCATAATTATACCTAGACATATAATAATCAGAGTAATCATAATAATAAACATAATAAGCTTTGAAATAATCATAATAACCGTTATACTATCCATAGTAACCATACTAATCATAATAACCATAATAATCGTAATAATTATAATAATAAACATAATAAGCTTTGATATAATCATAATAACCTTTATACTAGCCATAATAACCATAATAATCATAATAACTAGAGTAATCATAATAGTCATAATAATTGCAATAACCATAATGATCTTAATGATGATCATTATATTCATTATAATTATACCAAGATCCGTAATAATCATAGTAACCATAATAATAAACATAATAAGCTTTGAAATAATCATAATAATACCGTTATACTAGCCATAGTAGCCATAATAATCATAATAACCATACTCATCATAATAATTATAATAATAACCATAATAAGCGCGGAAATAGTCATAATAAGCATTATACTAGCCATAACAATCATAATAATCATAATAACCATAATAATCATAATAGTCATAATAATAACCATAATAAACTTGGAAATAATCATATTTATCATTATAATAGCAATAATAACCATAAAAATCATAATAGCCATAGTAATGCGAATGTTGATCCTAATAATCATACTACCAACCATAATGATCATAGTGATCATCATAATAACTACAATAATCATAATAATCGTAATTGTAATGTTAATAAGCATAGCAATAGTCACAATAATCAGAGTAACCATAATAATTTTAATGATGATCATAATATTCATGATAATTATATCAAGATCCGTAATAATCATAATAAACATAATAATAACCATAATGGGTTCGGAAATAATCATAATATACATTATACTAGCCATAACAACCATAATAGTCATAATAGCAATAATAATCACAATAGTCGTAATAATAACAATAATGAGCTTGGAAATAATCGTAATAATCATTATAATAGCCATAATAGCAATAAAAATCACAATAGCCGTAATAATCTGTATGGTGGTCATAATAATCGTACTAACAATCATACTGATCATAGTAATCATCATAATAAACAGAATAGTCATGGAAATAATCTTAATAATCATTATGGTTATTGTAATAACCATAATCATCGTAATAACCATAATGATCTTAATGATGACCATAATATTCATCATAATTGTACCAAGATCCATAATAATCATAGTAACCATAATAATAAACATAATAAGCTTTGAAATAATCATAATAACCGTTATACTAGCCATAGTAACCATAATAATCATAATAACTATAATAATCATAATAGTCATAATAATAACCGTAATAAACTTGGAAATAATCATATTTATCAGTATAATAGCAATAATAACCATAAAAATCATAATAGCCATAATAATCTGAATGTTGATCCTAATAATCATACTAACAACCATAATAATCATAGTGATCATCATAATAACTACAATAATCATAATAATCGTAATTGTAATGTTAATAAGTATAGCAATAATAACAATAATCATAGTAACCATAATAATTTTAATGATGATCATAATATCCATGATAATTATACCAAGATCCGTAATAATCATAATAATCATAATAATAACCCTAATGTGTTCGGAAATAATCATAATATACTTTATACTAGCCATAACAACCATAATAGTCATAATAGCCATAATAATCATAATAGTCGTAATAATAACTGTAATGAACTTGGAAATAATCGTAATAATCATTACAATAGCCATAATAGCCATAAAAATCACAATAGCCATAATAATCTGAATGGTGATCATAATAATCATACTAACAACCATAATGATCATAGTAATCATCATAATAAACAGAATAGTCATGGAAATAACCTTAATAACCATTATTATTAACGTAATAACCATAATCATCGTAATAACCATAATGATCTTAATGATGATCATAATATTCATCATAATTATACCTAGACATATAATAATCAGAGTAATCATAATAATAAACATAATAAGCTTTGATATAATCATAATAACCTTTATACTAGCCATAATAACCATAATAATCATAATAACTAGAGTAATCATAATAGTCATAATAATTGCAATAACCATAATGATCTTAATGATGATCATTATATTCATTATAATTATACCAAGATCCGTAATCATCATAGTAACCATAATAATAAACATAATAAGCTTTGAAATAATCATAATAACCGTTATACTAGCCATAGTAGCCATAATAATCATAATAACCATACTCATCATAATAATTATAATAATAACCATAATAAGCGCGGAAATAGTCATAATAAGCATTATACTAGCCATAATAATCATAATAATCATAATAACCATAATAATCATAATAGTCATAATAATAACCATAATAAACTTGGAAATAATCATATTTATCATTATAATAGCAATAATAACCATAAAAATCATAATAGCCATAATAATCTGAATGTTGATCCTAATAATCATACTACCAACCATAATGATCATAGTGATCATCATAATAACTACAATAATCATAATAATCGTAATTGTAATGTTAATAAGCTTAGCAATAATCACAATAATCATAGTAACCGTAATAATCTTAACGATGATCATAATATTCATGATAACTATATGAAGATCCGTAATAATCATAATAATCATAATAATAACCATATTGGGTTCGGAAATAATCATAATATACATTATACTAGCCATATCAACCATAATAGTCATAATAGCCATCATAATCATAATAGTCGTTATAATAACAATAATGAACTAGGAAATAATCGTAATAATCATTATAATAGTCATAATAGACATAAAAATAACAATAGCCATAATAATCAGAATGGTGATCATAATAATCATACTAACAACCATAATGATCATAGTAATCATCATAATAAACAGAATAGTCATGGAAATAATCTTAATAATAGTTATTATTAACGTAATAACCATAATCACCTTCATAACCATAATGATCTCAATGATGACCATAATATTCATCATAATTATACTAAGACAAATAATAATCACAGTAATCATAACAGTAAACATAATAAGCTTTGAAATAATCATAATAACCTTTATACTAGCCATAATAACCATAATAATCATAATAGCTAGAGTAATCATAATAGTCATAATAATCGCAATAACCATAATGATCTTAATGATGATCATTATATTCATCATAGTTATACCAAGATCCATAATAATCATAGTAACCATAATAATAAACATAATAAGCTTTGAAATAATCATAATAACCGTTATACTAGCCATAGAAGCCATAATAATCATAATAACCATACTCATCATAATAATTATAATAATAACCATAATAAGCTTGGAAATAATCATAATAAGCATTATACTAGCCATAATAATCATAATAACCATAATAACTATAATAATCATGGTAGTCATAATAATAACCATAATAAACTTGGAAATAATCATATTTATCGTTATAATAGCAATAATAACCATAAAAATCATAATAGCCATAATAATCTCAATGTAGATCATAATCATCATACTGACAGCCATAATAATCATAGTGATCATCATAATAACTACAATAATGATAATAATCGTAATTGTAATGTTAATAAGCATAGCAATAATCACAATAATCATAGTAACCATAATAATCTTAATGATGATCATAATATCCATGATAATTATACCAAGATCCGTAATAATCATGATAATCATAATAATAACCATAATGGGTTCGGAAATAATCATAATATACATTATATTAGCCATAACAACCATAATAGTCATAATAGCCATAATAATCGTAATAGTCGTAATAATAACAATAATGAACTAGGAAATAATCGTAATAATCATTATAATAGTCATAATAGACATAAAAATCACAATAGCCACAATAATCAGAATGGTGATCATAATAATCATACTAACAACCATAATGATCATAGTAATCATCATAATAAACAGAATAGTCATGGAAATAATCTTAATAATAGTTATTATTAACGTAATAACCATAATCACCTTAATAACAATAATGATCTCAATGATGACCATAATATTCATCATAATTATACTAAGACAAATAATAATCAGAGTAATCATAACAGTAAACATAATAAGCTTTGAAATAATCATAATAACCTTTATACTAGCCATAATAACCATAATAATCATAATAACTAGCGTAATCATAATAGTCATAATAATCGCAATAACCATAATGATCTTAATGATGATCATTATATTCATCATAATTATACCAAGATCCGTAATCATCATAGTAACCATAATAATAAACATAATAAGCTTTGAAATAATCATAATAACCGTTATACTAGCCATAGTAGCCATAATAATCATAATAACCATACTCATCATAATAATTATAATAATAACCATAATAAGCGCGGAAATAGTCATAATAAGCATTATACTAGCCATAATAATCATAATAATCATAATAACCATAATAATCATAATAGTCATAATAATAACCATAATAAACTTGGAAATAATCATATTTATCATTATAATAGCAATAATAACCATAAAAATCATAATAGCCATAATAATCTGAATGTTGATCCTAATAATCATACTACCAACCATAATGATCATAGTGATCATCATAATAACTACAATAATCATAATAATCGTAATTGTAATGTTAATAAGCTTAGCAATAATCACAATAATCATAGTAACCGTAATAATCTTAACGATGATCATAATATTCATGATAACTATATGAAGATCCGTAATAATCATAATAATCATAATAATAACCATATTGGGTTCGGAAATAATCATAATATACATTATACTAGCCATATCAACCATAATAGTCATAATAGCCATCATAATCATAATAGTCGTTATAATAACAATAATGAACTTGGAAATAATCGTAATAATCATTATAATAGTCATAATAGCCATAATAATCAGTATGGTGATCATAATAATCATACTAACAACCATAATGATCATAGTGATCATCATAATAACTACAATAATCATAATAATCGTAATTGTAATGTTAATAAGCTTAGCAATAATCACAATAATCATAGTAACCGTAATAATCTTAATGATGATCAAAATATTCATGATAATTATATCAAGATCCGTAATAATCATAATAAACATAATAATAACCATAATGGTTTCGGAAATAATCATAATATACATTATACTAGCCATAACAACCATAATAGTCATAATAGCCATAATAATCACAATAGTCGTAATAATAACAATAATGAGCTTGGAAATAATCGTAATAATCATTATAATAGCCATAATAGCAATAAAAATCACAATAGCCGTAATAATCTGAATGGTGGTCATAATAATCGTACTAACAATCATACTGATCATAGTAATCATCATAATAAACAGAATAGTCATGGAAATAATCTTAATAATCATTATGGTTATCGTAATAACCATAATCATCGTAATAACCATAATGATCTTAACGATGACCATAATATTCATCATAATTATACCAGGATCCATAATAAGCATAGTAACCATAATAATAAACATAATAAGCTTTGAAATAATCATAATAACCGTTATACAAGCCATAGTAACCATAATAATCATAATACCTATAATAATCATAATAGTGATAATAATAACCGTAATAAACTTGGAAATAATCATATTTATCATTATAATAGCAATAATAAACATAAAAATCATAATAGCCATAATAATCTGAATGTTGATCCTAATAATCATACTACCAACCATAATGATCATAGTGATCATCATAATAACTACAATAATCATAATAATCGTAATTGTAATGTTAATAAGCTTAGCAATAATCACAATAATCATAGTAACCGTAATAATCTTAATGATGATCATAATATTCATGATAACTATATGAAGATCCGTAATAATCATAATAATCATAATAATAACAATATTGGGTTCGGAAATAATCATAATATACATTATACTAGCCATAACGACCATAATAGTCATAATAGCCATAATAATCATAATAGTCGTAATAATAACAATAATGAACTTGGAAATAATCGTAATAATCATTATAATAGTCATAATAGCCATAAAAATCACAATAGCCATAATAATCTGAATGGTGATCATAATAATCATACTAACAACCATAATGATCATAGTAATCATCATAATAAACAGAATAGTCATGGAAATAACCTTAATAACCATTATTATTAACGTAATAACCATAATCATCGTAATAACCATAATGATCTTAATGATGATCATAATATTCATCATAATTATACCTAGACATATAATAATCAGAGTAATCATAATAATAAACATTATAAGCTTTGAAATAATCATAATAACCTTTATACTAGCCATAATAACCATAATAATCATAATAACTAGAGTAATCACAATAGTCATAAAAATCGCAATAACCATAATGATCTTAATGATGATCATTATATTCATTATAATTATACCAAGATCCGTAATAATCATAGTAACCATAATAATAAACATAATAAGCTTTGAAATAATCATAATAACCGTTATACTAGCCATAGTAGCCATAATAATCATAATAACCATACTCATCATAATAATTATAATAATAACCATAATAAGCGTGGAAATAGTCATAATAAGCATTATACTAGCCATAATAATCATAATAACCATAATAACTATAATAATCATGGTAGTCATAATAATAACCATAATAAACTTGGAAATAATCATATTTATCGTTATAATAGCAATAATAACCATAAAAATCATAATAGCCATAATAATCTCAATGTAGATCATAATCATCATACTGACAGCCATAATAATCATAGTGATCATCATAATAACTGCAATAATGATAATAATCGTAATTGTAATGTTAATAAGCATAGCAATAATCACAATAATCACAGTAACCATAATAATCTTAATGATGATCATAATATCCATGATAATTATACCAAGATCCGTAATAATCATAATAATCATAATAATAACCATAATGGGTTCGGAACTAATCATAATACACATTATACTAGCCATAACAGCCATAATAGTCATAATAGCCATAATAATCATAATAGTCGTAATAATAACAATAATGAACTAGGATATAATCGTAATAATCATTATAATAGTCATAATAGTCATAAAAATCACAATAGCCATAATAATCAGAATGGTGATCATAATAATCATACTAACAACCATAATGATCATACTAATCATCATAATAAACAGAATAGTCTTGGAAATAATCTTAATAATAGTTAATATTAACGTAATAACCATAATCACCTTAATAACCATAATGATCTCAATGATGACCCTAATATTCATCGTAATTATACCTAGCCATATAATAATCAGAGTAATCATAATAATAAACATAATAAGCTTTGAAATAATCATAATAACCTTTATACTAGCCATAATAACCATAATAATCATAATAACTAGAGTAATCATAATAGTCATAATAATCGCAATAACCATAATGATCTTAATGATGATCATTATATTCATCATAATTATACCAAGATCCATAATAATCATAGTAACCATAATAATAAACATAATAAGCTTTGAGATAATCATAATAACCGTTATACTAGCCATAGTAGCCGTAATAATCATAATAACCATACTCATCATAATAATTATAATAATAACCATAATAAGCTTGGAAATAATCATAATAAGCATTATACTAGCCATAGTAATCATAATAACCATAATAACTATAATAATCATGGTAGTCATAATAATAACCATAATAAACTTGGAAATAATCGTATTTATCGTTATAATAGCAATAATAACCATAAAAATCATAATAGCCATAATAATCTGAATGTTGATCATAATAATCATACTAACAGCCATAATAATCATAGTGATCATCATAATAACTACAATTATCATAATAATCGTAATTGTAATGTTAATAAGCATAGCAATAATCACAATAATCATAGAACCCATAATAATCTTAATGATGATCATTATATCCATGATAATTATACCAAGATCCGTAATAATCATAATAATCATAATAATAACCATAATGGGTTCGGAAATAATCATAATATACATTATACTAGCCATAACAACCATAATAGTCATAATAGCCATAATAATCATAATAGTCGTATTAATAACAATAATGAACTTGGAAATAATCGTAATAATCATTATAATAGTCATAATAGTCATAAAAATCACAATAGCCATAATAATCAGAATGGTGATCATAATAATCATACTAACAACCATAATGATCATAGTAATCATAATAATAAACAGAATAGTCATGGAAATAATCTTAATAATCATTATTATTAACGTAATAACCATAATCATCGTAATAACCATAATGATCTTAACGATGACCATAATATTCATCATAAATATACTAAGACAAATAATAATCAGAGTAATCATAACAGTAAACATAATAAGCTTTGAAATAATCATAATAACCTTTATACTAGCCATAATAACCATAATAATCATAATAACTAGCGTAATCATAATAGTCATAATAATCGCAATAACCATAATGATCTTAATGATGATCATTATATTCATCATAATTATACCAAGATCCATAATAATCATAGTAACCATAATAACAAACATAATAAGCTTTGAAATAATCATAATAATCGTTATACTAGCCATAGTAGCCATAATAACCATAATAACCATACTCATCATAATAATTATAATAATAACCATAATAAGCTTGGAAATAATCATAATAAGCATTATACTAGCCATAATAATCATAATAACCATAATAACTATAATAATCATGGTAGTCATAATAATAACCATAATAAACTTGGAAATAATCATATTTATCGTTATAATAGCAAGAATAACCATAAAAATCATAATAGCCATAATAATCTGAATGTTGATCCTAATAATCATACTAACAACCATAATAATCATAGTGATCATCATAATAACTACAATAATCATAATAATCGTAATTGTAATGTTAATAAGCATAGCAATAATCACAATAATCATAGTAACCATAATAATCTTAATGATGATCATAATATCCATGATAATTATACCAAGATCCGTAATAATCATAATAATCATAATAATAACCATAATGGGTTCGGAAATAATCATAATATACATTATACTATCCATAACAGCCATAATAGTCATAATAGCCATAATAATCATAATAGTTGTAATAATAACAATAATGAACCTGGAAATAATCGTAATAACCATTATAATAGTCATAATAGCCATAAAAATCACAATAGCCATAATAATCAGAATGGTGATCATAATAATCATACTAACAACCATAATGATCATAGTGATCATCATAATAACTACAATAATCATAATAATCGTAATTGTAATGTTAATAAGCTTAGCAATAATCACAATAATCATAGTAACCGTAATAATCTTAATGATGATCATAATATTCATGATAATTACATCAAGATCCGTAATAATCATAATAATCATAATAATAACCATAAAGGGTTCGGAAATAATCATAATATACATTATACTAGCCATAACGACCATAATAGTCATAATAGCCGTAATAATCGTAATAGTCGTAATAATAACAATAATGAACTTGGAAATAATCGTAATAATCATTACAATAGTCATAATAGCCATAAAAATCACAATAGCCATAATAATCTGAAAGGTGATCATAATAATCATACTAACAACCATAATGATCATAGTAATCATCATAATAAACAGAATAGTCATGGAAATAATCTTAATAACCATTATTATTAACGTAATAACCATAATCATCGTAATAACCATAATGATCTTAATGATGACCATAATATTCATCATAATTATACCTAGACATATAATAATCAGAGTAATCATAATAATAAACATAATAAGCTTTGAAATAATCATAATAACCGTTATACTAGCCATAGTAACCATACTAATCATAATAACCATAATAATCGTAATAATTATAATAATAACCATAATAAGCTTTGATATAATCATAATAACCTTTATACTAGCCATAATAACCATAATAATCATAATAACTAGAGTAATCATAATAGTCATAATAATTGCAATAACCATAATGATCTTAATGATGATCATTATATTCTTTATAATTATACCAAGATCCGTAATAATCATAGTAACCATAATAATAAACATAATAAGCTTTGAAATAATCATAATAACCGTTATACTAGCCATAGTAGCCATAATAATCATAATAACCATACTCATCATAATAATTATAATAATAACCATAATAAGCGCGGAAATAGTCATAATAAGCATTATACTAGCCATAACAATCATAATAATCATAATAACCATAATAATCATAATAGTCATAATAATAACCATAATAAACTTGGAAATAATCATATTTATCATTATAATAGCAATAATAACCATAAAAATCATAATAGCCATAGTAATGCGAATGTTGATCCTAATAATCATACTACCAACCATAATGATCATAGTGATCATCATAATAACTACAATAATCATAATAATCGTAATTGTAATGTTAATAAGCTTAGCAATAATCACAATAATCATAGTAACCGTAATAATCTTAATGATGATCATAATATTCATGATAACTATATGAAGATACGTAATAATCATAATAATCATAATAATAACCATATTGGGTTCGGAAATAATCATAATATACATTATACTAGCCATATCAACCATAATAGTCATAATAGCCATAATAATCATAATAGTCGTAATAATAACAATAATGAACTTGGAAATAATCGTAATAATCATTATAATAGTCATAATAGCCATAATAATCAGTATGGTGATCATTATAATCATACTAACAACCATAATGATCATAGTGATCATCATAATAACTACAATAATCATAATAATCGTAATTGTAATGTTAATAAGCTTAGCAATAATCACAATTATCATAGTAACCGTAATAATCTTAATGATGATCATAATATTCATGATAATTATATCAAGATCCGTAATAATCATAATAAACATAATAATAACCATAATGGGTTCGGAAATAATCATAATATACATTATACTAGCCATAACAACCATAATAGTCATAATAGCAATAATAATCACAATAGTCGTAATAATAACAATAATGAGCTTGGAAATAATCGTAATAATCATTATAATAGCCATAATAGCAATAAAAATCACAATAGCCGTAATAATCTGTATGGTGGTCATAATAATCGTACTAACAATCATACTGATCATAGTAATCATCATAATAAACAGAATAGTCATGGAAATAATCTTAATAATCATTATGGTTATTGTAATAACCATAATCATCGTAATAACCATAATGATCTTAATGATGACCATAATATTCATCATAATTGTACCAAGATCCATAATAATCATAGTAACCATAATAATAAACATAATAAGCTTTGAAATAATCATAATAACCGTTATACTAGCCATAGTAACCATAATAATCATAATAACTATAATAATCATAATAGTCATAATAATAACCGTAATAAACTTGGAAATAATCATATTTATCAGTATAATAGCAATAATAACCATAAAAATCATAATAGCCATAATAATCTGAATGTTGATCCTAATAATCATACTAACAACCATAATAATCATAGTGATCATCATAATAACTACAATAATCATAATAATCGTAATTGTAATGTTAATAAGTATAGCAATAATAACAATAATCATAGTAACCATAATAATTTTAATGATGATCATAATATCCATGATAATTATACCAAGATCCGTAATAATCATAATAATCATAATAATAACCCTAATGTGTTCGGAAATAATCATAATATACTTTATACTAGCCATAACAACCATAATAGTCATAATAGCCATAATAATCATAATAGTCGTAATAATAACTGTAATGAACTTGGAAATAATCGTAATAATCATTACAATAGCCATAATAGCCATAAAAATCACAATAGCCATAATAATCTGAATGGTGATCATAATAATCATACTAACAACCATAATGATCATAGTAATCATCATAATAAACAGAATAGTCATGGAAATAACCTTAATAACCATTATTATTAACGTAATAACCATAATCATCGTAATAACCATAATGATCTTAATGATGATCATAATATTCATCATAATTATACCTAGACATATAATAATCAGAGTAATCATAATAATAGACATAATAAGCTTTGAAATAATCATAATAACCTTTATACTAGCCATAATAACCATAATAATCATAATAACTAGAGTAATCATAATAGTCATAATAATTGCAATAACCATAATGATCTTAATGATGATCATTATATTCATTATAATTATACCAAGATCCGTAATCATCATAGTAACCATAATAATAAACATAATAAGCTTTGAAATAATCATAATAACCGTTATACTAGCCATAGTAGCCATAATAATCATAATAACCATACTCATCATAATAATTATAATAATAACCATAATAAGCGCGGAAATAGTCATAATAAGCATTATACTAGCCATAATAATCATAATAATCATAATAACCATAATAATCATAATAGTCATAATAATAACCATAATAAACTTGGAAATAATCATATTTATCATTATAATAGCAATAATAACCATAAAAATCATAATAGCCATAATAATCTGAATGTTGATCCTAATAATCATACTACCAACCATAATGATCATAGTGATCATCATAATAACTACAATAATCATAATAATCGTAATTGTAATGTTAATAAGCTTAGCAATAATCACAATAATCATAGTAACCGTAATAATCTTAACGATGATCATAATATTCATGATAACTATATGAAGATCCGTAATAATCATAATAATCATAATAATAACCATATTGGGTTCGGAAATAATCATAATATACATTATACTAGCCATATCAACCATAATAGTCATAATAGCCATCATAATCATAATAGTCGTTATAATAACAATAATGAACTTGGAAATAATCGTAATAATCATTATAATAGTCATAATAGCCATAATAATCAGTATGGTGATCATAATAATCATACTAACAACCATAATGATCATAGTGATCATCATAATAACTACAATAATCATAATAATCGTAATTGTAATGTTAATAAGCTTAGCAATAATCACAATAATCATAGTAACCGTAATAATCTTAATGATGATCATAATATTCATGATAATTATATCAAGATCCGTAATAATCATAATAAACATAATAATAACCATAATGGGTTCGGAAATAATCATAATATACATTATACTAGCCATAACAACCATAATAGTCATAATAGCCATAATAATCACAATAGTCGTAATAATAACAATAATGAGCTTGGAAATAATCGTAATAATCATTATAATAGCCATAATAGCAATAAAAATCACAATAGCCGTAATAATCTGAATGGTGGTCATAATAATCGTACTAACAATCATACTGATCATAGTAATCATCATAATAAACAGAATAGTCATGGAAATAATCTTAATAATCATTATGGTTATCGTAATAACCATAATCATCGTAATAACCATAATGATCTTAACGATGACCATAATATTCATCATAATTATACCAGGATCCATAATAAGCATAGTAACCATAATAATAAACATAATAAGCTTTGAAATAATCATAATAACCGTTATACAAGCCATAGTAACCATAATAATCATAATACCTATAATAATCATAATAGTGATAATAATAACCGTAATAAACTTGGAAATAATCATATTTATCATTATAATAGCAATAATAAACATAAAAATCATAATAGCCATAATAATCTGAATGTTGATCCTAATAATCATACTACCAACCATAATGATCATAGTGATCATCATAATAACTACAATAATCATAATAATCGTAATTGTAATGTTAATAAGCTTAGCAATAATCACAATAATCATAGTAACCGTAATAATCTTAATGATGATCATAATATTCATGATAACTATATGAAGATCCGTAATAATCATAATAATCATAATAATAACAATATTGGGTTCGGAAATAATCATAATATACATTATACTAGCCATAACGACCATAATAGTCATAATAGCCATAATAATCATAATAGTCGTAATAATAACAATAATGAACTTGGAAATAATCGTAATAATCATTATAATAGTCATAATAGCCATAAAAATCACAATAGCCATAATAATCTGAATGGTGATCATAATAATCATACTAACAACCATAATGATCATAGTAATCATCATAATAAAGAGAATAGTCATGGAAATAACCTTAATAACCATTATTATTAACGTAATAACCATAATCATCGTAATAACCATAATGATTTTAATGATGATCATAATATTCATCATAATTATACCTAGACATATAATAATCAGAGTAATCATAATAATAAACATTATAAGCTTTGAAATAATCATAATAACCTTTATACTAGCCATAATAACCATAATAATCATAATAACTAGAGTAATCACAATAGTCATAAAAATCGCAATAACCATAATGATCTTAATGATGATCATTATATTCATTATAATTATACCAAGATCCGTAATAATCATAGTAACCATAATAATAAACATAATAAGCTTTGAAATAATCATAATAACCGTTATACTAGCCATAGTAGCCATAATAATCATAATAACCATACTCATCATAATAATTATAATAATAACCATAATAAGCGTGGAAATAGTCATAATAAGCATTATACTAGCCATAATAATCATAATAACCATAATAACTATAATAATCATGGTAGTCATAATAATAACCATAATAAACTTGGAAATAATCATATTTATCGTTATAATAGCAATAATAACCATAAAAATCATAATAGCCATAATAATCTCAATGTAGATCATAATCATCATACTGACAGCCATAATAATCATAGTGATCATCATAATAACTACAATAATGATAATAATCGTAATTGTAATGTTAATAAGCATAGCAATAATCACAATAATCACAGTAACCATAATAATCTTAATGATGATCATAATATCCATGATAATTATACCAAGATCCGTAATAATCATAATAATCATAATAATAACCATAATGGGTTCGGAACTAATCATAATACACATTATACTAGCCATAACAGCCATAATAGTCATAATAGCCATAATAATCATAATAGTCGTAATAATAACAATAATGAACTAGGATATAATCGTAATAATCATTATAATAGTCATAATAGTCATAAAAATCACAATAGCCATAATAATCAGAATGGTGATCATAATAATCATACTAACAACCATAATGATCATACTAATCATCATAATAAACAGAATAGTCTTGGAAATAATCTTAATAATAGTTAATATTAACGTAATAACCATAATCACCTTAATAACCATAATGATCTCAATGATGACCCTAATATTCATCGTAATTATACCTAGCCATATAATAATCAGAGTAATCATAATAATAAACATAATAAGCTTTGAAATAATCATAATAACCTTTATACTAGCCATAATAACCATAATAATCATAATAACTAGAGTAATCATAATAGTCATAATAATCGCAATAACCATAATGATCTTAATGATGATCATTATATTCATCATAATTATACCAAGATCCATAATAATCATAGTAACCATAATAATAAACATAATAAGCTTTGAGATAATCATAATAACCGTTATACTAGCCATAGTAGCCGTAATAATCATAATAACCATACTCATCATAATAATTATAATAATAACCATAATAAGCTTGGAAATAATCATAATAAGCATTATACTAGCCATAGTAATCATAATAACCATAATAACTATAATAATCATGGTAGTCATAATAATAACCATAATAAACTTGGAAATAATCATATTTATCGTTATAATAGCAATAATAACCATAAAAATCATAATAGCCATAATAATCTGAATGTTGATCATAATAATCATACTAACAGCCATAATAATCATAGTGATCATCATAATAACTACAATTATCATAATAATCGTAATTGTAATGTTAATAAGCATAGCAATAATCACAATAATCATAGAACCCATAATAATCTTAATGATGATCATTATATCCATGATAATTATACCAAGATCCGTAATAATCATAATAATCATAATAATAACCATAATGGGTTCGGAAATAATCATAATATACATTATACTAGCCATAACAACCATAATAGTCATAATAGCCATAATAATCATAATAGTCGTATTAATAACAATAATGAACTTGGAAATAATCGTAATAATCATTATAATAGTCATAATAGTCATAAAAATCACAATAGCCATAATAATCAGAATGGTGATCATAATAATCATACTAACAACCATAATGATCATAGTAATCATAATAATAAACAGAATAGTCATGGAAATAATCTTAATAATCATTATGATTATCGTAATAACCATAATCATCGTAATAACCATAATGATCTTAACGATGACTATAATATTCATCATAATTATACCAGGATCCATAATAAGCATAGTAACCATAATAATAAACATAATAAGCTTTGAAATAATCATAATAACCGTTATACAAGCCATAGTAACCATAATAATCATAATGCCTATAATAATCATAATAGTGATAATAATAACCGTAATAAACTTGGAAATAATCATATTTATCATTATAATAGCAATAATAAACATAAAAATCATAATAGCCATAATAATCTGAATGTTGATCCTAATAATCATACTACCAACCATAATGATCATAGTGATCATCATAATAACTACAATAATCATAATAATCGTAATTGTAATGTTAATAAGCTTAGCAATAATCACAATAATCATAGTAACCGTAATAATCTTAATGATGATCATAATATTCATGATAACTATATGAAGATCCGTAATAATCATAATAATCATAATAATAACAATATTGGGTTCGGAAATAATCATAATATACATTATACTAGCCATAACGACCATAATAGTCATAATAGCCATAATAATCATAATAGTCGTAATAATAACAATAATGAACTTGGAAATAATCGTAATAATCATTATAATAGTCATAATAGCCATAAAAATCACAATAGCCATAATAATCTGAATGGTGATCATAATAATCATACCAGCAACCATAATGATCATAGTAATCATCATAATAAACAGAATAGTCATGGAAATAACATTAATAACCATTATTATTAACGTAATAACCATAATCATCGTAATAACCATAATGATCTTAATGATGATCATAATATTCATCATAATTATACCTAGACATATAATAATCAGAGTAATCATAATAATAAACATTATAAGCTTTGAAATAATCATAATAACCTTTATACTAGCCATAATAACCATAATAATCATAATAACTAGAGTAATCACAATAGTCATAAAAATCGCAATAACCATAATGATCTTAATGATGATCATTATATTCATTATAATTATACCAAGATCCGTAATAATCATAGTAACCATAATAATAAACATAATAAGCTTTGAAATAATCATAATAACCGTTATACTAGCCATAGTAGCCATAATAATCATAATAACCATACTCATCATAATAATTATAATAATAACCATAATAAGCGTGGAAATAGTCATAATAAGCATTATACTAGCCATAATAATCATAATAACCATAATAACTATAATAATCATGGTAGTCATAATAATAACCATAATAAACTTGGAAATAATCATATTTATCGTTATAATAGCAATAATAACCATAAAAATCATAATAGCCATAATAATCTCAATGTAGATCATAATCATCATACTGACAGCCATAATAATCATAGTGATCATCATAATAACTACAATAATGATAATAATCGTAATTGTAATGTTAATAAGCATAGCAATAATCACAATAATCACAGTAACCATAATAATCTTAATGATGATCATAATATCCATGATAATTATACCAAGATCCGTAATAATCATAATAATCATAATAATAACCATAATGGGTTCGGAACTAATCATAATACACATTATACTAGCCATAACAACCATAATAGTCATAATAGCCATAATAATCATAATAGTCGTAATAATAACAATAATGAACTTGGAAATAATCGTAATAATCATTATAATAGTCATAATAGCCATAAAAATCACAATAGCCATAATAATCAGAATGGTGATCATAATAATCATACTAACAACCGTAATGATCATAGTAATCATCATAATAAACAGAATAGTCATGGAAATAACCTTAATAACCATTATTATTAACGTAATAACCATAATCATCGTAATAACCATAATGATCTTAATGATGATCATAATATTCATCATAATTATACCGAGACATATAATAATCAGAGTAATCATAATAATAAACATACTAAGCTTTGAAATAATCATAATAACCGTTATACTAGCCATAGTAGCCATAATAATCATAATAACCATACTCATCATAATAATTATAATAATAACCATAATAAGCTTGGAAATAATCATAATAACCATAATAACTATAATAATCATGGTAGTCATAATAATAACCATAATAAACTTGGAAATAATCATATTTATCGTTATAATAGCAATAATAACCATAAAAATCATAATAGCCATAATAATCTGAATGTTGATCATAATAATCATACTAACAGCCATAATAATCATAGTGATCATCATAATAACTACAATTATCATAATAATCGTAATTGTAACGTTAATAACCATAGCAATAATCACAATAATCATAGAACCCATAATAATCTTAATGATGATCATTATATCCATGATAATTATACCAAGATCCGTAATAATCATAATAATCATAATAATAACCATAATGGGTTCGGAAATAATCATAATATACATTATACTAGCCATAACAACCATAATAGTCATAATAGCCATAATAATCATAATAGTCGTAATAATAACAATAATGAACTTGGAAATAATCGTAATAATCATTATAATAGTCATAATAGTCATAAAAATCACAATAGCCATAATAATCAGAATGGTGATCATAATAATCATACTAACAATCATAATGATCATAGTAATCATAATAATAAACAGAATAGTCATGGAAATAATCTTAATAATCATTATGATTATCGTAATAACCATAATCATCGTAATAACCATAATGATCTTAATGATGACCATAATATTCATCATAATTATACCAGGATCCATAATAAGCATAGTAACCATAATAATAAACATAATAAGCTTTGAAATAATCATAATAACCGTTATACAAGCCATAGTAACCATAATAATCATACTACCTATAATAATCATAATAGTGATAATAATAACCGTAATAAACTTGGAAATAATCATATTTATCATTATAATAGCAATAATAAACATAAAAATCATAATAGCCATAATAATCTGAATGTTGATCCTAATAATCATACTAACAAGCCTAATAATCATAGTAATCATCATAATAACTACAACAATCATAAGAGTCGTAATAATAAACAGAATAATCATGGAAATAATCATAATAATCATTATTATAGACATAATAATCTTAATAAGCGTAATAACCGTAATGATCTTAATGATGATCATAATATTCATTATAATTATACCAAGATCCATAATAATCATAGTATCCGTAATAATAAACATAACAAGCTTTGAAATAATCGTAATAACCATTATACTAGTCAGAGTAACCATAATAATCATAATAACCATAATAAACTTAATAATTATAATAATAAGCATAATAAACTTGGAAATAATCATAATAACCATTATACTAGCCATAATAACCATAATAATCATAATAACTATAATAATCATAATAGTCAAAATAATAACCATAATAAGCTTCGAAATAATCATAATAATCATTATAATAGACATAATAACCATAAAAATCACAATAGCAATAATAATAATCTGAATGGTGATCATAATAATCATACTAACAAGCCTAATAATCATAGTAATCATCATAATAACTGCAACAATCATAAGAGTCGTAATAATAAATAGAATAGTCCAGGAAATAATTTTAATAATCATTATTATAGACATAATAATCACAATAATCGTAATAACCATAATGATCTTAATGATGATCATAATATTCATCATAATTATACCAAGATAAATAATAATCATTGTAACCATAATAATAAACATAATAAGCTTTGAAATAATCATAATAACCGTTTAGTAGCCATAGCAACCATAATAATCATAATAACCATAATAATCATAATAATTATAATAATAGTCATAATAACCTTGGAAATAATCATAATAACCGTTATACTAGCAATAATAACAATAATAATCATAATAACTATAATAATCATAATAGTGATAATAATAACCGTAATAACCTTGGAAATAACCATAATAATAATTCTAATAGCCATAGAAACCATAAAAATCACAATAGCCGTAATAATCAGAATGGTGATCATAATAATCATACTAACAAGCCTAATAATCATAGTAATCTCCATAATAACTACAACAATCATAAGAGTCGTAATAATAAACAGAATAATCATGGAAATAATTTTAATAATCATTATTATAGACATAATAATCATAATAATCGTAATAACCATAATGATCTTAATGATGATCATAATATTCATCATAATTATACCAAGATCCATAATAATCATTGGAATCCTAATAATAAACATAATAAGCTTTGAAATTATCATAATAACCGTTATACTAGCCACAGCAACCATAATAATCATAATAATTATAATAATAGTCATAATAAGCATGGAAATATTCATAACAACCATTATACTGGCCATAATAATCGTAATAATCATAATAACTATAATAATTATAATGGTCATAATAATAACCATAATAAACATGGAAATAATCATAATTATCATTATACTAGCAATGATAGCCATAAAAATCATAATAGCCATAATAATCTGAATCTTGATCATAATAATCATACTAACAACAATAATAATCATAGTGATCATCATAATAACTACAATAATCATAATAATCATAGTAATCATTGTACTACCTATAATAATCATAAGAGTCGTAATAATAAACAGAATAACCATGGAAATAATTTTAATAATCATTATTATAGACATAATAATCATAATAATCGTAATAACCCTAATGATCTTACTGATGATCGTAATACTCATCATAATTATACCAAGATCCATAATAATCATAGTAATCATAATAATAAACATAATAAGCCTTGAAATGATCATAATAACCGTTATACTAGCCATAGTAACCAGAATAATCATAATAACCATAATAATCATAATAATTATAATAATAACCATAATAAGCTTGGAAATAATCATAATAACCATTATACTAGCCATTATAACAATAATAATCATAATAACTATAATAATCATAATAGTGATAATAATAACCATAATAACCTTGGAAATAACCATAATAATCATTCTAATAGCCATAGTAACCATAAAAATCACAATAGCCGTAATAATCAGAATGGTGATCATAATAATCATACTAACAAGCCTAATAATCATAGTAATCATCAGAATAACTACAACAATCATAAGAGTCGTAATAATAAACAGAATAATCATGGAAATAGTCATAATAATCATTATTATAGACATAATAATCTTAATAAGCGTAATAACCATAATGATCTTAATGATGACCATAATATTCATCATAATTATACCATGATCCATAATAATCATAGTATCCGTAATAATAAACATAACAAGCTATGAAATAATCGTAATAACCGTTATACTAGCCAGAGTAACCATAATAATCATAATAACCATAATAATCATAATAATTATAATAATAAGCATAATAAACTTGGAAATAATCATAATAACCATTATACTAGCCGTAATAACCATAGTAATCATACTAAGTATAATAATCATAAGAGTCAAAATAATAACCATAATAAGCTTGGAAATAATCATAATAATCGTTATAATAGACATAATAACCATAAAAATCACAATAGCCATAATAATCTGAATGGTGATCCTAATAATCATACTAACAAGCCTAATAATCATAGTAATAATCATAATAACTACAACAATCATAAGAGTCGTAATAATAAACAGAATAATCATGGAAATAATTTTAATAATCATTATTATAGACATAATAATCATAATAATCGTAATAACCATAATGATCTTAATGATGATCATAATATTCTTCATAATTATACCAAGATCCATAATAATCATTGTAATCATAATAATAAACATAATAAGCTTTGAAATAATCATAATAACCGTTATACTAGCCACAGCAACCATAATAATCATAATAATTTTAATAATAGTCATAATAAGCATGGAAATATTCATAATAACCATTATACTGGCCATAATAATCATAATAATCATAATAACTATAATAATTATAATGGTCATAATAATAACCATAATAAACTTGGAAATAATCATAATTATCATTATACTAGCAATGATAGCCATAAAAATCATAATAGCCATAATAATCTGAATCTTGATCATAATAATCATACTAACAACAATAATAATCATAGTGATCATCATAATAACAACAATAATCATAATAATCATAGTAATCATTATACTACCTATCATAATCATAACAGTCGTAATAATAAACAGAATAATCATGGAAATGAGTTTAATAATCGTTATTATAGACATAATAATCATAATAATCGTAATAACCATAATGATCTTACTGATGATCGTAATACTCATCATAATTATACCAAGATCCATAATAATCATAGTAATCATAATAATAAACAGAATAAGCCTTGAAATAATCATAATAATCATTCTAATCGCCATAATAACCATAAAAATCACAATAGCCGTAATAATCAGAATGGTGATCATAATAATCATACTAACAAGCCTAATAATCATAGTAATCATGATAATAACTACAACAATCATAAGAGTCGTAATAATAAACAGAATAATCTTGGAAATAATTTTAATAATCATTATTATAGACATAATAAACATAATAATCGTAATAACCATCATGATCTTAATGATGATCATAATATTCATCATAATTATACCAAGATCCATAATAATAATTGTAACCATAATAATAAACATAATAAGCTTTGAAATAATCATAATAACCGTTATACTAGCCATAGCAACCATAATAATCATAATAATTAGAATAATAGTCATAATAAGCATGGAAATATTCATAATAACCATTATACTGGCCATAATAATCATAATAATCATAATAACTATAATAATTATAATGGTCATAATAATAACCATAATAAACTTGGAAATAATCATAATTATCATTATACTAGCAATGATAGCCATAAAAATCATAATAGCAATAATAATCTGAATCTTGATCATAATAATCATACTAACAACAATAATAATCATAGTGATCATCATAATAACTACAATAATCATAATAATCATAGTAATCATTATACTACCTATAATAATCATAAGAGTCGTAATAATAAACAGAATAACCATGGAAATAATTTTAATAATCATTATTATAGACATAATAATCATAATAATCGTAATAACCCTAATGATCTTACTGATGATCGTAATACTCATCATAATTATACCAAGATCCGTAATAATCATAGTAATCATAATAATAAACATAATAAGCCTTGAAATGATCATAATAACCGTTATACTAGCCATAGTAACCAGAATAATCATAATAACCATAATAATCATAATAATTATAATAATAACCATAATAAGCTTGGAAATAATCATAATAACCATTATACTAGCCATTATAACAATAATAATCATAATAACTATAATAATCATAATAGTGATAATAATAACCATAATAACCTTGGAAATAACCATAATAATCATTCTAATAGCCATAGTAACCATAAAAATCACAATAGCCGTAATAATCAGAATGGTGATCATAATAAACATACTAACAAGCCTAATAATCATAGTAATCATCAGAATAACTACAACAATCATAAGAGTCGTAATAATAAACAGAATAATCATGGAAATAGTCATAATAATCATTATTATAGACATAATAATCTTAATAAGCGTAATAACCATAATGATCTTAATGATGACCATAATATTCATCATAATTATACCATGATCCATAATAATCATAGTATCCGTAATAATAAACATAACAAGCTTTGAAATAATCGTAATAACCGTTATACTAGCCAGAGTAACCATAATAATCGTAATAACCATAATGATCTTACTGATGATCGTAATACTCATCATAATTATACCAAGATCCATAATAATCATAGTAATCATAATAATAAACATAATAAGCCTTGAAATAATCATAATAACCGTTATAATAGCCATAGCAACCATAATAATCATAATAATTATAATCATAGCCATAATAAGCATGGAAATATTCATAATAACCATTACACTAGCCATAATAATCAGAATAATCATAATAACTATAATAATCATAATAGTGATAATAATAACCATAATAAGCTTCGAAATAACCATAATAATCATTCTAATCGCCATAATAACCATAAAAATCACAATAGCCGTAATAATCAGAATGGTGATCATAATAATCATACTAACAAGCCTAATAGTCATAGTAATCATCATAATAACTACAACAATCATAAGAGTCGTAATAATAAACAGAATAATCTTGGAAATAATTTTAATAATCATTATTATAGACATAATAAACATAATAATCGTAATAACCATAATGATCTTAATGATGATCATAATATTCATCATAATTATACCAAGATCCATAATAATCATTGTAACCATAATAATAAACATAATAAGCTTTGAAATAATCATAATATCCGTTATACTAGCCATAGCAACCATAATAATCATAATAACCATAATAATCATAATAATTATAATAATAGTCATAATAAGCATGGAAATATTCATAATAACCATTATACTGGCCATAATAATCATAATAATCATAATAACTATAATAATTATAATGGTCATAATAATAACCATAATAAACTTGGAAATAATCATAATTATCAATATACTAGCAATGATAGCCATAAAAATCATAATAGCCATAATAATCTGAATCTTGATCATAATAATCATACTAACAACAATAATAATCATAGTGATCATCATAATAACAACAATAATCATAATAATCATAGTAATCATTATACTACCTATAATAATCATAACAGTCGTAATAATAAACAGAATAATCATGGAAATGATTTTAATAATCATTATTATAGACATAATAATCATAATAATCGTAATAACCCTAATGATCTTACTGATGATCGTAATACTCATCATAATTATACAAAGATCCATAATAATCATAGTAATCATAATAATAAACATAATAAGCCTTGAAATAATCATAATAACCGTTATACTAGCCATAGCAACCATAATAATCATAATAACCATAATAATCATAATAATTATAATAATAGTCATAATAACCTTGGAAATAATCATAATAAACGTTATACTAGCAATAATAACAATAATAATCATAATAACTATAATAATCACAATAGTGATAATAATAACCATAATAACCTTGGAAATAACCATAATAATAATTCTAATAGCCATAGTAACCATAAAAATCACAATAGCCGTAATAATCAGAATGGTGATCATAATAATCATACTAACAAGCCTAATAATCATAGTAATCATCATAATAACTACAACAATCTTAAGAATCGTAATAATAAACTGAATAATCATGGAATCAATCATAATAATCATTATTGTAGACATAATAATCTTAATAAACGTAATAACGATAAAGATCTTAATGATGATCATAATATTCATCATAATTATACCAAGATCCATAATAATCATTGTAATCATAATAATAAACATAATAAGCTTTGAAATAATCATAATAACCGTTATAATAGCCATAGCAACCATAATAATCATAATAATTATAATCATAGCCATAATAAGCATGGAAATATTCATAATAACCATTATACTAGCCATAATAATCAGAATAATCATAATAACTATAATAATCATAATAGTGATAATAATAACCATAATAAGCTTCGAAATAACCATAATAACCATTCTAATCGCCATAATAACCATAAAAATCACAATAGCCGTAATAATCAGAATGGTGATCACAATAATCATACTAACAAGCCTAATAATCATAGTAATCATCATAATAACTACAACAATCATAAGAGTCGTAATAATAAACAGAATAATCTTGGAAATAATTTTAATAATCATTATTATAGACATAATAAACATAATAATCGTAATAACCATAATGATCTTAATGATGATCATAATATTCATCATAATTATACCAAGATCCATAATAATCATTGTAACCATAATAATAAACATAATAAGCTTTGAAATAATCATAATAACCGTTATACTAGCCATAGCAACCATAATAATCATAATAATTATAATAATAGTCATAATAAGCATGGAAATATTCATAATAAACATTATACTGGCCATAATAATCATAATAATCATAATAACTATAATAATTATAATGGTCATAATAATAACCATAATAAACATGGAAATAACCATAATTATCATTATACTAGCAATGATAGCCATAAAAATCATAATAGCCATAATAATCTGAATCTTGATCATAATAATCATACTAACAACAATAATAATCATAGTGATCATCATAATAACAACAATAATCATAATAATCATAGTAATCATTATACTACATATAATAATCATAACAGTCGTAATAATAAACAGAATGATCATGGAAATGATTTTAATAATCATTATTATAGACATAATAATCATAATAATCGTAATAACCATAATGATCTTACTGATGATCGTAATACTCATCATAATTATACCAAGATCCATAATAATCATAGTAATCATAATAATAAACATAATAAGCCCTGAAATAATCATAATAACCGTTATACTAGCCATAGTAACCAGAATAATCATAATAACCATAATAATCATAATAATTATAATAATAACCATAATAACCTTGGAAATAATCATAATAACCGTTATACTAGCAATAATAACAATAATAATCATAATAACTATAATAATCATAAAAGTGATAATAATAACCATAATAACCTTGGAAATAACCATAATAATAATTCTAATAGCCATAGTAACCATAAAAATCACAATAGCCGTAATAATCAGAATGGTAATCACAATAATCATACTAACAAGCCTAATAATCATAGTAATCATCATAATAACTACAACGATCTTGAGAGTCGTAATAATAAACAGAATAATCCTGGAAATAATTTTAATAATCATTATTATAGACATAATGATCATAATAAACGTAATAACGATAAAGATCTTAATGATGATCATAATATTCATCATAATTATACCAAGATCCATAATAATCATTGTAATCATAATAATAAACATAATAAGCTTTGAAATAATCATAATAACCGTTATAATAGCCATAGCAACCATAATAATCATAATAATTATAATCATAGCCATAATAAGCATGGAAATATTCATAATAACCATTACACTAGCCATAATAATCAGAATAATCATAATAACTATAATAATCATAATAGTGATAATAATAACCATAATAAGCTTCGAAATAACCATAATAATCATTCTAATCGCCATAATAACCATAAAAATCACAATAGCCGTAATAATCAGAATGGTGATCATAATAATCATACTAACAAGCCTAATAATCATAGTAATCATCATAATAACTACAACAATCATAAGAGTCGTAATAATAAACAGAATAATCTTGGAAATAATTTTAATAATCATTATTATAGACATAATAAACATAATAATCGTAATAACCATAATGATCTTAATGATGATCATAATATTCATCATAATTACACCAAGATCCATAATAATCATTGTAACCATAATAATAAACATAATAAGCTTTGAAATAATCATAATAACCGTTATACTAGCCATAGCAACCATAATAATCATAATAACCATAATAATCATAATAATTATAATAATAGTCATAATAAGCATGGAAATATTCATAATAACCATTATACTGGCCATAATAATCATAATAATCATAATAACTATAATAATTATAATGGTCATAATAATAACCATAATAAACTTGGAAATAACCATAATTATCATTATACTAGCAATGATAGCCATAAAAATCATAATAGCCATAATAATCTGAATCTTGATCATAATAATCATACTAACAACAATAATAATCATAGTGATCATCATAATAACAACAATAATCATAATAATCATAGTAATCATTATACTACCTATAATAATCATTACAGTCGTAATAATAAACAGAATAATCATGGAAATGATTTTAATAATCATTATTATAGACATAATAATCATAATAATCGTAATAACCATAATGATCTTACTGATGATCGTAATACTCATCATAATTATACCAAGATCCATAATAATCATAGTAATCATAATAATAAACATAATAAGCCTTGAAATAATCATAATAACCGTTATACTAGCCATAGCAACCATAATAATCATAATAACCATAATAATCATAATAATTATAATAATAGTCATAATAACCTTGGAAATAATCATAATAACCGTTATACTAGCAATACTAACAATAATAATCATAATAACTATAATAATCATAATAGTGATAATAATAACCATAATAACCTTGGAAATAACCATAATAATCATTCTAATAGCCATAGTAACCATAAAAATCACAATAGCCGTAATAATCAGAATGGTGATCATAATAATCATACTAACAAGCCTAATAATCATAGTAATCCTCATTATAACTACAACAATCATAAGAATCGTAATAATAAACAGAATAATCATGGAATCAATCATAATAATCATTATTGTAGACATAATAATCTTAATAAACGTAATAACGATAAAGATCTTAATGATGATCATAATATTCATCATAATTATACCAAGATCCATAATAATCATTGTAATCATAATAATAAACTTAATAAGCTTTGAAATAATCATAATAACCGTTATAATAGCCATAGCAACCATAATAATCATAATAATTATAATCATAGCCATAATAAGCATGGAAATATTCATAATAACCATTATACTAGCCATAATAATCAGAATAATCATAATAACTATAATAATCATAATAGTGATAATGATAACCATAGTAAGCTTCGAAATAACCATAATAATCATTCTAATCGCCATAATAACCATAAAAATCACAATAGCCGTAATAATCAGAATGGTGATCACAATAATCATACTAACAAGCCTAATAATCATAGTAATCATCATAATAACTACAACAATCATAAGAGTCGTAATAATAAACAGAATAATCTTGGAAATAATTTTAATAATCATTATTATAGACATAATAAACATAATAATCGTAATAACCATAATGATCTTAATGATGATCATAATATTCATCATAATTATACCAAGATCCATAATAATCATTGTAACCATAATAATAAACATAATAAGCTTTGAAATAATCATAATAACCGTAATACTAGCCATAGCCACCATAATAATCATAATAACCATAATAATCATAATAATTATAATAATAGTCATAATAAGCATGGAAATATTCATAATAACCATTATACTGGCCATAATAATCATAATAATCATAATAACTATAATAATTGTAATGGTCATAATAATAACCATAATAAACTTGGAAATAACCATAATTATCATTATACTAGCATTGATAGCCATAAAAATCATAATAGCCATAATAATCTGAATCTTGATCATAATAATCATACTAAGAACAATAATAATCATAGTGATCATCATAATAACAACAATAATCATAATAATCATAGTAATCATTATACTACCTATAATAATCATAACAGTTGTAATAATAAACAGAATAATCATGGAAATGATTTTAATAATTATTATTATAGACATAATAATCATAATAATCGTAATAACCATAATGATCTTACTGATGATCGTAATACTCATCATAATTATACCAAGATCCATAATAATCATAGTAATCATAATAATAAACATAATAAGCCTTGAAATAATCATAATAACCGTTATACTAGCCATAGTAACCAGAATAATCATAATAACCATAATAATCATAATAATTATAATAATAACCATAATAACCTTGGAAATAATCATAATAACCGTTATACTAGCAATAATAACAATAATAATCATAATAACTATAATAATCATAAAAGTGATAATAATAACCATAATAACCTTGGAAATAACCATAATAATAATTCTAATAGCCATAGTAACCATAAAAATCACAATAGCCGTAATAATCAGAATGGTGATCATAATAATCGTACTAACAAGCCTAATAATCATAGTAATCATCATAATAACTACAACGATCATAAGAGTCGTAATAATAAACAGAATAATCCTGGAAATAATTTTAATAATCATTATTATAGACATAATAATCATAATAATCGCAATAACCATAATGCTCTTAATGATGATCATAATATTCATCATAATTATACCAAGATCCATAATAATCATTGTAACCATAATAATAAACATAATAAGCTTTGAAATAATCATAATCACCGTTATACTAGCCATAGCAACCATAATAATCATAATAACCATAATAATCATAATAATTATAATAATAGTCATAATAACCTTGGAAATAATCATAATAACCGTTATACTAGCAATAATAACAATAATAATCATAATAACTATAATAATCATAATAGTGATAATAATAACCATAATAACCTTGGAAATAACCATAATAATAATTCTAATAGCCATAGTAACCATAAAAATCACAATAGCCGTAATAATCAGAATGGTGATCATAATAATCATACTAACAAGCCTAATAATCATAGTAATCATCATAATAACTACAACAATCATAAGAATCGTAATAATAAACAGAATAATCATGGAATCAATCATAATAATCATTATTGTAGACATAATAATCTTAATAAACGTAATAACGATAAAGATCTTAATGATGATCATAATATTCATCATAATTATACCAAGATCCATAATAATCATTGTAATCATAATAATAAACATAATAAGCTTTGAAATAATCATAATAACCGTTATAATAGCCATAGCAACCATAATAATCATAATAATTATAATCATAGCCATAATAAGCATGGAAATATTCATAATAACCATTATACTAGCCATAATAATCAGAATAATCATAATAACTATAATAATCATAATAGTGATAATAATAACCATAATAAGCTTCGAAATAACCATAATAATCATTCTAATCGCCATAATAACCATAAAAATCACAATAGCCGTAATAATCAGAATGGTGATCATAATAATCATACTAACAAGCCTAATAATCATAGTAATCATCATAATAACTACAACAATCATAAGAGTCGTAATAATAAACAGAATAATCTTGGAAACAATTTTAATAATCATTATTATAGACATAATAAACATAATAATCGTAATAACCATAATGATCTTAATGATGATCATACTATTCATCATAATTATACCAAGATACATAATAATCATTGTAACCATAATAATAAACATAATAAGCTTTGAAATAATCATAATAACCGTTATACTAGCCATAGCAACCATAATAATCAAAATAACCATAATAATCATAATAATTATAATAATAGTCATAATAAGCATGGAAATATTCATAATAACCATTATACTGGCCATAATAATCATAATAATCATAATAACTATAATAATTATAATGGTCATAATAATAACCATAATAAACTTGGAAATAACCATAATTATCATTATACTAGCAATGATAGCCATAAAAATCATAATAGCCATAATAATCTGAATCTTGATCATAATAATCATAACAACAACAATAATAATCATAGTGATCATCATAATAACAACAATAATCATAATAATCATAGTAATCATTATACTACCTATAATAATCATAACAGTCGTAATAATAAACAGAATAAACATGGAAATGAATTTAATAATCATTATTATAGACATAATAATCATAATAATCGTAATAACCATAATGATCTTACTGATGATCGTAATACTCGTCATAATTATACCAAGATCGATAATAATCATAGTAATCATAATAATAAACATAATAAGCCTTGAAATAATCATAATAACCGTTATACTAGCCATAGCAACCACAATAATCATAATAACCATAATAATCATAATAATTATAATAATAGTCATAATAACCTTGGAAATAATCATAATAAACGTTATACTAGCAATAATAACAATAATAATCATAATAACTATAATAATCATAATAGTGATAATAATAACCATAATAACCTTGGAAATAACCATAATAATAATTCTAATAGCCATAGTAACCATAAAAATCACAATAGCCGTAATAATCAGAATGGTGATCATAATAATCATACTAACAAGCCTAATAATCATAGTAATCATCATAATAACTACAACAATCATAAGAATCGTAATAATAAACAGAATAATCATGGAATCAATCATAATAATCATTATTGTAGACATAATAATCTTAATAAACGTAATAACGATAAAGATCTTAATGATGATCATAATATTCATCATAATTATACCAAGATCCATAATAATCATTGTAATCATAATAATAAACATAATAAGCTTTGAAATAATCATAATAACCGTTATAATAGCCATAGCAACCATAATAATCATAATAATTATAATCATAGCCATAATAAGCATGGAAATATTCATAATAACCATTATACTAGCCATAATAATCAGAATAATCATAATAATCATAATAACTATAATAATCATAATAGTGATAATAATAACCATAATAAGCTTCGAAATAACCATAATAATCATTCTAATCGCCATAATAACCATAAAAATCACAATAGCCGTAATAATCAGAATGGTGATCATAATAATCATACTAACAAGCCTAATAATCATAGTAATCATCATAATAACTACAACAATCATAAGAGTCGTAATAATAAACAGAATAATCTTGGAAATAATTTTAATAATCATTATTATAGACATAATAAACATAATAATCGTAATAACCATAATGATCTTAATGATGATCATAATATTCATCATAATTACACCAAGATCCATAATAATCATTGTAACCATAATAATAAACATAATAAGCTTTGAAATAATCATAATAACCGTTATACTAGCCATAGCAACCATAATAATCATAATAACCATAATAATCATAATAATTATAATAATAGTCATAATAAGCATGGAAATATTCATAATAACCATTATACTGGCCATAATAATCATAATAATCATAATAACTATAATAATTATAATGGTCATAATAATAACCATAATAAACTTGGAAATAACCATAATTATCATTATACTAGCAATGATAGCCATAAAAATCATAATAGCCATAATAATCTGAATCTTGATCATAATAATCATACTAACAACAATAATAATCATAGTGATCATCATAATAACAACAATAATCATAATAATCATAGTAATCATTATACTACCTATAATAATCATTACAGTCGTAATAATAAACAGAATAATCATGGAAATGATTTTAATAATCATTATTATAGACATAATAATCATAATAATCGTAATAACCATAATGATCTTACTGACGATCGTAATACTCATCATAATTATACCAAGATCCATAATAATCATAGTAATCATAATAATAAACATAATAAGCCTTGAAATAATCATAATAACCGTTATACTAGCCATAGCAACCATAATAATCATAATAACCATAATAATCATAATAATTATAATAATAGTCATAATAACCTTGGAAATAATCATAATAACCGTTATACTAGCAATAATAACAATAATAATCATAATAACTATAATAATCATAATAGTGATAATAATAACCATAATAACCTTGGAAATAACCATAATAATCATTCTAATAGCCATAGTAACCATAAAAATCACAATAGCCGTAATAATCAGAATGGTGATCATAATAATCATACTAACAAGCCTCATAATCATAGTAATCCTCATTATAACTACAACAATCATAAGAATCGTAATAATAAACAGAATAATCATGGAATCAATCATAATAATCATTATTGTAGACATAATAATCTTAATAAACGTAATAACGATAAAGATCTTAATGATGATCATAATATTCATCATAATTATACCAAGATCCATAATAATCATAGTAATCATAATAATAAACATAATAAGCTTTGAAATAATCATAATAACCGTTATAATAGCCATAGCAACCATAATAATCATAATAATTATAATCATAGCCATAATAAGCATGGAAATATTCATAATAACCATTATACTAGCCATAATAATCAGAATAATCATAATAACTATAATAATCATAATAGTGATAATGATAACCATAGTAAGCTTCGAAATAACCATAATAATCATTCTAATCGCCATAATAACCATAAAAATCACAATAGCCGTAATAATCAGAATGGTGATCACAATAATCATACTAACAAGCCTAATAATCATAGTAATCATCATAATAACTACAACAATCATAAGAGTCGTAATAATAAATAGAATAATCTTGGAAATAATTTTAATAATCATTATTATAGACATAATAAACATAATAATCGTAATAACCATAATGATCTTAATGATGATCATAATATTCATCATAATTATACCAAGATCCATAATAATCATTGTAATCATAATAATAAACATAATAAGCTTTGAAATAATCATAATAACCGTTATAATAGCCATAGCAACCATAATAATCATAATAATTATAATCATAGCCATAATAAGCATGGAAATATTCATAATAACCATTATACTAGCCATAATAATCAGAATAATCATAATAACTATAATAATCATAATAGTGATAATGATAACCATAGTAAGCTTCGAAATAACCATAATAATCATTCTAATCGCCATAATAACCATAAAAATCACAATAGCCGTAATAATCAGAATGGTGATCACAATAATCATACTAACAAGCCTAATAATCATAGTAATCATCATAATAACTACAACAATCATAAGAGTCGTAATAATAAATAGAATAATCTTGGAAATAATTTTAATAATCATTATTATAGACATAATAAACATAATAATCGTAATAACCATAATGATCTTAATGATGATCATAATATTCATCATAATTATACCAAGATCCATAATAATCATTGTAACCATAATAATAAACATAATAAGCTTTGAAATAATCATAATAACCGTTATACTAGCCATAGCCACCATAATAATCATAATAACCATAATAATCATAATAATTATAATAATAGTCATAATAAGCATGGAAATATTCATAATAACCATTATACTGGCCATAATAATCATAATAATCATAATAACTATAATAATTGTAATGGTCATAATAATAACCATAATAAACTTGGAAATAATCATAATTATCATTATACTAGCAATGATAGCCATAAAAATCATAATAGCCATAATAATCTGAATCTTGATCATAATAATCATACTAACAACAATAATAATCATAGTGATCATCATAATAACAACAATAATCATAATAATCATAGTAATCATTATACTACCTATAATAATCATAAGAGTCGTAATAATAAACAGAATAACCATGGAAATAATTTTAATAATCATTATTATAGACATAATAATCATAATAATCGTAATAACCCTAATGATCTTACTGATGATCGTAATACTCATCATAATTAGACCAAGATCCATAATAATCATAGTAATCATAATAATAAACATAATAAGCCTTGAAATGATCATAATAACCGTTATACTAGCCATAGTAACCAGAATAATCATAATAACCATAATAATCATAATAATTATAAT
Source organism: Calliopsis andreniformis (assembly GCF_051401765.1). NCBI lineage: Eukaryota > Metazoa > Arthropoda > Insecta > Hymenoptera > Andrenidae > Calliopsis > Calliopsis andreniformis. The sequence continues at coordinate 461,802 of NW_027480616.1, read as the reverse complement.
AATAGTCATAATAATCTTGGAAATAATCATAATAACCGTTATACTAGCAATAATAACAATAATAATCATAATAACTATAATAATCATAATAGTGATAATAATAACCATAATAACCTTGGAAATAACCATAATAATCATTCTAATAGCCATAGTAACCATAAAAATCACAATAGCCGTAATAATCAGAACGGTGATCATAATAATCATACTAACAAGCCAAATAATCATAGTAATCATCATAATAACTACAACAATCATAAGAATCGTAATAATAAACAGAATAATCATGGAATCAATCATAGTAATCATTATTGTAGACATAATAATCTTAATAAGCGTAATAACCATAATGATCTTAATGATGATCATAATATTCATCATAATTATACCAAGATCCATAATAATCATAGTATCCGTAATAATAAACATAACAAGCTTTGAAATAATCGTAATAACCGTTATACGAGCCAGAGTAGCCATAATAATCACAATAACCATAAAGACATAATAATTATAATAATGAGCATAATAAACTTGGAAATAATCATAATAACCTTTATACTAGCCATAATAACCATAATAATCATAATAAGTATAATAATCATAATAGTCAAAATAATAACCATAATAAGCTTGGAAATAATCATAATAATCATTATAATAGACATAATAACCATAAAAATCACAATAGCCGTAATAATCAGAATGGTGATCATAATAATCATACTAACAAGCCTAATAATCATAGAAATCATCATAATAACTACAACAATCATAAGAATCGTAATAATAAACAGATTAATCATGGAATCAATCATAGTAATCATTATTGTAGACATAATAATCTTAATAAGCGTAATAACCATAAAGATCTTAATGATGATCATAATATTCATCATAATTATACCAAGATCCATAATAGTCATTGTAATCATAATAATAAACATAATAAGCTTTGAAATAATCATAATAACCGTTATAATAGCCATAGCAACCATAATGATCATAATAACCATAATAATCATAATAATTATAATCATAGCCATAATAAGCATGGAAATATTCATAATAACCATTATACTAGCCATAATAATCAGAATAATCATAATAACTATAATAATCATAGTAGTGATAATAATAACCATAATAACCTTGGAAATAACCATAATAATCATTCTAATAGCCATAGTAACCATAAAAATCACAATAGCCGTAATAATCAGAACGGTGATCATAATAATCATACTAACAAGCCAAATAATCATAGTAATCATCATAATAACTACAACAATCATAAGAATCGTAATAATAAACAGAATAATCATGGAATCCATCATAGTAATCATTATTGTAGACATAATAATCTTAATAAGCGTAATAACCATAATGATCTTAATGATGATCATAATATTCATCATAATTATACCAAGATCCATAATAATCATAGTATCCGTAATAATAAACATAACAAGCTTTGAAATAATCGTAATAACCGTTATACTAGCCAGAGTAACCTTAATAATCATAATAACCATAATAAACATAATAATTATAATAATAAGCATAATAAACTTGGAAATAATCAAAATAACCATTATACTAGCCATAATAACCATAATAATCATAATAAGTATAATAATCATAATAGTCAAAATAATAACCATAATAAGCTTGGAAATAATCATAATAATCATTATAATAGACATAATAACCATAAAAATCACAATAGCCATAATAATCTGAATGGTGATCCTAATAATCATACTAACAAGCCTAATAAGCATAGTAATAATCATAATAACTACAACAATCATAAGAGTCGTAATAATAAACAGAATAATCATGGAAATAATTTTAATAATCATTATTATAGACATAATAATCATAATAATCGTAATAAACATAATGATCTTAATGATGATCATAATATTCATCATAATTATACCAAGATCCATAATAATCATTGTAATCATAATAATAAACATAATAAGTTTTTAAATAATCATAATAACCGTTACACTAGCCACAGCAACCATAATAATCATAATAATTTTAATAATAGTCATAATAAGCATGGAAATATTCATAATAAACATTATACTGTCCATAATAATCATAATAATCATAATAACTATAATAATCATAATAGTCATAATAATAACCGTAATAAACTTGGAAATAATCATATTTATCAGTATAATAGCAATAATAACCATAAAAATCATAATAGCCATAATAATCTGAATGTTGATCCTAATAATCATACTAACAACCATAATAACCATAGTGATCATCATAATAACTACAATAATCATAATAATCGTAATTGTAATGTTAATAAGTATAGCAATAATAACAATAATCATAGTAACCATAATAATTTTAATGATGATCATAATATCCATGATAATTATACCAAGATCCGTAATAATCATAATAATAATAATTATAACCCTAATGTGTTCGGAAATAATCATAATATACTTTATACTAGTCATAACAACCATAATAGTCATAATAGCCATAATAATCATAATAGTCGTAATAATAACCATAATGAACTTGGAAATAATCGTAATAATCATTACAATAGCCATAATAGCCATAAAAATCACAATAGCCATAATAATCTGAATGGTGATCATAATAATCATACTAACAACCATAATGATCATGGTAATCATCATAATAAACAGAATAGTCATGGAAATAACCTTAATAACCATTATTATTAACGTAATAACCATAATAATCGCAATAACCATAATGATCTTAATGATGATCATGATATTCATCATAATTATACCAAGAACCATAATAATCATAGTAACCATAATAATAAACATAATAAGCTTTGAAATAATCATAATAACCGTTATACTAGCCATAGTAACCATAATAATCATAATAACCATAGTAATCATAATAATTATAATAATAACCATAATAAACTTGGAAATAATCACATTTATCATTAAAATAGCAATAATAACCATAAAAATCATAATAGCCATAATAATCTGAATGTTGATCATAATAATCATACTAACATCCATAATAATCATAGTGATCATCATACTAACCACAATAATCATAATAATCGTAATTGTAATGTTAATAAGCATAGCAATAATCACAATAATCATAGTAACCATAATAATCTTAATGATGATCATAATATCCATGATAATTATACCAAGATCCGTAATAATCATATTAATCATAATAATAACCATAATAGGTTCGGAAATAACCATAATATACATTATACTAGCCATATCAACCATAATAGTCATAATAGCCATAATAATCATAATAGTCATAATAATAACCATAATAAACTTGGAAATAGTCATATTTATCATTATAATAGCAATAATAACCATAAAAATCATAATAGCTATAATAATCTGAATGTTGATCATAATCATCATACTAACAGCCATAATAATCATAGTGATCATCATAATAACTATAATAATCATAATAATCGTAATTGTAATGTTAATAAGCTTAGCAATAATCACAATAATCATAGTGACCGTAATAATCTTAATGACGATCATAATATCCATGATAATTATACCAAGACCCGTAATAATCATAATAATCGTAATAATAACCCTAATGGGTTCGGAAATAATCATAATATACATTATACTAGCCATAACAACCATAATAGTCATAATAGACATAATAATCATAATAGTCGTATTAATAACAATAATGAACTTGGAAATAATCGTAATAATCATTATAATAGTCGTAATATCCATAAAAATCACAATAGCCATAATAATCAGAATGGTGATCATAATAATCTTACTAGCAACCATAATAATCATAGTAACCATACTTATAAACATAATAAGCTTTGAAATAATCATAATAACCGTTATACCAGCCATAGTAACCATAATAATCATAATAATTATAGTAATAACCATAATAAGCTTGAAAATAATCATAATAAGCATTATACTAGCCATAATAACCATAAAAATCACAATAGCAATAATAATAATCTGAATGGTGATCATAATAATCATACTAACAACCATAATGATCATAGTAATCATCATAATAACTACAACAATCATAAGAGTCGTAATAATAAACAGAATAATCATGGAAATAAACATAATAATCATTATTATAGACATAATAATCTTAATAAGCGTAATAACCATAATGATCTTAATGATGATCATAATATTCATCATAATTATACCAAGATCCATAATAATCGTAGTATCCGTAATAATAAACATAACAAGCTTTGAAATAATCGTAATAACCGTTATACTAGCCAGAGTAACCATAATAATCATAATAACCATAATAATCATAATAATTATAATAATAAGCATAATAAACTTGGAAATAATCATAATAACCATTATACTAGCCATAATAACCATAATAATCATAATAAGTATAATAATCATAATAGTCAAAATAATAACCATAATAAGCTTCGAAATAATCATAATAATCATTATAATAGACATAATAACCATAAAAATCACAATAACCATAATAATCTGAATGGTGATCCTAATAATCATACTAACAAGCCTAATAATCATAGTAATAATCATAATAACTACAACAATCATAAGAGTCGTAATAATAAACAGAATAATCATGGAAATAATTTTAATAATCATTATTATAGACATAATAATCATAATAATCGTAATAACCATAATGATCTTAATGATGATCATAATATTCATCATAATTATACCAAGATCCATAATAATCATTGTAATCATAATAATAAACATAATAAGCTTTGAAATAATCATAATAACCGTTATAATAGCCATAGCAACCATAATAATCATAATAATTATAATCATAGCCATAATAAGCATGGAAATATTCATAATAACCATTATACTAGCCATAATAATCAGAATAATCATAATAACTATAATAATCATAATAGTGATAATAATAACCATAATAAGCTTCGAAATAACCATAATAATCATTCTAATCGCCATAATAACCATAAAAATCACAATAGCCGTAATAATCAGAATGGTGATCATAATAATCATACTAACAAGCCTAATAATCATAGTAATCATCATAATAACTACAACAATCATAAGAGTCGTAATAATAAACAGAATAATCTTGGAAACAATTTTAATAATCATTATTATAGACATAATAAACATAATAATCGTAATAACCATAATGATCTTAATGATGATCATACTATTCATCATAATTATACCAAGATACATAATAATCATTGTAACCATAATAATAAACATAACAAGCTTTGAAATAATCGTAATAACCGTTATACTAGCCAGAGTAACCATAATAATCATAATAACCATAATAATCATAATAATTATAATAATAAGCATAATAAACTTGGAAATAATCATAATAACCATTATACTAGCCATAATAACCATAATAATCATAATAAGTATAATAATCATAATAGTCAAAATAATAACCATAATAAGCTTCGAAATAATCATAATAATCATTATAATAGACATAATAACCATAAAAATCACAATAACCATAATAATCTGAATGGTGATCCTAATAATCATACTAACAAGCCTAATAATCATAGTAATAATCATAATAACTACAACAATCATAAGAGTCGTAATAATAAACAGAATAATCATGGAAATAATTTTAATAATCATTATTATAGACATAATAATCATAATAATCGTAATAACCATAATGATCTTAATGATGATCATAATATTCATCATAATTATACCAAGACCCATAATAATCATTGTAATCATAATAATAAACATAATAAGCTTTGAAATAATCATAATAACCGTTATACTAGCCACAGCAACCATAATAATCATAATAATTTTAATAATAGTCATAATAAGCATGGAAATATTCATAATAACCATTATACTGGCCATAATAATCATAATAATCATAATAACTATAATAATTATAATGGTCATAATAATAACCATAATAAACTTGGAAATAATCATAATTATCATTATACTAGCAATGATAGCCATAAAAATCATAATAGCCATAATAATCTGAATCTTGATCATAATAATCATACTAACAACAATAATAATCATAGTGATCATCATAATAACAACAATAATCATAATAATCATAGTAATCATTATACTACCTATAATAATCATAAGAGTCGTAATAATAAACAGAATAACCATGGAAATAATTTTAATAATCATTATTATAGACATAATAATCATAATAATCGTAATAACCCTAATGATCTTACTGATGATCGTAATACTCATCATAATTATACCAAGATCCATAATAATCATAGTAATCATAATAATAAACATAATAAGCCTTGAAATGTTCATAATAACCGTTATACTAGCCATAGTAACCAGAATAATCATAATAACCATAATAATCATAATAATTATAATAATAACCATAATAAGCTTGGAAATAATCATAATAACCATTATACTAGCCATTATAACAATAATAATCATAATAACTATAATAATCATAATAGTGATAATAATAACCATAATAACCTTGGAAATAACCATAATAATCATTCTAATAGCCATAGTAACCATAAAAATCACAATAGCCGTAATAATCAGAACGGTGATCATAATAATCATACTAACAAGCCAAATAATCATAGTAATCATCATAATAACTACAACAATCATAAGAATCGTAATAATAAACGGAATAATCATGGAATCAATCATAGTAATCATTATTGTAGACATAATAATCTTAATAAGCGTAATAACCATAAAGATCTTAATGATGATCATAATATTCATCATAATTATACCAAGATCCATAATAATCATAGTATCCGTAATAATAAACATAACAAGCTTTGAAATAATCGTAATAACCGTTATACTAGCCAGAGTAACCATAATAATCATAGTAACCATAATAAACATAATAATTATAATAATAAGCATAATAAACTTGGAAATAATCATAATAACCATTATACTAGCCATAATAACCATAATAATCATAATAAGTATAATAATCATAATAGTCAAAATAATAACCATAATAAGCTTCGAAATAATCATAATAATCATTATAATAGACATAATAACCATAAAAATCACAATAGCAATAATAATAATCTGAATGGTGATCATAATAATCATACTAACAAGCCTAATAATCATAGTAATCATCATAATAACTACAACAATCATAAGAGTCGTAATAATAAACAGAATAATCCTGGAAATAATTTTAATAATCATTATTATAGACATAATAATCATCATAATCGTAATAACCATAATGATCTTAATGATGATCATAATATTCATCATAATTATACCAAGATCCATAATAATCATAGTATCCGTAATAATAAACATAACAAGCTTTGAAATAATCGTAATAACCGTTATACTAGCCAGAGTAACCATAATAATCATAATAACCATAATAGTCATAATAATTATAATAATAAGCATAATAAACTTGGAAATAATCTAAATAACCATTATACTAGCCATAATAACCATAATAATCATAATAAGTATAATAATCATAATAGTCAAAATAATAACCATAATAAGCTTTGAAATAATCATAATAACCGTTATACTAGCCACAGCAACCATAATAATCATAATAATTTTAATAATAGTCATAATAAGCATAGAAATATTCATAATAACCATTATACTGGCCATAATAATCATAATAATCATAATAACTATAATAATTATAATGGTCATAATAATAACCATAATAAACTTGGAAATAATCATAATTATCTTTATACTAGCAATGATAGCCATAAAAATCATAATAGCCATAATAATCAGAGTCTTGATCATAATAATCATACAAACAACAATAATAATCATAGTGATCATCATAATAACAACAATAATCATAATAATCATAGTAATCATTATACTACCTATAATAATCATAAGAGTCGTAATAATGAACAGAATAACCATGGAAATAGTTTTAATAATCATTATTATAGACATAATAATAATAATAATCGTAATAACCCTAATGATCTTACTGATGATCGTAATACTCATCATAATTATACCAAGATCCATAATAATCATAGTAATCATAATAATAAACATAATAAGCCTTGAAATGATCATAATAACCGTTATACTAGCCATAGGAACCAGAATAATCATAATAACCATAATAATCATAATAATTATAATAATAACCATAATAAGCTTGGAAATAATCATAATAACCATTATACTAGCCATTATAACAATAATAATCATAATAACTATAATAATCATAATAGTGATAATAATAACCATAATAACCTTGGAAATAACCATAATAATCATTCTAATAGCCATAGTAACCATAAAAATCACAATAGCCGTAATAATCAGAATGGTGATCATAATAATCATACTAACAAGCCTAATAATCATAGTAATAATCATAATAACTACAACAATCATAAGAATCGTAATAATAAACAGAATAATCATGGAATCAATCATAGTAATCATTATTGTAGACATAATAATCTTAATAAGCGTAATAACCATAAAGATCTTAATGATGATCATAATATTCATCATAATTATACCAAGATCCATAATAATCATAGTATCCGTAATAATAAACATAACAAGCTTTGAAATAATCGTAATAACCGTTATACTAGCCAGAGTAACCATAATAATCATAATAACCATAATAAACATAATAATTATAATAATAAGCATAATAAACTTGGAAATAATCATAATAACCTTTATACTAGCCATAATAACCATAATAATCATAATAAGTATAATAATCATAATAGTCAAAATAATAACCATAATAAGCATCGAAATAACCATAATAATCATTCTAATCGCCATAATAACCATAAAAATCACAATAGCCGTAATAATCAGAATGGTGATCATAATAATCATACTAACAAGCCTAATAATCATAGTAATCATCATAATAACTACAACAATCATAAGAGTCGTAATAATAAACAGAATAATCATGGAATCAATCATAATAATCATTATTGTAGACATAATAATCGTAATAAGCGTAATAACGATAAAGATCTTAATGATGATCATAATATTCATCATAATTATACCAAGATCCATAATAATCATTGTAATCATAATAATAAACATAATAAGCTTTGAAATAATCATAATAACCGTTATAATAGCCATAGCAACCATAATAATCATAATAATTATAATCATAGCCATAATAAGCATGGAAATATTCATAATAACCATTATACTAGCCATAATAATCAGAATAATCATAATAAGTATAATAATCATAATAGTGATAATAATAACCATAATTAGCTCCGAAATAACCATAATAATCATTCTAATCGCCATAATAACCATAAAAATCACAATAGCCGTAATAATCAGAATGGTGATCATAATAATCATACTAACAAGCCTAATAATCATAGTAATCATCATAATAACTACAACAATCATAAGAGTCGTAATAATAAACAGAATAATCTTGGAAATAATCATAATAATCATTATTATAGACATAATAATCTTAATAAGCGTAATAACCATAATGATCTTAATGATGATCATAATATTCATCATAATTATACCAAGATCCATAATAATCATAGTATCCGTAATAATAAACATAACAAGCTTTGAAATAATCGTAATAACCGTTATACTAGCCAGAGTAACCATAATAACCATAATAACCATAATAATCATAATAATTATAATAATAAGCATAATAAACTTGGAAATAATCTAAATAACCACTATACTAGCCATAATAACCATAATAATCATAATAAGTATAATAATCATAATAGTCAAAATAATAACCATAATAAGCTTTTAAATAATCATAATAACCGTTATACTAGCCACAGCAACCATAATAATCATAATAATCATAATAACTATAATAATTATAATGGTCATAATAATAACCATAACAAACTTGGAAATAATCATAATTATCATTATACTAGCAATGATAGACATAAAAATCATAATAGCCATAATAATCTGAATCTTGATCATAATAATCATACTAACAACAATAATAATCATAGTGATCATCATAATAACAACAATAATCATAATAATCATAGTAATCATTATACTATCTATAATAATCATAAGAGTCGTAATAATAAACAGAATAACCATGGAAATAATTTTAATAATCATTATTATAGACATAATAATAATAATAATCGTAATAACCCTAATGATCTTACTGATGATCGTAATACTCATCATAATTATACCAAGATCCATGATAATCATAGTAATCATAATAATAAACATAATAAGCCTTGAAATGATCATAATAACCGTTATACTAGCCATAGTAACCGGAATAATCATAACCATACTAATCATAATAATTATAATAATAACCATAATAAGCTTGGAAATAATCATAATAACCATTATACTAGCCATTATAACAATAATAATCATAATAACTATAATAATCATAGTAGTGATAATAATAACCATAATAACCTTGGAAATAACCATAATAATCATTCTAATAGCCATAGTAACCATAAAAATCACAATAGCCGTAATAATCAGAACGGTGATCATAATAATCATACTAACAAGCCAAATAATCATAGTAATCATCATAATAACTACAACAATCATAAGAATCGTAATAATAAACGGAATAATCATGGAATCAATCATAGTAATCATTATTGTAGACATAATAATCTTAATAAGCGTAATAACCATAAAGATCTTAATGATGATCATAATATTCATCATAATTATACCAAGATCCATAATAATCATTGTAATCATAATAATAAACATAATAAGGTTTGAAATAATCGTAATAACCGTTATAATAGCCATAGCAACCATAATGATCATAATAACCATAATAATCATAATAATTATAATCATAGCCATAATAAGCATGGAAATATTCATAACAACCATTATACTAGCCATAATAATCAGAATAATCATAATAACTATAATAATCATAATAGTGATAATAATAACCATAATAAGCATCGAAATAACCATAATAATCATTCTAATCGCCATAATAACCATAAAAATCACAATAGCCGTAATAATCAGAATGGTGATCATAATAATCATACTAACAAGCCTAATAATCATAGTAATCATCATAATAACTACAACAACCATAAGAGTCGTAATAATAAACAGATTAATCATGGAAATAATCATAATAATCATTATTATAGACATAATAATCTTAATAAGCGTAATAACCATAAAGATCTTAATGATGATCATAATATTCATCATAATTATACCAAGATCCATAATAATCATTGTAATCATAATAATAAACATAATAAGCTTTGAAATGATCATAATAACCGTTATACTAGCCATAGTAACCAGAATAATCATAATAACCATAATAATCATAATAATTATAATAATAGTCATAATAACCTTGGAAATAATCATAATAACCGTTATACTAGCAATAATAACAATAATAATCATAATAACTATAATAACCATAATAGTGATAATAATAACCATAATAAGCATCGAAATAACCATAATAATCATTCTAATCGCCATAATAACCATAAAAATCACAATAGCCGTAATAATCAGAATGGTGATCATAATAATCATACTAACAAGCCTAATAATCATAGTAATCATCATAATAACTACAACAACCATAAGAGTCGTAATAATAAACAGATTAATCATGGAAATAATCATAATAATCATTATTGTAGACATAATAATCTTAATAAGCGTCATAACCATAAAGATCTTAATGATGATCATAATATTCATCATAATTATACCAAGATCCATAATAATCATTGTAATCATAATAATAAACATAATAAGCTTTGAAATAATCATAATAACCGTTATAATAGCCATAGCAGCCATAATAATCATAATAATTATAATCATAGCCATAATAAGAATGGAAATATTCATAATAACCATTATACTAGCCATAATAATCAGAATAATCATAATAACTATAATAATCATAATAGTGATAATAATAACCATAATAAGCTTCGAAATAACCATAATAATCATTCTAATCGCCATAATAACCATAAAAATCACAATAACCGTAATAATCAGAATGGTGATCATAATAATCATACTAACAAGCCTAATAATCATAGTAATCATCATAATAACTACAACAATCATAAGAGTCGTAATAATAAACAGAATAATATTGGAAATAATTTTAATAATCATTATTATAGACATAATAATCATAATAATCGTAATAACCATAATGATCTTACTGATGATCGTAATACTCATCATAATTAGACCAAGATCCATAATAATCATAGTAATCATAATAATAAACATAATAAGCCTTGAAATGATCATAATAACCGTTATACTAGCCATAGGAACCAGAATAATCATAATAACCATAATAATCATAATAATTATAATAATAACCATAATAAGCTTGGAAATAATCATAATAACCATTATACTAGCCATTATAACAATAATAATCATAATAAGTATAATAATCATAATAGTCAAAATAATAACCATAATAAGCATCGAAATAACCATAATAATCATTCTAATCGCCATAATAACCATAAAAATCACAATAGCCGTAATAATCAGAATGGTGATCATAATAATCATACTAACAAGCCTAATAATCATAGTAATAATCATAATAACTACAACAATCATAAGAATCGTAATAATAAACAGAATAATCATGGAATCAATCATAGTAATCATTATTGTAGACATAATAATCTTAATAAGCGTAATAACCATAAAGATCTTAATGATGATCATAATATTCATCATAATTATACCAAGATCCATAATAATCATAGTATCCGTAATAATAAACATAACAAGCTTTGAAATAATCGTAATAACCGTTATACTAGCCAGAGTAACCATAATAATCATAATAACCATAATAAACATAATAATTATAATAATAAGCATAATAAACTTGGAAATAATCATAATAACCTTTATACTAGCCATAATAACCATAATAATCATAATAAGTATAATAATCATAATAGTCAAAGTAATAACCATAATAAGCATCGAAATAACCATAATAATCATTCTAATCGCCATAATAACCATAAAAATCACAATAGCCGTAATAATCAGAATGGTGATCATAATAATCATACTAACAAGCCTAATAATCATAGTAATCATCATAATAACTACAACAATCATAAGAGTCGTAATAATAAACAGATTAATCATGGAAATAATCATAATAATCATTATTATAGACATGATAATCATAATAATCGTAATAACCATAATGATATTAATGATGATCATAATATTCATCATAATTATACCAAGATCCATAATAATCAGTGTAATCATAATAACTATAATAATCATAATAGTGATAATAATAACCATAATAAGCATCGAAATAACCATAATAATCATTCTAATCGCCATAATAACCATAAAAATCACAATAGCCGTAATAATCAGAATGGTGATCATAATAATCATACTAACAAGCCTAATAATCATAGTAATCATCATAATAACTACAACAATCATAAGAGTCGTAATATTAAACAGAATAATCATGGAAATGATTTTAATAATCATTATTATAGACATAATAATCATAATACAGTAATGTTGCGGACGAGAGCCGCTCTCGGGTCTGGTCGCGGCTCTCGTCCGCGACTGGTAGTCGATTCGGCTTCCTTTGCTCTCGGTCGCCGAGATAATTGGTACACGACCGGAGAAGCAAAAAAAAGGGTCTCGCTCGAGCTCGATGCCCGAAATCAATGACGTCAGAAAAGACAAGAATAGCATTAGGGATTTAATAGGAAAAATTGAAGTTCCTTATTTGCAAACAGATTTTCACGCAAGTAACACCAATCGATTCCTTGTGCTCTCCCGATAAAAATGATATCAAATACGACATGATTCCTATTATTTATAATAAAGATATTTAAATAATAAACGTTGGAACCCTGCAACGGTTACGGAGAATCGTCAAAGTTACTTTTCTATCAGTTCTTTACGAGCTAAAAATGACATAAACAGAATTTATGTATATTATATTTAATCGATGTCGAAAAGAAGATATTAAAAATAAAAAAATAAAAATTTCTAAACATTTAAAACGGAACTTATATACATACTTTTTGTATTACGCTTTCATTTTCTTAATAATTTCAGTCATTAAATAATTCAACACAAAAATATGAGGGAATACATAATAGGGAGTTAGCCCTACGACGAGAGCCGCGTTCGTCGAATCGACTACCACTCGCGAGCGAGAGTCGCGCTCGGGTCTACTCGTGCCTTAGAATCGACTACCATTCACGGACGAGAGCAGTACTCGGGACTGGTCGTGCTTAAAATCGACTACCACTCACGGACGAGAGTCGCGCCCAGGTCTGTTTACGAGCATGACCTTTCGTTCTACAAACCAAGTTTTATGCATCTTTGTTAAAAATAATCGGAATCATGTCGTGTTTGACATCATTTTAATCGGGAGAGCACAAGGAATCGATTGGTGTTACTTGTGTGAAAATCCGTTTGCGAATAAGAAACTTCAATTTTTCCTATTTAAATCCCTAATGCTATCGTTGTTTTTTATGACGTCCTTGTTCTCGGGCGTCGAGCTCGAACGCGATGGTTCCAAGAATTGGTTTCTCGGCGGCACGTATCAAACGAGGTAGTGGGGATAAACCACGGCTCTCGTCCGTGTAGACGAAACGGCTCTCGTCCGCAACATAACCATAATGATCTTAATGATGATCATAATATTCATCATAATTATACCAAGATCCATAATAATCATTGTAACCATAATAATAAACATAATAAGCTTTGAAATAATCATAATAACCGTTATACTAGCCATAGCAACCATAATAATCATAATAACCATAATAATCATAATAATTATAATCATAGCCATAATAAGCATGGAAATATTCATAATAACCATTATACTAGCCATAATAATCAGAATAATCATAATAACTATAATAATCATAATAGTGATAATAATAACCATAATAAGCATCGAAATAACCATAATAATCATTCTAATCGCCATAATAACCATAAAAATCACAATAGCCGTAATAATCAGAATGGTGATCATAATAATCATACTAACAAGCCTAATAATCATAGTAATCATCATAATAACTACAACAATCATAAGAGTCGTAATAATAAACAGAATAATCATGGAAATAATCATAATAATCATTATTATAGACATAATAATCTTAATAAGCGTAATAACCATAATGATCTTAATGATGATCATAATATTCATTATAATTATACCAAGATCCATAATAATCATAGTATCCGTAATAATAAACATAACAAGCTTTGAAATAATCGTAATAACCGTTATACTAGCCAGAGTAACCATAATAATCATAGTAACCATAATAAACATAATAATTATAATAATAAGCATAATAAACTTGGAAATAATCATAATAACCATTATACTAGCCATAATAACCATAATAATCATAATAAGTATAATAATCATAATAGTCAAAATAATAACCATAATAAGCTTCGAAATAATCATAATAATCATTATAATAGACATAATAACCATAAAAATCACAATAGCAATAATAATAATCTGAATGGTGATCATAATAATCATACTAACAAGCCTAATAATCATAGTAATCATCATAATAACTACAACAATCATAAGAGTCGTAATAATAAACAGAATAATCCTGGAAATAATTTTAATAATCATTATTATAGACATAATAATCATAATAATCGTAATAACCATAATGATCTTAATGATGATCATAATATTCATCATAATTATACCAAGATCCATAATAATCATTGTAACCATAATAATAAACATTATAAGCTTTGAAATAATCATAATAACCGTTATACAAGAGATAGCAACCATAATAATCATAATAACCATAATAACCATAATAATTATAATAATAGTCATAATAACCTTGGAAATAATCATAATAACCGTTATACTAGCAATAATAACAATAATAATCATAATAACTATAATAATCATAATAGTGATAATAATAACCACAATAACCTTGGAAATAACCATAATAATAATTCTAATAGCCATAGTAACCATAAAAATCACAATAGCCGTAATAATCAGAATGGTGATCATAATAATCATACTAACAAGCCTAATAATCATAGTAATCATCATAATAACTACAACAATCATAAGAATCGTAATAATAAACAGAATAATCATGGAATCAATCATGATAATCATTATTGTAGACATAATA
Source organism: Calliopsis andreniformis (assembly GCF_051401765.1). Classification (NCBI taxonomy): domain Eukaryota; kingdom Metazoa; phylum Arthropoda; class Insecta; order Hymenoptera; family Andrenidae; genus Calliopsis; species Calliopsis andreniformis. Next base: position 445,460 of record NW_027480616.1, on the reverse strand, counting down.
ATCGTAATAAGCGTAATAACGATAAAGATCTTAATGATGATCATAATATTCATCATAAATATACCAAGATCCATAATAATCATTGTAATCATAATAATAAACATAATAAGCTTTGAAATAATCATAATAACCGTTATAATAGCCATAGCAGCCATAATAATCATAATAATTATAATCATAGCCATAATAAGAATGGAAATATTCATAATAACCATTATACTAGCCATAATAATCAGAATAATCATAATAACTATAATAATCATAATAGTGATAATAATAACCATAATAAGCTTCGAAATAACCATAATAATCATTCTAATCGCCATAATAACCATAAAAATCACAATAACCGTAATAATCAGAATGGTGATCATAATAATCATACTAACAAGCCTAATAATCATAGTAATCATCATAATAACTACAACAATCATAAGAGTCGTAATAATAAACAGAATAATATTGGAAATAATTTTAATAATCATTATTATAGACATAATAATCATAATAATCGTAATAACCATAATGATCTTACTGATGATCGTAATACTCATCATAATTAGACCAAGATCCATAATAATCATAGTAATCATAATAATAAACATAATAAGCCTTGAAATGATCATAATAACCGTTATACTAGCCATAGGAACCAGAATAATCATAATAACCATAATAATCATAATAATTATAATAATAACCATAATAAGCTTGGAAATAATCATAATAACCATTATACTAGCCATTATAACAATAATAATCATAATAAGTATAATAATCATAATAGTCAAAATAATAACCATAATAAGCATCGAAATAACCATAATAATCATTCTAATCGCCATAATAACCATAAAAATCACAATAGCCGTAATAATCAGAATGGTGATCATAATAATCATACTAACAAGCCTAATAATCATAGTAATAATCATAATAACTACAACAATCATAAGAATCGTAATAATAAACAGAATAATCATGGAATCAATCATAGTAATCATTATTGTAGACATAATAATCTTAATAAGCGTAATAACCATAAAGATCTTAATGATGATCATAATATTCATCATAATTATACCAAGATCCATAATAATCATAGTATCCGTAATAATAAACATAACAAGCTTTGAAATAATCGTAATAACCGTTATACTAGCCAGAGTAACCATAATAATCATAATAACCATAATAAACATAATAATTATAATAATAAGCATAATAAACTTGGAAATAATCATAATAACCTTTATACTAGCCATAATAACCATAATAATCATAATAAGTATAATAATCATAATAGTCAAAGTAATAACCATAATAAGCATCGAAATAACCATAATAATCATTCTAATCGCCATAATAACCATAAAAATCACAATAGCCGTAATAATCAGAATGGTGATCATAATAATCATACTAACAAGCCTAATAATCATAGTAATCATCATAATAACTACAACAATCATAAGAGTCGTAATAATAAACAGATTAATCATGGAAATAATCATAATAATCATTATTATAGACATGATAATCATAATAATCGTAATAACCATAATGATATTAATGATGATCATAATATTCATCATAATTATACCAAGATCCATAATAATCAGTGTAATCATAATAACTATAATAATCATAATAGTGATAATAATAACCATAATAAGCATCGAAATAACCATAATAATCATTCTAATCGCCATAATAACCATAAAAATCACAATAGCCGTAATAATCAGAATGGTGATCATAATAATCATACTAACAAGCCTAATAATCATAGTAATCATCATAATAACTACAACAATCATAAGAGTCGTAATATTAAACAGAATAATCATGGAAATGATTTTAATAATCATTATTATAGACATAATAATCATAATACAGTAATGTTGCGGACGAGAGCCGCTCTCGGGTCTGGTCGCGGCTCTCGTCCGCGACTGGTAGTCGATTCGGCTTCCTTTGCTCTCGGTCGCCGAGATAATTGGTACACGACCGGAGAAGCAAAAAAAAGGGTCTCGCTCGAGCTCGATGCCCGAAATCAATGACGTCAGAAAAGACAAGAATAGCATTAGGGATTTAATAGGAAAAATTGAAGTTCCTTATTTGCAAACAGATTTTCACGCAAGTAACACCAATCGATTCCTTGTGCTCTCCCGATAAAAATGATATCAAATACGACATGATTCCTATTATTTATAATAAAGATATTTAAATAATAAACGTTGGAACCCTGCAACGGTTACGGAGAATCGTCAAAGTTACTTTTCTATCAGTTCTTTACGAGCTAAAAATGACATAAACAGAATTTATGTATATTATATTTAATCGATGTCGAAAAGAAGATATTAAAAATAAAAAAATAAAAATTTCTAAACATTTAAAACGGAACTTATATACATACTTTTTGTATTACGCTTTCATTTTCTTAATAATTTCAGTCATTAAATAATTCAACACAAAAATATGAGGGAATACATAATAGGGAGTTAGCCCTACGACGAGAGCCGCGTTCGTCGAATCGACTACCACTCGCGAGCGAGAGTCGCGCTCGGGTCTACTCGTGCCTTAGAATCGACTACCATTCACGGACGAGAGCAGTACTCGGGACTGGTCGTGCTTAAAATCGACTACCACTCACGGACGAGAGTCGCGCCCAGGTCTGTTTACGAGCATGACCTTTCGTTCTACAAACCAAGTTTTATGCATCTTTGTTAAAAATAATCGGAATCATGTCGTGTTTGACATCATTTTAATCGGGAGAGCACAAGGAATCGATTGGTGTTACTTGTGTGAAAATCCGTTTGCGAATAAGAAACTTCAATTTTTCCTATTTAAATCCCTAATGCTATCGTTGTTTTTTATGACGTCCTTGTTCTCGGGCGTCGAGCTCGAACGCGATGGTTCCAAGAATTGGTTTCTCGGCGGCACGTATCAAACGAGGTAGTGGGGATAAACCACGGCTCTCGTCCGTGTAGACGAAACGGCTCTCGTCCGCAACATAACCATAATGATCTTAATGATGATCATAATATTCATCATAATTATACCAAGATCCATAATAATCATTGTAACCATAATAATAAACATAATAAGCTTTGAAATAATCATAATAACCGTTATACTAGCCATAGCAACCATAATAATCATAATAACCATAATAATCATAATAATTATAATCATAGCCATAATAAGCATGGAAATATTCATAATAACCATTATACTAGCCATAATAATCAGAATAATCATAATAACTATAATAATCATAATAGTGATAATAATAACCATAATAAGCATCGAAATAACCATAATAATCATTCTAATCGCCATAATAACCATAAAAATCACAATAGCCGTAATAATCAGAATGGTGATCATAATAATCATACTAACAAGCCTAATAATCATAGTAATCATCATAATAACTACAACAATCATAAGAGTCGTAATAATAAACAGAATAATCATGGAAATAATCATAATAATCATTATTATAGACATAATAATCTTAATAAGCGTAATAACCATAATGATCTTAATGATGATCATAATATTCATTATAATTATACCAAGATCCATAATAATCATAGTATCCGTAATAATAAACATAACAAGCTTTGAAATAATCGTAATAACCGTTATACTAGCCAGAGTAACCATAATAATCATAGTAACCATAATAAACATAATAATTATAATAATAAGCATAATAAACTTGGAAATAATCATAATAACCATTATACTAGCCATAATAACCATAATAATCATAATAAGTATAATAATCATAATAGTCAAAATAATAACCATAATAAGCTTCGAAATAATCATAATAATCATTATAATAGACATAATAACCATAAAAATCACAATAGCAATAATAATAATCTGAATGGTGATCATAATAATCATACTAACAAGCCTAATAATCATAGTAATCATCATAATAACTACAACAATCATAAGAGTCGTAATAATAAACAGAATAATCCTGGAAATAATTTTAATAATCATTATTATAGACATAATAATCATAATAATCGTAATAACCATAATGATCTTAATGATGATCATAATATTCATCATAATTATACCAAGATCCATAATAATCATTGTAACCATAATAATAAACATTATAAGCTTTGAAATAATCATAATAACCGTTATACAAGAGATAGCAACCATAATAATCATAATAACCATAATAACCATAATAATTATAATAATAGTCATAATAACCTTGGAAATAATCATAATAACCGTTATACTAGCAATAATAACAATAATAATCATAATAACTATAATAATCATAATAGTGATAATAATAACCACAATAACCTTGGAAATAACCATAATAATAATTCTAATAGCCATAGTAACCATAAAAATCACAATAGCCGTAATAATCAGAATGGTGATCATAATAATCATACTAACAAGCCTAATAATCATAGTAATCATCATAATAACTACAACAATCATAAGAATCGTAATAATAAACAGAATAATCATGGAATCAATCATGATAATCATTATTGTAGACATAATAATCGTAATAAGCGTAATAACGATAAAGATCTTAATGATGATCATAATATTCATCATAAATATACCAAGATCCATAATAATCATTGTAATCATAATAATAAACATAATAAGCTTTGAAATAATCATAATAACCGTTATAATAGCCATAGCAGCCATAATAATCATAATAATTATAATCATAGCCATAATAAGAATGGAAATATTCATAATAACCATTATACTAGCCATAATAATCAGAATAATCATAATAACTATAATAATCATAATAGTGATAATAATAACCATAATAAGCTTCGAAATAACCATAATAATCATTCTAATCGCCATAATAACCATAAAAATCACAATAGCCGTAATAATCAGAATGGTGATCATAATAATCATACTAACAAGCCTAATAATCATAGTAATCATCATAATAACTACAACAATCATAAGAGTCGTAATAATAAACAGAATAATCATGGAAATAATCATAATAATCATTATTATAGACATAATAATCTTAATAAGCGTAATAACCATAATGATCTTAATGATGATCATAATATTCATCATAATTATACCAAGATCCATAATAATCATAGTATCCGTAATAATAAACATAACAAGCTTTGAAATAATCGTAATAACCGTTATACTAGCCAGAGTAACCATAATAATCATAATAACCATAATAAACATAATAATTATAATAATAAGCATAATAAACTTGGAAATAATCATAATAACCATTATGCTAGCCATAATAACCATAATAATCATAATAGGTATAATAATCATAATAGTCAAAATAATAACCATAATAAGGTTGGAAATAATCATAATAATCATTATAATAGACATAATAACCATAAAAATCACAATAACCATAATAATCTGAATGGTGATCCTAATAATCATACTAACAAGCCTAATAATCATAGTAATAATCATAATAACTACAACAATCATAAGAGTCGTAATAATAAACAGAATAACCATGGAAATAATTTTAATAATCATTATTATAGACATAATAATCATAATAATCGTAATAACCATAATGATCTTAATGATGATCATAATATTCATCATAATTATACCAAGACCCATAATAATCATTGTAATCATAATAATAAACATAATGGGCTTTGAAATAATCATAACAACCGTTATACTAGCCACAGCAACCATAATAATCATAATAATTTTAATAATAGTCATAATAAGCATGGAAATATTCATAATAACCATTATACTGGCCATAATAATCATAATAATCATAATAACTATAATAATTATAATGGTCATAATAATAACCATAATAAACTTGGAAATAATCATAATTATCATTATACTAGCAATGATAGCCATAAAAATCATAATAGCCATAATAATCTGAATCTTGATCATAATAATCATACTAACAACAATAATAATCATAGTGATCATCATAATAACAACAATAATCATAATAATCATAGTAATCATTATACTACCTATAATAATCATAAGAGTCGTAATAATAAACAGAATAACCGTGGAAATAATTTTAATAATCATTATTATAGACATAATAATCATAATAATCGTAATAACCCTAATGATCTTACTGATGATCGTAATACTCATCATAATTATACCAAGATCCATAATAAGCATAGTAATCATAATAATAAACATAATAAGCCTTGAAATGATCATAATAACCGTTATACTAGCCATAGTAACCAGAATAATCATAATAACCATAATAATCATAATAATTATAATAATGGTCATAATAACCTTGGAAATAATCATAATAACCGTTATACTAGCAATAATAACAATAATAATCACAATAACTATAATAATCATAATAGTGATAATAATAACCATAATAACCTTGGAAATAACCATAATAATCATTCTAATCGCCATAATAACCATAAAAATCACAATAGCCGTAATAATCAGAATGGTGATCATAATAATCATACTAACAAGCCTAATAATCATAGTAATCATCATAATAACTACAACAATCATAAGAGTCGTAATAATAAACAGAATAATCATGGAAATGATTTTAATAATCATTATTATAGACATAATAATCATAATAATCGTAATAACCATAATGATCTTACTGATGATCGTAATACTCATCATCATTAGACCAAGATCCATAATAATCATAGTAATCATAATAATAAACATAATAAGCCTTGAAATGTTCATAATAACCGTTATACTAGCCATAGTAACCAGAATAATCATAGTAACCATAATAATCATAATAATTATAATAATAGTCATAATAACCTTGGAAATAATCATAATAACCGTTATACTAGCAATAATAACAATAATAATTATAATAACTATAATAACCGTAATAGTGATAATAATAACCATAATAAGCATCGAAATAACCATAATAATCATTCTAATCGCCATAATAACCATAAAAATCACAATAGCCGTAATAATCAGAATGGTGATCATAATAATCATACTAACAAGCCTAATAATCATAGTAATCATCATAATAACTACAACAACCATAAGAGTCGTAATAATAAACAGATTAATCATGGAAATAATCATAATAATCATTATTATAGACATAATAATCTTAATAAGCGTAATAACCATAAAGATCTTAATGATGATCATAATATTCATCATAATTATACCAAGATCCATAATAATCATTGTAATCATAATAATAAACATAATAAGCTTTGAAATAATCATAATAACCGTTATAATAGCCATAGCAGCCATAATAATCATAATAATTATAATCATAGCCATAATAAGCATGGAAATATTCATAACAACCATTATACTAGCCATAATAATCAGAATAATCATAATAACTATAATAATCATAATAGTGATAATAATAACCATAATAAGCATCGAAATAACCATAATAATCATTCTAATCGCCATAATAACCATAAAAATCACAATAGCCGTAATAATCAGAATGGTGATCATAATAATCATACTAACAAGCCTAATAAACATAGTAATCATCATAATAACTACAACAATCATAAGAGTCGTAATAATAAACAGAATAATCATGGAAATGATTTTAATAATCATTATTATAGACATAATAATCATAATAATCGTAATAACCATAATGATATTACTGATGATCGTAATACTCATCATAATTAGACCAAGATCCATAATAATCATAGTAATCATAATAATAAACATAATAAGCCTTGAAATGATCAGAATAACCGTTATACTAGCCATAGTAACCAGAATAATCATAATAACCATAATAATCATAATAATTATAATAATAGTCATAATAACCTTGGAAATAATCATAATAACCGTTATACTAGCAATAATAACAATAATAATCATAATAACTATAATAACCATAATAGTGATAATAATAACCATAATAAGCATCGAAATAACCATAATAATCATTCTAATCGCCATAATAACCATAAAAATCACAATAGCCGTAATAATCAGAATGGTGATCATAATAATCATACTAACAAGCCTAATAATCATAGTAATCATCATAATAACTACAACAACCATAAGAGTCGTAATAATAAACAGATTAATCATGGAAATAATCATAATAATCATTATTATAGACATAATAATCTTAATAAGCGTAATAACCATAAAGATCTTAATGATGATCATAATATTCATCATAATTATACCAAGATCCATAATAATCATTGTAATCATAATAATAAACATAATAAGCTTTGAAATAATCATAATAACCGTTATAATAGCCATAGCAGCCATAATAATCATAATAATTATAATCATAGCCATAATAAGAATGGAAATATTCATAATAACCATTATACTAGCCATAATAATCAGAATAATCATAATAACTATAATAATCATAATAGTGATAATAATAACCATAATAAGCTTCGAAATAACCATAATAATCATTCTAATCGCCATAATAACCATAAAAATCACAATAGCCGTAATAATCAGAATGGTGATCATAATAATCATACTAACAAGCCAAATAATCATAGTAATCATCATAATGACTACAACAATCATAAGAATCGTAATAATAAACGGAATAATCATGGAAATAATTTTAATAATCATTATTATAGACATAATAATCATAATAATCGTAATAACCATAATGATCTTAATGATGATCATAATATTCATCATAATTATACCAAGACCCATAATAATCATTGTAATCATAATAATAAACATAATAAGCTTTGAAATAATCATAACAACCGTTATACTAGCCACAGCAACCATAATAATCATAATAATTTTAATAATAGTCATAATAAGCATGGAAATATTCATAATAACCATTATACTGGCCATAATAATCATAATAATCATAATAACTATAATAATTATAATGGTCATAATAATAACCATAATAAACTTGGAAATAATCATAATTATCATTATACTAGCAATGATAGCCATAAAAATCATAATAGCCATAATAATCTGAATCTTGATCATAATAATCATACTAACAACAATAATAATCATAGTGATCATCATAATAACAACAATAATCATAATAATCATAGTAATCATTATACTACCTATAATAATCATAAGAGTCGTAATAATAAACAGAATAACCATGGAAATAATTTTAATAATCATTATTATAGAAATAATAATCATAATAATCGTAATAACCCTAATGATCTTACTGATGATCGTAATACTCATCATAATTATACCAAGATCCATAATAAGCATAGTAATCATAATAATAAACATAATAAGCCTTGAAATGATCATAATAACCGTTATACTAGCCATAGTAGACAGAATAATCATAATAACCATAATAATCATAATAATTATAATAATAGTCATAATAACCTTGGAAATAATCATAATAACCGTTATACTAGCAATAATAACAATAATAATCATAATAACTATAATAATCATAATAGTGATAATAATAACCATAATAGCCTTGGAAATAACCATAATAATCATTCTAATAGCCATAGTAACCATAAAAATCACAATAGCCGTAATAATCAGAACGGTGATCATAATAATCATACTAACAAGCCAAATAATCATAGTAATCATCATAATAACTACAACAATCATAAGAGTCGTAATAATAAACAGAATAATCATGGAAATAATTTTAATAATCATTATTATAGACATAATAATCATAATAATCGTAATAACCATAATGATCTTAATGATGATCATAATATTCATCATAATTATACCAAGATCCATAATAATCATTGTAACCATAATAATAAACATAATAAGCTTTGAAATAATCATAATAACCGTTATACTAGCCATAGCAACCATAATAATCATAATAACCATAATAATCATAATAATTATAATAATAGTCATAATAAGCATGGAAATATTCATAATAACCATTATACTGGCCATAATAATCATAATAATCATAATAACTATAATAATTATAATGGTCATAATAATAACCATAATAAACTTGGAAATAACCATAATTATCATTATACTAGCAATGATAGCCATAAAAATCATAATAGCCATAATAATCTGAATCTTGATCATAATAATCATACTAACAACAATAATAATCATAGTGATCATCATAATAACAACAATAATCATAATAATCATAGTAATCATTATACTACCTATAATAATCATAACAGCCGTAATAATAAACAGAATAATCATGGAAATGATTTTAATAATCATTATTATAGACATAATAATCATAATAATCGTAATAACCATAATGATCTTACTGATGATCGTAATACCCATCATAATTATACCAAGATCCATAATAATCATTGTAACCATAATAATAAACATAATAAGCTTTGAAATAATCATAATAACCGTTATAATAGCCATAGCAACCATAATAATCATAAGAACCATAATAATCATAATAATTATAATCATAGCCATAATAAGCATGGAAATATTCATAATAACCATTATACTAGCCATAATAATCAGAATAATCATAATAACTATAATAATCATAATAGTGATAATAATAACCATAATAAGCATCGAAATAACCATAATAATCATTCTAATCGCCATAATAACCATAAAAATCACAATAGCCGTAATAATCAGAATGGTGATCATAATAATCATACTAACAAGCCTAATAATCATAGTAATCATCATAATAACTACAACAATCATAAGAGTCGTAATAATAAACAGAATAATCATGGAAATAATCATAATAATCATTATTATAGACATAATAATCTTAATAAGCGTAATAACCATAATGATCTTAATGATGATCATAATATTCATTATAATTATACCAAGATCCATAATAATCATAGTATCCGTAATAATAAACATAACAAGCTTTGAAATAATCGTAATAACCGTTATACTGGCCAGAGTAACCATAATAACCATAATAACCATAATAAACATAATAATTATAATAATAAGCATAATAAACTTGGAAATAATCATAATAACCATTATACTAGCCATAATAACCATAATAATCATAATAAGTATAATAATCATAATAGTCAAAATAATAACCATAATAAGCTTCGAAATAATCATAATAATCATTATAATAGACATAATAACCATAAAAATCACAATAGCAATAATAATAATCTGAATGGTGATCATAATAATCATACTAACAAGCCTAATAATCATAGTAATCATCATAATAACTACAACAATCATAAGAGTCGTAATAATAAACAGAATAATCCTGGAAATAATTTTAATAATCATTATTATAGACATAATAATCATAATAATCGTAATAACCATAATGATCTTAATGATGATCATAATATTCATCATAATTATACCAAGATCCATAATAATCATTGTAACCATAATAATAAACATTATAAGCTTTGAAATAATCATAATAACCGTTATACAAGAGATAGCAACCATAATAATCATAATAACCATAATAACCATAATAATTATAATAATAGTCATAATAACCTTGGAAATAATCATAATAACCGTTATACTAGCAATAATAACAATAATAATCATAATAACTATAATAATCATAATAGTGATAATAAGAACCATAATAACCTTGGAAATAACCATAATAATAATTCTAATAGCCATAGTAACCATAAAAATCACAATAGCCGTAATAATCAGAATGGTGATCATAATAATCATACTAACAAGCCTAATAATCATAGTAATCATCATAATAACTACAACAATCATAAGAGTCGTAATAATAAACAGAATAATCCTGGAAATAATTTTAATAATCATTATTATAGACATAATAATCATAATAATCGTAATAACCATAATGATCTTAATGATGATCATAATATTCATCATAATTATACCAAGATCCATAATAATCATTGTAACCATAATAATAAACATTATAAGCTTTGAAATAATCATAATAACCGTTATACAAGAGATAGCAACCATACTAATCATAATAACCATAATAACCATAATAATTATAATAATAGTCATAATAACCTTGGAAATAATCATAATAACCGTTATACTAGCAATAATAACAATAATAATCATAATAACTATAATAATCATAATAGTGATAATAAGAACCATAATAACCTTGGAAATAACCATAATAATAATTCTAATAGCCATAGTAACCATAAAAATCACAATAGCCGTAATAATCAGAATGGTGATCATAATAATCATACTAACAAGCCTAATAATCATAGTAATCATCATAATAACTACAACAATCATAAGAGTCGTAATAATAAACAGAATAATCATGGAAATGATTTTAATAATCATTATTATAGACATAATAATCATAATAATCGTAGTAACCATAATGATCTTACTGATGATCGTAATACTCATCATAATTAGACCAAGATCCATAATAATCATAGTAATCATAATAATAAACATAATAAGCCTTGAAATGATCATAATAACCGTTATACTAGCCATAGTAACCAGAATAGTCATAATAACCATAATAATCATAATAATTATAATAATAGTCATAATAACCTTGGAAATAATCATAATAACCGTTATACTAGCAATAATAACAATAATAATCATAATAACTATAATAACCATAATAGTGATAATAATAACCATAATAAGCATCGAAATAACCATAATAATCATTCTAATCGCCATAATAACCATAAAAATCACAATAGCCGTAATAATCAGAATGGTGATCATAATAATCATACTAACAAGCCTAATAATCATAGTAATCATCATAATAACTACAACAACCATAAGAGTCGTAATAATAAACAGATTAATCATGGAAATAATCATAATAATCATTATTATAGACATAATAATCTTAATAAGCGTAATAACCATAATGATCTTAATGATGATCATAATATTCATCATAATTATACCAAGATCCATAATAATCATAGTATCCGTAATAATAAACATAACAAGCTTTGAAATAATCGTAATAACCGTTATACTAGCCAGAGTAACCATAATAATCATAATAACCATAATAAACATAATAATTATAATAATAAGCATAATAAACTTGGAAATAATCATAATAACCATTATGCTAGCCATAATAACCATAATAATCATAATAGGTATAATAATCATAATAGTCAAAATAATAACCATAATAAGGTTGGAAATAATCATAATAATCACTATAATAGACATAATAACCATAAAAGTCACAATAACCATAATAATCTGAATGGTGATCCTAATAATCATACTAACAAGCCTAATAATCATAGTAATAATCATAATAACTACAACAATCATAAGAGTCGTAATAATAAACAGAATAATCATGGAAATAATTTTAATAATCATTATTATAGACATAATAATCATAATAATCGTAATAACCATAATGATCTTAATGATGATCATAATATTCATCATAATTATACCAAGACCCATAATAATCATTGTAATCATAATAATAAACATAATAAGCTTTGAAATAATCATAACAACCGTTATACTAGCCACAGCAACCATAATAATCATAATAATTTTAATAATAGTCATAATAAGCATGGAAATATTCATAATAACCATTATACTGGCCATAATAATCATAATAATCATAATAACTATAATAATTATAATGGTCATAATAATAACCATAATAAACTTGGAAATAATCATAATTATCATTATACTAGCAATGATAGCCATAAAAATCATAATAGCCATAATAATCTGAGTCTTGATCATAATAATCATACAAACAACAATAATAATCATAGTGATCATCATAATAACAACAATAATCATAATAATCATAGTAATCATTATACTACCTATAATAATCATAAGAGTCGTAATAATGAACAGAATAACCATGGAAATAGTTTTAATAATCATTATTATAGACATAATAATAATAATAATCGTAATAACCCCAATGATCTTACTGATGATCGTAATACTCATCATAATTATACCAAGATCCATAATAATCATAGTAATCATAATAATAAACATAATAAGCCTTGAAATGATCATAATAACCGTTATACTAGCCATAGTAACCAGAATAATCATAATAACCATAATAATCATAATAATTATAATAATAACCATAATAAGCTTGGAAATAATCATAATAACCATTATACTAGCCATTATAACAATAATAATCATAATAACTATAATAATCATAATAGTGATAATAATAACCATAATAACCTTGGAAATAACCATAATAATCATTCTAATAGCCATAGTAACCATAAAAATCACAATAGCCGTAATAATCAGAATGGTGATCATAATAATCATACTAACAAGCCTAATAATCATAGCAATAATCATAATAACTACAACAATCATAAGAATCGTAATAATAAACAGAATAATCATGGAATCAATCATAGTAATCATTATTGTAGACATAATAATCTTAATAAGCGTAATAACCATAAAGATCTTAATGATGATCATAATATTCATCATAATTATACCAAGATCCATAATAATCATAGTATCCGTAATAATAAACATAACAAGCTTTGAAATAATCGTAATAACCGTTATACTAGCCAGAGTAACCATAATAATCATAATAACCATAATAAACATAATAATTATAATAATAAGCATAATAAACTTGGAAATAATCATAATAACCTTTATACTAGCCATAATAACCATAATAATCATAATAAGAATAATAATCATAATAGTCAAAATAATAACCATAATAAGCATCGAAATAACCATAATAATCATTCTAATCGCCGTAATAACCATAAAAATCACAATAGCCGTAATAATCAGAATGGTGATCATAATAATCATACTAACAAGCCTAATAATCATAGTAATCATCATAATAACTACAACAATCATAAGAGTCGTAATAATAAACAGATTAATCATGGTAATAATCATAATAATCATTATTATAGACATAATAATCATAATAATCGTAATAACCATAATGATCTTAATGATGATCATAATATTCATCATAATTATACCAAGATCCATAATAATCAGTGTAATCATAATAATAAACATAATAAGCTTTTAAATAATCATAATAACCGTTATACTAGCCACAGCAACCATAATAATCATAATAATTTTAATAATAGTCATAATAAGCATGGAAATATTCATAATAACCATTATACTGGCCATAATAATCCTAATAATCATAATAACTATAGTAATTATAATGGTCATAATAATAACCATAACAAACTTGGAAATAATCATAATTATCATTATACTAGCAATGATAGCCATAAAAATCATAATAGCCATAATAATCTGAATCTTGATCATAATAACCATACTAACAACAATAATAATCATAGTGATCATCATAATAACAACAATAATCATAATAATCATAGTAATCATTATACTACCTATAATAATCATAAGAGTCGTAATAATGAACAGAATAACCATGGAAATAGTTTTAATAATCATTATTATAGACATAATAATAATAATAATCGTAATAACCCTAATGATCTTACTGATGATCATAATACTCATCATAATTATACCAAGATCCATAATAATCATTGTAATCATAATAATAAACATAATAAGCCTTGAAATGATCATAATAACCGTTATACTAGCCATAGTAACCAGAATAATCATAATAACCATAATAATCATAATAATTATAATAATAACCATAATAAGCTTGGAAATAATCATAATAACCATTATACTAGCCATTATAACAATAATAATCATAATAACTATAATAATCATAATAGTGATAATAATAACCATAATAACCTTGGAAATAACCATAATAATCATTCTAATAGCCATAGTAACCATAAAAATCACAATAGCCGTAATAATCAGAATGGTGATCATAATAATCATACTAACAAGCCTAATAATCATAGTAATAATCATAATAACTACAACAATCATAAGAATCGTAATAATAAACAGAATAATCATGGAATCAATCATAGTAATCATTATTGTAGACATAATAATCTTAATAAGCGTAATAACCATAAAGATCTTAATGATGAGCATAATATTCATCATAATTATACCAAGATCCATAATAATCATAGTATCCGTAATAATAAACATAACAAGCTTTGAAATAATCGTAATAACCGTTATACTAGCCAGAGTAACCATAATAATCATAATAACCATAATAAACATAATAATTATAATAATAAGCATAATAAACTTGGAAATAATCATAATAACCTTTATACTAGCCATAATAACCATAATAATCATAATAAGTATAATAATCATAATAGTCAAAATAATAACCATAATAAGCATCGAAATAACCATAATAATCATTCTAATCGCCATAATAACCATAAAAATCACAATAGCCGTAATAATCAGAATGGTGATCATAATAATCATACTAACAAGCCTAATAATCATAGTAATCATCATAATAACTACAACAATCATAAGAGTCGTAATATTAAACAGATTAATCATGGAAATAATCATAATAATCATTATTATAGACATAATAATCATAATAATCGTAATAACCATAATGATCTTAATGATGATCATAATATTCATCATAATTATACCAAGATCCATAATAATCAGTGTAATCATAATAATAAACATAATAAGCTTTTAAATAATCATGATAACCGTTATACTAGCCACAGCAACCATAATAATCATAATAATTTTAATAATAGTCATAATAGGCATGGAAATATTCATAATGACCATTATACTGGCCATAATAATCATAATAATCATAATAACTATAATAATTATAATGGTCATAATAATAACCATAACAAACTTGGAAATAATCATAATTATCATTATACTAGCAATGATAGCCATAAAAATCATAATAGCCATAATAATCTGAATCTTGATCATAATAACCATACTAACAACAATAATAATCATAGTGATCATCATAATAACAACAATAATCATAATAATCATAGTAATCATTATACTACCTATAATAATCATAAGAGTCGTAATAATGAACAGAATAACCATGGAAATAGTTTTAATAATCATTATTATAGACATAATAATAATAATAATCGTAATAACCCTAATGATCTTACTGATGATCATAATACTCATCATAATTATACCAAGATCCATAATAATCATTGTAATCATAATAATAAACATAATAAGCCTTGAAATGATCATAATAACCGTTATACTAGCCATAGTAACCAGAATAATCATAATAACCATAATAATCATAATAATTATAATAATAACCATAATAAGCTTGGAAATAATCATAATAACCATTATACTAGCCATTATAACAATAATAATCATAATAACTATAATAATCATAATAGTGATAATAATAACCATAATAACCTTGGAAATAACCATAATAATCATTCTAATAGCCATAGTAACCATAAAAATCACAATAGCCGTAATAATCAGAATGGTGATCATAATAATCATACTAACAAGCCTAAGAATCATAGTAATAATCATAATAACTACAACAATCATAAGAATCGTAATAATAAACAGAATAATCATGGAATCAATCATAGTAATCATTATTGTAGACATAATAATCTTAATAAGCGTAATAACCATAAAGATCTTAATGATGAGCATAATATTCATCATAATTATACCAAGATCCATAATAATCATAGTATCCGTAATAATAAACATAACAAGCTTTGAAATAATCGTAATAACCGTTATACTAGCCAGAGTAACCATAATAATCATAATAACCATAATAAACATAATAATTATAATAATAAGCATAATAAACTTGGAAATAATCATAATAACCTTTATACTAGCCATAATAACCATAATAATCATAATAAGTATAATAATCATAATAGTCAAAATAATAACCATAATAAGCATCGAAATAACCATAATAATCATTCTAATCGCCATAATAACCATAAAAATCACAATAGCCGTAATAATCAGAATGGTAATCATAATAATCATACTAACAAGCCTAATAATCATAGTAATCATCATAATAACTACAACAATCATAAGAGTCGTAATATTAAACAGATTAATCATGGAAATAATCATAATAATCATTATTATAGACATAATAATCATAATAATCGTAATAACCATAATGATCTTAATGATGATCATAATATTCATCATAATTATACCAAGATCCATAATAATCAGTGTAATCATAATAATAAACATAATAAGCTTTTAAATAATCATGATAACCGTTATACTAGCCACAGCAACCATAATAATCATAATAATTTTAATAATAGTCATAATAAGCATGGAAATATTCATAATGACCATTATACTGGCCATAATAATCATAATAATCATAATAACTATAATAATTATAATGGTCATAATAATAACCATAACAAACTTGGAAATAATCATAATTATCATTATACTAGCAATGATAGCCATAAAAATCATAATAGCCATAATAATCTGAATCTTGATCATAATAATCATACTAACAACAATAATAATCATAGTGATCATCATAATAACAACAATAATCATAATAATCATAGTAATCATTATACTACCTATAATAATCATAAGAGTCGTAATAATAAACAGAATAACCATGGAAATAATTTTAATAATCATTATTATAGACATAATAATAATAATAATCGTAATAACCCTAATGATCTTACTGATGATCGTAATACTCATCATAATTATACCAAGATCCATAATAATCATAGTAATCATAATAATAAACATAATAAGCCTTGAAATGATCATAATAACCGTTATACTAGCCATAGTAACCGGAATAATCATAATAACCATACTAATCATAATAATTATAATAATAACCATAATAAGCTTAGAAATAATCATAATAACCATTATACTAGCCATTATAACAATAATAATCATAATAACTATAATAATCATAGTAGTGATAATAATAACCATAATAACCTTGGAAATAACCATAATAATCATTCTAATAGCCATAGTAACCATAAAAATCACAATAGCCGTAATAATCAGAACGGTGATCATAATAATCATACTAACAAGCCAAATAATCATAGTAATCATCATAATAACTACAACAACCATAAGAGTCGTAATAATAAACAGATTAATCATGGAAATAATCATAATAATCATTATTATAGACATAATAATCTTAATAAGCGTAATAACCATAATGATCTTAATGATGATCATAATATTCATCATAATTATACCAAGATCCATAATAATCATAGTATCCGTAATAATAAACATAACAAGCTTTGAAATAATCGTAATAACCGTTATACTAGCCAGAGTAACCATAATAATCATAATAACCATAATAAACATAATAATTATAATAATAAGCATAATAAACTTGGAAATAATCATAATAACCATTATGCTAGCCATAATAACCATAATAATCATAATAGGTATAATAATCATAATAGTCAAAATAATAACCATAATAAGGTTGGAAATAATCATAATAATCATTATAATAGACATAATAACCATAAAAATCACAATAACCATAATAATCTGAATGGTGATCCTAATAATCATACTAACAAGCCTAATAATCATAGTAATAATCATAATAACTACAACAATCATAAGAGTCGTAATAATAAACAGAATAATCATGGAAATAATTTTAATAATCATTATTATAGACATAATAATCATAATAATCGTAATAACCATAATGATCTTAATGATGATCATAATATTCATCATAATTATACCAAGACCCATAATAATCATTGTAATCATAATAATAAACATAATAAGCTTTGAAATAATCATAACAACCGTTATACTAGCCACAGCAACCATAATAATCATAATAATTTTAATAATAGTCATAATAAGCATGGAAATATTCATAATAACCATTATACTGTCCATAATAATCATAATAATCATAATAACTATAATAATTATAATGGTCATAATAATAACCATAACAAACTTGGAAATAATCATAATTATCATTATACTAGCAATGATAGCCATAAAAATCATAATAGCCATAATAATCTGAATCTTGATCATAATAACCATACTAACAACAATAATAATCATAGTGATCATCATAATAACAACAATAATCATAATAATCATAGTAATCATTATACTACCTATAATAATCATAAGAGTCGTAATAATAAACAGAATAACCATGGAAATAATTTTAATAATCATTATTATAGACATAATAATAATAATAATCGTAATAACCCTAATGATCTTACTGATGATCGTAATAAATCATAATTATACCAAGATACATAATAATCATAGTAATCATAATAATAAACATAATAAGCCTTGAAATGATCATAATAACCGTTATACTAGCCATAGTAACCGGAATAATCATAATAACCATACTAATCATAATAATTATAATAATAACCATAATAAGCTTGGAAATAATCATAATAACCATTATACTAGCCATTATAACAATAATAATCATAATAACTATAATAATCATAGTAGTGATAATAATAACCATAATAACCTTGGAAATAACCATAATAATCATTCTAATAGCCATAGTAACCATAAAAATCACAATAGCCGTAATAATCGGAACGGTGATCATAATAATCATACTAACAAGCCAAATAATCATAGTAATCATCATAATAACTACAACAATCATAAGAATCGTAATAATAAACGGAATAATCATGGAATCAATCATAGTAATCATTATTGTAGACATAATAATCTTAATAAGCGTAATAACCATAAAGATCTTAATGATGATCATAATATTCATCATAATTATACCAAGATCCATAATAATCATTGTAATCATAATAATAAACATAATAAGGTTTGAAATAATCGTAATAACCGTTATAATAGCCATAGCAACCATAATGATCATAATAACCATAATAATCATAATAATTATAATCATAGCCATAATAAGCATGGAAATATTCATAACAACCATTATACTAGCCATAATAATCAGAATAATCATAATAACTATAATAATCATAATAGTGATAATAATAACCATAATAAGCATCGAAATAACCATAATAATCATTCTAATCGCCATAATAACCATAAAAATCACAATAGCCGTAATAATCAGAATGGTGATCATAACAATCATACTAACAAGCCTAATAATCATAGTAATCATCATAATAATTACAACAATCATAAGAGTCGTAATAATAAACAGAATAATCATGGAAATGATTTTAATAATCATTATTATAGACATAATAATCATAATAATCGTAATAACCATAATGATCTTACTGATGATCGTAATACTCATCATAATTAGACCAAGATCCATAATAATCATAGTAATCATAATAATAAACATAATAAGCCTTGAAATGATCATAATAACCGTTATACTAGCCATAGTAACCAGAATAATCATAATAACCATAATAATCATAATAATTATAATAATAGTCATAATAACCTTGGAAATAATCATAATAACCGTTATACTAGCAATAATAACAATAATAATCATCATAACTATAATAACCATAATAGTGATAATAATAACCATAATAAGCATCGAAATAACCATAATAATCATTCTAATCGCCATAATAACCATAAAAATCACAATAGCCGTAATAATCAGAATGGTGATCATAATAATCATACTAACAAGCCTAATAATCATAGTAATCATCATAATAACTACAACAACCATAAGAGTCGTAATAATAAACAGATTAATCATGGAAATAATCATAATAATCATTATTATAGACATAATAATCTTAATAAGCGTAATAACCATAATGATCTTAATGATGATCATAATATTCATCATAATTATACCAAGATCCATAATAATCATAGTATCCGTAATAATAAACATAACAAGCTTTGAAATAATCGTAATAACCGTTATACTAGCCAGAGTAACCTTAATAATCATAATAACCATAATAAACATAATAATTATAATAATAAGCATAATAAACTTGGAAATAATCATAATAACCATTATACTAGCCATAATAACCATAATAATCATAATAAGTATAATAATCATAATAGTCAAAGTAATAACCATAATAAGCTTGGAAATAATCATAATAATCATTATAATAGACATAATAACCATAAAAATCACAATAGCCATAATAATCTGAATGGTGATCCTAATAATCATACTAACAAGCCTAATAATCATAGTAATCATCATAATAACTACAACAATCATAAGAATCGTAATAATAAACAGAATAATCATGGAATCAATCATAATAATCATTATTGTAGACATAATAATCGTAATAAGCGTAATAACGATAAAGATCTTAATGATGATCATAATATTCATCATAATTATACCAAGATCCATCATAATCATTGTAATCATAATAATAAACATAATAAGCTTTGAAATAATCATAATAACCGTTATAATAGCCATAGCAAACGTAATAATCATAATAATTATAATCATAGCCATAATAAGCATGGAAATATTCATAATAACCATTATACTAGCCATAATAATCAGAATAATCATAATAAGTATAATAATCATAATAGTGATAATAATAACCATAATTAGCTCCGAAATAACCTTAATAATCATTCTAATCGCCATAATAACCATAAAAATCACATTAGCCGTAATAATCAGAATGGTGATCATAATAATCATACTAACAAGCCTAATAATCATAGTAATCATCATAATAACAACAACAATCATAAGAGTCGTAATAATAAACAGAATAATCATGGAAATAATCATAATAATCATTATTATAGACATAATAATCTTAATAAGCGTAATAACCATAATGATCTTAATGATGATCATAATATTCATCATAATTATAGCAAGATCCATAATAATCATAGTATCCGTAATAATAAACATAACAAGCTTTGAAATAATCGTAATAACCGTTATACTAGCCAGAGTAACCATAATAATCATAATAACCATAATAATCATAATAATTATAATAATAAGCATAATAAACTTGGAAATAATCTAAATAACCATTATACTAGCCATAATAACCATAATAATCATAATAAGTATAATAATCATAATAGTCAAAATAATAACCATAATAAGCTTTGAAATAATCATAATAACCGTTATACTAGCCACAGCAACCATAATAATCATAATAATTTTAATAATAGTCATAATAAGCATGGAAATATTCATAATAACCATTATACTGGCCATAATAATCATAATAATCATAATAACTATAATAATTATAATGGTCATAATAATAACCATAATAAACTTGGAAATAATCATAATTATCGTTATACTAGCAATGATAGCCATAAAAATCATAATAGCCATAATAATCTGAGTCTTGATCATAATAATCATACTAACAACAATAATAATCATAGTGATCATCATAATAACAACAATAATCATAATAATCATAGTAATTATTATACTACCTATAATAATCATAAGAGTCGTAATAATGAACAGAATAACCATGGAAATAGTTTTAATAATCATTATTATAGACATAATAATAATAATAATCGTAATAACCCTAATGATCTTACTGATGATCATAATACTCATCATAATTATACCAAGATCCATAATAATCATAGTAATCATAATAATAAACATAATAAGCCTTGAAATGATCATAATAACCGTTATACTAGCCATAGTAACCAGAATAATCATAATAACCATAATAATCATAATAATTATAATAATAACCATAATAAGCTTGGAAATAATCATAATAACCATTATACTAGCCATTATAACAATAATAATCATAATAACTATAATAATCATAATAGTGATAATAATAACCATAATAACCTTGGAAATAACCATAATAATCATTCTAATAGCCATTGTAACCATAAAAATCACAATAGCCGTAATAATCAGAATGGTGATCATAATAATCATACTAACAAGCCTAATAATCATAGTAATAATCATAATAACTACAACAATCATAAGA
Organism: Calliopsis andreniformis; assembly: GCF_051401765.1. Taxonomy (NCBI): domain Eukaryota; kingdom Metazoa; phylum Arthropoda; class Insecta; order Hymenoptera; family Andrenidae; genus Calliopsis; species Calliopsis andreniformis. The sequence goes on along the minus strand of NW_027480616.1, from coordinate 421,428 downwards.
ATCGTAATAATAAACAGACTAATCATGGAATCAATCATAGTAATCATTATTGTAGACATAATAATCTTAATAAGCGTAATAACCATAAAGATCTTAATGATGAGCATAATATTCATCATAATTATACCAAGATCCATAATAATCATAGTATCCGTAATAATAAACATAACAAGCTTTGAAATAATCGTAATAACCGTTATACTAGCCAGAGTAACCATAATAATCATAATAACCATAATAAACATAATAATTATAATAATAAGCATAATAAACTTGGAAATAATCATAATAACCTTTATACTAGCCATAATAACCATAATAATCATAATAAGTATAATAATCATAATAGTCAAAATAATAACCATAATAAGCTTCGAAATAATCATAATAATCATTATAATAGACATAATAACCATAAAAATCACAATAGCAATAATAATAATATGAATGGTGATCATAATAATCATACTAACAAGCCTAATAATCATAGTAATCATCATAATAACTACAACAATCATAAGAGTCGTAAAAATAAACAGAATAATCCTGGAAATAATTTTAATAATCATTATTATAGACATAATAATCATAATAATCGTAATAACCATAATGATCTTAATGATGATCATAATATTCATCATAATTATACCAAGATCCATAATAATCATTGTAACCATAATAATAAACATTATAAGCTTTGAAATAATCATAATAACCGTTATACAAGAGATAGCACCCATAATAATCATAATAACCATAATAACCATAATAATTATAATAATAGTCATAATAACCTTGGAAATAATCATAATAACCGTTATACTAGCAATAATAACAATAATAATCATAATAACTATAATAATCATAATAGTGATAATAATAACCATAATAACCTTGGAAATAACCATAATAATAATTCTAATAGCCATAGTAACCATAAAAATCACAATAGCCGTAATAATCAGAATGGTGATCATAATAATCATACTAACAAGCCTAATAATCATAGTAATCATCATAATAACTACAACAATCATAAGAATCGTAATAATAAACAGAATAATCATGGAATCAATCATAATAATCATTATTGTAGACATAATAATCGTAATAAGCGTAATAACGATAAAGATCTTAATGATGATCATAATATTCATCATAATTATACCAAGATCCATAATAATCATAGTATCCGTAATAATAAACATAACAAGCTTTGAAATAATCGTAATAACCGTTATACTAGCCAGAGTAACCATAATAATCATAATAACCATAATAATCATAATAATTATAATAATAAGCATAATAAACTTGGAAATAATCTAAATAACCATTATACTAGCCATAATAACCATAATAATCATAATAAGTATAATAATCATAATAGTCAAAATAATAACCATAATAAGCTTTGAGATAATCATAATAACCGTTATACTAGCCACAGCAACCATAATAATCATAATAATTTTAATAATAGTCATAATAAGCATGGAAATATTCATAATAACCATTATACTGGCCATAATAATCATAACAATCATAATAACTATAATAATTATAATGGTCATAATAATAACCATAATAAACTTGGAAATAATCATAATTATCATTATACTAGCAATGATAGCCATAAAAATCATAATAGCCATAATAATCTGAGTCTTGATCATAATAATCATACAAACAACAATAATAATCATAGTGATCATCATAATAACAACAATAATCATAATAATCATAGTAATCATTATACTACCTATAATAATCATAAGAGTCGTAATAATGAACAGAATAACCATGGAAATAGTTTTAATAATCATTATTATAGACATAATAATAATAATAATCGTAATAACCCCAATGATCTTACTGATGATCGTAATACTCATCATAATTATACCAAGATCCATAATAATCATAGTAATCATAATAATAAACATAATAAGCCTTGAAATGATCATAATAACCGTTATACTAGCCATAGTAACCAGAATAATCATAATAACCATAATAATCATAATAATTATAATAATAACCATAATAAGCTTGGAAATAATCATAATAACCATTATACTAGCCATTATAACAATAATAATCATAATAACTATAATAATCATAATAGTGATAATAATAACCATAATAACCTTGGAAATAACCATAATAATCATTCTAATAGCCATAGTAACCATAAAAATCACAATAGCCGTAATAATCAGAATGGTGATCATAATAATCATACTAACAAGCCTAATAATCATAGCAATAATCATAATAACTACAACAATCATAAGAATCGTAATAATAAACAGAATAATCATGGAATCAATCATAGTAATCATTATTGTAGACATAATAATCTTAATAAGCGTAATAACCATAAAGATCTTAATGATGATCATAATATTCATCATAATTATACCAAGATCCATAATAATCATTGTAATCATAATAATAAACATAATAAGGTTTGAAATAATCGTAATAACCGTTATAATAGCCATAGCAACCATAATGATCATAATAACCATAATAATCATAATAATTATAATCATAGCCATAATAAGCATGGAAATATTCATAACAACCATTATACTAGCCATAATAATCAGAATAATCATAATAACTATAATAATCATAATAGTGATAATAATAACCATAATAAGCATCGAAATAACCATAATAATCATTCTAATCGCCATAATAACCATAAAAATCACAATAGCCGTAATAATCAGAATGGTGATCATAATAATCATACTAACAAGCCTAATAACCATAGTAATCATCATAATAATTACAACAATCATAAGAGTCGTAATAATAAACAGAATAATCATGGAAATGATTTTAATAATCATTATTATAGACATAATAATCATAATAATCGTAATAACCATAATGATCTTACTGATGATCGTAATACTCATCATAATTAGACCAAGATCCATAATAATCATAGTAATCATAATAATAAACATAATAAGCCTTGAAATGATCATAATAACCGTTATACTAGCCATAGTAACCAGAATAATCATAATAACCATAATAATCATAATAATTATAATAATAGTCATAATAACCTTGGAAATAATCATAATAACCGTTATACTAGCAATAATAACAATAATAATCATCATAACTATAATAACCATAATAGTGATAATAATAACCATAATAAGCATCGAAATAACCATAATAATCATTCTAATCGCCATAATAACCATAAAAATCACAATAGCCGTAATAATCAGAATGGTGATCATAATAATCATACTAACAAGCCTAATAATCATAGTAATCATCATAATAACTACAACAACCATAAGAGTCGTAATAATAAACAGATTAATCATGGAAATAATCATAATAATCATTATTATAGACATAATAATCTTAATAAGCGTAATAACCATAATGATCTTAATGATGATCATAATATTCATCATAATTATACCAAGATCCATAATAATCATAGTATCCGTAATAATAAACATAACAAGCTTTGAAATAATCGTAATAACCGTTATACTAGCCAGAGTAACCTTAATAATCATAATAACCATAATAAACATAATAATTATAATAATAAGCATAATAAACTTGGAAATAATCATAATAACCATTATACTAGCCATAATAACCATAATAATCATAATAAGTATAATAATCATAATAGTCAAAATAATAACCATAATAAGCTTGGAAATAATCATAATAATCATTATAATAGACATAATAACCATAAAAATCACAATAGCCATAATAATCTGAATGGTGATCCTAATAATCATACTAACAAGCCTAATAATCATAGTAATCATCATAATAACTACAACAATCATAAGAATCGTAATAATAAACAGAATAATCATGGAATCAATCATAATAATCATTATTGTAGACATAATAATCGTAATAAGCGTAATAACGATAAAGATCTTAATGATGATCATAATATTCATCATAATTATACCAAGATCCATTATAATCATTGTAATCATAATAATAAACATAATAAGCTTTGAAATAATCATAATAACCGTTATAATAGCCATAGCAACCGTAATAATCATAATAATTATAATCATAGCCATAATAAGCATGGAAATAATCATAATAACCTTTATACTAGCCATAATAACCATAATAATCATAATAAGTATAATAATCATAATAGTCAAAATAATAACCATAATAAGCATCGAAATAACCATAATAATCATTCTAATCGCCATAATAACCATAAAAATCACAATAGCCGTAATAATCAGAATGGTGATCATAATAATCATACTAACAAGCCTAATAATCATAGTAATCATCATAATAACTACAACAATCATAAGAGTCGTAATAATAAACAGATTAATCATGGAAATAATCATAATAATCATTATTATAGACATAATAATCATAATAATCGTAATAACCATAATGATCTTAATGATGATCATAATATTCATCATAATTATACCAAGATCCATAATAATCAGTGTAATCATAATAATAAACATAATAAGCTTTTAAATAATCATAATAACCGTTATACTAGCCACAGCAACCATAATAATCATAATAATTTTAATAATAGTCATAATAAGCATGGAAATATTCATAATGACCATTATACTGGCCATAATAATCATAATAATCATAATAACTATAATAATTATAATAGTCATAATAATAACCATAACAAACTTGGAAATAATCATAATTATCATTATACTAGCAATGATAGCCATAAAAATCATAATAGCCATAATAATCTGAATCTTGATCATAATAATCATACTAACAACAATAATAATCATAGTGATCATCATAATAACAACAATAATCATAATAATCATAGTAATCATTATACTACCTATAATAATCATAAGAGTCGTAATAATAAACAGAATAACCATGGAAATAATTTTAATAATCATTATTATAGACATAATAATAATAATAATCGTAATAACCCTAATGATCTTACTGATGATCGTAATACTCATCATAATTATACCAAGATCCATAATAATCATAGTAATCATAATAATAAACATAATAAGCCTTGAAATGATCATAATAACCGTTATACTAGCCATAGTAACCGGAATAATCATAATAACCATACTAATCATAATAATTATAATAATAACCATAATAAGCTTAGAAATAATCATAATAACCGTTATACTAGCCATTATAACAATAATAATCATAATAACTATAATAATCATAGTAGTGATAATAATAACCATAATAACCTTGGAAATAACCATAATAATCATTCTAATAGCCATAGTAACCATAAAAATCACAATAGCCGTAATAATCAGAACGGTGATCATAATAATCATACTAACAAGCCAAATAATCATAGTAATCATCATAATAACTACAACAATCATAAGAATCGTAATAATAAACAGAATAATCATGGAATCAATCATAGTAATCATTATTGTAGACATAATAATCTTAATAAGCTTAATAACTATAATGATCTTAATGATGATCATAATATTCGTCATAATTATACCAAGATCCATAATAATCATAGTATCCGTAATAATAAACATAACAAGCTTTGAAATAATCGTAATAACCGTTATACTAGCCAGAGTAACCTTAATAACCATAATAACCATAATAAACATAATAATTATAATAATAAGCATAATAAACTTGGAAATAATCATAATAACCATTATACTAGCCATAATAACCATAATAATCATAATAAGTATAATATCATAATAGTCAAAATAATAACCATAATAAGCTTGGAAATAATCATAATAATCATTATAATAGACATAATAACCATAAAAATCACAATAGCCATAATAATCTGAATCGTGATCCTAATAATCATACTAACAAGCCTAATAATCATAGTAATCATCATAATAACTACAACAATCATAAGAATCGTAATAATAAACAGAATAATCATGGAATCAATCATAATAATCATTATTGTAGACATAATAATCGTAATAAGCGTAATAACGATAAAGATCTTAATGATGATCATAATATTCATCATAATTATACCAAGATCCATTATAATCATTGTAATCATAATAATAAACATAATAAGCTTTGAAATAATCATAATAACCGTTATAATAGCCATAGCAACCATAATAATCATAATAATTATAATCATAGCCATAATAAGCATGGAAATATTCATAATAACCATTATACTAGCCATAATAATCAGAATAATCATAATAAGTATAATAATCATAATAGTGATAATAATAACCATAATTAGCTCCGAAATAACCATAATAATCATTCTAATCGCCATAATAACCATAAAAATCACAATAGCCGTAATAATCAGAATGGTGATCATAATAATCATACTAACAAGCCTAATAATCATAGTAATCATCATAATAACTACAACAATCATAAGAGTCGTAATAATAAACAGAATAATCATGGAAATAATCATAATAATCATTATTATAGACATAATAGTCTTAATAAGCGTAATAACCATAATGATCTTAATGATGATCATAATATTCATCATAATTATACCAAGATCCATAATAATCATAGTATCCGTAATAATAAACATAACAAGCTTTGAAATAATCGTAATAACCGTTATACTAGCCAGAGTAACCATAATAATCATAATAACCATAATAATCATAATAATTATAATAATAAGCATAATAAACTTGGAAATAATCTAAATAACCATTATACTAGCCATAATAACCATAATAATCATAATAAGTATAATAATCATAATAGTCAAAATAATAACCATAATAAGCTTTGAAATAATCATAATAACCGTTATACTAGCCACAGCGACCATAATAATCATAATAATTTTAATAATAGTCATAATAAGCATGGAAATATTCATAATAACCATTATACTGGCCATAATAATCATAATAATCATAATAACTGTAATAATTATAATGGTCATAATAATAACCATAATAAACTTGGAAATAATCATAATTATCATTATACTAGCAATGATAGCCATAGAAATCATAATAGCCATAATAATCTGAGTCTTGACCATAATAATCATACTAACAACAATAATAATCATAGTGATCATCATAATAACAACAATAATCATAATAATCATAGTAATCATTATACTACCTATAATAATCATAAGAGTCGTAATAATGAACAGAATAACCATGGAAATAGTTTTAATAATCATTATTATAGACATAATAATAATAATAATCGTAATAACCCTAATGATCTTACTGATGATCATAATACTCATCATAATTATACCAAGATCCATAATAATCATAGTAATCATAATAATAAACATAATAAGCCTTGAAATGATCATAATAACCGTTATACTAGCCATAGTAACCAGAATAATCATAATAACCATAATAATCATAATAATTATAATAATAACCATAATAAGCTTGGAAATAATCATAATAACCATTATACTAGCCATTATAACAATAATAATCATAATAACTATAATAATCATAGTAGTGATAATAATAACCATAATAACCTTGGAAATAACCATAATAATCATTCTAATAGCCATAGTAACCATAAAAATCACAATAGCCGTAATAATCAGAATGGTGATCATAATAATCATACTAACAAGCCTAATAATCATAGTAATAATCATAATAACTACAACAATCATAAGAATCGTAATATTAAACAGAATAATCATGGAATCAATCATAGTAATCATTATTGTAGACATAATAATCTTAATAAGCGTAATAACCATAAAGATCTTAATGATGATCATAATATTCATCATAATTATACCAAGATCCATAATAATCATAGTATCCGTAATAATAAACATAACAAGCTTTGAAATAATCGTAATAACCGTTATACTAGCCAGAGTAACCATAATAATCATAATAACCATAATAAACATAATAATTATAATAATAAGCATAATAAACTTGGAAATAATCATAATAACCTTTATACTAGCCATAATAACCATAATAATCATAATAAGTATAATAATCATAATAGTCAAAATAATAACCATAATAAGCATCGAAATAACCATAATAATCATTCTAATCGCCATAATAACCATAAAAATCACAGTAGCCGTAATAATCAGAATGGTGATCATAATAATCATACTAACAAGCCTAATAATCATAGTAATCATCGTAATAACTACAACAATCATAAGAGTCGTAATAATAAACAGATTAATCATGGAAATAATCATAATAATCATTATTATAGACATAATAATCATAATAATCGTAATAACCATAATGATCTTAATGATGATCATAATATTCATCATAATTATACCAAGATCCATAATAATCAGTGTAATCATAATAATAAACATAATAAGCTTTTAAATAATCATAATAACCGTTATACTAGCCACAGCAACAATAATAATCATAATAATTTTAATAATAGTCATAATAAGCATGGAAATATTCATAATGACCATTATACTGGCCATAATAATCATAATAATCATAATAACTATAATAATTATAATGGTCATAATAATAACCATAACAAACTTGGAAATAATCATAATTATCATTATACTAGCAATGATAGCCATAAAAATCATAATAGCCATAATAATCTGAATCTTGATCATAATAATCATACTAACAACAATAATAATCATAGTGATCATCATAATAACAACAATAATCATAATAATCATAGTAATCATTATACTACCTATAATAATCATAAGAGTCGTAATAATAAACAGAATAACCATGGAAATAATTTTAATAATCATTATTATAGACATAATAATAATAATAATCGTAATAACCCTAATGATCTTACTGATGATCGTAATACTCATCATAATTATACCAAGATCCATAATAATCATAGTAATCATAATAATAAACATAATAAGCCTTGAAATGATCATAATAACCGTTATACTAGCCATAGTAACCGGAATAATCATAATAACCATACTAATCATAATAATTATAATAATAACCATAATAAGCTTGGAAATAATCATAATAACCATTATACTAGCCATTATAACAATAATAATCATAATAACTATAATAATCATAGTAGTGATAATAATAACCATAATAACCTTGGAAATAACCATAATAATCATTCTAATAGCCATAGTAACCATAAAAATCACAATAGCCGTAATAATCAGAACGGTGATCATAATAATCATACTAACAAGCCAAATAATCATAGTAATCATCATAATAACTACAACAATCATAAGAATCGTAATAATAAACGGAATAATCATGGAATCAATCATAGTAATCATTATTGTAGACATAATAATCTTAATAAGCGTAATAACCATAAAGATCTTAATGATGATCATAATATTCATCATAATTATACCAAGATCCATAATAATCATTGTAATCATAATAATAAACATAATAAGGTTTGAAATAATCGTAATAACCGTTATAATAGCCATAGCAACCATAATGATCATAATAACCATAATAACCATAATAATTATAATCATAGCCATAATAAGCATGGAAATATTCATAACAACCATTATACTAGCCATAATAATCAGAATAATCATAATAACTATAATAATCATAATAGTGATAATAATAACCATAATAAGCATCGAAATAACCATAATAATCATTCTAATCGCCATAATAACCATAAAAATCACAATAGCCGTAATAATCAGAATGGTGATCATAATAATCATACTAACAGGCCTAATAATCATAGTAATCATCATAATAACTACAACAATCATAAGAGTCGTAATAATAAACAGAATAATCATGGAAATGATTTTAATAATCATTATTATAGACATAATAATCATAATAATTGCAATAACCATAATGATCTTACTGATGATCGTAATACTCATCATAATTAGACCAAGATCCATAATAATCATAGTAATCATAATAATAAACATAATAAGCCTTGAAATGATCATAATAACCGTTATACTAGCCATAGTAACCAGAATAGTCATAATAACCATAATAATCATAATAATTATAATAATAGTCATAATAACCTTGGAAATAATCATAATAACCGTTATACTAGCAATAATAACAATAATAATCATAATAACTATAATAACCATAATAGTGATAATAATAACCATAATAAGCATCGAAATAACCATAATAATCATTCTAATCGCCATAATAACCATAAAAATCACAATAGCCGTAATAATCAGAATGGTGATCATAATAATCATACTAACAAGCCTAATAATCATAGTAACCATCATAATAACTACAACAACCATAAGAGTCGTAATAATAAACAGATTAATCATGGAAATAATCATAATAATCATTATTATAGACATAATAATCTTAATAAGCGTAATAACCATAATGATCTTAATGATGATCATAATATTCATCATAATTATACCAAGATCCATAATAATCATAGTATCCGTAATAATAAACATAACAAGCTTTGAAATAATCGTAATAACCGTTATACTAGCCAGAGTAACCATAATAATCATCATAACCATAATAAACATAATAATTATAATAATAAGCATAATAAACTTGGAAATAATCATAATAACCATTATGCTAGCCATAATAACCATAATAATCATAATAGGTATAATAATCATAATAGTCAAAATAATAACCATAATAAGGTTGGAAATAATCATAATAATCATTATAATAGACATAATAACCATAAAAATCACAATAACCATAATAATCTGCATGGTGATCCTAATAATCATACTAACAAGCCTAATATCATAGTAATAATCATAATAACTACAACAATCATAAGAGTCGTAATAATAAACAGAATAATCATGGAAATAATTTTAATAATCATTATTATAGACATAATAATCATAATAATCGTAATAACCATAACGATCTTAATGATGATCATAATATTCATCATAATTATACCAAGACCCATAATAATCATTGTAATCATAATAATAAACATAATAAGCTTTGAAACAATCATAATACCGTTATACTAGCCACAGCAACCATAATAATCATAATAATTTTAATAATAGTCATAATAAGCATGGAAATATTCATAATAACCATTATACTGGCCATAATAATCATAATAATCATAATAACTATAATAATTATAATGGTCATAATAATAACCATATAAACTTGGAAATAATCATAATTATCATTATACTAGCAATGATAGCCATAAAAATCATAATAGCCATAATATCTGAATCTTGATCATAATAATCATACTAGCAACAATAATAATCATAGTGATCATCATAATAACAACAATAATGATAATAATCATAGTAATCATTATACTACCTATAATAATCATAAGAGTCGTAATAATAAACAGAATAACCATGGAAATAATTTTAATAATCATTATTATAGACATAATAATCATAATAATCGTAATAACCCTAATGATCTTACTGATGATCGTAATACTCATCATAATTATACCAAGATCCATAATAATCATAGTAATCATAATAATAAACATAATAAGCCTTGAAATGATCATAATAACCGTTATACTAGCCATAGTAACCAGAATAATCATAATAACCATAATAATCATAATAATTATAATAATAGTCATAATAACCTTGGAAATAATCATAATAACCGTTATACTAGCAATAATAACAATAATAATCATAATAACTATAATAATCATAATAGTGATAATAATAACCATAATAACCTTGGAAATAACCATAATAATCATTCTAATAGCCATAGTAACCATAAAAATCACAATAGCCGTAATAATCAGAACGGTGATCATAATAATCATACTAACAAGCCTAATAATCATAGTAATCATCATAATAACTACAACAATCATAAGAGTCGTAATAATAAACATAATAATCATGGAAATAATCATAATAATCATTATTATAGACATAATAATCTTAATAAGCGTAATAACCATAATGATCTTAATGATGATCATAATATTCATTATAATTATACCAAGATCCATAATAATCATAGTATCCGTAATAATAAACATAACAAGCTTTGAAATAATCGTAATAACCGTTATACTGGCCAGAGTAACCATAATAATCATAATAACCATAATAAACGTAATAATTATAATAATAAGCATAATAAACTTGGAAATAATCATAATAACCATTATACTAGCCATAATAACCATAATAATCATAATAAGTATAATAATCATAATAGTCAAAATAATAACCATAATAAGCTTGGAAATAATCATAATAATCATTATAATAGACATAATAACCATAAAAATCACAATAGCCATAATAATCTGAATGGTGATCCTAATAATCATACTAACAAGCCTAATAATCATAGTAATAATCATAATAACTACAACAATCATAAGAGTCGTAATAATAAACAGAATAATCATGGAAATAATTTTAATAATCATTATTATAGACATAATAATCATAATAATCGTAATAACCATAATGATCTTAATGATGATCATAATATTCATCATAATTATACCAAGATCCCTAGTAATCATTGTAATCATAATAATAAACATAATAAGCTTTTAAATAATCATAATAACCGTTATACTAGCCACAGCAACCATAATAATCATAATAATTTTAATAATAGTCATAATAAGCATGGAAATATTCATAATAAACATTATACTGTCCATAATAATCATAATAATCATAATAACTATAATAGTCATAATAGTCATAATAATAACCGTAATAAACTTGGAAATAATCATATTTATCAGTATAATAGCAATAATAACCATAAAAATCATAATAGCCATAATAATCTGAATGTAGATCCTAATAATCATACTAACAACCATAATAATCATAGTGATCATCATAATAACTACAATAATCATAATAATCGTAATTGTAATGTTAATAAGTATAGCAATAATAACAATAATCATAGTAACCATAATAATTTTAATGATGATCATAATATCCATGATAATTATACCAAGATCCGTAATAATCATAATAATAATAATAATAACCCTAATGTGTTCGGAAATAATCATAATATACTTTATACTAGTCATAACAACCATAATAGTCATAATAGCCATAATAATCATAATAGTCGTAATAATAACCATAATGAACTTGGAAATAATCGTAATAATCATTACAATAGCCATAATAGCCATAAAAATCACAATAGCCATAATAATCTGAATGGTGATCATAATAATCATACTAACAACCATAATGATCATGGTAATCATCATAATAAACAGAATAGTCATGGAAATAACCTTAATAACCATTATTATTAACGTAATAACCATAATCATCGTAATAACCATAATGATCTTAATGATGACCATAATATTCATCATAATTATACCTAGACATATAATAATCAGAGTAATCATAATAATAAACATAATAAGCTTTGAAATAATCATAATAACCTTTATACTAGCCATAATAACCATAATAATCATAATAACTAGAATAATCATAATAGTCATAATAATCGCAATAACCATAATGATCTTAATGATGATCATGATATTCATCATAATTATACCAAGAACCATAATAATCATAGTAACCATAATAATAAACATAATAAGCTTTGAAATAATCATAATAACCGTTATACTAGCCATAGTAACCATAATAATCATAATAACCATAGTAATCATAATAATTATAATAATAACCATAATAAACTTGGAAATAATCACATTTATCATTAAAATAGCAATAATAACCATAAAAATCATAATAGCCATAATAATCTGAATGTTGATCATAATAATCATACTAACATCCATAATAATCATAGTGATCATCATAATAACTATAATAATCATAATAATCGTAATTGTAATGTTAATAAGCTTAGCAATAATCACAATAATCATAGTAACCGTAATAATCTTAATGACGATCATAATATCCATGATAATTATACCAAGATCCGTAATAATCATAATAATCGTAATAATAACCCTAATGGGTTCGGAAATAATCATAATATACATTATACTAGCCATAACAACCATAATGGTCATAATAGACATAATAATCATAATGGTCGTATTAATAACAATAATGAACTTGGAAATAATCGTAATAATCATTATAATAGTCGTAATATCCATAAAAATCACAATAGCCATAATAATCAGAATGGTGATCATAATAATCATACTAGCAACCATAATAATCATAGTAACCATACTTATAAACATAATAAGCTTTGAAATAATCATAATAACCGTTATACTAGCCACAGCAACCATAATAATCATAATAATTTTAATAATAGTCATAATAAGCATGGAAATATTCATAATAACCATTATACTGGCCATAATAATCATAATAATCATAATAACTTTAATAATTATAATGGTCATAATAATAACCATAATAAACTTGGAAATAATCATAATTATCATTATACTAGCAATGATAGCCATAAAAATCACAATAGCCATAATAATCTGAATGGTGATCCTAATAATCATACTAACAAGCCTAATAATCATAGTAATAATCATAATAACTACAACAATCATAAGAGTCGTAATAATAAACAGAATAACCATGGAAATAATTTTAATAATCATTATTATAGACATAATAATCATAATAATCGTAATAACCCTAATGATCTTACTGATGATCGTAATACTCATCATAATTATACCAAGATCCATAATAATCATAGTAATCATAATAATAAACATAATAAGCCTTGAAATGACCATAATAACCGTTATACTAGCCATAGTATCCAGAATAATCATAATAACCATAATAATCATAATAGTGATAATAATAACCATAATAAGCATCGAAATAACCATAATAATCACTCTAATCGCCATAATAACCATAAAAATCACAATAGCCGTAATAATCAGAATGGTGATCATAATAATCATACTAACAAGCCTAATAATCATAGTAATCATCATAGTAACTACAACAATCATAAGAGTCGTAATAATAAACAGATTAATCATGGAAATAATCATAATAATCATTATTATAGACATAATAATCTTAATAAGCGTAATAACCATAATGATCTTAATGATGATCATAATATTCATCATAATTATACCAAGATCCATAATAATCATAGTATCCGTAATAATAAACATAACAAGCTTTGAAATAATCGTAATAACCGTTATACTAGCCAGAGTAACCATAATAATCATAATAACCATAATAAACATAATAATTATAATAATAAGCATAATAAACTTGGAAATAATCATAATAACCTTTATACTAGCCATAATAACCATAATAATCATAATAAGTATAATAATCATAATAGTCAAAATAATAACCATAATAAGCTTGGAAATAATCATAATAATCATTATAATAGACATAATAACCATAAAAATCACAATAGCCATAATAATCTGTATGGTGATCCTAATAATCAGACTAACAAGCCTAATAATCATAGTAATCATCATAATAACTACAACAATCATAAGAGTCGTAATAATAAACAGAATAATCATGGAAATAATTTTAATAATCATTATTATAGACATAATAATCATAATAATCGTAATAACCATAACGATCTTAATGATGATCATAATATTCATCATAATTATACCAAGACCCATAATAATCATTGTAATCATAATAATAAACATAATAAGCTTTGAAACAATCATAATAACCGTTATACTAGCCACAGCAACCATAATAATCATAATAATTTTAATAATAGTCATAATAAGCATGGAAATATTCATAATAACCATTATACTGGCCATAATAATCATAATAATCATAATAACTATAATAATTATAATGGTCATAATAATAACCATAATAAACTTGGAAATAATCATAATTATCATTATACTAGCAATGATAGCCATAAAAATCATAATAGCCATAATAATCTGAATCTTGATCATAATAATCATACTAGCAACAATAATAATCATAGTGATCATCATAATAACAACAATAATGATAATAATCATAGTAATCATTATACTACCTATAATAATCATAAGAGTCGTAATAATAAACAGAATAACCATGGAAATAATTTTAATAATCATTATTATAGACATAATAATCATAATAATCGTAATAACCCTAATGATCTTACTGATGATCGTAATACTCATCATAATTATACCAAGATCCATAATAATCATAGTAATCATAATAATAAACATAATAAGCCTTGAAATGACCATAATAACCGTTATACTAGCCATAGTAACCAGAATAATCATAATAACCATAATAATCATAATAATTATAATAATAGTCATAATAACCTTGGAAATAATCATAATAACCGTTATACTAGCAATAATAACAATAATAATCATAATAACTATAATAATCATAATAGTGATAATAATAACCATAATAATCATTCTAATAGCCATAGTAACCATAAAAATCACAATAGCCGTAATAATCAGAACGGTGATCATAATAATCATACTAACAAGCCTAATAATCATAGTAATCATCATAATAACTACAACAATCATAAGAGTCGTAATAATAAACATAATAATCATGGAAATAATCATAATAATCATTATTATAGACATAATAATCTTAATAAGCGTAATAACCATAATGATCTTAATGATGATCATAATATTCATTATAATTATACCAAGATCCATAATAATCATAGTATCCGTAATAATAAACATAACAAGCTTTGAAATAATCGTAATAACCGTTATACTAGCCAGAGTAACCTTAATAATCATAATAACCATAATAAACATAATAATTATAATAATAAGCTTAATAAACTTGGAATTAATCATAATAACCATTATACTAGCCATAATAACCATAATAATCATAATAAGTATAATAATCATAATAGTCAAAATAATAACCATAATAAGCTTGGAAATAATCATAATAATCATTATAATAGACATAATAACCATAAAAATCACAATAGCCATAATAATCTGAATGGTGATCCTAATAATCATACTAACAAGCCTAATAATCATAGTAATAATCATAATAACTACAACAATCATAAGAGTCGTAATAATAAACAGAATAACCATGGAAATAATTTTAATAATCATTATTATAGACATAATAATCATAATAATCGTAATAACCCTAATGATCTTACTGATGATCGTAATACTCATCATAATTATACCAAGATCCATAATAATCATAGTAATCATAATAATAAACATAATAAGCCTTGAAATGACCATAATAACCGTTATACTAGCCATAGTATCCAGAATAATCATAATAACCATAATAATCATAATAGTGATAATAATAACCATAATAAGCATCGAAATAACCATAATAATCACTCTAATCGCCATAATAACCATAAAAATCACAATAGCCGTAATAATCAGAATGGTGATCATAATAATCATACTAACAAGCCTAATAATCATAGTAATCATCATAGTAACTACAACAATCATAAGAGTCGTAATAATAAACAGATTAATCATGGAAATAATCATAATAATCATTATTATAGACATAATAATCTTAATAAGCGTAATAACCATAATGATCTTAATGATGATCATAATATTCATCATAATTATACCAAGATCCATAATAATCATAGTATCCGTAATAATAAACATAACAAGCTTTGAAATAATCGTAATAACCGTTATACTAGCCAGAGTAACCATAATAATCATAATAACCATAATAATCATAATAATTATAATAATAAGCATAATAAACTTGGAAATAATCTAAATAACCATTATACTAGCCATAATAACCATAATAATCATAATAAGTATAATAATCATAATAGTCAAAATAATAACCATAATAAGCTTCGAAATAATCATAATAATCATTATAATAGACATAATAACCATAAAAATCAAAATAGCAATAATAATAATCTGAATGGTGATCATAATAATCATACTAACAAGCCTAATAATCATAGTAATCATCATAACAACTACAACAATCATAAGAGTCGTAATAATAAACAGAATAATCATGGAATCAATCATAGTAATCATTATTGTAGACATAATAATCTTAATAAGCGTAATAACCATAATGATCTTAATGATGATCATAATATTCATCATAATTATACCAAGATCCATAATAATCATAGTATCCGTAATAATAAACATAACAAGCTTTGAAATAATCGTAATAACCGTTATACTAGCCAGAGTAACCTTAATAATCATAATAACCATAATAAACATAATAATTATAATAATAAGCTTAATAAACTTGGAAATAATCATAATAACCATTATACTAGCCATAATAACCATAATAATCATAATAAGTATAATAATCATAATAGTCAAAATAATAACCATAATAAGCTTGGAAATAATCATAATAATCATTATAATAGACATAATAACCATAAAAATCACAATAGCCATAATAATCTGAATGGTGATCCTAATAATCATACTAACAAGCCTAATAATCATAGTAATAATCATAATAACTACAACAATCATAAGAGTCGTAATAATAAACAGAATAACCATGGAAATAATTTTAATAATCATTATTATAGACATAATAATCATAATAATCGTAATAACCCTAATGATCTTACTGATGATCGTAATACTCATCATAATTATACCAAGATCCATAATAATCATAGTAATCATAATAATAAACATAATAAGCCTTGAAATGACCATAATAACCGTTATACTAGCCATAGTATCCAGAATAATCATAATAACCATAATAATCATAATAGTGATAATAATAACCATAATAAGCATCGAAATAACCATAATAATCACTCTAATCGCCATAATAACCATAAAAATCACAATAGCCGTAATAATCAGAATGGTGATCATAATAATCATACTAACAAGCCTAATAATCATAGTAATCATCATAGTAACTACAACAATCATAAGAGTCGTAATAATAAACAGATTAATCATGGAAATAATCATAATAATCATTATTATAGACATAATAATCTTAATAAGCGTAATAACCATAATGATCTTAATGATGATCATAATATTCATCATAATTATACCAAGATCCATAATAATCATAGTATCCGTAATAATAAACATAACAAGCTTTGAAATAATCGTAATAACCGTTATACTAGCCAGAGTAACCATAATAATCATAATAACCATAATAAACATAATAATTATAATAATAAGCATAATAAACTTGGAAATAATCATAATAACCTTTATACTAGCCATAATAACCATAATAATCATAATAAGTATAATAATCATAATAGTCAAAATAATAACCATAATAAGCTTGGAAATAATCATAATAATCATTATAATAGACATAATAACCATAAAAATCACAATAGCCATAATAATCTGTATGGTGATCCTAATAATCAGACTAACAAGCCTAATAATCATAGTAATCATCATAATAACTACAACAATCATAAGAGTCGTAATAATAAACAGAATAATCATGGAAATAATTTTAATAATCATTATTATTGACATAATAATCATAATAACCGTAATAACCATAATGATCTTAATGATGATCATAATATTCATCATAATTATACCAAGATCCATAATAATCATTGTAATCATAATAATAAACATAATAAGCTTTGAAATAATCATAATAACCGTTATACTAGCCACAGCAACCATAATAATCATAATAATTTTAATAATAGTCATAATAAGCATGGAAATATTCATAATAACCATTATACTGGCCATAATAATCATAATAATCATAATAACTATAATAATTATAATGGTCATAATAATAACCATAATAAACTTGGAAATAATCATAATTATCATTATACTAGCAATGATAGCCATAAAAATCATAATAGCCATAATAATCTGAATCTTGATCATAATAATCATACTAGCAACAATAATAATCATAGTGATCATCATAATAACAACAATAATCATAATAATCATAGTAATCATTATACTACCTATAATAATCATAAGAGTCGTAATAATAAACAGAATAACCATGGAAATAATTTTAATAATCATTATTATAGACATAATAATCATAATAATCGTAATAACCCTAATGATCTTACTGATGATCGTAATACTCATCATAATTATACCAAGATCCATAATAATCATAGTAATCATAATAATAAACATAATAAGCCTTGAAATGACCATAATAACCGTTATACTAGCCATAGTAACCAGAATAATCATAATAACCATAATAATCATAATAATTATAATAATAGTCATAATAACCTTGGAAATAATCATAATAACCGTTATACTAGCAATAATAACAATAATAATCATAATAACTATAATAATCATAATAGTGATAATAATAACCATAATAACCTTGGAAATAACCATAATAATCATTCTAATAGCCATAGTAACCATAAAAATCACAATAGCCGTAATAATCAGAACGGTGATCATAATAATCATACTAACAAGCCTAATAATCATAGTAATCATCATAATAACTACAACAATCATAAGAGTCGTAATAATAAACATAATAATCATGGAAATAATCATAATAATCATTATTATAGACATAATAATCTTAATAAGCGTAATAACCATAATGATCTTAATGATGATCATAATATTCATCATAATTATACCAAGATCCACAATAATCATAGTATCCGTAATAATAAACATAACAAGCTTTGAAATAATCGTAATAACCGTTATACTGGCCAGAGTAACCATAATAATCATAATAACCATAATAAACGTAATAATTATAATAATAAGCATAATAAACTTGGAAATAATCATAATAACCATTATACTAGCCATAATAACCATAATAATCATAATAAGTATAATAATCATAATAGTCAAAATAATAACCATAATAAGCTTGGAAATAATCATAATAATCATTATAATAGACATAATAACCATAAAAATCACAATAGCCATAATAATCTGAATGGTGATCCTAATAATCATACTAACAAGCCTAATAATCATAGTAATAATCATAATAACTACAACAATCATAAGAGTCGTAATAATAAACAGAATAATCATGGAAATAATTTTAATAATCATTATTATAGACATAATAATCATAATAATCGTAATAACCATAATGATCTTAATGATGATCATAATATTCATCATAATTATACCAAGATCCCTAGTAATCATTGTAATCATAATAATAAACATAATAAGCTTTTAAATAATCATAATAACCGTTATACTAGCCACAGCAACCATAATAATCATAATAATTTTAATAATAGTCATAATAAGCATGGAAATATTCATAATAAACATTATACTGTCCATAATAATCATAATAATCATAATAACTATAATAGTCATAATAGTCATAATAATAACCGTAATAAACTTGGAAATAATCATATTTATCAGTATAATAGCAATAATAACCATAAAAATCATAATAGCCATAATAATCTGAATGTAGATCCTAATAATCATACTAACAACCATAATAATCATAGTGATCATCATAATAACTACAATAATCTTAATAATCGTAATTGTAATGTTAATAAGTATAGCAATAATAACAATAATCATAGTAACCATAATAATTTTAATGATGATCATAATATCCATGATAATTATACCAAGATCCGTAATAATCATAATAATAATAATAATAACCCTAATGTGTTCGGAAATAATCATAATATACTTTATACTAGTCATAACAACCATAATAGTCATAATAGCCATAATAATCATAATAGTCGTAATAATAACCATAATGAACTTGGAAATAATCGTAATAATCATTACAATAGCCATAATAGCCATAAAAATCACAATAGCCATAATAATCTGAATGGTGATCATAATAATCATACTAACAACCATAATGATCATGGTAATCATCATAATAAACAGAATAGTCATGGAAATAACCTTAATAACCATTATTATTAACGTAATAACCATAATCATCGTAATAACCATAATGATCTTAATGATGACCATAATATTCATCATAATTATACCTAGACATATAATAATCAGAGTAATCATAATAATAAACATAATAAGCTTTGAAATAATCATAATAACCTTTATACTAGCCATAATAACCATAATAATCATAATAACTAGAATAATCATAATAGTCATAATAATCGCAATAACCATAATGATCTTAATGATGATCATGATATTCATCATAATTATACCAAGAACCATAATAATCATAGTAACCATAATAATAAACATAATAAGCTTTGAAATAATCATAATAACCGTTATACTAGCCATAGTAACCATAATAATCATAATAACCATAGTAATCATAATAATTATAATAATAACCATAATAAACTTGGAAATAATCACATTTATCATTAAAATAGCAATAATAACCATAAAAATCATAATAGCCATAATAATCTGAATGTTGATCATAATAATCATACTAACATCCATAATAATCATAGTGATCATCATAATAACTATAATAATCATAATAATCGTAATTGTAATGTTAATAAGCTTAGCAATAATCACAATAATCATAGTAACCGTAATAATCTTAATGACGATCATAATATCCATGATAATTATACCAAGATCCGTAATAATCATAATAATCGTAATAATAACCCTAATGGGTTCGGAAATAATCATAATATACATTATACTAGCCATAACAACCATAATGGTCATAATAGACATAATAATCATAATAGTCGTATTAATAACAATAATGAACTTGGAAATAATCGTAATAATCATTATAATAGTCGTAATATCCATAAAAATCACAATAGCCATAATAATCAGAATGGTGATCATAATAATCATACTAGCAACCATAATAATCATAGTAACCATACTTATAAACATAATAAGCTTTGAAATAATCATAATAACCGTTATACTAGCCACAGCAACCATAATAATCATAATAATTTTAATAATAGTCATAATAAGCATGGAAATATTCATAATAACCATTATACTGGCCATAATAATCATAATAATCATAATAACTTTAATAATTATAATGGTCATAATAATAACCATAATAAACTTGGAAATAATCATAATTATCATTATACTAGCAATGATAGCCATAAAAATCATAATAGCCATAATAATCTGAATCTTGATCATAATAATCATACTAACAACAATAATAATCATAGTGATCATCATAATAACTACAATAATCATAATAATCATAGTAATCATTATACTACCTATAATAATCATAAGAGTCGTAATAATAAACAGAATAACCATGGAAATAATTTTAATAATCATTATTATAGACATAATAATCATAATAAACGTAATAACCCTAATGATCTTACTGATGATCGTAATACTCATCATAATTATACCAAGATCCATAATAATCATAGTAATCATTATACTACCTATAATAATCATAAGAGTCGTAATAATAAACAGAATAACCATGGAAATAATTTTAATAATCATTATTATAGACATAATAATCATAATAAACGTAATAACCCTAATGATCTTACTGATGATCGTAATACTCATCATAATTATACCAAGATCCATAATAATCATAGTAATCATAATAATAAACATAATAAGCCTTGAAATGATCATAATAACCGTTATACTAGCCATAGTAACCAGAATAATCATAATAACCATAATAATCATAATAATTATAATAATAACCATAATAAGCTTGGAAATAATCATAATAACCATTATACTAGCCATTATAACAATAATAATCATAATAACTATAATAATCATAATAGTGATAATAATAACCATAATAACCTTGGAAATAACCATAATAATCATTCTAATAGCCATAGTAACCATAAAAATCACAATAGCCGTAATAATCAGAATGGTGATCATAATAATCATACTAACAAGCCTAATAATCATAGTAATCATCATAATAACTACAACAATCATAAGAGTCGTAATAATAAACAGAATAATCATGGAAATAATCATAATAATCATTATTATAGACATAATAATCTTAATAAGCGTAATAACCATAATGATCTTAATGATGATCATAATATTCATCATAATTATACCAAGATCCATAATAATCATAGTATCCGTAATAATAAACATAACAAGCTTTGAAATAATCGTAATAACCGTTATACTAGCCAGAGTAACCATAATAATCATAATAACCATAATAAACATAATAATTATAATAATAAGCATAATAAACTTGGAAATAATCATAATAACCATTATGCTAGCCATAATAACCATAATAATCATAATAGGTATAATAATCATAATAGTCAAAATAATAACCATAATAAGGTTGGAAATAATCATAATAATCACTATAATAGACATAATAACCATAAAAGTCACAATAACCATAATAATCTGAATGGTGATCCTAATAATCATACTAACAAGCCTAATAATCATAGTAATAATCATAATAACTACAACAATCATAAGAGTCGTAATAATAAACAGAATAATCATGGAAATAATTTTAATAATCATTATTATAGACATAATAATCATAATAATCGTAATAACCATAATGATCTTAATGATGATCATAATATTCATCATAATTATACCAAGACCCATAATAATCATTGTAATCATAATAATAAACATAATAAGCTTTGAAATAATCATAACAACCGTTATACTAGCCACAGCAACCATAATAATCATAATAATTTTAATAATAGTCATAATAAGCATGGAAATATTCATAATAACCATTATACTGGCCATAATAATCATAATAATCATAATAACTATAATAATTATAATGGTCATAATAATAACCATAATAAACTTGGAAATAATCATAATTATCATTATACTAGCAATGATAGCCATAAAAATCATAATAGCCATAATAATCTGAGTCTTGATCATAATAATCATACAAACAACAATAATAATCATAGTGATCATCATAATAACAACAATAATCATAATAATCATAGTAATCATTATACTACCTATAATAATCATAAGAGTCGTAATAATGAACAGAATAACCATGGAAATAGTTTTAATAATCATTATTATAGACATAATAATAATAATAATCGTAATAACCCCAATGATCTTACTGATGATCGTAATACTCATCATAATTATACCAAGATCCATAATAATCATAGTAATCATAATAATAAACATAATAAGCCTTGAAATGATCATAATAACCGTTATACTAGCCATAGTAACCAGAATAATCATAATAACCATAATAATCATAATAATTATAATAATAACCATAATAAGCTTGGAAATAATCATAATAACCATTATACTAGCCATTATAACAATAATAATCATAATAACTATAATAATCATAATAGTGATAATAATAACCATAATAACCTTGGAAATAACCATAATAATCATTCTAATAGCCATAGTAACCATAAAAATCACAATAGCCGTAATAATCAGAATGGTGATCATAATAATCATACTAACAAGCCTAATAATCATAGCAATAATCATAATAACTACAACAATCATAAGAATCGTAATAATAAACAGAATAATCATGGAATCAATCATAGTAATCATTATTGTAGACATAATAATCTTAATAAGCGTAATAACCATAAAGATCTTAATGATGATCATAATATTCATCATAATTATACCAAGATCCATAATAATCATAGTATCCGTAATAATAAACATAACAAGCTTTGAAATAATCGTAATAACCGTTATACTAGCCAGAGTAACCATAATAATCATAATAACCATAATAAACATAATAATTATAATAATAAGCATAATAAACTTGGAAATAATCATAATAACCTTTATACTAGCCATAATAACCATAATAATCATAATAAGAATAATAATCATAATAGTCAAAATAATAACCATAATAAGCATCGAAATAACCATAATAATCATTCTAATCGCCGTAATAACCATAAAAATCACAATAGCCGTAATAATCAGAATGGTGATCATAATAATCATACTAACAAGCCTAATAATCATAGTAATCATCATAATAACTACAACAATCATAAGAGTCGTAATAATAAACAGATTAATCATGGTAATAATCATAATAATCATTATTATAGACATAATAATCATAATAATCGTAATAACCATAATGATCTTAATGATGATCATAATATTCATCATAATTATACCAAGATCCATAATAATCAGTGTAATCATAATAATAAACATAATAAGCTTTTAAATAATCATAATAACCGTTATACTAGCCACAGCAACCATAATAATCATAATAATTTTAATAATAGTCATAATAAGCATGGAAATATTCATAATAACCATTATACTGGCCATAATAATCCTAATAATCATAATAACTATAGTAATTATAATGGTCATAATAATAACCATAACAAACTTGGAAATAATCATAATTATCATTATACTAGCAATGATAGCCATAAAAATCATAATAGCCATAATAATCTGAATCTTGATCATAATAACCATACTAACAACAATAATAATCATAGTGATCATCATAATAACAACAATAATCATAATAATCATAGTAATCATTATACTACCTATAATAATCATAAGAGTCGTAATAATGAACAGAATAACCATGGAAATAGTTTTAATAATCATTATTATAGACATAATAATAATAATAATCGTAATAACCCTAATGATCTTACTGATGATCATAATACTCATCATAATTATACCAAGATCCATAATAATCATTGTAATCATAATAATAAACATAATAAGCCTTGAAATGATCATAATAACCGTTATACTAGCCATAGTAACCAGAATAATCATAATAACCATAATAATCATAATAATTATAATAATAACCATAATAAGCTTGGAAATAATCATAATAACCATTATACTAGCCATTATAACAATAATAATCATAATAACTATAATAATCATAATAGTGATAATAATAACCATAATAACCTTGGAAATAACCATAATAATCATTCTAATAGCCATAGTAACCATAAAAATCACAATAGCCGTAATAATCAGAATGGTGATCATAATAATCATACTAACAAGCCTAATAATCATAGTAATAATCATAATAACTACAACAATCATAAGAATCGTAATAATAAACAGAATAATCATGGAATCAATCATAGTAATCATTATTGTAGACATAATAATCTTAATAAGCGTAATAACCATAAAGATCTTAATGATGAGCATAATATTCATCATAATTATACCAAGATCCATAATAATCATAGTATCCGTAATAATAAACATAACAAGCTTTGAAATAATCGTAATAACCGTTATACTAGCCAGAGTAACCATAATAATCATAATAACCATAATAAACATAATAATTATAATAATAAGCATAATAAACTTGGAAATAATCATAATAACCTTTATACTAGCCATAATAACCATAATAATCATAATAAGTATAATAATCATAATAGTCAAAATAATAACCATAATAAGCATCGAAATAACCATAATAATCATTCTAATCGCCATAATAACCATAAAAATCACAATAGCCGTAATAATCAGAATGGTGATCATAATAATCATACTAACAAGCCTAATAATCATAGTAATCATCATAATAACTACAACAATCATAAGAGTCGTAATATTAAACAGATTAATCATGGAAATAATCATAATAATCATTATTATAGACATAATAATCATAATAATCGTAATAACCATAATGATCTTAATGATGATCATAATATTCATCATAATTATACCAAGATCCATAATAATCAGTGTAATCATAATAATAAACATAATAAGCTTTTAAATAATCATGATAACCGTTATACTAGCCACAGCAACCATAATAATCATAATAATTTTAATAATAGTCATAATAGGCATGGAAATATTCATAATGACCATTATACTGGCCATAATAATCATAATAATCATAATAACTATAATAATTATAATGGTCATAATAATAACCATAACAAACTTGGAAATAATCATAATTATCATTATACTAGCAATGATAGCCATAAAAATCATAATAGCCATAATAATCTGAATCTTGATCATAATAACCATACTAACAACAATAATAATCATAGTGATCATCATAATAACAACAATAATCATAATAATCATAGTAATCATTATACTACCTATAATAATCATAAGAGTCGTAATAATGAACAGAATAACCATGGAAATAGTTTTAATAATCATTATTATAGACATAATAATAATAATAATCGTAATAACCCTAATGATCTTACTGATGATCATAATACTCATCATAATTATACCAAGATCCATAATAATCATTGTAATCATAATAATAAACATAATAAGCCTTGAAATGATCATAATAACCGTTATACTAGCCATAGTAACCAGAATAATCATAATAACCATAATAATCATAATAATTATAATAATAACCATAATAAGCTTGGAAATAATCATAATAACCATTATACTAGCCATTATAACAATAATAATCATAATAACTATAATAATCATAATAGTGATAATAATAACCATAATAACCTTGGAAATAACCATAATAATCATTCTAATAGCCATAGTAACCATAAAAATCACAATAGCCGTAATAATCAGAATGGTGATCATAATAATCATACTAACAAGCCTAATAATCATAGTAATAATCATAATAACTACAACAATCATAAGAATCGTAATAATAAACAGAATAATCATGGAATCAATCATAGTAATCATTATTGTAGACATAATAATCTTAATAAGCGTAATAACCATAAAGATCTTAATGATGAGCATAATATTCATCATAATTATACCAAGATCCATAATAATCATAGTATCCGTAATAATAAACATAACAAGCTTTGAAATAATCGTAATAACCGTTATACTAGCCAGAGTAACCATAATAATCATAATAACCATAATAAACATAATAATTATAATAATAAGCATAATAAACTTGGAAATAATCATAATAACCTTTATACTAGCCATAATAACCATAATAATCATAATAAGTATAATAATCATAATAGTCAAAATAATAACCATAATAAGCATCGAAATAACCATAATAATCATTCTAATCGCCATAATAACCATAAAAATCACAATAGCCGTAATAATCAGAATGGTAATCATAATAATCATACTAACAAGCCTAATAATCATAGTAATCATCATAATAACTACAACAATCATAAGAGTCGTAATATTAAACAGATTAATCATGGAAATAATCATAATAATCATTATTATAGACATAATAATCATAATAATCGTAATAACCATAATGATCTTAATGATGATCATAATATTCATCATAATTATACCAAGATCCATAATAATCAGTGTAATCATAATAATAAACATAATAAGCTTTTAAATAATCATGATAACCGTTATACTAGCCACAGCAACCATAATAATCATAATAATTTTAATAATAGTCATAATAAGCATGGAAATATTCATAATGACCATTATACTGGCCATAATAATCATAATAATCATAATAACTATAATAATTATAATGGTCATAATAATAACCATAACAAACTTGGAAATAATCATAATTATCATTATACTAGCAATGATAGCCATAAAAATCATAATAGCCATAATAATCTGAATCTTGATCATAATAATCATACTAACAACAATAATAATCATAGTGATCATCATAATAACAACAATAATCATAATAATCATAGTAATCATTATACTACCTATAATAATCATAAGAGTCGTAATAATAAACAGAATAACCATGGAAATAATTTTAATAATCATTATTATAGACATAATAATAATAATAATCGTAATAACCCTAATGATCTTACTGATGATCGTAATACTCATCATAATTATACCAAGATCCATAATAATCATAGTAATCATAATAATAAACATAATAAGCCTTGAAATGATCATAATAACCGTTATACTAGCCATAGTAACCGGAATAATCATAATAACCATACTAATCATAATAATTATAATAATAACCATAATAAGCTTAGAAATAATCATAATAACCATTATACTAGCCATTATAACAATAATAATCATAATAACTATAATAATCATAGTAGTGATAATAATAACCATAATAACCTTGGAAATAACCATAATAATCATTCTAATAGCCATAGTAACCATAAAAATCACAATAGCCGTAATAATCAGAACGGTGATCATAATAATCATACTAACAAGCCAAATAATCATAGTAATCATCATAATAACTACAACAACCATAAGAGTCGTAATAATAAACAGATTAATCATGGAAATAATCATAATAATCATTATTATAGACATAATAATCTTAATAAGCGTAATAACCATAATGATCTTAATGATGATCATAATATTCATCATAATTATACCAAGATCCATAATAATCATAGTATCCGTAATAATAAACATAACAAGCTTTGAAATAATCGTAATAACCGTTATACTAGCCAGAGTAACCATAATAATCATAATAACCATAATAAACATAATAATTATAATAATAAGCATAATAAACTTGGAAATAATCATAATAACCATTATGCTAGCCATAAATAACCATAATAATCATAATAGGTATAATAATCATAATAGTCAAAATAATAACCATAATAAGGTTGGAAATAATCATAATAATCATTATAATAGACATAATAACCATAAAAATCACAATAACCATAATAATCTGAATGGTGATCCTAATAATCATACTAACAAGCCTAATAATCATAGTAATAATCATAATAACTACAACAATCATAAGAGTCGTAATAATAAACAGAATAATCATGGAAATAATTTTAATAATCATTATTATAGACATAATAATCATAATAATCGTAATAACCATAATGATCTTAATGATGATCATAATATTCATCATAATTATACCAAGACCCATAATAATCATTGTAATCATAATAATAAACATAATAAGCTTTGAAATAATCATAACAACCGTTATACTAGCCACAGCAACCATAATAATCATAATAATTTTAATAATAGTCATAATAAGCATGGAAATATTCATAATAACCATTATACTGTCCATAATAATCATAATAATCATAATAACTATAATAATTATAATGGTCATAATAATAACCATAACAAACTTGGAAATAATCATAATTATCATTATACTAGCAATGATAGCCATAAAAATCATAATAGCCATAATAATCTGAAATCTTGATCATAATAACCATACTAACAACAATAATAATCATAGTGATCATCATAATAACAACAATAATCATAATAATCATAGTAATCATTATACTACCTATAATAATCATAAGAGTCGTAATAATAAACAGAATAACCATGGAAATAATTTTAATAATCATTATTATAGACATAATAATAATAATAATCGTAATAACCCTAATGATCTTACTGATGATCGTAATAAATCATAATTATACCAAGATACATAATAATCATAGTAATCATAATAATAAACATAATAAGCCTTGAAATGATCATAATAACCGTTATACTAGCCATAGTAACCGGAATAATCATAATAACCATACTAATCATAATAATTATAATAATAACCATAATAAGCTTGGAAATAATCATAATAACCATTATACTAGCCATTATAACAATAATAATCATAATAACTATAATAATCATAGTAGTGATAATAATAACCATAATAACCTTGGAAATAACCATAATAATCATTCTAATAGCCATAGTAACCATAAAAATCACAATAGCCGTAATAATCGGAACGGTGATCATAATAATCATACTAACAAGCCAAATAATCATAGTAATCATCATAATAACTACAACAATCATAAGAATCGTAATAATAAACGGAATAATCATGGAATCAATCATAGTAATCATTATTGTAGACATAATAATCTTAATAAGCGTAATAACCATAAAGATCTTAATGATGACCATAATATTCATCATAATTATACCAAGATCCATAATAATCATTGTAATCATAATAATAAACATAATAAGGTTTGAAATAATCGTAATAACCGTTATAATAGCCATAGCAACCATAATGATCATAATAACCATAATAATCATAATAATTATAATCATAGCCATAATAAGCATGGGAAATATTCATAACAACCATTATACTAGCCATAATAATCAGAATAATCATAATAACTATAATAATCATAATAGTGATAATAATAACCATAATAAGCATCGAAATAACCATAATAATCATTCTAATCGCCATAATAACCATAAAAATCACAATAGCCGTAATAATCAGAATGGTGATCATAACAATCATACTAACAAGCCTAATAATCATAGTAATCATCATAATAATTACAACAATCATAAGAGTCGTAATAATAAACAGAATAATCATGGAAATGATTTTAATAATCATTATTATAGACATAATAATCATAATAATCGTAATAACCATAATGATCTTACTGATGATCGTAATACTCATCATAATTAGACCAAGATCCATAATAATCATAGTAATCATAATAATAAACATAATAAGCCTTGAAATGATCATAATAACCGTTATACTAGCCATAGTAAACCAGAATAATCATAATAACCATAATAATCATAATAATTATAATAATAGTCATAATAACCTTGGAAATAATCATAATAACCGTTATACTAGCAATAATAACAATAATAATCATCATAACTATAATAACCATAATAGTGATAATAATAACCATAATAAGCATCGAAATAACCATAATAATCATTCTAATCGCCATAATAACCATAAAAATCACAATAGCCGTAATAATCAGAATGGTGATCATAATAATCATACTAACAAGCCTAATAATCATAGTAATCATCATAATAACTACAACAACCATAAGAGTCGTAATAATAAACAGATTAATCATGGAAATAATCATAATAATCATTATTATAGACATAATAATCTTAATAAGCGTAATAACCATAATGATCTTAATGATGATCATAATATTCATCATAATTATACCAAGATCCATAATAATCATAGTATCCGTAATAATAAACATAACAAGCTTTGAAATAATCGTAATAACCGTTATACTAGCCAGAGTAACCTTAATAATCATAATAACCATAATAAACATAATAATTATAATAATAAGCATAATAAACTTGGAAAATAATCATAATAACCATTATACTAGCCATAATAACCATAATAATCATAATAAGTATAATAATCATAATAGTCAAAGTAATAACCATAATAAGCTTGGAAATAATCATAATAATCATTATAATAGACATAATAACCATAAAAATCACAATAGCCATAATAATCTGAATGGTGATCCTAATAATCATACTAACAAGCCTAATAATCATAGTAATCATCATAATAACTACAACAATCATAAGAATCGTAATAATAAACAGAATAATCATGGAATCAATCATAATAATCATTATTGTAGACATAATAATCGTAATAAGCGTAATAACGATAAAGATCTTAATGATGATCATAATATTCATCATAATTATACCAAGATCCATCATAATCATTGTAATCATAATAATAAACATAATAAGCTTTGAAATAATCATAATAACCGTTATAATAGCCATAGCAAACGTAATAATCATAATAATTATAATCATAGCCATAATAAGCATGGAAATATTCATAATAACCATTATACTAGCCATAATAATCAGAATAATCATAATAAGTATAATAATCATAATAGTGATAATAATAACCATAATTAGCTCCGAAATAACCTTAATAATCATTCTAATCGCCATAATAACCATAAAAATCACATTAGCCGTAATAATCAGAATGGTGATCATAATAATCATACTAACAAGCCTAATAATCATAGTAATCATCATAATAACAACAACAATCATAAGAGTCGTAATAATAAACAGAATAATCATGGAAATAATCATAATAATCATTATTATAGACATAATAATCTTAATAAGCGTAATAACCATAATGATCTTAATGATGATCATAATATTCATCATAATTATAGCAAGATCCATAATAATCATAGTATCCGTAATAATAAACATAACAAGCTTTGAAATAATCGTAATAACCGTTATACTAGCCAGAGTAACCATAATAATCATAATAACCATAATAATCATAATAATTATAATAATAAGCATAATAAACTTGGAAATAATCTAAATAACCATTATACTAGCCATAATAACCATAATAATCATAATAAGTATAATAATCATAATAGTCAAAATAATAACCATAATAAGCTTTGAAATAATCATAATAACCGTTATACTAGCCACAGCAACCATAATAATCATAATAATTTTAATAATAGTCATAATAAGCATGGAAATATTCATAATAACCATTATACTGGCCATAATAATCATAATAATCATAATAACTATAATAATTATAATGGTCATAATAATAACCATAATAAACTTGGAAATAATCATAATTATCGTTATACTAGCAATGATAGCCATAAAAATCATAATAGCCATAATAATCTGAGTCTTGATCATAATAATCATACTAACAACAATAATAATCATAGTGATCATCATAATAACAACAATAATCATAATAATCATAGTAATTATTATACTACCTATAATAATCATAAGAGTCGTAATAATGAACAGAATAACCATGGAAATAGTTTTAATAATCATTATTATAGACATAATAATAATAATAATCGTAATAACCCTAATGATCTTACTGATGATCATAATACTCATCATAATTATACCAAGATCCATAATAATCATAGTAATCATAATAATAAACATAATAAGCCTTGAAATGATCATAATAACCGTTATACTAGCCATAGTAACCAGAATAATCATAATAACCATAATAATCATAATAATTATAATAATAACCATAATAAGCTTGGAAATAATCATAATAACCATTATACTAGCCATTATAACAATAATAATCATAATAACTATAATAATCATAATAGTGATAATAATAACCATAATAACCTTGGAAATAACCATAATAATCATTCTAATAGCCATTGTAACCATAAAAATCACAATAGCCGTAATAATCAGAATGGTGATCATAATAATCATACTAACAAGCCTAATAATCATAGTAATAATCATAATAACTACAACAATCATAAGAATCGTAATAATAAACAGACTAATCATGGAATCAATCATAGTAATCATTATTGTAGACATAATAATCTTAATAAGCGTAATAACCATAAAGATCTTAATGATGAGCATAATATTCATCATAATTATACCAAGATCCATAATAATCATAGTATCCGTAATAATAAACATAACAAGCTTTGAAATAATCGTAATAACCGTTATACTAGCCAGAGTAACCATAATAATCATAATAACCATAATAAACATAATAATTATAATAATAAGCATAATAAACTTGGAAATAATCATAATAACCTTTATACTAGCCATAATAACCATAATAATCATAATAAGTATAATAATCATAATAGTCAAAATAATAACCATAATAAGCTTCGAAATAATCATAATAATCATTATAATAGACATAATAACCATAAAAATCACAATAGCAATAATAATAATATGAATGGTGATCATAATAATCATACTAACAAGCCTAATAATCATAGTAATCATCATAATAACTACAACAATCATAAGAGTCGTAAAAATAAACAGAATAATCCTGGAAATAATTTTAATAATCATTATTATAGACATAATAATCATAATAATCGTAATAACCATAATGATCTTAATGATGATCATAATATTCATCATAATTATACCAAGATCCATAATAATCATTGTAACCATAATAATAAACATTATAAGCTTTGAAATAATCATAATAACCGTTATACAAGAGATAGCACCCATAATAATCATAATAACCATAATAACCATAATAATTATAATAATAGTCATAATAACCTTGGAAATAATCATAATAACCGTTATACTAGCAATAATAACAATAATAATCATAATAACTATAATAATCATAATAGTGATAATAATAACCATAATAACCTTGGAAATAACCATAATAATAATTCTAATAGCCATAGTAACCATAAAAATCACAATAGCCGTAATAATCAGAATGGTGATCATAATAATCATACTAACAAGCCTAATAATCATAGTAATCATCATAATAACTACAACAATCATAAGAATCGTAATAATAAACAGAATAATCATGGAATCAATCATAATAATCATTATTGTAGACATAATAATCGTAATAAGCGTAATAACGATAAAGATCTTAATGATGATCATAATATTCATCATAATTATACCAAGATCCATAATAATCATAGTATCCGTAATAATAAACATAACAAGCTTTGAAATAATCGTAATAACCGTTATACTAGCCAGAGTAACCATAATAATCATAATAACCATAATAATCATAATAATTATAATAATAAGCATAATAAACTTGGAAATAATCTAAATAACCATTATACTAGCCATAATAACCATAATAATCATAATAAGTATAATAATCATAATAGTCAAAATAATAACCATAATAAGCTTTGAGATAATCATAATAACCGTTATACTAGCCACAGCAACCATAATAATCATAATAATTTTAATAATAGTCATAATAAGCATGGAAATATTCATAATAACCATTATACTGGCCATAATAATCATAACAATCATAATAACTATAATAATTATAATGGTCATAATAATAACCATAATAAACTTGGAAATAATCATAATTATCATTATACTAGCAATGATAGCCATAAAAATCATAATAGCCATAATAATCTGAGTCTTGATCATAATAATCATACAAACAACAATAATAATCATAGTGATCATCATAATAACAACAATAATCATAATAATCATAGTAATCATTATACTACCTATAATAATCATAAGAGTCGTAATAATGAACAGAATAACCATGGAAATAGTTTTAATAATCATTATTATAGACATAATAATAATAATAATCGTAATAACCCCAATGATCTTACTGATGATCGTAATACTCATCATAATTATACCAAGATCCATAATAATCATAGTAATCATAATAATAAACATAATAAGCCTTGAAATGATCATAATAACCGTTATACTAGCCATAGTAACCAGAATAATCATAATAACCATAATAATCATAATAATTATAATAATAACCATAATAAGCTTGGAAATAATCATAATAACCATTATACTAGCCATTATAACAATAATAATCATAATAACTATAATAATCATAATAGTGATAATAATAACCATAATAACCTTGGAAATAACCATAATAATCATTCTAATAGCCATAGTAACCATAAAAATCACAATAGCCGTAATAATCAGAATGGTGATCATAATAATCATACTAACAAGCCTAATAATCATAGCAATAATCATAATAACTACAACAATCATAAGAATCGTAATAATAAACAGAATAATCATGGAATCAATCATAGTAATCATTATTGTAGACATAATAATCTTAATAAGCGTAATAACCATAAAGATCTTAATGATGATCATAATATTCATCATAATTATACCAAGATCCATAATAATCATTGTAATCATAATAATAAACATAATAAGGTTTGAAATAATCGTAATAACCGTTATAATAGCCATAGCAACCATAATGATCATAATAACCATAATAATCATAATAATTATAATCATAGCCATAATAAGCATGGAAATATTCATAACAACCATTATACTAGCCATAATAATCAGAATAATCATAATAACTATAATAATCATAATAGTGATAATAATAACCATAATAAGCATCGAAATAACCATAATAATCATTCTAATCGCCATAATAACCATAAAAATCACAATAGCCGTAATAATCAGAATGGTGATCATAATAATCATACTAACAAGCCTAATAACCATAGTAATCATCATAATAATTACAACAATCATAAGAGTCGTAATAATAAACAGAATAATCATGGAAATGATTTTAATAATCATTATTATAGACATAATAATCATAATAATCGTAATAACCATAATGATCTTACTGATGATCGTAATACTCATCATAATTAGACCAAGATCCATAATAATCATAGTAATCATAATAATAAACATAATAAGCCTTGAAATGATCATAATAACCGTTATACTAGCCATAGTAACCAGAATAATCATAATA
The DNA here is from genome assembly GCF_051401765.1 of Calliopsis andreniformis. Lineage (NCBI taxonomy): Eukaryota > Metazoa > Arthropoda > Insecta > Hymenoptera > Andrenidae > Calliopsis > Calliopsis andreniformis. Next base: position 383,204 of record NW_027480616.1, on the reverse strand, counting down.
ACCATAATAATCATAATAATTATAATAATAGTCATAATAACCTTGGAAATAATCATAATAACCGTTATACTAGCAATAATAACAATAATAATCATCATAACTATAATAACCATAATAGTGATAATAATAACCATAATAAGCATCGAAATAACCATAATAATCATTCTAATCGCCATAATAACCATAAAAATCACAATAGCCGTAATAATCAGAATGGTGATCATAATAATCATACTAACAAGCCTAATAATCATAGTAATCATCATAATAACTACAACAACCATAAGAGTCGTAATAATAAACAGATTAATCATGGAAATAATCATAATAATCATTATTATAGACATAATAATCTTAATAAGCGTAATAACCATAATGATCTTAATGATGATCATAATATTCATCATAATTATACCAAGATCCATAATAATCATAGTATCCGTAATAATAAACATAACAAGCTTTGAAATAATCGTAATAACCGTTATACTAGCCAGAGTAACCTTAATAATCATAATAACCATAATAAACATAATAATTATAATAATAAGCATAATAAACTTGGAAATAATCATAATAACCATTATACTAGCCATAATAACCATAATAATCATAATAAGTATAATAATCATAATAGTCAAAATAATAACCATAATAAGCTTGGAAATAATCATAATAATCATTATAATAGACATAATAACCATAAAAATCACAATAGCCATAATAATCTGAATGGTGATCCTAATAATCATACTAACAAGCCTAATAATCATAGTAATCATCATAATAACTACAACAATCATAAGAATCGTAATAATAAACAGAATAATCATGGAATCAATCATAATAATCATTATTGTAGACATAATAATCGTAATAAGCGTAATAACGATAAAGATCTTAATGATGATCATAATATTCATCATAATTATACCAAGATCCATTATAATCATTGTAATCATAATAATAAACATAATAAGCTTTGAAATAATCATAATAACCGTTATAATAGCCATAGCAACCGTAATAATCATAATAATTATAATCATAGCCATAATAAGCATGGAAATAATCATAATAACCTTTATACTAGCCATAATAACCATAATAATCATAATAAGTATAATAATCATAATAGTCAAAATAATAACCATAATAAGCATCGAAATAACCATAATAATCATTCTAATCGCCATAATAACCATAAAAATCACAATAGCCGTAATAATCAGAATGGTGATCATAATAATCATACTAACAAGCCTAATAATCATAGTAATCATCATAATAACTACAACAATCATAAGAGTCGTAATAATAAACAGATTAATCATGGAAATAATCATAATAATCATTATTATAGACATAATAATCATAATAATCGTAATAACCATAATGATCTTAATGATGATCATAATATTCATCATAATTATACCAAGATCCATAATAATCAGTGTAATCATAATAATAAACATAATAAGCTTTTAAATAATCATAATAACCGTTATACTAGCCACAGCAACCATAATAATCATAATAATTTTAATAATAGTCATAATAAGCATGGAAATATTCATAATGACCATTATACTGGCCATAATAATCATAATAATCATAATAACTATAATAATTATAATGGTCATAATAATAACCATAACAAACTTGGAAATAATCATAATTATCATTATACTAGCAATGATAGCCATAAAAATCATAATAGCCATAATAATCTGAATCTTGATCATAATAATCATACTAACAACAATAATAATCATAGTGATCATCATAATAACAACAATAATCATAATAATCATAGTAATCATTATACTACCTATAATAATCATAAGAGTCGTAATAATAAACAGAATAACCATGGAAATAATTTTAATAATCATTATTATAGACATAATAATAATAATAATCGTAATAACCCTAATGATCTTACTGATGATCGTAATACTCATCATAATTATACCAAGATCCATAATAATCATAGTAATCATAATAATAAACATAATAAGCCTTGAAATGATCATAATAACCGTTATACTAGCCATAGTAACCGGAATAATCATAATAACCATACTAATCATAATAATTATAATAATAACCATAATAAGCTTAGAAATAATCATAATAACCATTATACTAGCCATTATAACAATAATAATCATAATAACTATAATAATCATAGTAGTGATAATAATAACCATAATAACCTTGGAAATAACCATAATAATCATTCTAATAGCCATAGTAACCATAAAAATCACAATAGCCGTAATAATCAGAACGGTGATCATAATAATCATACTAACAAGCCAAATAATCATAGTAATCATCATAATAACTACAACAATCATAAGAATCGTAATAATAAACAGAATAATCATGGAATCAATCATAGTAATCATTATTGTAGACATAATAATCTTAATAAGCTTAATAACTATAATGATCTTAATGATGATCATAATATTCGTCATAATTATACCAAGATCCATAATAATCATAGTATCCGTAATAATAAACATAACAAGCTTTGAAATAATCGTAATAACCGTTATACTAGCCAGAGTAACCTTAATAACCATAATAACCATAATAAACATAATAATTATAATAATAAGCATAATAAACTTGGAAATAATCATAATAACCATTATACTAGCCATAATAACCATAATAATCATAATAAGTATAATATCATAATAGTCAAAATAATAACCATAATAAGCTTGGAAATAATCATAATAATCATTATAATAGACATAATAACCATAAAAATCACAATAGCCATAATAATCTGAATCGTGATCCTAATAATCATACTAACAAGCCTAATAATCATAGTAATCATCATAATAACTACAACAATCATAAGAATCGTAATAATAAACAGAATAATCATGGAATCAATCATAATAATCATTATTGTAGACATAATAATCGTAATAAGCGTAATAACGATAAAGATCTTAATGATGATCATAATATTCATCATAATTATACCAAGATCCATTATAATCATTGTAATCATAATAATAAACATAATAAGCTTTGAAATAATCATAATAACCGTTATAATAGCCATAGCAACCATAATAATCATAATAATTATAATCATAGCCATAATAAGCATGGAAATATTCATAATAACCATTATACTAGCCATAATAATCAGAATAATCATAATAAGTATAATAATCATAATAGTGATAATAATAACCATAATTAGCTCCGAAATAACCATAATAATCATTCTAATCGCCATAATAACCATAAAAATCACAATAGCCGTAATAATCAGAATGGTGATCATAATAATCATACTAACAAGCCTAATAATCATAGTAATCATCATAATAACTACAACAATCATAAGAGTCGTAATAATAAACAGAATAATCATGGAAATAATCATAATAATCATTATTATAGACATAATAGTCTTAATAAGCGTAATAACCATAATGATCTTAATGATGATCATAATATTCATCATAATTATACCAAGATCCATAATAATCATAGTATCCGTAATAATAAACATAACAAGCTTTGAAATAATCGTAATAACCGTTATACTAGCCAGAGTAACCATAATAATCATAATAACCATAATAATCATAATAATTATAATAATAAGCATAATAAACTTGGAAATAATCTAAATAACCATTATACTAGCCATAATAACCATAATAATCATAATAAGTATAATAATCATAATAGTCAAAATAATAACCATAATAAGCTTTGAAATAATCATAATAACCGTTATACTAGCCACAGCGACCATAATAATCATAATAATTTTAATAATAGTCATAATAAGCATGGAAATATTCATAATAACCATTATACTGGCCATAATAATCATAATAATCATAATAACTGTAATAATTATAATGGTCATAATAATAACCATAATAAACTTGGAAATAATCATAATTATCATTATACTAGCAATGATAGCCATAGAAATCATAATAGCCATAATAATCTGAGTCTTGACCATAATAATCATACTAACAACAATAATAATCATAGTGATCATCATAATAACAACAATAATCATAATAATCATAGTAATCATTATACTACCTATAATAATCATAAGAGTCGTAATAATGAACAGAATAACCATGGAAATAGTTTTAATAATCATTATTATAGACATAATAATAATAATAATCGTAATAACCCTAATGATCTTACTGATGATCATAATACTCATCATAATTATACCAAGATCCATAATAATCATAGTAATCATAATAATAAACATAATAAGCCTTGAAATGATCATAATAACCGTTATACTAGCCATAGTAACCAGAATAATCATAATAACCATAATAATCATAATAATTATAATAATAACCATAATAAGCTTGGAAATAATCATAATAACCATTATACTAGCCATTATAACAATAATAATCATAATAACTATAATAATCATAGTAGTGATAATAATAACCATAATAACCTTGGAAATAACCATAATAATCATTCTAATAGCCATAGTAACCATAAAAATCACAATAGCCGTAATAATCAGAATGGTGATCATAATAATCATACTAACAAGCCTAATAATCATAGTAATAATCATAATAACTACAACAATCATAAGAATCGTAATATTAAACAGAATAATCATGGAATCAATCATAGTAATCATTATTGTAGACATAATAATCTTAATAAGCGTAATAACCATAAAGATCTTAATGATGATCATAATATTCATCATAATTATACCAAGATCCATAATAATCATAGTATCCGTAATAATAAACATAACAAGCTTTGAAATAATCGTAATAACCGTTATACTAGCCAGAGTAACCATAATAATCATAATAACCATAATAAACATAATAATTATAATAATAAGCATAATAAACTTGGAAATAATCATAATAACCTTTATACTAGCCATAATAACCATAATAATCATAATAAGTATAATAATCATAATAGTCAAAATAATAACCATAATAAGCATCGAAATAACCATAATAATCATTCTAATCGCCATAATAACCATAAAAATCACAGTAGCCGTAATAATCAGAATGGTGATCATAATAATCATACTAACAAGCCTAATAATCATAGTAATCATCGTAATAACTACAACAATCATAAGAGTCGTAATAATAAACAGATTAATCATGGAAATAATCATAATAATCATTATTATAGACATAATAATCATAATAATCGTAATAACCATAATGATCTTAATGATGATCATAATATTCATCATAATTATACCAAGATCCATAATAATCAGTGTAATCATAATAATAAACATAATAAGCTTTTAAATAATCATAATAACCGTTATACTAGCCACAGCAACAATAATAATCATAATAATTTTAATAATAGTCATAATAAGCATGGAAATATTCATAATGACCATTATACTGGCCATAATAATCATAATAATCATAATAACTATAATAATTATAATGGTCATAATAATAACCATAACAAACTTGGAAATAATCATAATTATCATTATACTAGCAATGATAGCCATAAAAATCATAATAGCCATAATAATCTGAATCTTGATCATAATAATCATACTAACAACAATAATAATCATAGTGATCATCATAATAACAACAATAATCATAATAATCATAGTAATCATTATACTACCTATAATAATCATAAGAGTCGTAATAATAAACAGAATAACCATGGAAATAATTTTAATAATCATTATTATAGACATAATAATAATAATAATCGTAATAACCCTAATGATCTTACTGATGATCGTAATACTCATCATAATTATACCAAGATCCATAATAATCATAGTAATCATAATAATAAACATAATAAGCCTTGAAATGATCATAATAACCGTTATACTAGCCATAGTAACCGGAATAATCATAATAACCATACTAATCATAATAATTATAATAATAACCATAATAAGCTTGGAAATAATCATAATAACCATTATACTAGCCATTATAACAATAATAATCATAATAACTATAATAATCATAGTAGTGATAATAATAACCATAATAACCTTGGAAATAACCATAATAATCATTCTAATAGCCATAGTAACCATAAAAATCACAATAGCCGTAATAATCAGAACGGTGATCATAATAATCATACTAACAAGCCAAATAATCATAGTAATCATCATAATAACTACAACAATCATAAGAATCGTAATAATAAACGGAATAATCATGGAATCAATCATAGTAATCATTATTGTAGACATAATAATCTTAATAAGCGTAATAACCATAAAGATCTTAATGATGATCATAATATTCATCATAATTATACCAAGATCCATAATAATCATTGTAATCATAATAATAAACATAATAAGGTTTGAAATAATCGTAATAACCGTTATAATAGCCATAGCAACCATAATGATCATAATAACCATAATAACCATAATAATTATAATCATAGCCATAATAAGCATGGAAATATTCATAACAACCATTATACTAGCCATAATAATCAGAATAATCATAATAACTATAATAATCATAATAGTGATAATAATAACCATAATAAGCATCGAAATAACCATAATAATCATTCTAATCGCCATAATAACCATAAAAACCACAATAGCCGTAATAATCAGAATGGTGATCATAATAATCATACTAACAGGCCTAATAATCATAGTAATCATCATAATAACTACAACAATCATAAGAGTCGTAATAATAAACAGAATAATCATGGAAATGATTTTAATAATCATTATTATAGACATAATAATCATAATAATTGCAATAACCATAATGATCTTACTGATGATCGTAATACTCATCATAATTAGACCAAGATCCATAATAATCATAGTAATCATAATAATAAACATAATAAGCCTTGAAATGATCATAATAACCGTTATACTAGCCATAGTAACCAGAATAGTCATAATAACCATAATAATCATAATAATTATAATAATAGTCATAATAACCTTGGAAATAATCATAATAACCGTTATACTAGCAATAATAACAATAATAATCATAATAACTATAATAACCATAATAGTGATAATAATAACCATAATAAGCATCGAAATAACCATAATAATCATTCTAATCGCCATAATAACCATAAAAATCACAATAGCCGTAATAATCAGAATGGTGATCATAATAATCATACTAACAAGCCTAATAATCATAGTAACCATCATAATAACTACAACAACCATAAGAGTCGTAATAATAAACAGATTAATCATGGAAATAATCATAATAATCATTATTATAGACATAATAATCTTAATAAGCGTAATAACCATAATGATCTTAATGATGATCATAATATTCATCATAATTATACCAAGATCCATAATAATCATAGTATCCGTAATAATAAACATAACAAGCTTTGAAATAATCGTAATAACCGTTATACTAGCCAGAGTAACCATAATAATCATCATAACCATAATAAACATAATAATTATAATAATAAGCATAATAAACTTGGAAATAATCATAATAACCATTATGCTAGCCATAATAACCATAATAATCATAATAGGTATAATAATCATAATAGTCAAAATAATAACCATAATAAGGTTGGAAATAATCATAATAATCATTATAATAGACATAATAACCATAAAAATCACAATAACCATAATAATCTGCATGGTGATCCTAATAATCATACTAACAAGCCTAATAATCATAGTAATAATCATAATAACTACAACAATCATAAGAGTCGTAATAATAAACAGAATAATCATGGAAATAATTTTAATAATCATTATTATAGACATAATAATCATAATAATCGTAATAACCATAACGATCTTAATGATGATCATAATATTCATCATAATTATACCAAGACCCATAATAATCATTGTAATCATAATAATAAACATAATAAGCTTTGAAACAATCATAATAACCGTTATACTAGCCACAGCAACCATAATAATCATAATAATTTTAATAATAGTCATAATAAGCATGGAAATATTCATAATAACCATTATACTGGCCATAATAATCATAATAATCATAATAACTATAATAATTATAATGGTCATAATAATAACCATAATAAACTTGGAAATAATCATAATTATCATTATACTAGCAATGATAGCCATAAAAATCATAATAGCCATAATAATCTGAATCTTGATCATAATAATCATACTAGCAACAATAATAATCATAGTGATCATCATAATAACAACAATAATGATAATAATCATAGTAATCATTATACTACCTATAATAATCATAAGAGTCGTAATAATAAACAGAATAACCATGGAAATAATTTTAATAATCATTATTATAGACATAATAATCATAATAATCGTAATAACCCTAATGATCTTACTGATGATCGTAATACTCATCATAATTATACCAAGATCCATAATAATCATAGTAATCATAATAATAAACATAATAAGCCTTGAAATGATCATAATAACCGTTATACTAGCCATAGTAACCAGAATAATCATAATAACCATAATAATCATAATAATTATAATAATAGTCATAATAACCTTGGAAATAATCATAATAACCGTTATACTAGCAATAATAACAATAATAATCATAATAACTATAATAATCATAATAGTGATAATAATAACCATAATAACCTTGGAAATAACCATAATAATCATTCTAATAGCCATAGTAACCATAAAAATCACAATAGCCGTAATAATCAGAACGGTGATCATAATAATCATACTAACAAGCCTAATAATCATAGTAATCATCATAATAACTACAACAATCATAAGAGTCGTAATAATAAACATAATAATCATGGAAATAATCATAATAATCATTATTATAGACATAATAATCTTAATAAGCGTAATAACCATAATGATCTTAATGATGATCATAATATTCATTATAATTATACCAAGATCCATAATAATCATAGTATCCGTAATAATAAACATAACAAGCTTTGAAATAATCGTAATAACCGTTATACTGGCCAGAGTAACCATAATAATCATAATAACCATAATAAACGTAATAATTATAATAATAAGCATAATAAACTTGGAAATAATCATAATAACCATTATACTAGCCATAATAACCATAATAATCATAATAAGTATAATAATCATAATAGTCAAAATAATAACCATAATAAGCTTGGAAATAATCATAATAATCATTATAATAGACATAATAACCATAAAAATCACAATAGCCATAATAATCTGAATGGTGATCCTAATAATCATACTAACAAGCCTAATAATCATAGTAATAATCATAATAACTACAACAATCATAAGAGTCGTAATAATAAACAGAATAATCATGGAAATAATTTTAATAATCATTATTATAGACATAATAATCATAATAATCGTAATAACCATAATGATCTTAATGATGATCATAATATTCATCATAATTATACCAAGATCCCTAGTAATCATTGTAATCATAATAATAAACATAATAAGCTTTTAAATAATCATAATAACCGTTATACTAGCCACAGCAACCATAATAATCATAATAATTTTAATAATAGTCATAATAAGCATGGAAATATTCATAATAAACATTATACTGTCCATAATAATCATAATAATCATAATAACTATAATAGTCATAATAGTCATAATAATAACCGTAATAAACTTGGAAATAATCATATTTATCAGTATAATAGCAATAATAACCATAAAAATCATAATAGCCATAATAATCTGAATGTAGATCCTAATAATCATACTAACAACCATAATAATCATAGTGATCATCATAATAACTACAATAATCATAATAATCGTAATTGTAATGTTAATAAGTATAGCAATAATAACAATAATCATAGTAACCATAATAATTTTAATGATGATCATAATATCCATGATAATTATACCAAGATCCGTAATAATCATAATAATAATAATAATAACCCTAATGTGTTCGGAAATAATCATAATATACTTTATACTAGTCATAACAACCATAATAGTCATAATAGCCATAATAATCATAATAGTCGTAATAATAACCATAATGAACTTGGAAATAATCGTAATAATCATTACAATAGCCATAATAGCCATAAAAATCACAATAGCCATAATAATCTGAATGGTGATCATAATAATCATACTAACAACCATAATGATCATGGTAATCATCATAATAAACAGAATAGTCATGGAAATAACCTTAATAACCATTATTATTAACGTAATAACCATAATCATCGTAATAACCATAATGATCTTAATGATGACCATAATATTCATCATAATTATACCTAGACATATAATAATCAGAGTAATCATAATAATAAACATAATAAGCTTTGAAATAATCATAATAACCTTTATACTAGCCATAATAACCATAATAATCATAATAACTAGAATAATCATAATAGTCATAATAATCGCAATAACCATAATGATCTTAATGATGATCATGATATTCATCATAATTATACCAAGAACCATAATAATCATAGTAACCATAATAATAAACATAATAAGCTTTGAAATAATCATAATAACCGTTATACTAGCCATAGTAACCATAATAATCATAATAACCATAGTAATCATAATAATTATAATAATAACCATAATAAACTTGGAAATAATCACATTTATCATTAAAATAGCAATAATAACCATAAAAATCATAATAGCCATAATAATCTGAATGTTGATCATAATAATCATACTAACATCCATAATAATCATAGTGATCATCATAATAACTATAATAATCATAATAATCGTAATTGTAATGTTAATAAGCTTAGCAATAATCACAATAATCATAGTAACCGTAATAATCTTAATGACGATCATAATATCCATGATAATTATACCAAGATCCGTAATAATCATAATAATCGTAATAATAACCCTAATGGGTTCGGAAATAATCATAATATACATTATACTAGCCATAACAACCATAATGGTCATAATAGACATAATAATCATAATAGTCGTATTAATAACAATAATGAACTTGGAAATAATCGTAATAATCATTATAATAGTCGTAATATCCATAAAAATCACAATAGCCATAATAATCAGAATGGTGATCATAATAATCATACTAGCAACCATAATAATCATAGTAACCATACTTATAAACATAATAAGCTTTGAAATAATCATAATAACCGTTATACTAGCCACAGCAACCATAATAATCATAATAATTTTAATAATAGTCATAATAAGCATGGAAATATTCATAATAACCATTATACTGGCCATAATAATCATAATAATCATAATAACTTTAATAATTATAATGGTCATAATAATAACCATAATAAACTTGGAAATAATCATAATTATCATTATACTAGCAATGATAGCCATAAAAATCATAATAGCCATAATAATCTGAATCTTGATCATAATAATCATACTAACAACAATAATAATCATAGTGATCATCATAATAACTACAATAATCATAATAATCATAGTAATCATTATACTACCTATAATAATCATAAGAGTCGTAATAATAAACAGAATAACCATGGAAATAATTTTAATAATCATTATTATAGACATAATAATCATAATAAACGTAATAACCCTAATGATCTTACTGATGATCGTAATACTCATCATAATTATACCAAGATCCATAATAATCATAGTAATCATTATACTACCTATAATAATCATAAGAGTCGTAATAATAAACAGAATAACCATGGAAATAATTTTAATAATCATTATTATAGACATAATAATCATAATAAACGTAATAACCCTAATGATCTTACTGATGATCGTAATACTCATCATAATTATACCAAGATCCATAATAATCATAGTAATCATAATAATAAACATAATAAGCCTTGAAATGATCATAATAACCGTTATACTAGCCATAGTAACCAGAATAATCATAATAACCATAATAATCATAATAATTATAATAATAACCATAATAAGCTTGGAAATAATCATAATAACCATTATACTAGCCATTATAACAATAATAATCATAATAACTATAATAATCATAATAGTGATAATAATAACCATAATAACCTTGGAAATAACCATAATAATCATTCTAATAGCCATAGTAACCATAAAAATCACAATAGCCGTAATAATCAGAATGGTGATCATAATAATCATACTAACAAGCCTAATAATCATAGTAATCATCATAATAACTACAACAATCATAAGAGTCGTAATAATAAACAGAATAATCATGGAAATAATCATAATAATCATTATTATAGACATAATAATCTTAATAAGCGTAATAACCATAATGATCTTAATGATGATCATAATATTCATCATAATTATACCAAGATCCATAATAATCATAGTATCCGTAATAATAAAGATAACAAGCTTTGAAATAATCGTAATAACCGTTATACTAGCCAGAGTAACCATAATAATCATAATAACCATAATAATCATAATAATTATAATAATAAGCATAATAAACTTGGAAATAATCTAAATAACCATTATACTAGCCATAATAACCATAATAATCATAATAAGTATAATAATCATAATAGTCAAAATAATAACCATAATAAGCTTCGAAATAATCATAATAATCATTATAATAGACATAATAACCATAAAAATCAAAATAGCAATAATAATAATCTGAATGGTGATCATAATAATCATACTAACAAGCCTAATAATCATAGTAATCATCATAACAACTACAACAATCATAAGAGTCGTAATAATAAACAGAATAATCATGGAATCAATCATAGTAATCATTATTGTAGACATAATAATCTTAATAAGCGTAATAACCATAATGATCTTAATGATGATCATAATATTCATCATAATTATACCAAGATCCATAATAATCATAGTATCCGTAATAATAAACATAACAAGCTTTGAAATAATCGTAATAACCGTTATACTAGCCAGAGTAACCTTAATAATCATAATACCCATAATAAACATAATAATTATAATAATAAGCTTAATAAACTTGGAAATAATCATAATAACCATTATACTAGCCATAATAACCATAATAATCATAATAAGTATAATAATCATAATAGTCAAAATAATAACCATAATAAGCTTGGAAATAATCATAATAATCATTATAATAGACATAATAACCATAAAAATCACAATAGCCATAATAATCTGAATGGTGATCCTAATAATCATACTAACAAGCCTAATAATCATAGTAATAATCATAATAACTACAACAATCATAAGAGTCGTAATAATAAACAGAATAACCATGGAAATAATTTTAATAATCATTATTATAGACATAATAATCATAATAATCGTAATAACCCTAATGATCTTACTGATGATCGTAATACTCATCATAATTATACCAAGATCCATAATAATCATAGTAATCATAATAATAAACATAATAAGCCTTGAAATGACCATAATAACCGTTATACTAGCCATAGTATCCAGAATAATCATAATAACCATAATAATCATAATAGTGATAATAATAACCATAATAAGCATCGAAATAACCATAATAATCACTCTAATCGCCATAATAACCATAAAAATCACAATAGCCGTAATAATCAGAATGGTGATCATAATAATCATACTAACAAGCCTAATAATCATAGTAATCATCATAGTAACTACAACAATCATAAGAGTCGTAATAATAAACAGATTAATCATGGAAATAATCATAATAATCATTATTATAGACATAATAATCTTAATAAGCGTAATAACCATAATGATCTTAATGATGATCATAATATTCATCATAATTATACCAAGATCCATAATAATCATAGTATCCGTAATAATAAACATAACAAGCTTTGAAATAATCGTAATAACCGTTATACTAGCCAGAGTAACCATAATAATCATAATAACCATAATAAACATAATAATTATAATAATAAGCATAATAAACTTGGAAATAATCATAATAACCTTTATACTAGCCATAATAACCATAATAATCATAATAAGTATAATAATCATAATAGTCAAAATAATAACCATAATAAGCTTGGAAATAATCATAATAATCATTATAATAGACATAATAACCATAAAAATCACAATAGCCATAATAATCTGTATGGTGATCCTAATAATCAGACTAACAAGCCTAATAATCATAGTAATCATCATAATAACTACAACAATCATAAGAGTCGTAATAATAAACAGAATAATCATGGAAATAATTTTAATAATCATTATTATAGACATAATAATCATAATAATCGTAATAACCATAACGATCTTAATGATGATCATAATATTCATCATAATTATACCAAGACCCATAATAATCATTGTAATCATAATAATAAACATAATAAGCTTTGAAACAATCATAATAACCGTTATACTAGCCACAGCAACCATAATAATCATAATAATTTTAATAATAGTCATAATAAGCATGGAAATATTCATAATAACCATTATACTGGCCATAATAATCATAATAATCATAATAACTATAATAATTATAATGGTCATAATAATAACCATAATAAACTTGGAAATAATCATAATTATCATTATACTAGCAATGATAGCCATAAAAATCATAATAGCCATAATAATCTGAATCTTGATCATAATAATCATACTAGCAACAATAATAATCATAGTGATCATCATAATAACAACAATAATGATAATAATCATAGTAATCATTATACTACCTATAATAATCATAAGAGTCGTAATAATAAACAGAATAACCATGGAAATAATTTTAATAATCATTATTATAGACATAATAATCATAATAATCGTAATAACCCTAATGATCTTACTGATGATCGTAATACTCATCATAATTATACCAAGATCCATAATAATCATAGTAATCATAATAATAAACATAATAAGCCTTGAAATGACCATAATAACCGTTATACTAGCCATAGTAACCAGAATAATCATAATAACCATAATAATCATAATAATTATAATAATAGTCATAATAACCTTGGAAATAATCATAATAACCGTTATACTAGCAATAATAACAATAATAATCATAATAACTATAATAATCATAATAGTGATAATAATAACCATAATAACCTTGGAAATAACCATAATAATCATTCTAATAGCCATAGTAACCATAAAAATCACAATAGCCGTAATAATCAGAACGGTGATCATAATAATCATACTAACAAGCCTAATAATCATAGTAATCATCATAATAACTACAACAATCATAAGAGTCGTAATAATAAACATAATAATCATGGAAATAATCATAATAATCATTATTATAGACATAATAATCTTAATAAGCGTAATAACCATAATGATCTTAATGATGATCATAATATTCATTATAATTATACCAAGATCCATAATAATCATAGTATCCGTAATAATAAACATAACAAGCTTTGAAATAATCGTAATAACCGTTATACTAGCCAGAGTAACCTTAATAATCATAATAACCATAATAAACATAATAATTATAATAATAAGCTTAATAAACTTGGAAATAATCATAATAACCATTATACTAGCCATAATAACCATAATAATCATAATAAGTATAATAATCATAATAGTCAAAATAATAACCATAATAAGCTTGGAAATAATCATAATAATCATTATAATAGACATAATAACCATAAAAATCACAATAGCCATAATAATCTGAATGGTGATCCTAATAATCATACTAACAAGCCTAATAATCATAGTAATAATCATAATAACTACAACAATCATAAGAGTCGTAATAATAAACAGAATAACCATGGAAATAATTTTAATAATCATTATTATAGACATAATAATCATAATAATCGTAATAACCCTAATGATCTTACTGATGATCGTAATACTCATCATAATTATACCAAGATCCATAATAATCATAGTAATCATAATAATAAACATAATAAGCCTTGAAATGACCATAATAACCGTTATACTAGCCATAGTATCCAGAATAATCATAATAACCATAATAATCATAATAGTGATAATAATAACCATAATAAGCATCGAAATAACCATAATAATCACTCTAATCGCCATAATAACCATAAAAATCACAATAGCCGTAATAATCAGAATGGTGATCATAATAATCATACTAACAAGCCTAATAATCATAGTAATCATCATAGTAACTACAACAATCATAAGAGTCGTAATAATAAACAGATTAATCATGGAAATAATCATAATAATCATTATTATAGACATAATAATCTTAATAAGCGTAATAACCATAATGATCTTAATGATGATCATAATATTCATCATAATTATACCAAGATCCATAATAATCATAGTATCCGTAATAATAAACATAACAAGCTTTGAAATAATCGTAATAACCGTTATACTAGCCAGAGTAACCATAATAATCATAATAACCATAATAATCATAATAATTATAATAATAAGCATAATAAACTTGGAAATAATCTAAATAACCATTATACTAGCCATAATAACCATAATAATCATAATAAGTATAATAATCATAATAGTCAAAATAATAACCATAATAAGCTTCGAAATAATCATAATAATCATTATAATAGACATAATAACCATAAAAATCAAAATAGCAATAATAATAATCTGAATGGTGATCATAATAATCATACTAACAAGCCTAATAATCATAGTAATCATCATAACAACTACAACAATCATAAGAGTCGTAATAATAAACAGAATAATCATGGAATCAATCATAGTAATCATTATTGTAGACATAATAATCTTAATAAGCGTAATAACCATAATGATCTTAATGATGATCATAATATTCATCATAATTATACCAAGATCCATAATAATCATAGTATCCGTAATAATAAACATAACAAGCTTTGAAATAATCGTAATAACCGTTATACTAGCCAGAGTAACCTTAATAATCATAATAACCATAATAAACATAATAATTATAATAATAAGCTTAATAAACTTGGAAATAATCATAATAACCATTATACTAGCCATAATAACCATAATAATCATAATAAGTATAATAATCATAATAGTCAAAATAATAACCATAATAAGCTTGGAAATAATCATAATAATCATTATAATAGACATAATAACCATAAAAATCACAATAGCCATAATAATCTGAATGGTGATCCTAATAATCATACTAACAAGCCTAATAATCATAGTAATAATCATAATAACTACAACAATCATAAGAGTCGTAATAATAAACAGAATAACCATGGAAATAATTTTAATAATCATTATTATAGACATAATAATCATAATAATCGTAATAACCCTAATGATCTTACTGATGATCGTAATACTCATCATAATTATACCAAGATCCATAATAATCATAGTAATCATAATAATAAACATAATAAGCCTTGAAATGACCATAATAACCGTTATACTAGCCATAGTATCCAGAATAATCATAATAACCATAATAATCATAATAGTGATAATAATAACCATAATAAGCATCGAAATAACCATAATAATCACTCTAATCGCCATAATAACCATAAAAATCACAATAGCCGTAATAATCAGAATGGTGATCATAATAATCATACTAACAAGCCTAATAATCATAGTAATCATCATAGTAACTACAACAATCATAAGAGTCGTAATAATAAACAGATTAATCATGGAAATAATCATAATAATCATTATTATAGACATAATAATCTTAATAAGCGTAATAACCATAATGATCTTAATGATGATCATAATATTCATCATAATTATACCAAGATCCATAATAATCATAGTATCCGTAATAATAAACATAACAAGCTTTGAAATAATCGTAATAACCGTTATACTAGCCAGAGTAACCATAATAATCATAATAACCATAATAAACATAATAATTATAATAATAAGCATAATAAACTTGGAAATAATCATAATAACCTTTATACTAGCCATAATAACCATAATAATCATAATAAGTATAATAATCATAATAGTCAAAATAATAACCATAATAAGCTTGGAAATAATCATAATAATCATTATAATAGACATAATAACCATAAAAATCACAATAGCCATAATAATCTGTATGGTGATCCTAATAATCAGACTAACAAGCCTAATAATCATAGTAATCATCATAATAACTACAACAATCATAAGAGTCGTAATAATAAACAGAATAATCATGGAAATAATTTTAATAATCATTATTATTGACATAATAATCATAATAACCGTAATAACCATAATGATCTTAATGATGATCATAATATTCATCATAATTATACCAAGATCCATAATAATCATTGTAATCATAATAATAAACATAATAAGCTTTGAAATAATCATAATAACCGTTATACTAGCCACAGCAACCATAATAATCATAATAATTTTAATAATAGTCATAATAAGCATGGAAATATTCATAATAACCATTATACTGGCCATAATAATCATAATAATCATAATAACTATAATAATTATAATGGTCATAATAATAACCATAATAAACTTGGAAATAATCATAATTATCATTATACTAGCAATGATAGCCATAAAAATCATAATAGCCATAATAATCTGAATCTTGATCATAATAATCATACTAGCAACAATAATAATCATAGTGATCATCATAATAACAACAATAATCATAATAATCATAGTAATCATTATACTACCTATAATAATCATAAGAGTCGTAATAATAAACAGAATAACCATGGAAATAATTTTAATAATCATTATTATAGACATAATAATCATAATAATCGTAATAACCCTAATGATCTTACTGATGATCGTAATACTCATCATAATTATACCAAGATCCATAATAATCATAGTAATCATAATAATAAACATAATAAGCCTTGAAATGACCATAATAACCGTTATACTAGCCATAGTAACCAGAATAATCATAATAACCATAATAATCATAATAATTATAATAATAGTCATAATAACCTTGGAAATAATCATAATAACCGTTATACTAGCAATAATAACAATAATAATCATAATAACTATAATAATCATAATAGTGATAATAATAACCATAATAACCTTGGAAATAACCATAATAATCATTCTAATAGCCATAGTAACCATAAAAATCACAATAGCCGTAATAATCAGAACGGTGATCATAATAATCATACTAACAAGCCTAATAATCATAGTAATCATCATAATAACTACAACAATCATAAGAGTCGTAATAATAAACATAATAATCATGGAAATAATCATAATAATCATTATTATAGACATAATAATCTTAATAAGCGTAATAACCATAATGATCTTAATGATGATCATAATATTCATCATAATTATACCAAGATCCACAATAATCATAGTATCCGTAATAATAAACATAACAAGCTTTGAAATAATCGTAATAACCGTTATACTGGCCAGAGTAACCATAATAATCATAATAACCATAATAAACGTAATAATTATAATAATAAGCATAATAAACTTGGAAATAATCATAATAACCATTATACTAGCCATAATAACCATAATAATCATAATAAGTATAATAATCATAATAGTCAAAATAATAACCATAATAAGCTTGGAAATAATCATAATAATCATTATAATAGACATAATAACCATAAAAATCACAATAGCCATAATAATCTGAATGGTGATCCTAATAATCATACTAACAAGCCTAATAATCATAGTAATAATCATAATAACTACAACAATCATAAGAGTCGTAATAATAAACAGAATAATCATGGAAATAATTTTAATAATCATTATTATAGACATAATAATCATAATAATCGTAATAACCATAATGATCTTAATGATGATCATAATATTCATCATAATTATACCAAGATCCCTAGTAATCATTGTAATCATAATAATAAACATAATAAGCTTTTAAATAATCATAATAACCGTTATACTAGCCACAGCAACCATAATAATCATAATAATTTTAATAATAGTCATAATAAGCATGGAAATATTCATAATAAACATTATACTGTCCATAATAATCATAATAATCATAATAACTATAATAGTCATAATAGTCATAATAATAACCGTAATAAACTTGGAAATAATCATATTTATCAGTATAATAGCAATAATAACCATAAAAATCATAATAGCCATAATAATCTGAATGTAGATCCTAATAATCATACTAACAACCATAATAATCATAGTGATCATCATAATAACTACAATAATCTTAATAATCGTAATTGTAATGTTAATAAGTATAGCAATAATAACAATAATCATAGTAACCATAATAATTTTAATGATGATCATAATATCCATGATAATTATACCAAGATCCGTAATAATCATAATAATAATAATAATAACCCTAATGTGTTCGGAAATAATCATAATATACTTTATACTAGTCATAACAACCATAATAGTCATAATAGCCATAATAATCATAATAGTCGTAATAATAACCATAATGAACTTGGAAATAATCGTAATAATCATTACAATAGCCATAATAGCCATAAAAATCACAATAGCCATAATAATCTGAATGGTGATCATAATAATCATACTAACAACCATAATGATCATGGTAATCATCATAATAAACAGAATAGTCATGGAAATAACCTTAATAACCATTATTATTAACGTAATAACCATAATCATCGTAATAACCATAATGATCTTAATGATGACCATAATATTCATCATAATTATACCTAGACATATAATAATCAGAGTAATCATAATAATAAACATAATAAGCTTTGAAATAATCATAATAACCTTTATACTAGCCATAATAACCATAATAATCATAATAACTAGAATAATCATAATAGTCATAATAATCGCAATAACCATAATGATCTTAATGATGATCATGATATTCATCATAATTATACCAAGAACCATAATAATCATAGTAACCATAATAATAAACATAATAAGCTTTGAAATAATCATAATAACCGTTATACTAGCCATAGTAACCATAATAATCATAATAACCATAGTAATCATAATAATTATAATAATAACCATAATAAACTTGGAAATAATCACATTTATCATTAAAATAGCAATAATAACCATAAAAATCATAATAGCCATAATAATCTGAATGTTGATCATAATAATCATACTAACATCCATAATAATCATAGTGATCATCATAATAACTATAATAATCATAATAATCGTAATTGTAATGTTAATAAGCTTAGCAATAATCACAATAATCATAGTAACCGTAATAATCTTAATGACGATCATAATATCCATGATAATTATACCAAGATCCGTAATAATCATAATAATCGTAATAATAACCCTAATGGGTTCGGAAATAATCATAATATACATTATACTAGCCATAACAACCATAATGGTCATAATAGACATAATAATCATAATAGTCGTATTAATAACAATAATGAACTTGGAAATAATCGTAATAATCATTATAATAGTCGTAATATCCATAAAAATCACAATAGCCATAATAATCAGAATGGTGATCATAATAATCATACTAGCAACCATAATAATCATAGTAACCATACTTATAAACATAATAAGCTTTGAAATAATCATAATAACCGTTATACTAGCCACAGCAACCATAATAATCATAATAATTTTAATAATAGTCATAATAAGCATGGAAATATTCATAATAACCATTATACTGGCCATAATAATCATAATAATCATAATAACTTTAATAATTATAATGGTCATAATAATAACCATAATAAACTTGGAAATAATCATAATTATCATTATACTAGCAATGATAGCCATAAAAATCATAATAGCCATAATAATCTGAATCTTGATCATAATAATCATACTAACAACAATAATAATCATAGTGATCATCATAATAACTACAATAATCATAATAATCATAGTAATCATTATACTACCTATAATAATCATAAGAGTCGTAATAATAAACAGAATAACCATGGAAATAATTTTAATAATCATTATTATAGACATAATAATCATAATAAACGTAATAACCCTAATGATCTTACTGATGATCGTAATACTCATCATAATTATACCAAGATCCATAATAATCATAGTAATCATTATACTACCTATAATAATCATAAGAGTCGTAATAATAAACAGAATAACCATGGAAATAATTTTAATAATCATTATTATAGACATAATAATCATAATAAACGTAATAACCCTAATGATCTTACTGATGATCGTAATACTCATCATAATTATACCAAGATCCATAATAATCATAGTAATCATAATAATAAACATAATAAGCCTTGAAATGATCATAATAACCGTTATACTAGCCATAGTAACCAGAATAATCATAATAACCATAATAATCATAATAATTATAATAATAACCATAATAAGCTTGGAAATAATCATAATAACCATTATACTAGCCATTATAACAATAATAATCATAATAACTATAATAATCATAATAGTGATAATAATAACCATAATAACCTTGGAAATAACCATAATAATCATTCTAATAGCCATAGTAACCATAAAAATCACAATAGCCGTAATAATCAGAATGGTGATCATAATAATCATACTAACAAGCCTAATAATCATAGTAATCATCATAATAACTACAACAATCATAAGAGTCGTAATAATAAACAGAATAATCATGGAAATAATCATAATAATCATTATTATAGACATAATAATCTTAATAAGCGTAATAACCATAATGATCTTAATGATGATCATAATATTCATCATAATTATACCAAGATCCATAATAATCATAGTATCCGTAATAATAAAGATAACAAGCTTTGAAATAATCGTAATAACCGTTATACTAGCCAGAGTAACCATAATAATCATAATAACCATAATAATCATAATAATTATAATAATAAGCATAATAAACTTGGAAATAATCTAAATAACCATTATACTAGCCATAATAACCATAATAATCATAATAAGTATAATAATCATAATAGTCAAAATAATAACCATAATAAGCTTCGAAATAATCATAATAATCATTATAATAGACATAATAACCATAAAAATCAAAATAGCAATAATAATAATCTGAATGGTGATCATAATAATCATACTAACAAGCCTAATAATCATAGTAATCATCATAACAACTACAACAATCATAAGAGTCGTAATAATAAACAGAATAATCATGGAATCAATCATAGTAATCATTATTGTAGACATAATAATCTTAATAAGCGTAATAACCATAATGATCTTAATGATGATCATAATATTCATCATAATTATACCAAGATCCATAATAATCATAGTATCCGTAATAATAAACATAACAAGCTTTGAAATAATCGTAATAACCGTTATACTAGCCAGAGTAACCTTAATAATCATAATAACCATAATAAACATAATAATTATAATAATAAGCTTAATAAACTTGGAAATAATCATAATAACCATTATACTAGCCATAATAACCATAATAATCATAATAAGTATAATAATCATAATAGTCAAAATAATAACCATAATAAGCTTGGAAATAATCATAATAATCATTATAATAGACATAATAACCATAAAAATCACAGTAGCCATAATAATCTGAATGGTGATCCTAATAATCATACTAACAAGCCTAATAATCATAGTAATAATCATAATAACTACAACAATCATAAGAGTCGTAATAATAAACAGAATAACCATGGAAATAATTTTAATAATCATTATTATAGACATAATAATCATAATAATCGTAATAACCCTAATGATCTTACTGATGATCGTAATACTCATCATAATTATACCAAGATCCATAATAATCATAGTAATCATAATAATAAACATAATAAGCCTTGAAATGACCATAATAACCGTTATACTAGCCATAGTATCCAGAATAATCATAATAACCATAATAATCATAATAGTGATAATAATAACCATAATAAGCATCGAAATAACCATAATAATCACTCTAATCGCCATAATAACCATAAAAATCACAATAGCCGTAATAATCAGAATGGTGATCATAATAATCATACTAACAAGCCTAATAATCATAGTAATCATCATAGTAACTACAACAATCATAAGAGTCGTAATAATAAACAGATTAATCATGGAAATAATCATAATAATCATTATTATAGACATAATAATCTTAATAAGCGTAATAACCATAATGATCTTAATGATGATCATAATATTCATCATAATTATACCAAGATCCATAATAATCATAGTATCCGTAATAATAAACATAACAAGCTTTGAAATAATCGTAATAACCGTTATACTAGCCAGAGTAACCATAATAATCATAATAACCATAATAATCATAATAATTATAATAATAAGCATAATAAACTTGGAAATAATCTAAATAACCATTATACTAGCCATAATAACCATAATAATCATAATAAGTATAATAATCATAATAGTCAAAATAATAACCATAATAAGCTTCGAAATAATCATAATAATCATTATAATAGACATAATAACCATAAAAATCAAAATAGCAATAATAATAATCTGAATGGTGATCATAATAATCATACTAACAAGCCTAATAATCATAGTAATCATCATAACAACTACAACAATCATAAGAGTCGTAATAATAAACAGAATAATCATGGAATCAATCATAGTAATCATTATTGTAGACATAATAATCTTAATAAGCGTAATAACCATAATGATCTTAATGATGATCATAATATTCATCATAATTATACCAAGATCCATAATAATCATAGTATCCGTAATAATAAACATAACAAGCTTTGAAATAATCGTAATAACCGTTATACTAGCCAGAGTAACCTTAATAATCATAATAACCATAATAAACATAATAATTATAATAATAAGCTTAATAAACTTGGAAATAATCATAATAACCATTATACTAGCCATAATAACCATAATAATCATAATAAGTATAATAATCATAATAGTCAAAATAATAACCATAATAAGCTTGGAAATAATCATAATAATCATTATAATAGACATAATAACCATAAAAATCACAATAGCCATAATAATCTGAATGGTGATCCTAATAATCATACTAACAAGCCTAATAATCATAGTAATAATCATAATAACTACAACAATCATAAGAGTCGTAATAATAAACAGAATAACCATGGAAATAATTTTAATAATCATTATTATAGACATAATAATCATAATAATCGTAATAACCCTAATGATCTTACTGATGATCGTAATACTCATCATAATTATACCAAGATCCATAATAATCATAGTAATCATAATAATAAACATAATAAGCCTTGAAATGACCATAATAACCGTTATACTAGCCATAGTATCCAGAATAATCATAATAACCATAATAATCATAATAGTGATAATAATAACCATAATAAGCATCGAAATAACCATAATAATCACTCTAATCGCCATAATAACCATAAAAATCACAATAGCCGTAATAATCAGAATGGTGATCATAATAATCATACTAACAAGCCTAATAATCATAGTAATCATCATAGTAACTACAACAATCATAAGAGTCGTAATAATAAACAGATTAATCATGGAAATAATCATAATAATCATTATTATAGACATAATAATCTTAATAAGCGTAATAACCATAATGATCTTAATGATGATCATAATATTCATCATAATTATACCAAGATCCATAATAATCATAGTATCCGTAATAATAAACATAACAAGCTTTGAAATAATCGTAATAACCGTTATACTAGCCAGAGTAACCATAATAATCATAATAACCATAATAATCATAATAATTATAATAATAAGCATAATAAACTTGGAAATAATCTAAATAACCATTATACTAGCCATAATAACCATAATAATCATAATAAGTATAATAATCATAATAGTCAAAATAATAACCATAATAAGCTTCGAAATAATCATAATAATCATTATAATAGACATAATAACCATAAAAATCAAAATAGCAATAATAATAATCTGAATGGTGATCATAATAATCATACTAACAAGCCTAATAATCATAGTAATCATCATAACAACTACAACAATCATAAGAGTCGTAATAATAAACAGAATAATCATGGAATCAATCATAGTAATCATTATTGTAGACATAATAATCTTAATAAGCGTAATAACCATAATGATCTTAATGATGATCATAATATTCATCATAATTATACCAAGATCCATAATAATCATAGTATCCGTAATAATAAACATAACAAGCTTTGAAATAATCGTAATAACCGTTATACTAGCCAGAGTAACCTTAATAATCATAATAACCATAATAAACATAATAATTATAATAATAAGCTTAATAAACTTGGAAATAATCATAATAACCATTATACTAGCCATAATAACCATAATAATCATAATAAGTATAATAATCATAATAGTCAAAATAATAACCATAATAAGCTTGGAAATAATCATAATAATCATTATAATAGACATAATAACCATAAAAATCACAATAGCCATAATAATCTGAATGGTGATCCTAATAATCATACTAACAAGCCTAATAATCATAGTAATAATCATAATAACTACAACAATCATAAGAGTCGTAATAATAAACAGAATAACCATGGAAATAATTTTAATAATCATTATTATAGACATAATAATCATAATAATCGTAATAACCCTAATGATCTTACTGATGATCGTAATACTCATCATAATTATACCAAGATCCATAATAATCATAGTAATCATAATAATAAACATAATAAGCCTTGAAATGACCATAATAACCGTTATACTAGCCATAGTATCCAGAATAATCATAATAACCATAATAATCATAATAGTGATAATAATAACCATAATAAGCATCGAAATAACCATAATAATCACTCTAATCGCCATAATAACCATAAAAATCACAATAGCCGTAATAATCAGAATGGTGATCATAATAATCATACTAACAAGCCTAATAATCATAGTAATCATCATAGTAACTACAACAATCATAAGAGTCGTAATAATAAACAGATTAATCATGGAAATAATCATAATAGTCATTATTATAGACATAATAATCTTAATAAGCGTAATAACCATAATGATCTTAATGATGATCATAATATTCATCATAATTATACCAAGATCCATAATAATCATAGTATCCGTAACAATAAACATAACAAGCTTTGAAATAATCGTAATAACCGTTATACTAGCCAGAGTAACCATAATAATCATAATAACCATAATAAACATAATAATTATAATAATAAGCATAATAAACTTGGAAATAATCATAATAACCTTTATACTAGCCATAATAACCATAATAATCATAATAAGTATAATAATCATAATAGTCAAAATAATAACCATAATAAGCTTGGAAATAATCATAATAATCATTATAATAGACATAATAACCATAAAAATCACAATAGCCATAATAATCTGTATGGTGATCCTAATAATCAGACTAACAAGCCTAATAATCATAGTAATCATCATAATAACTACAACAATCATAAGAGTCGTAATAATAAACAGAATAATCATGGAAATAATTTTAATAATCATTATTATTGACATAATAATCATAATAACCGTAATAACCATAATGATCTTAATGATGATCATAATATTCATCATAATTATACCAAGATCCATAATAATCATTGTAATCATAATAATAAACATAATAAGCTTTGAAATAATCATAATAACCGTTATACTAGCCACAGCAACCATAATAATCATAATAATTTTAATAATAGTCATAATAAGCATGGAAATATTCATAATAACCATTATACTGGCCATAATAATCATAATAATCATAATAACTATAATAATTATAATGGTCATAATAATAACCATAATAAACTTGGTAATAATCATAATTATAATTATACTAGCAATGATAGCCATAAAAATCATAATAGCCATAATAATCTGAATCTTGATCATAATAATCATACTAACAACAATAATAATCATAGTGATCATCATAGTAACAACAATAATCATAATAATCATAGTAATCATTATACTACCTATAATAATCATAACAGTCGTAATAATAAACAGAATAATCATGGAAATGATTTTAATAATCATTATTATAGACATAATAATCATAATAATCGTAATAACCATAATGATCTTACTGATGATCGTAATACTCATCATAATTATACCAAGATCCATAATAATCATAGTAATCATAATAATAAACATAATAAGCCTTGAAATAATCATAATAACCGTTATACTAGCCATAGTAACCAGAATAATCATAATAACCATAATAATCATAATAATTATAATAATAACCATAATAACCTTGGAAATAATCATAATAACCGTTATACTAGCAATAATAACAATAATAATCATAATAACTATAATAATCATAAAAGTGATAATAATAACCATAATAACCTTGGAAATAACCATAATAATAATTCTAATAGCCATAGTATCCATAAAAATCACAATAGCCGTAATAATCAGAATGGTGATCATAATAATCATACTAACAAGCCTAATAATCATAGTAATCATCATAATAACTACAACAATCATAAGAGTCGTAATAATAAACAGAATAATCCTGGAAATAATTTTAATAATCATTATTATAGACATAATAATCATAATAATCGTAATAACCATTATGATCTTAATGATGATCATAATATTCATCATAATTATACCAAGATCCATAATAATCATAGTATCCGTAATAATAAACATAACAAGCTTTGAAATAATCGTAATAACCGTTATACTAGCCAGAGTAACCATAATAATCATAATAACCATAATAAACATAATAATTATAATAATAAGCATAATAAACTTGGAAATAATCATAATAACCTTTATACTAGCCATAATAACCATAATAATCATAATAAGTATAATAATCATAATAGTCAAAATAATAACCACAATAGGCTTGGAAATAATCATAATAATCATTATAATAGACATAATAACCATAAAAATCACAATAGCCATAATAATCTGTATGGTGATCCTAATAATCAGACTAACAAGCCTAATAATCATAGTAATCATCATAATAACTACAACAATCATAAGAGCCGTAATAATAAACAGAATAATCATGGAAATAATTTTAATAATCATTATTATAGACATAATAATCATAATAACCGTAATAACCATAATGATCTTAATGATGATCATAATATTCATCATAATTATACCAAGATCCATAATAATCATTGTAACCATAATAATATACATAATAAGCTTTGAAATAATCATAATAACCGTTATACTAGCCTCAGCAACCATAATAATCATAATAATTTTAATAATAGTCATAATAAGCATGGAAATATTCATAATAACCATTATACTGGCCATAATAATCATAATAATCATAATAACTATAATAATTATAATGGTCATAATAATAACCATAATAAACTTGGAAATAATCATAATTATCATTATACTAGCAATGATAGCCATAAAAATCATAATAGCCATAATAATCTGAATCTTGATCATAATAATCATACTAACAACAATAATAATCATAGTGATCATCATAGTAACAACAATAATCATAATAATCATAGTAATCATTATACTACCTATAATAATCATAACAGTCGTAATAATAAACAGAATAATCATGGAAATGATTTTAATAATCATTATTATAGACATAATAATCATAATAATCGTAATAACCATAATGATCTTACTGATGATCGTAATACTCATCATAATTATACCAAGATCCATAATAATCATAGTAATCATAATAATAAACATAATAAGCCTTGAAATAATCATAATAACCGTTATACTAGCCATAGTAACCAGAATAATCATAATAACCATAATAATCATAATAATTATAATAATAACCATAATAACCTTGGAAATAATCATAATAACCGTTATACTAGCAATAATAACAATAATAATCATAATAACTATAATAATCATAATAGTGATAATAATAACCATAATAACCTTGGAAATAACCATAATAATCATTCTAATAGCCATAGTAACCACAAAAATCACAATAGCCGTAATAATCAGAATGGTGATCATAATAATCATACTAACAAGCCTAATAATCATAGTAATAATCATAATAACTACAACAATCATAAGAATCGTAATAATAAACAGAATAATCATGGAATCAATCATAGTAATCATTATTGTAGACATAATAATCTTAATAAGCGTAATAACCATAAAGATCTTAATGATGACCATAATATTCATCATAATTATACCAAGATCCATAATAATCATTGTAATCATAATAATAAACATAATAAGCTTTGGAATAATCATAATAACCGTTATAATAGCCATAGCAACCATAATGATCATAATAACCATAATAATCATAATAATTATAATCATAGCCATAATAAGCATGGAAATATTCATAATAACCATTATACTAGCCATAATAATCAGAATAATCATAATAACTATAATAATCATAATAGTGATAATAATAACCATAATAAGCATCGAAATAACCATAATAATCATTCTAATCGCCATAATAACCATAAAAATCACAATAGCCGTAATAATCAGAATGGTGATCATAATAATCATACTAACAAGCCTAATAATCATAGTAATCATCATAATAACTACAACAATCATAAGAGTCGTAATAATAAACAGATTAATCATGGAAATAATCATAATAATCATTATTATAGACATAATAATCTTAATAAGCGTAATAACCATAATGATCTTAATGATGATCATAATATTCATCATAATTATACCAAGATCCATAATAATCATAGTATCCGTAATAATAAACATAACAGGCTTTGAAATAATCGTAATAACCGTTATACTAGCCAGAGTAACCATAATAATCATAATAACCATAATAAACATAATAATTATAATAATAAGCATAATAAACTTGGAAATAATCATAATAACCTTTATACTGGCCATAATAACCATAATAATCATAATAAGTATAATAATCATAATAGTCAAAATAATAACCATAATAAGCTTGGAAATAATCATAATAATCATTATAATAGACATAATAACCATAAAAATCACAATAGCCATAATAATCTGTATGGTGATCCTAATGATCAGACTAACAAGCCTAATAATCATAGTAATCATCATAATAACTACAACAATCATAAGAGCCGTAATAATAAACAGAATAATCATGGAAATAATTTTAATAATCATTATTATAGACATAATAATCATAATAATCGTAATAACCATAATGATCTTAATGATGATCATAATATTCATCATAATTATACCAAGATCCATAATAATCATTGTAATCATAATAACAAACATAATAAGCTTTGAAATCATCATAATAACCGTTATACTAGCCACAGCAACCATAATAATCATAATAATTTTAATAATAGTCATAATAAGCATGGAAATATTCATAATAACCATTATACTGGCCATAATAATCATAATAATCATAATAACTATAATAATTATAATGGTCATAATAATAACCACAATAAACTTGGAATTAATCATAATTATCATTATACTAGCAATGATAGCCATAAAAATCATAATAGCCATAATAAACTGAATCTTGATCATAATAATCATACTAACAACAATAATAATCATAGTGATCATCATAATAACAACAATAATCATAATAATCATAGTAATCATTATACTACCTATAATAATCATAAGAGTCGTAATAATAAACAGAATAACCATGGAAATAATTTTAATAATCATTATTATAGACATAATAATCATAATAATCGTAATAACCCTAATGATCTTACTGATGATCGTAATACTCATCATAATTATACCAAGATACATAATAATCATAGTAATCATAATAATAAACATAATAAGCCTTGAAATGACCATAATAACCGTTATACTAGCCATAGTAACCAGAATAATCATAATAACCATAATAATCATAATAATTATAATAATAACCATAATAACCTTGGAAATAATCATAATAACCGTTATACTAGCAATAATAACAATAATAATCATAATAACTATAATAATCATAATAGTGATAATAATAACCATAATAACCTTGGAAATAACCATAATAATCGTTCTAATAGCCATAGTAACCACAAAAATCACAATAGCCGTAATAATCAGAATGGTGATCATAATAATCATACTAACAAGCCTAATAATCATAGTAATAATCATAATAACTACAACAATCATAAGAATCGTAATAATAAACAGAATAATCATGGAATCAATCATAGTAATCATTATTGTAGACATAATAATCTTAATAAGCGTAATAACCATAAAGATCTTAATGATGACCATAATATTCATCATAATTATACCAAGATCCATAATAATCATTGTAATCATAATAATAAACATAATAAGCTTTGGAATAATCATAATAACCGTTATAATAGCCATAGCAACCATAATGATCATAATAACCATAATAATCATAATAATTATAATCATAGCCATAATAAGCATGGAAATATTCATAATAACCATTATACTAGCCATAATAATCAGAATAATCATAATAACTATAATAATCATAATAGTGATAATAATAACCATAATAAGCTTCGAAATAACCATAATAATCATTCTAATCGCCATAATAAACATAAAAATCACAATAGCCGTAATAATCAGAATGGTGATCATAATAATCATACTAACAAGCCTAATAATCATAGTAATCATCATAATAACTACAACAATCATAAGAGTCGTAATAATAAACAGAATAATCATGGAAATTATCATAATAATCATTATTATAGACATAATAATCTTAATAAGCGTAATAACCATAATGATCTTAATGATGATCATAATATTCATCATAATTATACCAAGATCCATAATAATCATAGTATCCGTAATAATAAACATAACAAGCTTTGAAATAATCGTAATAAACGTTATACTAGCCAGAGTAACCATAATAATCATAATAACCATAATAATCATAATAATTATAATAATAAGCATAATAAACTTGGAAATAATCTAAATAACCATTATACTGGCCATAATAACCATAATAATCATAATAAGTATAATAATCATAATAGTCAAAATAATAACCATAATAAGCTTGGAAATAATCATAATAATCATTATAATAGACATAATAACCATAAAAATCACAATAGCCATAATAATCTGTATGGTGATCCTAATGATCAGACTAACAAGCCTAATAATCATAGTAATCATCATAATAACTACAACAATCATAAGAGCCGTAATAATAAACAGAATAATCATGGAAATAATTTTAATAATCATTATTATAGACATAATAATCATAATAATCGTAATAACCATAATGATCTTAATGATGATCATAATATTCATCATAATTATACCAAGATCCATAATAATCATTGTAATCATAATAATAAACATAATAAGCTTTGAAATCATCATAATAACCGTTATACTAGCCACAGCAACCATAATAATCATAATAATTTTAATAATAGTCATAATAAGCATGGAAATATTCATAATAACCATTATACTGGCCATAATAATCATAATAATCATAATAACTATAATAATTATAATGGTCATAATAATAACCACAATAAACTTGGAATTAATCATAATTATCATTATACTAGCAATGATAGCCATAAAAATCATAATAGCCATAATAATCTGAATCTTGATCATAATAATCATACTAACAACAATAATAATCATAGTGATCATCATAATAACAACAATAATCATAATAATCATAGTAATCATTATACTACCTATAATAATCATAAGAGTCGTAATAATAAACAGAATAACCATGGAAATAATTTTAATAATCATTATTATAGACATAATAATCATAATAATCGTAATAACCATAATGATCTTAATGATGATCATAATATTCATCATAATTATACCAAGATCCATAATAATCATTGTAACCATAATAATATACATAATAAGCTTTGAAATAATCATAATAACCGTTATACTAGCCATAGCAACCATAATAATCATAATAACCATAATAATCATAATAATTATAATAATAGTCATAATAACCTTGGAAATAATCATAATAACCGTTATACTAGCAATAATAACAATAATAATCATAATAACTATAATAATCATAATAGTGATAATAATAACCATAATAACCTTGGAAATAACCATAATAATAATTCTAATAGCCATAGTAACCATAAAAATCACAATAGCCGTAATAATCAGAATGGTGATCATAATAATCATACTAACAAGCCTAATAATCATAGTAATCATCATAATAACTACAACAATCGTAAGAATCGTAATAATAAACAGAATAATCACGGAATCAATCATAATAATCATTATTGTAGACATAATAATCTTAATAAGCGTACTAACGATAAAGATCTTAATGATGATCATAATATTCATCATAATTATACCAAGATCCATAATAATCATTGTAATCATAATAATAAACATAATAAGCTTTGAAATAATCATAATAACCGTTATAATAGCCATAGCAACCATAATAATCATAATAATTATAATCATAGACATAATAAGCATGGAAATATTCATAATAACCATTATACTAGCCATAATAATAAGAATAATCATAATAACTATAATAATCATAATAGTGATAATAATAACCATAATAAGCTTCGAAATAACCATAATAATCATTCTAATCGCCATAATAACCATAAAAATCACAATAGCCGTAATAATCAGAATGGTGATCATAATAATCATACTAACAAGCCTAATAATCATAGTAATCATCATAATAACTACAACAATCATAAGAGTCGTAATAATAAACAGAATAATCATGGAAATAATCATAATAATCATTATTATAGACATAATAATCTTAATAAGCGTAATAACCATAATGATCTTAATGATGATCATAATATTCATCATAATTATACCAAGATCCATAATAATCATAGTATCCGTAATAATAAACATAACAAGCTTTGAAATAATCGTAATAAACGTTATACTAGCCAGAGTAACCATAATAATCATAATAACCATAATAATCATAATAATTATAATAATAAGCATAATAAACTTGGAAATAATCTAAATAACCATTATACTAGCCATAATAACCATAATAATCATAATAAGTATAATAATCATAATAGTCAAAATAATAACCATAATAAACTTCGAAATAATCATAATAATCGTTATAATAGACATAATAACCATAAAAATCACAATAGCCATAATAATCTGAATGGTGATCCTAATAATCATACTAACAAGCCTAATAATCATAGTAATAATCATAATAACTGCAACAATCATAAGAGTCGTAATAATAAACAGAATAATCATGGAAATAATTTTAATAATCATTATTATAGACATAATAATCATAATAATCGTAATAACCATAATGATCTTAATGATGATCATAATATTCATCATAATTATACCAAGATCCATAATAATCATTGTAATCATAATAATAAACATAATAAGCTTTGAAATAATCATAATAACCGTTATACTAGCCACAGCAACCATAATAATCATAATAATTTTAATAATAGTCATAATAAGCATGGAAATATTCATAATAACCATTATACTGGCCATAATAATCATAATAATCATAATAACTATAATAATTATAATGGTCATAATAATAACCATAATAAACTTGGTAATAATCATAATTATAATTATACTAGCAATGATAGCCATAAAAATCATAATAGCCATAATAATCTGAATCTTGATCATAATAATCATACTAACAACAATAATAATCATAGTGATCATCATAGTAACAACAATAATCATAATAATCATAGTAATCATTATACTACCTATAATAATCATAACAGTCGTAATAATAAACAGAATAATCATGGAAATGATTTTAATAATCATTATTATAGACATAATAATCATAATAATCGTAATAACCATAATGATCTTACTGATGATCGTAATACTCATCATAATTATACCAAGATCCATAATAATCATAGTAATCATAATAATAAACATAATAAGCCTTGAAATAATCATAATAACCGTTATACTAGCCATAGTAACCAGAATAATCATAATAACCATAATAATCATAATAATTATAATAATAACCATAATAACCTTGGAAATAATCATAATAACCGTTATACTAGCAATAATAACAATAATAATCATAATAACTATAATAATCATAATAGTGATAATAATAACCATAATAACCTTGGAAATAACCATAATAATCATTCTAATAGCCATAGTAACCACAAAAATCACAATAGCCGTAATAATCAGAATGGTGATCATAATAATCATACTAACAAGCCTAATAATCATAGTAATAATCATAATAACTACAACAATCATAAGAATCGTAATAATAAACAGAATAATCATGGAATCAATCATAGTAATCATTATTGTAGACATAATAATCTTAATAAGCGTAATAACCATAAAGATCTTAATGATGACCATAATATTCATCATAATTATACCAAGATCCATAATAATCATTGTAATCATAATAATAAACATAATAAGCTTTGGAATAATCATAATAACCGTTATAATAGCCATAGCAACCATAATGATCATAATAACCATAATAATCATAATAATTATAATCATAGCCATAATAAGCATGGAAATATTCATAATAACCATTATACTAGCCATAATAATCAGAATAATCATAATAACTATAATAATCATAATAGTGATAATAATAACCATAATAAGCATCGAAATAACCATAATAATCATTCTAATCGCCATAATAACCATAAAAATCACAATAGCCGTAATAATCAGAATGGTGATCATAATAATCATACTAACAAGCCTAATAATCATAGTAATCATCATAATAACTACAACAATCATAAGAGTCGTAATAATAAACAGATTAATCATGGAAATAATCATAATAATCATTATTATAGACATAATAATCTTAATAAGCGTAATAACCATAATGATCTTAATGATGATCATAATATTCATCATAATTATACCAAGATCCATAATAATCATAGTATCCGTAATAATAAACATAACAGGCTTTGAAATAATCGTAATAACCGTTATACTAGCCAGAGTAACCATAATAATCATAATAACCATAATAAACATAATAATTATAATAATAAGCATAATAAACTTGGAAATAATCATAATAACCTTTATACTGGCCATAATAACCATAATAATCATAATAAGTATAATAATCATAATAGTCAAAATAATAACCATAATAAGCTTGGAAATAATCATAATAATCATTATAATAGACATAATAACCATAAAAATCACAATAGCCATAATAATCTGTATGGTGATCCTAATGATCAGACTAACAAGCCTAATAATCATAGTAATCATCATAATAACTACAACAATCATAAGAGCCGTAATAATAAACAGAATAATCATGGAAATAATTTTAATAATCATTATTATAGACATAATAATCATAATAATCGTAATAACCATAATGATCTTAATGATGATCATAATATTCATCATAATTATACCAAGATCCATAATAATCATTGTAATCATAATAATAAACATAATAAGCTTTGAAATCATCATAATAACCGTTATACTAGCCACAGCAACCATAATAATCATAATAATTTTAATAATAGTCATAATAAGCATGGAAATATTCATAATAACCATTATACTGGCCATAATAATCATAATAATCATAATAACTATAATAATTATAATGGTCATAATAATAACCACAATAAACTTGGAATTAATCATAATTATCATTATACTAGCAATGATAGCCATAAAAATCATAATAGCCATAATAAACTGAATCTTGATCATAATAATCATACTAACAACAATAATAATCATAGTGATCATCATAATAACAACAATAATCATAATAATCATAGTAATCATTATACTACCTATAATAATCATAAGAGTCGTAATAATAAACAGAATAACCATGGAAATAATTTTAATAATCATTATTATAGACATAATAATCATAATAATCGTAATAACCCTAATGATCTTACTGATGATCGTAATACTCATCATAATTATACCAAGATACATAATAATCATAGTAATCATAATAATAAACATAATAAGCCTTGAAATGACCATAATAACCGTTATACTAGCCATAGTAACCAGAATAATCATAATAACCATAATAATCATAATAATTATAATAATAGTCATAATAACCTTGGAAATAATCATAATAACCGTTATACTAGCAATAATAACAATAATAATCATAATAACTATAATAATCATAATAGTGATAATAATAACCATAATAACCTTGGAAATAACCATAATAATCATTCTAATAGCCATAGTAACCATAAAAATCACAATAGCCGTAATAATCAGAATGGTGATCATAATAATCATACTAACAAGCCTAATAATCATAGTAATAATCATAATAACTACAACAATCATAAGAATCGTAATAATAAACAGAATAATCATGGAATCAATCATAGTAATCATTATTGTAGACATAATAATCTTAATAAGCGTAATAACCATAAAGATCTTAATGATGACCATAATATTCATCATAATTATACCAAGATCCATAATAATCATTGTAATCATAATAATAAACATAATAAGCTTTGGAATAATCATAATAACCGTTATAATAGCCATAGCAACCATAATGATCATAATAACCATAATAATCATAATAATTATAATCATAGCCATAATAAGCATGGAAATATTCATAATAACCATTATACTAGCCATAATAATCAGAATAATCATAATAACTATAATAATCATAATAGTGATAATAATAACCATAATAAGCTTCGAAATAACCATAATAATCATTCTAATCGCCATAATAAACATAAAAATCACAATAGCCGTAATAATCAGAATGGTGATCATAATAATCATACTAACAAGCCTAATAATCATAGTAATCATCATAATAACTACAACAATCATAAGAGTCGTAATAATAAACAGAATAATCATGGAAATAATCATAATAATCATTATTATAGACATAATAATCTTAATAAGCGTAATAACCATAATGATCTTAATGATGATCATAATATTCATCATAATTATACCAAGATCCATAATAATCATAGTATCCGTAATAATAAACATAACAAGCTTTGAAATAATCGTAATAAACGTTATACTAGCCAGAGTAACCATAATAATCATAATAACCATAATAATCATAATAATTATAATAATAAGCATAATAAACTTGGAAATAATCTAAATAACCATTATACTAGCCATAATAACCATAATAATCATAATAAGTATAATAATCATAATAGTCAAAATAATAACCATAATAAACTTCGAAATAATCATAATAATCATTATAATAGACATAATAACAATAAAAATCACAACAGCAATAATAATAATCTGAATGGTGATCATAATAATCATACTAACAAGCCTAATAACCATAGTAATCATCATAATAACTACAACAATCATAAGAGTCGTAATAATAAACAGAATAATCTTGGAAATAATTTTAATAATCATTATTATAGACATAATAAACATAATAATCGTAATAACCATAATGATCTTAATGATGATCATAATATTCATCATAATTATACCAAGATCCATAATAATCATTGTAACCATAATAATAAACATAATAAGCTTTGAAATAATCATAATAACCGTCATACTAGCCATAGCAACCATAATAATCATAATAACCATAATAATCATAATCATTATAATAATAGTCAAAATAAGCATGGAAATATTCATAATAACCATTATACTGGCCATAATAATCATAATAATCATAATAACTATAATAATTATAATGGTCATAATAATAACCATAGTAAACTTGGAAATAACCATAATTATCATTATACTAGCAATGATAGCCATAAAAATCATAATAGCCATAATAATCTGAATCTTGATCATAATAATCATACTAACAACAATAATAATCATAGTGATCATCATAATAACTACAATAACCATAATAATCATAGTAATCATTATACTACCTATAATAATCATAACAGTCGTAATAATAGACAGAATAATCATGGAAATGATTTTAATAATGATTATTATAGACATAATAATCATAATAATCGTAATAACCATAATGATCTTACTGATGATCGTAATACTCATCATAATTATACCAAGATCCATAATAATCATAGGAATCATAATAATAAACATAACAAGCTTTGAAATAATCATAATAACCGTTATACTAGCCATAGCAACCATAATAATCATAATAACCATAATAATCATAATAATTATAATAATAGTCATAATAAGCATGGAAATATTCATAATAACCATTATACTGGCCATAATAATCATAATAATC
Organism: Calliopsis andreniformis; assembly: GCF_051401765.1. Classification (NCBI taxonomy): domain Eukaryota; kingdom Metazoa; phylum Arthropoda; class Insecta; order Hymenoptera; family Andrenidae; genus Calliopsis; species Calliopsis andreniformis. The sequence continues at coordinate 342,648 of NW_027480616.1, read as the reverse complement.
ATAATAACTATAATAATTATAATGGTCATAATAATAACCATAATAAACTTGGATATAATCATAATTATCATTATACTAGCAATGATAGCCATAAAAATCATAATAGCAATAATAATCTGAATCTTGATCATAATAACCATACTATCAACAATAATAATCCTAGTGATCATCATAATAACTACAATAATCATAATAATCATAGTAATCATTATACTACCTATAATAATCATAAGAGTCGTAATAATAAACAGAATAACCATGGAAATAATTTTAATAATCATTATTATAGACATAATAATCATAATAATCGTAATAACCCTAATGATCTTACTGATGATCGTAATACTCATCATAATTATACCAAGATCCATAATAATCATAGTAATCATAATAATAAACATAATAAGCCTTGAAATGATCATAATAACCGTTATACTAGCCATAGTAACCAGAATAATCATAATAACCATAATAATCATAATAATTATAATAATAACCATAATAAGCTTGGAAATAGTCATAATAACCATTATACTAGCCATAATAACCATAATAATCATAATAAGTATAATAATAATAATATTCAAAATAATAACCATAATAAGCTTCGAAATAATCATAATAATCATTATAATAGACATAATAACCATAAAAATCACAATAGCAATAATAATAATCTGAATGGTGATCATAATAATCATACTAACAAGCCTAATAATCATAGTAATCATCATAATAACTACAACAATCATAAGAGTCGAAATAATAAACAGAATAATCCTGGAAATAATTTTAATAATCATTATTATAGACATAATAATCATAATAATCGTAATAACCCTAATGATCTTACTGATGATCGTAATACTCATCATAATTATACCAAGATCCATAATAATCATAGTAATCATAATAATAAACATAATAAGCCTTGAAATGATCATAATAACCGTTATACTAGCCATAGTAACCGGAATAATCATAATAACCATACTAATCATAATAATTATAATAATAACCATAATAAGCTTGGAAATAATCATAATAACCATTATACTAGCCATTATAACAATAATAATCATAATAACTATAATAATCATAATAGTGATAATAATAACCATAATAACCTTGGAAATAACCATAATAATCATTCTAATAGCCATAGTAACCATAAAAATCACAATAGCCGTAATAATCAGAACGGTGATCATAATAATCATACTAACAAGCCAAATTATCATAGTAATAATCATAATAACTACAACAATCATAAGAATCGTAATAATAAACAGAATAATCATGGAAATAATTTTAATAATCATTATTATAGACATAATAATCATAATAATCGTAATAACCATAATGATCTTAATGATGATCATAATATTCATCATAATTATACCAAGATCCATAATAATCATTGTAATCATAATAATAAAGATAATAAGCTTTGAAATAATCATAATAACCGTTATACTAGCCACAGCAACCATAATAATCATAATAATTTTAATAATAGTCATAATAAGCATGGAAATATTCATAATAACCATTATACTGGCCATAATAATCATAATAATCATAATAACTATAATAATTATAATGGTCATAATAATAACCATAATAAACTTGGAAATAATCATAATTATCATTATACTAGCAATGATAGCCATAAAAATCATAATAGCCATAAAAATCTGAATCTTGATCATAATAATCATACTAACAACAATAATAATCATAGTGATCATCATAATAACAACAATAATCATAATAATCATAGTAATCATTATACTACCTATAATAGTCATAAGAGTCGTAATAATAAACAGAATAACCATGGAAATAATTTTAATAATCATTATTATAGACATAATAATCATAATAATTGTAATAACCCTAATGATCTTACTGATGATCGTAATACTCATCATAATTATACCAAGATCCATAATAATCATAGTAATCATAATAATAAACATAATAAGCCTTGAAATGATCATAATAACCGTTATACTAGCCATAGTAACCATAATAATCATAATAACCGTAATAATCATAATAATTATAATAATAGTCATAATAACCTTGGAAATAATCATAATAACCGTTATACTAGCAAAAATAACAATAATAATCATAATAACTATAATAATCATAATAGTGATAATAATAACCATAATAACCTTGGAAATAACCATAATAATCATTCTAATAGCCATAGTAACCATAAAAATCACAATAGCCGTAATAATCAGAATGGTGATCATAATAATCATACTAACAAGCCTAATAATCATAGTAATAATCATAATAACTACAACAATCATAAGAATCGTAATAATAAACAGAATAATCATGGAATCAATCATAGTAATCATTATTGTAGACATAATAATCTTAATAAGCGTAATAACCATAAAGATCTTAATGATGACCATAATATTCAGCATAATTATACCAAGATCCATAATAATCATTGTAATCATAATAATAAACATAATAAGCTTTGGAATAATCATAATAACCGTTATAATAGCCATAGCAACCATAATGATCATAATAACCATAATAATCATAATAATTATAATCATAGCCATAATAAGCATGGAAATATTCATAATAACCATTATACTAGCCATAATAATCAGAATAATCATAATAACTATAATAATCATAATAGTGATAATAATAACCATAATAAGCATCGAAATAACCATAATAATCATTCTAATCGCCATAATAACCATAAAAATCACAATAGCCGTAATAATCAGAATGGTGATCATAATAATCATACTAACAAGCCTAATAATCATAGTAATCATCATAATAACTACAACAATCATAAGAGTCGTAATAATAAACAGATTAATCATGGAAATAATCATAATAATCATTATTATAGACATAATAATCTTAATAAGCGTAATAACCATAATGATCTTAATGATGATCATAATATTCATCATAATTATACCAAGATCCATAATAATCATAGTATCCGTAATAATAAACATAACAAGCTTTGAAATAATCGTAATAACCGTTATACTAGCCAGAGTAACCATAATAATCATAATAACCATAATAAACATAATAATTATAATAATAAGCATAATAAACTTGGAAATAATCATAATAACCTTTATACTAGCCATAATAACCATAATAATCATAATAAGTATAATAATCATAATAGTCAAAATAATAACCATAATAAGCTTGGAAATAATCATAATAACCATTATACTAGCCATTATAACAATAATAATCATAATAACTATAATAATCATAATAGTGATAATAATAACCATAATAACCTTGCAAATAACCATAATAATCATTCTAATAGCCATAATAACCATAAAAATCACAATAGCCATAATAATCTGTATGGTGATCCTAATAATCAGACTAACAAGCCTAATAATCATAGTAATCATCATAATAACTACAACAATCATAAGAGTCGTAATAATAAACAGAATAATCATGGAAATAATTTTAATAATCATTATTATAGACATAATAATCATAATAACCGTAATAACCATAATGATCTTAATGATGATCATAATATTCATCATAATTATACCAAGATCCATAATAATCATTGTAATCATAATAATAAACATAATAAGCTTTGAAACAATCATAATAACCGTTATACTAGCCACAGCAACCATAATAATCATAATAATTTTAATAATAGTCATAATAAGCATGGAAATATTCATAATAACCATTATACTGGCCATAATAATCATAATAATCATAATAACTATAATAATTATAATGGTCATAATAATAACCATAATAAACTTGGAAATAATCATAATTATCATTATACTAGCAATGATAGCCATAAAAATCATAATAGCCATAAAAATCTGAATCTTGATCATAATAATCATACTAACAACAATAATAATCATAGTGATCATCATAATAACAACAATAATCATAATAATCATAGTAATCATTATACTACCTATAATAGTCATAAGAGTCGTAATAATAAACAGAATAACCATGGAAATAATTTTAATAATCATTATTATAGACATAATAATCATAATAATTGTAATAACCCTAATGATCTTACTGATGATCGTAATACTCATCATAATTATACCAAGATCCATAATAATCATAGTAATCATAATAATAAACATAATAAGCCTTGAAATGATCATAATAACCGTTATACTAGCCATAGTAACCATAATAATCATAATAACCGTAATAATCATAATAATTATAATAATAGTCATAATAACCTTGGAAATAATCATAATAACCGTTATACTAGCAAAAATAACAATAATAATCATAATAACTATAATAATCATAATAGTGATAATAATAACCATAATAACCTTGGAAATAACCATAATAATCATTCTAATAGCCATAGTAACCATAAAAATCACAATAGCCGTAATAATCAGAATGGTGATCATAATAATCATACTAACAAGCCTAATAATCATAGTAATCATCATAATAACTCCAACAATCATAAGAATCGTAATAATAAGCAGAATAATCATGGAATCAATCATAGTAATCATTATTGTAGACATAATAATCTTAATAAGCGTAATAACCATAAAGATCTTAATGATGATCATAATATTCATCATAATTATACCAAGATCCATAATAATCATTGTAATCATAATAATAAACCTAATAAGCTTTGAAATAATCATAATAACCGTTATAATAGCCATAGCAACCATAATGATCATAATAACCATAATAATCATAATAATTATAATCATAGCCATAATAAGCATGGAAATATTCATAATAACCATTATACTAGCCATAATAATCAGAATAATCATAATAACTATAATAATCATAATAGTGATAATAATAACCATAATAAGCATCGAAATAACCATAATAATCATTCTAATCGCCATAATAACCATAAAAATCGCAATAGCCGTAATAATCAGAATGGTGATCATAATAATCATACTAACAAGCCTAATAATCATAGTAATCATCATAATAACTACAACAATCATAAGAGTCCTAATAATAAACAGAATAATCATGGAAATAATTTTAATAATCGTTATTACAGCCATAGTAATCCCAATAATCATAGTAGCCGTAATAATCTGAATGGTGATCATAATAATCTTACTAACGACCGAAATAATCATAGTAATCATCATGAAAACTACAATAATCAGGACAGTCCTAATAATAAACAGAATAGACCTGGAAATAATCTTACCAATCATTATTATAGACATAATAATCATAATAATCGTAAAAACCATAATGATCCTATGGATGACCATAACATGCATCATAATTATACCAAGGTATATAATAAACATAGTAATCATAATAATAAACATAATAAGCTTTGAAATAATCGTAATAACCGTAATAATAGCCATAGTAACCATAATAATCATAATAACCATAATAATCATAATAATTATAATAATAAGCATAATAAACTTGGAAATAATCATAATAACCAGTATACTAGCCATAATAATCATAATAATCATAATAACTATAATATTCAAGATAGTCATAATAATAACCATAATAACCATGGAAATAACCATAATAATCATTCTAATAGCCATAGTAACCATAAAAATCACTATAGCCGTAATAATCAGAACGGTGATCATAATAATCATACTAACAAGCCAAATTATCATAGTAATAATCATAATAACTACAACAATCATAAGAATCGTAATAATAAACAGAATAATCATGGAAATAATTTTAATAATCATTATTATAGACATAATAATCATAATAATCGTAATAACCATAATGATCTTAATGATGATCATAATATTCATCATAATTATACCAAGATCCATAATAATCATTGTAATCATAATAATAAAGATAATAAGCTCTGAAATAATCATAATAACCGTTATACTAGCCACAGCAACCATAATAATCATAATAATTTTAATAATAGTCATAATAAGCATGGAAATATTCATAATAACCATTATACTGGCCATAATAATCATAATAATCATAATAACTATAATAATTATAATGGTCATAATAATAACCATAATAAACTTGGAAATAATCATAATTATCATTATACTAGCAATGATAGCCATAAAAATCATAATAGCCATAATAATCTGAAGCTTGATCATAATAATCATACTAACAACAATAATAATCATAGTGATCATCATAATAACAACAATAATCATAATAATCATAGTAATCATTATACTACCTATAATAATCATAAGAGTCGTAATAATAAACAGAATAACCATGGAAATAATTTTAATAATCATTATTATAGACATAATAATCATAATAATCGTAATAACCCTAATGATCTTACTGATGATCGTAATACTCATCATAATTATACCAAGATCCATAATAACCATAGTAATCATAATAATAAACATAATAAGCCTTGAAATGACCATAATAACCGTTATACTAGCCATAGTAACCAGAATAATCATAATAACCATAATAATCATAATAATTATAATAATAGTCATAATAACCTAGGAAATAATCATAATAACCGTTATACTAGCAATAATAACAATAATAATCATAATAACTATAATAATCATAATAGTGATAATAATAACCATAATAACCTTGGAAATAACCATAATAATCATTCTAATAGCCATAGTAACCATAAAAATCACAATAGCCGTAATAATCAGAATGGTGATCATAATAATCATACTAACAAGCCTAATAATCATAGTAATAATCATAATAACTACAACAATCATAAGAATCGTAATAATAAACAGAATAATCATGGAATCAATCATAGTAATCATTATTGTAGACATAATAATCATAATAAGCGTAATAACCATAAAGATCTTAATGATGACCATAATATTCATCATAATTATACCAAGATCCATAATAATCATTGTAATCATAATAATAAACATAATAAGCTTTGGAATAATCATAATAACCGTTATAATAGCCATAGCAACCATAATGATCATAATAACCATAATAATCATAATAATTATAATCATAGCCATAATAAGCATGGAAATATTCATAATAACCATTATACTAGCCATAATAATCAGAATAATCATAATAACTATAATAATCATAATAGTGATAATAATAACCATAATAAGCATCGAAATAACCATAATAATCATTCTAATCGCCATAATAACCATAAAAATCACAATAGCCGTAATAATCAGAATGGTGATCATAATAATCATACTAACAAGCCTAATAATCATAGTAATCATCATAATAACTACAACAATCATAAGAGTCGTAATAATAAACAGATTAATCATGGAAATAATCATAATAATCATTATTATAGACATAATAATCTTAATAAGCGTAATAACCATAATGATCTTAATGATGATCATAATATTCATCATAATTATACCAAGATCCATAATAATCATAGTATCCGTAATAATAAACATAACAAGCTTTGAAATAATCGTAATAACCGTTATACTAGCCAGAGTAACCATAATAATCATAATAACCATAATAAACATAATAATTATAATAATAAGCATAATAAACTTGGAAATAATCATAATAACCTTTATACTAGCCATAATAACCATAATAATCATAATAAGTATAATAATCATAATAGTCAAAATAATAACCATAATAAGCTTGGAAATAATCATAATAACCATTATACTAGCCATTATAACAATAATAATCATAATAACTATAATAATGATAATAGTGATAATAATAACCATAATAACCTTGGAAATAACCATAATAATCATTCTAATAGCCATAATAACCATAAAAATCACAATAGCCATAATAATCTGTATGGTGATCCTAATAATCAGACTAACAAGCCTAATAATCATAGTAATCATCATAATAACTACAACAATCATAAGAGTCGTAATAATAAACAGAATAATCATGGAAATAATTTTAATAATCATTATTATAGACATAATAATCATAATAACCGTAATAACCATAATGATCTTAATGATGATCATAATATTCATCATAATTATACCAAGATCCATAATAATCATTGTAATCATAATAATAAACATAATAAGCTTTGAAATAATCATAATAACCGTTATACTAGCCACAGCAACCATAATAATCATAATAATTTTAATAATAGTCATAATAAGCATGGAAATATTCATAATAACCATTATACTGGCCATAATAATCATAATAATCATAATAACTATAATAATTATAATGGTCATAATAATAACCATAATAAACTTGGAAATAATCATAATTATCATTATACTAGCAATGATAGCCATAAAAATCATAATAGCCATAATAATCTGAAGCTTGATCATAATAATCATACTAACAACAATAATAATCATAGTGATCATCATAATAACAACAATAATCATAATAATCATAGTAATCATTATACTACCTATAATAATCATAAGAGTCGTAATAATAAACAGAATAACCATGGAAATAATTTTAATAATCATTATTATAGACATAATAATCATAATAATCGTAATAACCCTAATGATCTTACTGATGATCGTAATACTCATCATAATTATACCAAGATCCATAATAACCATAGTAATCATAATAATAAACATAATAAGCCTTGAAATGACCATAATAACCGTTATACTAGCCATAGTAACCAGAATAATCATAATAACCATAATAATCATAATAATTATAATAATAGTCATAATAACCTAGGAAATAATCATAATAACCGTTATACTAGCAATAATAACAATAATAATCATAATAACTATAATAATCATAATAGTGATAATAATAACCATAATAACCTTGGAAATAACCATAATAATCATTCTAATAGCCATAGTAACCATAAAAATCACAATAGCCGTAATAATCAGAATGGTGATCATAATAATCATACTAACAAGCCTAATAATCATAGTAATCATCATAATAACTACAACAATCATAAGAGTCGTAATAATAAACAGAATAATCCTGGAAATAATTTTAATAATCATTATTATAGACATAATAATCATAATAATCGTAATAACCATAATGATCTTAATGATGATCATAATATTCATCATAATTATACCAAGATCCATAATAATCATTGTAACCATAATAATATACATAATAAGCTTTGAAATAATCCTAATAACCGTTATACTAGCCATAGCAACCATAATAATCATAATAACCATAATAATCATAATAATTATAATAATAGTCATAATAACCTTGGAAATAATCATAATAACCGTTATACTAGCAATAATAACAATAATAATCATAATAACTATAATAATCATAATAGTGATAATAATAACCATAATAACCTTGGAAATAACCATAATAATAATTCTAATAGCCATAGTAACCATAAAAATCACAATAGCCGTAATAATCAGAATGGTGATCATAATAATCATACTAACAAGCCTAATAATCATAGTAATCATCATAATAACTACAACAATCATAAGAATCGTAATAATAAACAGAATAATCATGGAATCAATCATAATAATCATTATTGTAGACATAATAATCTTAATAAGCGTAATAACGATAAAGATCTTAATGATGATCATAATATTCATCATAATTATACCAAGATCCATAATAATCATTGTAATCATAATAATAAACATAATAAGCTTTGAAATAATCATAATAACCGTTATAATAGCCATAGCAACCATAATAATCATAATAATTATAATCATAGACATAATAAGCATGGAAATATTCATAATAACCATTATACTAGCCATAATAATCAGAATAATCATAATAACTATAATAATCATAATAGTGATAATAATAACCATAATAAGCTTCGAAATAACCATAATAATCATTCTAATCGCCATAATAAACATAAAAATCACAATAGCCGTAATAATCAGAATGGTGATCATAATAATCATACTAACAAGCCTAATAATCATAGTAATCATCATAATAACTACAACAATCATAAGAGTCGTAATAATAAACAGAATAATCATGGAAATAATCATAATAATCATTATTATAGACATAATAATCTTAATAAGCGTAATAACCATAATGATCTTAATGATGATCATAATATTCATCATAATTATACCAAGATCCATAATAATCATAGTATCCGTAATAATAAACATAACAAGCTTTGAAATAATCGTAATAAACGTTATACTAGCCAGAGTAACCATAATAATCATAATAACCATAATAATCATAATAATTATAATAATAAGCATAATAAACTTGGAAATAATCTAAATAACCATTATACTAGCCATAATAACCATAATAATCATAATAAGTATAATAATCATAGTAGTCAAAATAATAACCATAATAAACTTCGAAATAATCATAATAATCATTATAATAGACATAATAACAATAAAAATCACAATAGCAATAATAATAATCTGAATGGTGATCATAATAATCATACTAACAAGCCTAATAACCATAGTAATCATCATAATAACTACAACAATCATAAGAGTCGTAATAATAAACAGAATAATCTTGGAAATAATTTTAATAATCATTATTATAGACATAATAAACATAATAATCGTAATAACCATAATGATCTTAATGATGATCATAATATTCATCATAATTATACCAAGATCCATAATAATCATTGTAACCATAATAATAAACATAATAAGCTTTGAAATAATCATAATAACCGTCATACTAGCCATAGCAACCATAATAATCATAATAACCATAATAATCATAATCATTATAATAATAGTCATAATAAGCATGGAAATATTCATAATAACCATTATACTGGCCATAATAATCATAATAATCATAATAACTATAATAATTATAATGGTCATAATAATAACCATAGTAAACTTGGAAATAACCATAATTATCATTATACTAGCAATGATAGCCATAAAAATCATAATAGCCATAATAATCTGAATCTTGATCATAATAATCATACTAACAACAATAATAATCATAGTGATCATCATAATAACTACAATAACCATAATAATCATAGTAATCATTATACTACCTATAATAATCATAACAGTCGTAATAATAGACAGAATAATCATGGAAATGATTTTAATAATGATTATTATAGACATAATAATCATAATAATCGTAATAACCATAATGATCTTACTGATGATCGTAATACTCATCATAATTATACCAAGATCCATAATAATCATAGGAATCATAATAATAAACATAACAAGCTTTGAAATAATCATAATAACCGTTATACTAGCCATAGCAACCATAATAATCATAATAACCATAATAATCATAATAATTATAATAATAGTCATAATAAGCATGGAAATATTCATAATAACCATTATACTGGCCATAATAATCATAATAATCATAATAACTATAATAATTATAATGGTCATAATAATAACCATAATAAACTTGGATATAATCATAATTATCATTATACTAGCAATGATAGCCATAAAAATCATAATAGCAATAATAATCTGAATCTTGATCATAATAACCATACTATCAACAATAATAATCCTAGTGATCATCATAATAACTACAATAATCATAATAATCATAGTAATCATTATACTACCTATAATAATCATAAGAGTCGTAATAATAAACAGAATAACCATGGAAATAATTTTAATAATCATTATTATAGACATAATAATCATAATAATCGTAATAACCCTAATGATCTTACTGATGATCGTAATACTCATCATAATTATACCAAGATCCATAATAATCATAGTAATCATAATAATAAACATAATAAGCCTTGAAATGATCATAATAACCGTTATACTAGCCATAGTAACCAGAATAATCATAATAACCATAATAATCATAATAATTATAATAATAACCATAATAAGCTTGGAAATAGTCATAATAACCATTATACTAGCCATAATAACCATAATAATCATAATAAGTATAATAATAATAATATTCAAAATAATAACCATAATAAGCTTCGAAATAATCATAATAATCATTATAATAGACATAATAACCATAAAAATCACAATAGCAATAATAATAATCTGAATGGTGATCATAATAATCATACTAACAAGCCTAATAATCATAGTAATCATCATAATAACTACAACAATCATAAGAGTCGAAATAATAAACAGAATAATCCTGGAAATAATTTTAATAATCATTATTATAGACATAATAATCTTAATAAGCGTAATAACCATAATGATCTTAATGATGATCATAATATTCATCATAATTATACCAAGATCCATAATAATCATAGTATCCGTAATAATAAACACAACAAGCTTTGAAATAATCGTAATAACCGTTATACTAGCCAGAGTAACCATAATAATCATAATAACCATAATAATCATAATAATTATGATAATAAGCATAATAAACTTGGAAATAATCTAAATAACCATTATACTAGCCATAATAACCATAATAATCATAATAAGTATAATAATCATAATAGTCAAAATAATAACCATAATAAGCTTTGAAATAATCATAATAACCGTTATACTAGCCACAGCAACCATAATAATCATAATAATTTTAATAATAGTCATAATAAGCATGGAAATATTCATAATAACCATTATACTGGCCATAATAATCATAATAATCATAATAACTATAATAATTATAATGGTCATAATAATAACCATAATAAACTTGGAAATAATCATAATTATCATTATACTAGCAATGATAGCCATAAAAATCATAATAGCCATAAAAATCTGAATCTTGATCATAATAATCATACTAACAACAATAATAATCATAGTGATCATCATAATAACAACAATAATCATAATAATCATAGTAATCATTATACTACCTATAATAGTCATAAGAGTCGTAATAATAAACAGAATAACCATGGAAATAATTTTAATAATCATTATTATAGACATAATAATCATAATAATTGTAATAACCCTAATGATCTTACTGATGATCGTAATACTCATCATAATTATACCAAGATCCATAATAATCATAGTAATCATAATAATAAACATAATAAGCCTTGAAATGATCATAATAACCGTTATACTAGCCATAGTAACCATAATAATCATAATAACCGTAATAATCATAATAATTATAATAATAGTCATAATAACCTTGGAAATAATCATAATAACCGTTATACTAGCAAAAATAACAATAATAATCATAATAACTATAATAATCATAATAGTGATAATAATAACCATAATAACCTTGGAAATAACCATAATAATCATTCTAATAGCCATAGTAACCATAAAAATCACAATAGCCGTAATAATCAGAATGGTGATCATAATAATCATACTAACAAGCCTAATAATCATAGTAATCATCATAATAACTCCATCAATCATAAGAATCGTAATAATAAGCAGAATAATCATGGAATCAATCATAGTAATCATTATTGTAGACATAATAATCTTAATAAGCGTAATAACCATAAAGATCTTAATGATGATCATAATATTCATCATAATTATACCAAGATCCATAATAATCATTGTAATCATAATAATAAACATAATAAGCTCTGAAATAATCATAATAACCGTTATACTAGCCACAGCAACCATAATAATCATAATCATTTTAATAATAGTCATAATAAGCATGGAAATATTCATAATAACCATTATACTGGCCATAATAATCATAATAATCATAATAACTATAATAATTATAATGGTCATAATAATAACCATAATAAACTTGGTAATAATCATAATTATAATTATACTAGCAATGATAGCCATAAAAATCATAATAGCCATAATAATCTGAATCTTGATCATAATAATCATACTAACAACAATAATAATCATAGTGATCATCATAGTAACAACAATAATCATAATAATCATAGTAATCATTATACTACCTATAATAATCATAACAGTCGTAATAATAAACAGAATAATCATGGAAATGATTTTAATAATCATTATTATAGACATAATAATCATAATAATCGTAATAACCATAATGATCTTACTGATGATCGTAATACTCATCATAATTATACCAAGATCCATAATAATCATAGTAATCATAATAATAAACATAATAAGCCTTGAAATAATCATAATAACCGTTATACTAGCCATAGTAACCAGAATAATCATAATAACCATAATAATCATAATAATTATAATAATAACCATAATAACCTTGGAAATAATCATAATAACCGTTATACTAGCAATAATAACAATAATAATCATAATAACTATAATAATCATAAAAGTGATAATAATAACCATAATAACCTTGGAAATAACCATAATAATAATTCTAATAGCCATAGTATCCATAAAAATCACAATAGCCGTAATAATCAGAATGGTGATCATAATAATCATACTAACAAGCCTAATAATCATAGTAATCATCATAATAACTACAACAATCATAAGAGTCGTAATAATAAACAGAATAATCCTGGAAATAATTTTAATAATCATTATTATAGACATAATAATCATAATAATCGTAATAACCATTATGATCTTAATGATGATCATAATATTCATCATAATTATACCAAGATCCATAATAATCATAGTATCCGTAATAATAAACATAACAAGCTTTGAAATAACCGTAATAACCGTTATACTAGCCAGAGTAACCATAATAATCATAATAACCATAATAAACATAATAATTATAATAATAAGCATAATAAACTTGGAAATAATCATAATAACCTTTATACTAGCCATAATAACCATAATAATCATAATAAGTATAATAATCATAATAGTCAAAATAATAACCATAATAAGCTTGGAAATAATCATAATAATCATTATAATAGACATAATAACCATAAAAATCACAATAGCCATAATAATCTGTATGGTGATCCTAATAATCAGACTAACAAGCCTAATAATCATAGTAATCATCATAATAACTACAACAATCATAAGAGTCGTAATAATAAACAGAATAATCATGGAAATAATTTTAATAATCATTATTATAGACATAATAATCATAATAACCGTAATAACCATAATGATCTTAATGATGATCGTAATATTCATCATAATTATACCAAGATCCATAATAATCATAGTAATCATAATAATAAACATAATAAGCCTTGAAATGACCATAATAACCGTTATACTAGCCATAGTAACCAGAATAATCATAATAACCATAATAATCATAATAATTATAATAATAGTCATAATAACCTTGGAAATAATCATAATAACCGTTATACTAGCAATAATAACAATAATAATCATAATAACTATAATAATCATAATAGTGATAATAATAACCATAATAACCTTGGAAATAACCATAATAATCATTCTAATAGCCATAGTAACGATAAAAATCACAATAGCCGTAATAATCAGAATGGTGATCATAATAATCATACTAACAAGCCTAATAATCATAGTAATCATCATAAAAACTACAACAATCATATGAGTCGTAATAATAAACAGAATAATCCTGGAAATAATTTTAATAATCATTATTATAGACATAATAATCATAATAATCGTAATAACCATAATGATCTTAATGATGATCATAATATTCATCATAATTATACCAAGATCCATAATAATCATTGTAACCATAATAATAAACATAATAAGCTTTGAAATAATCATAATAACCGTCATACTAGCCATAGCAACCATAATAATCATAATAACCATAATAATCATAATCATTATAATAATAGTCATAATAAGCATGGAAATATTCATAATAACCATTATACTGGCCATAATAATCATAATAATCATAATAACTATAATAATTATAATGGTCATAATAATAACCATAGTAAACTTGGAAATAACCATAATTATCATTATACTAGCAATGATAGCCATAAAAATCATAATAGCCATAATAATCTGAATCTTGATCATAATAATAATACTAACAACAATAATAATCATAGTGATCATCATAATAACTACAATAACCATAATAATCATAGTAATCATTATACTACCTATAATAATCATAACAGTCGTAATAATAGACAGAATAATCATGGAAATGATTTTAATAATGATTATTATAGACATAATAATCATAATAATCGTAATAACCATAATGATCTTACTGATGATCGTAATACTCATCATAATTATACCAAGATCCATAATAATCATAGGAATCATAATAATAAACATAACAAGCTTTGAAATAATCATAATAACCGTTATACTAGCCATAGCAACCATAATAATCATAATAACCATAATAATCATAATAATTATAATAATAGTCATAATAAGCATGGAAATATTCATAATAACCATTATACTGGCCATAATAATCATAATAATCATAATAACTATAATAATTATAATGGTCATAATAATAACCATAATAAACTTGGATATAATCATAATTATCATTATACTAGCAATGATAGCCATAAAAATCATAATAGCAATAATAATCTGAATCTTGATCATAATAACCATACTATCAACAATAATAATCCTAGTGATCATCATAATAACTACAATAATCATAATAATCATAGTAATCATTATACTACCTATAATAATCATAAGAGTCGTAGTAATAAACAGAATAACCATGGAAATAATTTTAATAATCATTATTATAGACATAATAATCATAATAATCGTAATAACCCTAATGATCTTACTGATGATCGTAATACTCATCATAATTATACCAAGATCCATAATAATCATAGTAATCATAATAATAAACATAATAAGCCTTGAAATGATCATAATAACCGTTATACTAGCCATAGTAACCAGAATAATCATAATAACCATAATAATCATAATAATTATAATAATAACCATAATAAGCTTGGAAATAGTCATAATAACCATTATACTAGCCATAATAACCATAATAATCATAATAAGTATAATAATAATAATATTCAAAATAATAACCATAATAAGCTTCGAAATAATCATAATAATCATTATAATAGACATAATAACCATAAAAATCACAATAGCAATAATAATAATCTGAATGGTGATCATAATAATCATACTAACAAGCCTAATAATCATAGTAATCATCATAATAACTACAACAATCATAAGAGTCGAAATAATAAACAGAATAATCCTGGAAATAATTTTAATAATCATTATTATAGACATAATAATCTTAATAAGCGTAATAACCATAATGATCTTAATGATGATCATAATATTCATCATAATTATACCAAGATCCATAATAATCATAGTATCCGTAATAATAAACACAACAAGCTTTGAAATAATCGTAATAACCGTTATACTAGCCAGAGTAACCATAATAATCATAATAACCATAATAATCATAATAATTATAATAATAAGCATAATAAACTTGGAAATAATCTAAATAACCATTATACTAGCCATAATAACCATAATAATCATAATAAGTATAATAATCATAATAGTCAAAATAATAACCATAATAAGCTTTGAAATAATCATAATAACCGTTATACTAGCCACAGCAACCATAATAATCATAATAATTTTAATAATAGTCATAATAAGCATGGAAATATTCATAATAACCATTATACTGGCCATAATAATCATAATAATCATAATAACTATAATAATTATAATGGTCATAATAATAACCATAATAAACTTGGAAATAATCATAATTATCATTATACTAGCAATGATAGCCATAAAAATCATAATAGCCATAAAAATCTGAATCTTGATCATAATAATCATACTAACAACAATAATAATCATAGTGATCATCATAATAACAACAATAATCATAATAATCATAGTAATCATTATACTACCTATAATAGTCATAAGAGTCGTAATAATAAACAGAATAACCATGGAAATAATTTTAATAATCATTATTATAGACATAATAATCATAATAATTGTAATAACCCTAATGATCTTACTGATGATCGTAATACTCATCATAATTATACCAAGATCCATAATAATCATTGTAATCATAATAATAAACATAATAAGCTTTGAAATCATCATAATAACCGTTATACTAGCCACAGCAACCATAATAATCATAATAATTTTAATAATAGTCATAATAAGCATGGAAATATTCATAATAACCATTATACTGGCCATAATAATCATAATAATCATAATAACTATAATAATTATAATGGTCATAATAATAACCATAATAAACTGGGAATTAATCATAATTATCATTATACTAGCAATGATAGCCATAAAAATCATAATAGCCATAATAATCTGAATCTTGATCATAATAATCATACTAACAACAATACTAATCATAGTGATCATCATAATAACAACAATAATCATAATAATCATAGTAATCATTATACTACCTATAATAATCATAAGAGTCGTAATAATAAACAGAATAACCATGGAAATAATTTTAATAATCATTATTATAGACATAATAATCATAATAATCGTAATAACCCTAATGATCTTACTGATGATCGTAATACTCATCATAATTATACCAAGATCCATAATAATCATAGTAATCATAATAATAAACATAATAAGCCTTGAAATGACCATAATAACCGTTATACTAGCCATAATAACAATAATAATCATAATAACTATAATAATCATAATAGTGATAATAATAACCATAATAACCTTGGAAATAACCATAATAATCATTCTAATAGCCATAGTAACCATAAAAATCACAATAGCCGTAATAATCAGAATGGTGATCATAATAATCATACTAACAAGCCTAATAATCATAGTAATAATCATAATAACTACAACAATCATAAGAATCGTAATAATAAACAGAATAATCATGGAATCAATCATAGTAATCATTATTGTAGACATAATAATCATAATAAGCGTAATAACCATAAAGATCTTAATGATGACCATAATATTCATCATAATTATACCAAGATCCATAATAATCATTGTAATCATAATAATAAACATAATAAGCTTTGGAATAATCATAATAACCGTTATAATAGCCATAGCAACCATAATGATCATAATAACCATAATAATCATAATAATTATAATCATAGCCATAATAAGCATGGAAATATTCATAATAACCATTATACTAGCCATAATAATCAGAATAATCATAATAACTATAATAATCATAATAGTGATAATAATAACCATAATAAGCATCGAAATAACCATAATAATCATTCTAATCGCCATAATAACCATAAAAATCACAATAGCCGTAATAATCAGAATGGTGATCATAATAATCATACTAACAAGCCTAATAATCATAGTAATCATCATAATAACTACAACAATCATAAGAGTCGTAATAATAAACAGATTAATCATGGAAATAATCATAATAATCATTATTATAGACATAATAATCTTAATAAGCGTAATAACCATAATGATCTTAATGATGATCATAATATTCATCATAATTATACCAAGATCCATAATAATCATAGTATCCGTAATAATAAACATAACAAGCTTTGAAATAATCGTAATAACCGTTATACTAGCCAGAGTAACCATAATAATCATAATAACCATAATAAACATAATAATTATAATAATAAGCATAATAAACTTGGAAATAATCATAATAACCTTTATACTAGCCATAATAACCATAATAATCATAATAAGTATAATAATCATAATAGTCAAAATAATAACCATAATAAGCTTGGAAATAATCATAATAACCATTATACTAGCCATTATAACAATAATAATCATAATAACTATAATAATCATAATAGTGATAATAATAACCATAATAACCTTGGAAATAACCATAATAATCATTCTAATAGCCATAATAACCATAAAAATCACAATAGCCATAATAATCTGTATGGTGATCCTAATAATCAGACTAACAAGCCTAATAATCATAGTAATCATCATAATAACTACAACAATCATAAGAGTCGTAATAATAAACAGAATAATCATGGAAATAATTTTAATAATCATTATTATAGACATAATAATCATAATAACCGTAATAACCATAATGATCTTAATGATGATCATAATATTCATCATAATTATAAAAAGATCCATAATAATCATTGTAATCATAATAATAAACATAATAAGCTTTGAAATAATCATAATAACCGTTATACTAGCCACAGCAACCATAATAATCATAATAATTTTAATAATAGTCATAATAAGCATGGAAATATTCATAATAACCATTATACTGGCCATAATAATCATAATAATCATAATAACTATAATAATTATAATGGTCATAATAATAACCATAATAAACTTGGAAATAATCATAATTATCATTATACTAGCAATGATAGCCATAAAAATCATAATAGCCATAATAATCTGAAGCTTGATCATAATAATCATACTAACAACAATAATAATCATAGTGATCATCATAATAACAACAATAATCATAATAATCATAGTAATCATTATACTACCTATAATAATCATAAGAGTCGTAATAATAAACAGAATAACCATGGAAATAATTTTAATAATCATTATTATAGACATAATAATCATAATAATCGTAATAACCCTAATGATCTTACTGATGATCGTAATACTCATCATAATTATACCAAGATCCATAATAACCATAGTAATCATAATAATAAACATAATAAGCCTTGAAATGACCATAATAACCGTTATACTAGCCATAGTAACCAGAATAATCATAATAACCATAATAATCATAATAATTATAATAATAGTCATAATAACCTAGGAAATAATCATAATAACCGTTATACTAGCAATAATAACAATAATAATCATAATAACTATAATAATCATAATAGTGATAATAATAACCATAATAACCTTGGAAATAACCATAATAATCATTCTAATAGCCATAGTAACCATAAAAATCACAATAGCCGTAATAATCAGAATGGTGATCATAATAATCATACTAACAAGCCTAATAATCATAGTAATCATCATAATAACTACAACAATCATAAGAGTCGTAATAATAAACAGAATAATCCTGGAAATAATTTTAATAATCATTATTATAGACATAATAATCATAATAATCGTAATAACCATAATGATCTTAATGATGATCATAATATTCATCATAATTATACCAAGATCCATAATAATCATTGTAACCATAATAATATACATAATAAGCTTTGAAATAATCATAATAACCGTTATACTAGCCATAGCAACCATAATAATCATAATAACCATAATAATCATAATAATTATAATAATAGTCATAATAACCTTGGAAATAATCATAATAACCGTTATACTAGCAATAATAACAATAATAATCATAATAACTATAATAATCATAATAGTGATAATAATAACCATAATAACCTTGGAAATAACCATAATAATAATTCTAATAGCCATAGTAACCATAAAAATCACAATAGCCGTAATAATCAGAATGGTGATCATAATAATCATACTAACAAGCCTAATAATCATAGTAATCATCATAATAACTCCAACAATCATAAGAATCGTAATAATAAACAGAATAATCATGGAATCAATCATAGTAATCATTATTGTAGACATAATAATCTTAATAAGCGTAATAACCATAAAGATCTTAATGATGATCATAATATTCATCATAATTATACCAAGATCCATAATAATCATTGTAATCATAATAATAAACCTAATAAGCTTTGAAATAATCATAATAACCGTTATAATAGCCATAGCAACCATAATGATCATAATAACCATAATAATCATAATAATTATAATCATAGCCATAATAAGCATGGAAATATTCATAATAACCATTATACTAGCCATAATAATCAGAATAATCATAATAACTATAATAATCATAATAGTGATAATAATAACCGTAATAAGCATCGAAATAACCATAATAATCATTCTAATCGCCATAATAACCATAAAAATCACAATAGCCGTAATAATCAGAATGGTGATCATAATAATCATACTAACAAGCCTAACAATCATAGTAATCATCATAATTACTACAACAATCATAAGAGTCCTAATAATAAACAGATTAATCATGGAAATAATCATAATAATCGTTATTATAGACATAATAATCTTAATAAGCGTAATAACCATAATGATCTTAATGATGATCATAATATTCATCATAATTATACCAAGATCCATAATAATCATTGTAATCATAATAATAAACATAATAAGCTCTGAAATAATCATAATAACCGTTATACTAGCCACAGCAACCATAATAATCATAATCATTTTAATAATAGTCATAATAAGCATGGAAATATTCATAATAACCATTATACTGGCCATAATAATCATAATAATCATAATAACTATAATAATTATAATGGTCATAATAATAACCATAATAAACTTGGTAATAATCATAATTATAATTATACTAGCAATGATAGCCATAAAAATCATAATAGCCATAATAATCTGAATCTTGATCATAATAATCATACTAACAACAATAATAATCATAGTGATCATCATAGTAACAACAATAATCATAATAATCATAGTAATCATTATACTACCTATAATAATCATAACAGTCGTAATAATAAACAGAATAATCATGGAAATGATTTTAATAATCATTATTATAGACATAATAATCATAATAATCGTAATAACCATAATGATCTTACTGATGATCGTAATACTCATCATAATTATACCAAGATCCATAATAATCATAGTAATCATAATAATAAACATAATAAGCCTTGAAATAATCATAATAACCGTTATACTAGCCATAGTAACCAGAATAATCATAATAACCATAATAATCATAATAATTATAATAATAACCATAATAACCTTGGAAATAATCATAATAACCGTTATACTAGCAATAATAACAATAATAATCATAATAACTATAATAATCATAAAAGTGATAATAATAACCATAATAACCTTGGAAATAACCATAATAATAATTCTAATAGCCATAGTATCCATAAAAATCACAATAGCCGTAATAATCAGAATGGTGATCATAATAATCATACTAACAAGCCTAATAATCATAGTAATCATCATAATAACTACAACAATCATAAGAGTCGTAATAATAAACAGAATAATCCTGGAAATAATTTTAATAATCATTATTATAGACATAATAATCATAATAATCGTAATAACCATTATGATCTTAATGATGATCATAATATTCATCATAATTATACCAAGATCCATAATAATCATAGTATCCGTAATAATAAACATAACAA
This sequence comes from Calliopsis andreniformis, assembly GCF_051401765.1. Taxonomy (NCBI): domain Eukaryota; kingdom Metazoa; phylum Arthropoda; class Insecta; order Hymenoptera; family Andrenidae; genus Calliopsis; species Calliopsis andreniformis. The sequence continues at coordinate 319,319 of NW_027480616.1, read as the reverse complement.
GCTTTGAAATAACCGTAATAACCGTTATACTAGCCAGAGTAACCATAATAATCATAATAACCATAATAAACATAATAATTATAATAATAAGCATAATAAACTTGGAAATAATCATAATAACCTTTATACTAGCCATAATAACCATAATAATCATAATAAGTATAATAATCATAATAGTCAAAATAATAACCATAATAAGCTTGGAAATAATCATAATAATCATTATAATAGACATAATAACCATAAAAATCACAATAGCCATAATAATCTGTATGGTGATCCTAATAATCAGACTAACAAGCCTAATAATCATAGTAATCATCATAATAACTACAACAATCATAAGAGTCGTAATAATAAACAGAATAATCATGGAAATAATTTTAATAATCATTATTATAGACATAATAATCATAATAACCGTAATAACCATAATGATCTTAATGATGATCGTAATATTCATCATAATTATACCAAGATCCATAATAATCATAGTAATCATAATAATAAACATAATAAGCCTTGAAATGACCATAATAACCGTTATACTAGCCATAGTAACCAGAATAATCATAATAACCATAATAATCATAATAATTATAATAATAGTCATAATAACCTTGGAAATAATCATAATAACCGTTATACTAGCAATAATAACAATAATAATCATAATAACTATAATAATCATAATAGTGATAATAATAACCATAATAACCTTGGAAATAACCATAATAATCATTCTAATAGCCATAGTAACGATAAAAATCACAATAGCCGTAATAATCAGAATGGTGATCATAATAATCATACTAACGAGCCTAATAATCATAGTAATCATCATAATAACTACAACAATCATATGAGTCGTAATAATAAACAGAATAATCCTGGAAATAATTTTAATAATCATTATTATAGACATAATAATCATAATAATCGTAATAACCATAATGATCTTAATGATGATCATAATATTCATCATAATTATACCAAGATCCATAATAATCATTGTAACCATAATAATAAACATAATAAGCTTTGAAATAATCATAATAACCGTCATACTAGCCATAGCAACCATAATAATCATAATAACCGTAATAATCATAATCATTATAATAATAGTCATAATAAGCATGGAAATATTCATAATAACCATTATACTGGCCATAATAATCATAATAATCATAATAACTATAATAATTATAATGGTCATAATAATAACCATAGTAAACTTGGAAATAACCATAATTATCATTATACTAGCAATGATAGCCATAAAAATCATAATAGCCATAATAATCTGAATCTTGATCATAATAATCATACTAACAACAATAATAATCATAGTGATCATCATAATAACTACAATAACCATAATAATCATAGTAATCATTATACTACCTATAATAATCATAACAGTCGTAATAATAGACAGAATAATCATGGAAATGATTTTAATAATGATTATTATAGACATAATAATCATAATAATCGTAATAACCGTAATGATCTTACTGATGATCGTAATACTCATCATAATTATACCAAGATCCATAATAATCATAGGAATCATAATAATAAACATAACAAGCTTTGAAATAATCATAATAACCGTTATACTAGCCATAGCAACCATAATAATCATAATAACCATAATAATCATAATAATTATAATAATAGTCATAATAAGCATGGAAATATTCATAATAACCATTATACTGGCCATAATAATCATAATAATCATAATAACTATAATAATTATAATGGTCATAATAATAACCATAATAAACTTGGATATAATCATAATTATCATTATACTAGCAATGATAGCCATAAAAATCATAATAGCAATAATAATCTGAATCTTGATCATAATAACCATACTATCAACAATAATAATCCTAGTGATCATCATAATAACTACAATAATCATAATAATCATAGTAATCATTATACTACCTATAATAATCATAAGAGTCGTAGTAATAAACAGAATAACCATGGAAATAATTTTAATAATCATTATTATAGACATAATAATCATAATAATCGTAATAACCCTAATGATCTTACTGATGATCGTAATACTCATCATAATTATACCAAGATCCATAATAATCATAGTAATCATAATAATAAACATAATAAGCCTTGAAATGATCATAATAACCGTTATACTAGCCATAGTAACCAGAATAATCATAATAACCATAATAATCATAATAATTATAATAATAACCATAATAAGCTTGGAAATAGTCATAATAACCATTATACTAGCCATAATAACCATAATAATCATAATAAGTATAATAATAATAATATTCAAAATAATAACCATAATAAGCTTCGAAATAATCATAATAATCATTATAATAGACATAATAACCATAAAAATCACAATAGCAATAATAATAATCTGAATGGTGATCATAATAATCATACTAACAAGCCTAATAATCATAGTAATCATCATAATAACTACAACAATCATAAGAGTCGAAATAATAAACAGAATAATCCTGGAAATAATTTTAATAATCATTATTATAGACATAATAATCTTAATAAGCGTAATAACCATAATGATCTTAATGATGATCATAATATTCATCATAATTATACCAAGATCCATAATAATCATAGTATCCGTAATAATAAACACAACAAGCTTTGAAATAATCGTAATAACCGTTATACTAGCCAGAGTAACCATAATAATCATAATAACCATAATAATCATAATAATTATAATAATAAGCATAATAAACTTGGAAATAATCTAAATAACCATTATACTAGCCATAATAACCATAATAATCATAATAAGTATAATAATCATAATAGTCAAAATAATAACCATAATAAGCTTTGAAATAATCATAATAACCGTTATACTAGCCACAGCAACCATAATAATCATAATAATTTTAATAATAGTCATAATAAGCATGGAAATATTCATAATAACCATTATACTGGCCATAATAATCATAATAATCATAATAACTATAATAATTATAATGGTCATAATAATAACCATAATAAACTTGGAAATAATCATAATTATCGTTATACTAGCAATGATAGCCATAAAAATCATAATAGCCATAATAATCTGAATCTTGATCATAATAATCATACTCACAACAATAATAATCATAGTGATCATCATAATAACAACAATAATCATAATAATCATAGTAATCATTATACTACCTATAATAATCATAGGAGTCGTAATAATGAACAGAATAACCATGGAAATAGTTTTAATAATCATTATTATAGACATAATAATAATAATAATCGTAATAACCCTAATGATCTTACTGATGATCGTAATACTCATCATAATTATACCAAGATCCATAATAATCATAGTAATCATAATAATAAACATAATAAGCCTTGAAATGATCATAATAACCGTTATACTAGCCATAGTAACCGGAATAATCATAATAACCATACTAATCATAATAATTATAATAATAACCATAATAAGCTTGGAAATAATCATAATAACCATTATACTAGCCATTATAACAATAATAATCATAATAACTATAATAATCATAATAGTGATAATAATAACCATAATAACCTTGGAAATAACCATAATAATCATTCTAATAGCCATAGTAACCATAAAAATCACAATAGCCGTAATAATCAGAACGGTGATCATAATAATCATACTAACAAGCCAAATTATCATAGTAATAATCATAATAACTACAACAATCATAAGAATCGTAATAATAAACAGAATAATCATGGAAATAATTTTAATAATCATTATTATAGACATAATAATCATAATAATCGTAATAACCATAATGATCTTAATGATGATCATAATATTCATCATAATTATACCAAGATCCATAATAATCATTGTAATCATAATAATAAAGATAATAAGCTTTGAAATAATCATAATAACCGTTATACTAGCCACAGCAACCATAATAATCATAATAATTTTAATAATAGTCATAATAAGCATGGAAATATTCATAATAACCATTATACTGGCCATAATAATCATAATAATCATAATAACTATAATAATTATAATGGTCATAATAATAACCATAATAAACTTGGAAATAATCATAATTATCATTATACTAGCAATGATAGCCATAAAAATCATAATAGCCATAAAAATCTGAATCTTGATCATAATAATCATACTAACAACAATAATAATCATAGTGATCATCATAATAACAACAATAATCATAATAATCATAGTAATCATTATACTACCTATAATAGTCATAAGAGTCGTAATAATAAACAGAATAACCATGGAAATAATTTTAATAATCATTATTATAGACATAATAATCATAATAATTGTAATAACCCTAATGATCTTACTGATGATCGTAATACTCATCATAATTATACCAAGATCCATAATAATCATAGTAATCATAATAATAAACATAATAAGCCTTGAAATGATCATAATAACCGTTATACTAGCCATAGTAACCAGAATAATCATAATAACCGTAATAATCATAATAATTATAATAATAGTCATAATAACCTTGGAAATAATCATAATAACCGTTATACTAGCAAAAATAACAATAATAATCATAATAACTATAATAATCATAATAGTGATAATAATAACCATAATAACCTTGGAAATAACCATAATAATCATTCTAATAGCCATAGTAACCATAAAAATCACAATAGCCGTAATAATCAGAATGGTGATCATAATAATCATACTAACAAGCCTAATAATCATAGTAATCATCATAATAACTCCAACAATCATAAGAGTCCTAATAATAAACAGAATAATCATGGAAATAATTTTAATAATCATTATTATAGAAACAATAATCATAATAATCGTAATAACCATAATGATCTTAATGTTATACAAGCCACAGTAACCAGAATAACCATAATAACCATAATAATCATAATAATTATAATAATAACCATAATAAACTTGGAAATAGTCATAATAACCATTATACTAGCCATAATAACAATAATAATCAGAATAACTATAATAATCATAATAGTGATAATAATAACCACAATAACCTTGGAAATAACCATAATAATCATTCTAATAGCCATAGTAACCATAAAAATCTCTATAACCGTAATAATCAGAATGGTGATCATAATAATCATACTAACAAGCCTAATAATAATAGTAATCATCATAATAACTACAACAATCACAAGAGTCGTAATAATATACAGAATAATAATGGAAATAATCATAATAATCATTATTATAGACATAATTACCATAATAAGCGTAATAACCATAATGATCGTAATGATGATCATAATATTCATCATAATTATACCAAGATCCATAATAATCATAGTAACCGTAATAATAAACATAATAAGCTTTGAAATAATCGTAATAACCGTTATACTAGCCAGAGTAACCATAATAATCATAATAACCATAATAATCATAATAATTATAATAATAAGCATAATTAACTTGGAAATAATCATAATAACCATTATACTAGCCATAATAAACATAATAATCATAATAACTATAATAATCATAATAGACATAATAATAACCATAATAAGCTTGGAAATAATCATAATAATCATTATAATAGACATAATAACCATAAAAATCACAATAGCCATAATAATCTGTATGGTGATCATAATAATCCCACTAGCAAGCCTAATAATCATAGTAACCATCATAATAACTACAACAATCATAAGAGTCGTAATAACAAACAGAATAATCATGGAAATAATCTTAATAATCATTATTATAGACATAATAATCATAATAATCGTAATAACCATAATGATCTTAATGATGACCATAATATTCATCATTATTATACCAAGATCCTTAATAATCATAGTAATCATAATAATAAACATAATAAGCTATGAAATAATCATAATAACCGTTATACTAGCCTTAGTAACCATAATAATCATAATAACAATAATAGTCATGGTAATTATAATAATAACCATAGTAAGGATGGAAATAATGATAATAACCATTATACTAGCCATAATAATCATAATAATCATAATAACTACAATAATCATAATAGTGATAATAATAACCATAATAACCTTGGAAATAACCATAATAATCATTCTAATAGCCATAGTAACCATAAAAATCACAATAGCCGTTATAATCAGAATGGTGATCATAATAATCATACTAACAAGCCTAATAATCATAGTAATCATCATAATAACTCCAACAATCATAAGAATCGTAATAATAAACAGAATAATCATGGAATCAATCATAGTAATCATTATTGTAGACATAATAATCTTAATAAGCGTAATAACCATAAAGATCTTAATGATGATCATAATATTCATCATAATTATACCAAGATCCATAATAATCATTGTAATCATAATAATAAACATAATAAGCTTTGAAATAATCATAATAACCGTTATACTAGCCACAGCAACCATAATAATCATAATAATTTTAATAATAGTCATAATAAGCATGGAAATATTCATAATAACCATTATACTGGCCATAATAATCATAATAATCATAATAACTATAATAATTATAATGGTCATAATAATAACCATAATAAACTTGGTAATAATCATAATTATAATTATACTAGCAATGATAGCCATAAAAATCATAATAGCCATAATAATCTGAATCTTGATCATAATAATCATACTAACAACAATAATAATCATAGTGATCATCATAGTAACAACAATAATCATAATAATCATAGTAATCATTATACTACCTATAATAATCATAACAGTCGTAATAATAAACAGAATAATCATGGAAATGATTTTAATAATCATTATTATAGACATAATAATCATAATAATCGTAATAACCATAATGATCTTACTGATGATCGTAATACTCATCATAATTATACCAAGATCCATAATAATCATAGTAATCATAATAATAAACATAATAAGCCTTGAAATAATCATAATAACCGTTATACTAGCCATAGTAACCAGAATAATCATAATAACCATAATAATCATAATAATTATAATAATAACCATAATAACCTTGGAAATAATCATAATAACCGTTATACTAGCAATAATAACAATAATAATCATAATAACTATAATAATCATAAAAGTGATAATAATAACCATAATAACCTTGGAAATAACCATAATAATAATTCTAATAGCCATAGTATCCATAAAAATCACAATAGCCGTAATAATCAGAATGGTGATCATAATAATCATACTAACAAGCCTAATAATCATAGTAATCATCATAATAACTACAACAATCATAAGAGTCGTAATAATAAACAGAATAATCCTGGAAATAATTTTAATAATCATTATTATAGACATAATAATCATAATAATCGTAATAACCATTATGATCTTAATGATGATCATAATATTCATCATAATTATACCAAGATCCATAATAATCATAGTATCCGTAATAATAAACATAACAAGCTTTGAAATAACCGTAATAACCGTTATACTAGCCAGAGTAACCATAATAATCATAATAACCATAATAAACATAATAATTATAATAATAAGCATAATAAACTTGGAAATAATCATAATAACCTTTATACTAGCCATAATAACCATAATAATCATAATAAGTATAATAATCATAATAGTCAAAATAATAACCATAATAAGCTTGGAAATAATCATAATAATCATTATAATAGACATAATAACCATAAAAATCACAATAGCCATAATAATCTGTATGGTGATCCTAATAATCAGACTAACAAGCCTAATAATCATAGTAATCATCATAATAACTACAACAATCATAAGAGTCGTAATAATAAACAGAATAATCATGGAAATAATTTTAATAATCATTATTATAGACATAATAATCATAATAACCGTAATAACCATAATGATCTTAATGATGATCGTAATATTCATCATAATTATACCAAGATCCATAATAATCATAGTAATCATAATAATAAACATAATAAGCCTTGAAATGACCATAATAACCGTTATACTAGCCATAGTAACCAGAATAATCATAATAACCATAATAATCATAATAATTATAATAATAGTCATAATAACCTTGGAAATAATCATAATAACCGTTATACTAGCAATAATAACAATAATAATCATAATAACTATAATAATCATAATAGTGATAATAATAACCATAATAACCTTGGAAATAACCATAATAATCATTCTAATAGCCATAGTAACGATAAAAATCACAATAGCCGTAATAATCAGAATGGTGATCATAATAATCATACTAACAAGCCTAATAATCATAGTAATCATCATAATAACTACAACAATCATATGAGTCGTAATAATAAACAGAATAATCCTGGAAATAATTTTAATAATCATTATTATAGACATAATAATCATAATAATCGTAATAACCATAATGATCTTAATGATGATCATAATATTCATCATAATTATACCAAGATCCATAATAATCATTGTAACCATAATAATATACATAATAAGCTTTGAAATAATCATAATAACCGTTATACTAGCCATAGCAACCATAATAATCATAATAACCATAATAATCATAATAATTATAATAATAGTCATAATAACCTTGGAAATAACCATAATAACCGTTATACTAGCAATAATAACAATAATAATCATAATAACTATAATAATCATAATAGTGATAATAATAACCATAATAACCTTGGAAATAACCATAATAATAATTCTAATAGCCATAGTAACCATAAAAATCACAATAGCCGTAATAATCAGAATGGTGATCATAATAATCATACTAACAAGCCTAATAATCATAGTAATCATCATAATAACTACAACAATCGTAAGAATCGTAATAATAAACAGAATAATCACGGAATCAATCATAATAATCATTATTGTAGACATAATAATCTTAATAAGCGTAATAACGATAAAGATCTTAATGATGATCATAATATTCATCATAATTATACCAAGATCCATAATAATCATTGTAATCATAATAATAAACATAATAAGCTTTGAAATAATCATAATAACCGTTATAATAGCCATAGCAACCATAATAATCATAATAATTATAATCATAGACATAATAAGCATGGAAATATTCATAATAACCATTATACTAGCCATAATAATCAGAATAATCATAATAACTATAATAATCATAATAGTGATAATAATAACCATAATAAGCTTCGAAATAACCATAATAATCATTCTAATCGCCATAATAACCATAAAAATCACAATAGCCGTAATAATCAGAATGGTGATCATAATAATCATACTAACAAGCCTAATAATCATAGTAATCATCATAATAACTACAACAATCATAAGAGTCGTAATAATAAACAGAATAATCATGGAAATAATCATAATAATCATTATTATAGACATAATAATCTTAATAAGCGTAATAACCATAATGATCTTAATGATGATCATAATATTCATCATAATTATACCAAGATCCATAATAATCATAGTATCCGTAATAATAAACATAACAAGCTTTGAAATAATCGTAATAAACGTTATACTAGCCAGAGTAACCATAATAATCATAATAACCATAATAATCATAATAATTATAATAATAAGCATAATAAACTTGGAAATAATCTAAATAACCATTATACTAGCCATAATAACCATAATAATCATAATAAGTATAATAATCATAATAGTCAAAATAATAACCATAATAAACTTCGAAATAATCATAATAATCGTTATAATAGACATAATAACCATAAAAATCACAATAGCCATAATAATCTGAATGGTGATCCTAATAATCATACTAACAAGCCTAATAATCATAGTAATAATCATAATAACTGCAACAATCATAAGAGTCGTAATAATAAACAGAATAATCATGGAAATAACTTTAATAATCATTATTATAGACATAATAATCATAATAATCGTAATAACCATAATGATCTTAATGATGATCATAATATTCATCATAATTATACCAAGATCCATAATAATCATTGTAATCATAATAATAAACATAATAAGCTTTGAAATAATCATAATAACCGTTATACTAGCCACAGCAACCATAATAATCATAATAATTTTAATAATAGTCATAATAAGCATGGAAATATTCATAATAACCATTATACTGGCCATAATAATCATAATAATCATAATAACTATAATAATTATAATGGTCATAATAATAACCATAATAAACTTGGTAATAATCATAATTATAATTATACTAGCAATGATAGCCATAAAAATCATAATAGCCATAATAATCTGAATCTTGATCATAATAATCATACTAACAACAATAATAATCATAGTGATCATCATAGTAACAACAATAACCATAATAATCATAGTAATCATTATACTACCTATAATAATCATAACAGTCGTAATAATAAACAGAATAATCATGGAAATGATTTTAATAATCATTATTATAGACATAATAATCATAATACTCGTAATAACCATAATGATCTTACTGATGATCGTAATACTCATCATAATTATACCAAGATCCATAATAATCATAGTAATCATAATAATAAACATAATAAGCCTTGAAATAATCATAATAACCGTTATACTAGCCATAGTAACCAGAATAATCATAATAACCATAATAATCATAATAATTATAATAATAACCATAATAACCTTGGAAATAATCATAATAACCGTTATACTAGCAATAATAACAATAATAATCATAATAACTATAATAATCATAAAAGTGATAATAATAACCATAATAACCTTGGAAATAACCATAATAATAATTCTAATAGCCATAGTATCCATAAAAATCACAATAGCCGTAATAATCATAATGGTGATCATAATAATCATACTAACAAGCCTAATAATCATAGTAATCATCATAATAACTACAACAATCATAAGAGTCGTAATAATAAACAGAATAATCCTGGAAATAATTTTAATAATCATTATTATAGACATAATAATCATAATAATCGTAATAACCATTATGATCTTAATGATGATCATAATATTCATCATAATTATACCAAGATTCATAATAATCATTGTAATCATAATAATAAACATAATAAGCTTTGAAATAATCATAATAACCGTTATACTAGCCATAGCAACCATAATAATCATAATAACCATAATAATCATAATAATTATAATAATAGTCATAATAACCTTGGAAATAATCATAATAACCGTTATACTAGCAATAATAACAATAATAATCATAATAACTATAATAATCATAATAGTGATAATAATAACCATAATAACCTTGGAAATAACCATAATAATCATTCTAATAGCCATAGTAACGATAAAAATCACAATAGCCGTAATAATCAGAATGGTGATCATAATAATCATACTAACAAGCCTAATAATCATAGTAATCATCATAATAACTACAACAATCATATGAGTCGTAATAATAAACAGAATAATCCTGGAAATAATTTTAATAATCATTATTATAGACATAATAATCATAATAATCGTAATAACCATAATGATCTTAATGATGATCATAATATTCATCATAATTATACCAAGATCCATAATAATCATTGTAACCATAATAATATACATAATAAGCTTTGAAATAATCATAATAACCGTTATACTAGCCATAGCAACCATAATAATCATAATAACCATAATAATCATAATAATTATAATAATAGTCATAATAACCTTGGAAATAATCATAATAACCGTTATACTAGCAATAATAACAATAATAATCATAATAACTATAATAATCATAATAGTGATAATAATAACCATAATAACCTTGGAAATAACCATAATAATAATTCTAATAGCCATAGTAACCATAAAAATCACAATAGCCGTAATAATCAGAATGGTGATCATAATAATCATACTAACAAGCCTAATAATCATAGTAATCATCATAATAACTACAACAATCGTAAGAATCGTAATAATAAACAGAATAATCACGGAATCAATCATAATAATCATTATTGTAGACATAATAATCTTAATAAGCGTACTAACGATAAAGATCTTAATGATGATCATAATATTCATCATAATTATACCAAGATCCATAATAATCATTGTAATCATAATAGTAAACATAATAAGCTTTGAAATAATCATAATAACCGTTATAATAGCCATAGCAACCATAATAATCATAATAATTATAATCATAGACATAATAAGCATGGAAATATTCATAATAACCATTATACTAGCCATAATAATCAGAATAATCATAATAACTATAATAATCATAATAGTGATAATAATAACCATAATAAGCTTCGAAATAACCATAATAATCATTCTAATCGCCATAATAACCATAAAAATCACAATAGCCGTAATAATCAGAATGGTGATCATAATAATCATACTAACAAGCCTAATAATCATAGTAATCATCATAATAACTACAACAATCATAAGAGTCGTAATAATAAACAGAATAATCATGGAAATAATCATAATAATCATTATTATAGACATAATAATCTTAATAAGCGTAATAACCATAATGATCTTAATGATGATCATAATATTCATCATAATTATACCAAGATCCATAATAATCATAGTATCCGTAATAATAAACATAACAAGCTTTGAAATAATCGTAATAAACGTTATACTAGCCAGAGTAACCATAATAATCATAATAACCATAATAATCATAATAATTATAATAATAAGCATAATAAACTTGGAAATAATCTAAATAACCATTATACTAGCCATAATAACCATAATAATCATAATAAGTATAATAATCATAATAGTCAAAATAATAACCATAATAAACTTCGAAATAATCATAATAATCGTTATAATAGACATAATAACCATAAAAATCACAATAGCCATAATAATCTGAATGGTGATCCTAATAATCATACTAACAAGCCTAATAATCATAGTAATATTCATAATAACTGCAACAATCATAAGAGTCGTAATAATAAACAGAATAATCATGGAAATAATTTTAATAATCATTATTATAGACATAATAATCATAATAATCGTAATAACCATAATGATCTTAATGATGATCATAATATTCATCATAATTATACCAAGATCCATAATAATCATTGTAATCATAATAATAAACATAATAAGCTTTGAAATAATCATAATAACCGTTATACTAGCCACAGCAACCATAATAATCATAATAATTTTAATAATAGTCATAATAAGCATGGAAATATTCATAATAACCATTATACTGGCCATAATAATCATAATAATCATAATAACTATAATAATTATAATGGTCATAATAATAACCATAATAAACTTGGTAATAATCATAATTATAATTATACTAGCAATGATAGCCATAAAAATCATAATAGCCATAATAATCTGAATCTTGATCATAATAATCATACTAACAACAATAATAATCATAGTGATCATCATAGTAACAACAATAATCATAATAATCATAGTAATCATTATACTACCTATAATAATCATAACAGTCGTAATAATAAACAGAATAATCATGGAAATGAATTTAATAATCATTATTATAGACATAATAATCATAATAATCGTAATAACCATAATGATCTTACTGATGATCGTAATACTCATCATAATTATACCAAGATCCATAATAATCATAGTAATCATAATAATAAACATAATAAGCCTTGAAATAATCATAATAACCGTTATACAAGCCATAGTAACCAGAATAATCATAATAACCATAATAATCATAATAATTATAATAATAACCATAATAACCTTGGAAATAATCATAATAACCGTTATACTAGCAATAATAACAATAATAATCATAATAACTATAATAATCATAAAAGTGATAATAATAACCATAATAACCTTGGAAATAACCATAATAATAATTCTAATAGCCATAGTATCCATAAAAATCACAATAGCCGTAATAATCAGAATGGTGATCATAATAATCATACTAACAAGCCTAATAATCATAGTAATCATCATAATAACTACAACAATCATAAGAGTCGTAATAATAAACAGAATAATCCTGGAAATAATTTTAATAATCATTATTATAGACATAATAATCATAATAATCGTAATAACCATTATGATCTTAATGATGATCATAATATTCATCATAATTATACCAAGATCCATAATAATCATAGTATCCGTAATAATAAACATAACAAGCTTTGAAATAATCGTAATAACCGTTATACTAGCCAGAGTAACCATAATAATCATAATAACCATAATAAACATAATAATTATAATAATAAGCATAATAAACTTGGAAATAATCATAATAACCTTTATACTAGCCATAATAACCATAATAATCATAATAAGTATAATAATCATAATAGTCAAAATAATAACCATAATAAGCTTGGAAATAATCATAATAATCATTATAATAGACATAATAACCATAAAAATCACAATAGCCATAATAATCTGTATGGTGATCCTAATAATCAGACTAACAAACCTAATAATCATAGTAATCATCATAATAACTACAACAATCATAAGATAATAATCATAAAAGTGATAATAATAACCATAATAACCTTGGAAATAACCATAATAATAATTCTAATAGCCATAGTATCCATAAAAATCACAATAGCCGTAATAATCAGAATGGTGATCATAATAATCATACTAACAAGCCTAATAATCATAGTAATCATCATAATAACTACAACAATCATAAGAGTCGTAATAATAAACAGAATAATCCTGGAAATAATTTTAATAATCATTATTATAGACATAATAATCATAATAATCGTAATAACCATTATGATCTTAATGATGATCATAATATTCATCATAATTATACCAAGATTCATAATAATCATTGTAATCATAATAATAAACATAATAAGCTTTGAAATAATCATAATAACCGTTATACTAGCCATAGCAACCATAATAATCATAATAACCATAATAATCATAATAATTATAATAATAGTCATAATAACCTTGGAAATAATCATAATAACCGTTATACTAGCAATAATAACAATAATAATCATAATAACTATAATAATCATAATAGTGATAATAATAACCATAATAACCTTGGAAATAACCATAATAATCATTCTAATAGCCATAGTAACCATAAAAATCACAATAGCCGTAATAATCAGAATGGTGATCATAATAATCATACTAACAAGCCTAATAATCATAGTAATAATCATAATAACTACAACAATCATAAGAGCCGTAATAATAAACAGAATAATCATGGAAATAATTTTAATAATCATTATTATAGACATAATAATCATAATAATCGTAATAACCATAATGATCTTAATGATGATCATAATATTCATCATAATTATACCAAGATCCATAATAATCATTGTAATCATAATAATAAACATAATAAGCTTTGAAATCATCATAATAACCGTTATACTAGCCACAGCAACCATAATAATCATAATAATTTTAATAATAGTCATAATAAGCATGGAAATATTCATAATAACCATTATACTGGCCATAATAATCATAATAATCATAATAACTATAATAATTATAATGGTCATAATAATAACCATAATAAACTTGGAATTAATCATAATTATCATTATACTAGCAATGATAGCCATTAAAAATCATAATAGCCATAATAATCTGAATCTTGATCATAATAATCATACTAACAACAATAATAATCATAGTGATCATCATAATAACAACAATAATCATAATAATCATAGTAATCATTATACTACCTATAATAATCATAAGAGTCGTAATAATAAACAGAATAACCATGGAAATAATTTTAATAATCATTATTATAGACATAATAATCATAATAATCGTAATAACCCTAATGATCTTACTGATGATCGTAATACTCATCATAATTATACCAAGATACATAATAATCATAGTAATAATAATAATAAACATAATAAGCCTTGAAATGACCATAATAACCGTTATACTAGCCATAGTAACCAGAATAATCATAATAACCGTTATAATCATAATAATTATAATAATAGTCATAATAACCTTGGAAATAATCATAATAACCGTTATACTAGCAAAAATAACAATAATAATCATAATAGTGATAATAATAACCATAATAACCTTGGAAATAACCATAATAATCATTCTAATAGCCATAGTAACCATAAAAATCACAATAGCCGTAATAATCAGAATGGTGATCATAATAATCATACTAACAAGCCTAATAATCATAGTAATCATCATAATAACTCCAACAATCATAAGAATCGTAATAATAAGCAGAATAATCATGGAATCAATCATAGTAATCATTATTGTAGACATAATAATCTTAATAAGCGTAATAACCATAAAGATCTTAATGATGATCATAATATTCATCATAATTATACCAAGATCCATAATAATCATTGTAATCATAATAATAAACCTAATAAGCTTTGAAATAATCATAATAACCGTTATAATAGCCATAGCAACCATAATGATCATAATAACCATAATAATCATAATAATTATAATCATAGCCATAATAAGCATGGAAATATTCATAATAACCATTATACTAGCCATAATAATCAGAATAATCATAATAACTATAATAATCATAATAGTGATAATAATAACCATAATAAGCATCGAAATAACCATAATAATCATTCTAATCGCCATAATAACCATAAAAATCACAATAGCCGTAATAATCAGAATGGTGATCATAATAATCATACTAACAAGCCTAATAATCATAGTAATCATCATAATAACTACAACAATCATAAGAGTCCTAATAATAAACAGAATAATCATGGAAATAATTTTAATAATCGTTATTACAGCCATAGTAATCCCCAATAATCATAGTAGCCGTAATAATCTGAATGGTGATCATAATAATCTTACTAACGACCGAAATAATCATAGTAATCATCATGAAAACTACAATAATCAGGACAGTCCTAATAATAAACAGAATAGACCTGGAAATAATCTTACCAATCATTATTATAGACATAATAATCATAATAATCGTAAAAACCATAATGATCCTATGGATGACCATAACATGCATCATAGTTATACCAAGGTATATAATAAACATAGTAATCATAATAATAAACATAATAAGCTTGAAATAATCGTAATAACCGTAATAATAGCCATAGTAACCATAATAATCATAATAACCATAATAATCATAATAATTATAATAATAAGCATAATAAACTTGGAAATAATCATAATAACCAGTATACTAGCCATAATAATCATAATAATCATAATAACTATAATATTCAAGATAGTCATAATAATAACCATAATAACCATGGAAATAACCATAATAATCATTCTAATAGCCATAGTAACCATAAAAATCACTATAGCCGTAATAATCAGAATGGTGATCATAATAATCATACTAACAAGCCTAATAATAATAGTAATCATCATAATAACTACAACAATCATAAGAGTCGTAATAATAAACAGAATAATCATGGAAATAATCATAACAATCATTATTATTGACATAATAAACATAATAAGCGTAATAAACATAATGTACGTAATGATGATCATAATATTCATCATAATTATACCAAGATCTATAATAATCATAGTATCCGTAATAATAAACATAATAAGCATTGAAACAAATAGAATAACCGTTATACTAGCCAGAGTAACCACAATAATCATAATAATTGTAATAATAAGCATAATAAAATTGGAAATAATCATAATAACCATTATACTAGCCACAATAACCATAATAATCATAATAACTATAATAATCATAATAGTCATAATAATAACCATAGTAAGCTTGGAAATAATCATAATAATCAATATAATATACATAATAACAATAAAAATCACTATAGCCATAATAATCTGAATGGTGATCATAATAATCATACTAACAAGCCTAATAATCATAGTAATCATCATAATAACTACAACAATCATAAGAGTCCTAATAATAAACAGAATAATCATGGAAATAATTTTAATAATCATTATTATAGAAACAATAATCATAATAATCGTAATAACCATAATGATCTTAATGTTATACAAGCCACAGTAACCAGAATAACCATAATAACCATAATAATCATAATAATTATAATAATAACCATAATAAGCTTGGAAATAGTCATAATAACCATTATACTAGCCATAATAACAATAATAATCAGAATAACTATAATAATCATAATAGTGATAATAATAACCACAATAACCTTGGAAATAACCATAATAATCATTCTAATAGCCATAGTAACCATAAAAATCTCTATAACCGTAATAATCAGAATGGTGATCATAATAATCATACTAACAAGCCTAATAATAATAGTAATCATCATAATAACTACAACAATCACAAGAGTCGTAATAATATACAGAATAATAATGGAAATAATCATAATAATCATTATTATAGACATAATTACCATAATAAGCGTAATAACCATAATGATCGTAATGATGATCATAATATTCATCATAATTATACCAAGATCCATAATAATCATAGTAACCGTAATAATAAACATAATAAGCTTTGAAATAATCGTAATAACCGTTATACTAGCCAGAGTAACCATAATAATCATAATAACCATAATAATCATAATAATTATAATAATAAGCATAATTAACTTGGAAATAATCATAATAACCATTATACTAGCCATAATAAACATAATATTCATAATAACTATAATAATCATAATAGACATAATAATAACCATAATAAGCTTGGAAATAACCATAATAATCATTATAATAGACATAATAACCATAAAAATCACAATAGCCATAATAATCTGTATGGTGATCATAATAATCCCACTAGCAAGCCTAATAATCATAGTAACCATCATAATAACTACAACAATCATAAGAGTCGTAATAACAAACAGAATAATCATGGAAATAATCTTAATAATCATTATTATAGACATAATAATCATAATAATCGTAATAACCATAATGATCTTAATGATGACCATAATATTCATCATTATTATACCAAGATCCTTAATAATCATAGTAATCATAATAATAAACATAATAAGCTATGAAATAATCATAATAACCGTTATACTAGCCTTAGTAACCATAATAATCATAATAACAATAATAGTCATGGTAATTATAATAATAACCATAGTAAGGATGGAAATAATGATAATAACCATTATACTAGCCATAATAATCATAATAATCATAATAACTACAATAATCATAATAGTGATAATAATAACCATAATAACCTTGGAAATAACCATAATAATCATTCTAATAGCCATAGTAACCATAAAAATCACAATAGCCGTAATAATCAGAATGGTGATCATAATAATCATACTAACAAGCCTAATAATCATAGTAATCATCATAATAACTCCAACAATCATAAGAATCGTAATAATAAACAGAATAATCATGGAATCAATCATAGTAATCATTATTGTAGACATAATAATCTTAATAAGCGTAATAACCATAAAGATCTTAATGATGATCATAATATTCATCTTAATTATACCAAGATCCATAATAATCATTGTAATCATAATAATAAACCTAATAAGCTTTGAAATAATCATAATAACCGTTATAATAGCCATAGCAACCATAATGATCATAATAACCATAATAATCATAATAATTATAATCATAGCCATAATAAGCATGGAAATATTCATAATAACCATTATACTAGCCATAATAATCAGAATAATCATAATAACTATGATAATCATAATAGTGATAATAATAACCGTAATAAGCATCGAAATAACCATAATAATCATTCTAATCGCCATAATAACCATAAAAATCACAATAGCCGTAATAATCAGAATGGTGATCATAATAATCATACTAACAAGCCTAACAATCATAGTAATCATCATAATAACTACAACAATCATAAGAGTCCTAATAATAAACAGATTAATCATGGAAATAATCATAATAATCGTTATTATAGACATAATAATCTTAATAAGCGTAATAACCATAATGATCTTAATGATGATCATAATATTCATCATAATTATACCAAGATCCATAATAATCATTGTAATCATAATAATAAACATAATAAGCTCTGAAATAATCATAATAACCGTTATACTAGCCTTAGTAACCATAATAATCATAATAATTTTAATAATAGTCATAATAAGCATGGAAATATTCATAATAACCATTATACTGGCCATAATAATCATAATAATCATAATAACTATAATAATTATAATGGTCATAATAATAACCATAATAAACTTGGAAATAATCATAATTATCATTATACTAGCAATGATAGCCATAAAAATCATAATAGCCATAATAATCTGAATCTTGATCATAATAATCATACTAACAACAATAATAATCATAGTGATCATCATAATAACAACAATAATCATAATAATCATAGTAATCATTATACTACCTATAATAATCATAAGAGTCGTAATAATAAACAGAATAACCATGGAAATAATTTTAATAATCATTATTATAGACATAATAATAATAATAATCGTAATAACCCTAATGATCTTACTGATGTCCGTAATACTCATCATAATTATACCAAGATCCATAATAATCATAGTAATCATAATAATAAACATAATAAGCTATGAAATAATCATAATAACCGTTATACTAGCCTTAGTAACCATAATAATCATAATAATTATAATAATAACCATAATAAGCTTGGAAATAATCATAATAACCATTATACTAGCAATTATAACAATAATAATCATAATAACTATAATAATCATAATAGTGATAATAATAACCATAATAACCTTGGAAATAACCATAATAATCATTCTAATAGCCATAGTAACCATAAAAATCACAATAGCCGTAATAATCAGAATGGTGATCATAATAATCATACTAACAAGCCTAATAATCATAGTAATCATCATAATGACTACAGCAATCATAAGAATCGTAATAATAAACAGAATAATCATGGAATCAATCATAGTAATCATTATTGTAGACATAATAATCTTAATAAGCGTAATAACCATAAAGATCTTAATGATGATCATAATATTCATCATAATTATACCAAGATCCATAATAATCATTGTAATCATAATAATAAACATAATAAGCTTTGAAATAATCATAATAACCGTTATACTAGCCATAGTAACCATAATAACCATAATAACCATAATAATCATAATAATTATAATAATAACCATAATAAGCTTGGAAAATATCATACTAACCATTATACTAGCCACAATAACCATAATAATCATAATAACTATAATAATCATAATAGTCATAATAATAACCATAGTAAGCTTGGAAATAATCATAATAATCATTATAATATACATAATAACAATAAAAATCACAATAGCCATAATAATCTGAATGGTGATCATAATAATCACACTAGCAAGCCTAATAATCATAGTAATCATCATAATAACCACAACAATCATAAGAGTCCTAATAATAAACAGAATAATCATGGAAATAATTTTAATAATCATTATTATAGAAACAATAATCATAATAATCGTAATAACCATAATGATCTTAATATTATACTAGCCACAGTAACCAGAATAATCATAATAACCATAATAATCATAATAATTAAAATAATAACCATAATAAGCTTGGAAATAGTCATAATATCCATTACACTAGCCATAATAACAATAATAACCATAATAACTATAATAATCATAATAGTGATAATAATAACCATAATAACCATGGAAATAACCATAATAATCATTCTAATAGCCATAATAACCATAAAAATCACTATAGCCGTAATAATCAGAATGGTGATCATAATAATCATACTGACAAGACAAATAATCATGGTATGCATCATAATAATTACAACAATCATAAGAGTCGTAATAATAAACAGAATAATCATGGAAATAATCTTAATAATCATTATTATAGACATAATAATCATAATAATCGTAATAACCATAATGATCTTAATGATGACCATAATATTCATCATAATTATACCAAGATCATTAATAATCATAGTAATCATAATAATAAACATAATAAGCTATGAAATAATCATAATAACCGTTATACTAGCCATAGTAACCATAATAATCATAATAACAATAATAGTCATGGTAATTATAATAATAACCATAGTAAGGATGGAAATAATGATAATAACCATTATACTAGCCATAATAATCATAATAATCATAATAACTACAATAATTATAATAGTCATAATAATAACCATAATAAACTTGGAAATAACCATAATTATCATTATACTAGCAATGATAACCATAAAAATCATAATAGCCATAATAATCTGAATCTTGATCATAATAATCATACTAACAACAATATTAATCATAGTGATCAACATAATAACTACAATAATCATAATAATCATAGTAATCATTATACTACCCATAATAATCATAACAGTCGTAATAATAAACAGAATAATCATGGAAATAATCTTAATAATCATTATTACAGCCATAGTAATCCCAATAATCATAGTAGCCGTAATAATCTGAATGGTGATCATAATAATCATACTATCGACCGAAATAATCATAGTAATCATCATAAAAACTACAATAATCAGGACAGTCCTAATAATAAACAGAATAGACCTGGAAATAATCTTACTAATCATTATTATAGACATAATAATCATAACAATCGTAAAAATCATAATGATCCTATGGATGACTATAACATGCATCATAATTATACCAAGGTATATAATAAACATAGTAATCATAATAATAAACATAATAAGGTTTGAAATAATCGTAATAACCGTTATAATAGCCATAGTAACCATAATAATCATAATAACCATAATAATCATAATAATTATAATAATAGTCATAATAACCTTGGAAATAATCATAATAACCGTTATACTAGCAATAATAACAATAATAATCATAATAAATATAATAACCATAATAGTGATAATAATAACCATAATAAGCATCGAAATAACCATAATAATCATTCTAATCGCCATAATAACCATAAAAATCACAATAGCCGTAATAATCAGAATGGTGATCATAATAATCATACTAACAAGCCTAATAATCATAGTAATCTTCATAATAACTACAACAATCATAAGAGTCGTAATAATAAACAGATTAATCATGGAAATAATCATAATAATCATTATTATAGACATAATAATCTTAATAAGCGTAATAACCATAATGATCTTAATGATGATCATAATATTCATCATAATTATACCAAGATCCATAATAATCATAGTATCCGTAATAATAAACATAACAAGCTTTGAAATAATCGTAATAACCGTTATACTAGCCAGAGTAGCCATAATAATCATAATAACCATAATAAACATAATAATTATAATAATAAGCATAATAAACTTGGAAATAATCATAATAACCAATATACTAGCCATAATAACCATAATAATCATAATAAGTATAATAATCATAATAGTCAAAATAATAACCATAATAAGCTTGGAAATAATCATAATAATCATTATAATAGACATAATAACCATAAAAATCACAATAGCCATAATAATCTGTATGGTGATCATAATAATCCCACTAGCAAGCCTAATAATCATAGTAACCATCATAATAACTACAACAATCATAAGAGTCGTAATAATAAACAGATTAATCATGGAAATAATCTTAATAATCATTATTATAGACATAATAATCATAATAATCGTAATAACCATAATGATCTTAATGATGACCATAATATTCATCATAATTATACCAAGATCCTTAATAATCATAGTAATCGTAATAATAAACATAATAAGCTATGAAATAATCATAATAACCGTTATACTAGCCTTAGTAACCATAATAATCATAATAATTATAATAATAACCATAATAAGCTTGGAAAATATCATACTAACCATTATACTAGCCACAATAACCATAATAATCATAATAACTATAATAATCATAATAGTCATAATAATAACTATAATAAGCTTGGAAATAATCATAAAATCATTCTAATAGACATAATAACCATAAAAATCACAATAGCCGTAATAATCAGAATGGTGATCATAATAATCATACTGACAAGACAAATAATCATGGTATGCATCATAATAATTACAACAATCATAAGAGTCGTAATAACAAACACAATAATCATGAAAATAATCTTAATAATCATTATTATAGGCATAATAATCATAAAAATCGAAATAACCACAATGATCTTAATGATGATCATAATATTCATCATAATTATACCAAGATCATTAATAATCATAGTAATCATAATAATAAACATAATAAGCTATGAAATAATCATAATAACTGTTATACTAGCCTTAGTAACCATAATAATCATAATAACAATAATAGTCATGGTAATTATAATAATAACCATAGTAAGGATGGAAATAATGATAATAACCATTATACTAGCCATAATAATCATAATAATCATAATAACTACAATAATTATAATAGTCATAATAATAACCGTAATAAACTTGGAAATAATCATAATTATCATTATACTAGCAATGATAACCATAAAAATCATAATAGCCATAATAATCTGAATCTTGATCATAATAATCATACTAACAACAATATTAATCATAGTGATCAACATAATAACTACAATAATCATAATAATCATAGTAATCATTATACTACCCATAATAATCATAACAGTCGTAATAATAAACAGAATAATCATGGAAATAATCTTAATAATCATTATTACAGCCATAGTAATCCCAATAATCATAGTAGCCGTAATAATCTGAATGGTGATCATAATAATCATACTAACGACCGAAATAATCATAGTAATCATCATAAAAACTACAATAATCAGGACAGTCCTAATAATAAACAGAATAGACCTGGAAATAATCTTACTAATCATTATTATAGACATAATAATCATAACAATCGTAAAAATCATAATGATCCTATGGATGACCATAACATGCATCATAATTATACCAAGGTATATAATAAACATAGTAATAATAATAATAAACATAATAAGGTTTGAAATAATCGTAATAACCGTTATAATAGCCATAGTAACCATAATAATCATAATAACCATAGTAATCATAATAATTATAATAATAACCATAATAAGCTTGGAAAATATCATACTAACCATTATACTAGCCACAATAACCATAATAATCATAATAACTATAATAATCATAATAGTCATAATAATAACCATAATAACCTTGGCAATAACCATAATAATCATTCTAATAGCCATAGTAACCATAAAAATCACTATAGCCGTAATAATCAGAATGGTGATCATAATAATCATACTAACAAGCCTAATAATAATAGTAATCATCATAATAACTACAACAATCATAAGAGTCGTAATAATAAACAGAATAATCATGGAAATAATCATAATAATCATTATTATAGACATAATTACCATAATAAGCGTAATAACCATAATGATCGTAATGAGGATCATAATATTCATCATAATTATACCAAGATCCATAATAATCATAGTAACCATTGTACTAAACATAATAAACTTTGAAATAATCATAATAACCGTTATACTAGCCATAGTAACCATAATAATCATAATAACAATAATAGTCATGGTAATTATAATAATAACCATAGTAAGGATGGAAATAATGATAATAACCATTATACTAGCCATAATAATCATAATAATCATAATAACTACAATAATTATAATAGTCATAATAATAACCATAATAAACTTGGAAATAACCATAATTATCATTATACTAGCGATGATAACCATAAAAATCATAATAGCCATAATAATCTGAATCTTGATCATAATAATCATACTAACAACAATATTAATCATAGTGATCAACATAATAACTACAATAATCATAATAATCATAGTAATCATTATACTACCCATAATAATCATAACAGTTGTAATAATAAACAGAATAATCATGGAAATAATCTTAATAATCATTATTACAGCCATAGTAATCCCAATAATCATAGTAGCCGTAATAATCTGAATGGTGATCATAATAATCATACTAACGACCGAAATAATCATAGTAATCATCATAAAAACTACAATAATCAGGACAGTCCTAATAATAAACAGAATAGACCTGGAAATAATCTTACTAATCATTATTATAGACATAATAATCATAACAATCGTAAAAATCATAATGATCCTATGGATGACTATAACATGCATCATAATTATACCAAGGTATATAATAAACATAGTAATCATAATAATAAACATAATAAGGTTTGAAATAATCGTAATAACCGTTATAATAGCCATAGTAACCATAATAATCATAATAACCATAATAATCATAATAATTATAATAATAGTCATAATAACCTTGGAAATAATCATAATAACCGTTATACTAGCAATAATAACAATAATAATCATAATAAATATAATAACCATAATAGTGATAATAATAACCATAATAAGCATAGAAATAACCATAATAATCATTCTAATCGCCATAATAACCATAAAAATCACAATAGCCGTAATAATCAGAATGGTGATCATAATAATCATACTAACAAGCCTAATAATCATAGTAATCATCATAATAACTACAACAATCATAAGAGTCGTAATAATAAACAGATTAATCATGGAAATAATCATAATAATCATTATTATAGACATAATAATCTTAATAAGCGTAATAACCATAATGATCTTAATGATGATCATAATATTCATCATAATTATACCAAGATCCATAATAATCATAGTATCCGTAATAATAAACATAACAAGCTTTGAAATAATCGTAATAACCGTTATACTAGCCAGAGTAGCCATAATAATCATAATAACCATAATAAACATAATAATTATAATAATAAGCATAATAAACTTGGAAATAATCATAATAACCAATATACTAGCCATAATAACCATAATAATCATAATAAGTATAATAATCATAATAGTCAAAATAATAACCATAATAAGCTTGGAAATAATCATAATAATCATTATAATAGACATAATTACCATAAAAATCACAATAGCCATAATAATCTGTATGGTGATCATAATAATCCCACTAGCAAGCCTAATAATCATAGTAACCATCATAATAACTACAACAATCATAAGAGTCGTAATAATAAACACAATAATCATGAAAATAATCTTAATAATCATTATTATAGGCATAATAACCATAATAATCGAAATAACCATAATGATCTTAATGATGATCATAATATTCATCATAATTATACCAAGATCCTTAATAATCATAGTAATCATAATAATAAACATAATAAGCTATGAAATAATCATAATAACCGTTATACTAGCCTTAGTAACCATAATAATCATAATAACAATAATAGTCATGGTAATTATAATAATAACCATAGTAAGGATGGAAATAATGATAATAACCATTATACTAGCCATAATAATCATAATAATCATAATAACTACAATAATTATAATAGTCATAATAATAACCATAATAAACTTGGAAATAACCATAATTATCATTATACTAGCAATGATAACCATAAAAATCATAATAGCCATAATAATCTGAATTTTGATCATAATAATCATACTAACCACAATATTAATCATAGTGATCAACATAATAACTACAATAATCATAATAATCATAGTAATCATTATACTACCTATAATAATCATAACAGTCGTAATAATAAACAGAATAATGATGGAAATAATCTTAATAATCATTATTACAGCCATAGTAATCCCAATAATCATAGTAGCCGTAATAATCTGAATGGTGATCATAATAATCATACTAACGACCGAAATAATCATAGTAATCATCATAAAAACTACAATAATCAGGACAGTCCTAATAATAAACAGAATAGACCTGGAAATAATCTTACAAATCATTATTATAGACATAATAATCATAACAATCGTAAAAATCATAATGATCCTATGGATGACCATAACATGCATCATAATTATACCAAGGTATATAATAAACATAGTAATCATAATAATAAACATAATAAGGTTTGAAATAATCGTAATAACCGTTATACTAGCCAGAGTAACCATAATATTCATAATAACCATAATAATCATAATAATTATAATAATAAGCATAATTAACTTGGAAATAATCATAATAACCATTATACTAGCCATAATAAACATAATAATCATAAGAAATATAATAATCATAATAGACATAGTAATAACCATAATAAGCTTGGAAATAATCATAATAATCATTATAATAGACATAATAACCATAAAAATCACAATAGCCATAATAATCTGTATGGTGATCATAATAATCCCACTAGCAAGCGTAATAATCATAGTAACCATCATAATAACTACAACAATCATAAGAGTCGTAATAATAAACAGAATAATCGTGGAAATAATCTTAATAGTCATTATTATAGACATAATAATCATAATAATCGTAATAACCATAATGATCTTAATGATGACCATAATATTCATCATAATTATACCAAGATCCTTAATAATCATAGTAATCATAATAATAAACATAATAAGCTATGAAATAATCATAATAACCGTTATACTAGCCATAGTAACCATAATAATCATAATAACAATAATAGTCATGGTAATTATAATAATAACCATAGTAAGGATGGAAATAATGATAATAACCATTATACTAGCCATAATAATCATAATAATCATAATAACTACAATAATTATAATAGTCATAATAATAACCATAATAAACTTGGAAATAATCATAATTATCATTATACTAGCAATGATAACCATAAAAATCATAATAGCCATAATAATCTGAATCTTGATCATAATAATCATACTAACAACAACATTAATCATAGTGATCAACATAATAACTACAATAATCATAATAATCATAGTAATCATTATACTACCTATAATAATCATAACAGTCGTAATAATAAACAGAATAATCATGGAAATAATCTTAATAATCATTATTACAGCCATAGTAATCCCAATAATCATAGTAGCCGTAATAATCTGAATGGTGATCATAATAATCATACTAACGACCGAAATAATCATAGTAATCATAATAAAAACTACAATAATCAGCACAGTCCTAATAATAAACAGAATAGACCTGGAAATAATCTTACTAATCATTATTATAGACATAATAATCATAACAATCGTAAAAATCATAATGATCCTATGGATGACCATAACATGCATCATAATTATACCAAGGTATATAATAAACATAGTAATCATAATAATAAACATAATAAGGTTTGAAATAATCGTAATAACCGTTATAATAGCCATAGTAACCATAATAATCATAATAACCATAATAATCATAATAATTATAATAATAACCATAATAAGCTTGGAAAATATCATACTAACCATTATACTAGCCACAATAACCATAATAATCATAATAACTATAATAATCATAATAGTCATAATAATAACCATAGTAAGCTTGGAAATAATCATAAAATCATTCTAATAGACATAATAACCATAAAAATCACAATAGCCGTAATAATCAGAATGGTGATCATAATAATCATACTGACAAGACAAATAATCATGGTATGCATCATAATAATTACAACAATCATAAGAGTCGTAATAACAAACACAATAATCATGAAAATAATCTTAATAATCATTATTATAGGCATAATAATCATAATAATCGAAATAACCATAATGATCTTAATGATGATCATAATATTCATCATAATTATACCAAGATCATTAATAATCATAGTAATCATAATAATAAACATAATAAGCTATGAAATAATCATAATAACCGTTATACTAGCCATAGTAACCATAATAATCATAATAACAATAATAGTCATGGTAATTATAATAATAACCATAGTAAGGATGGAAATAATGATAATAACCATTATACTAGCCATAATAATCATAATAATCATAATAACTACAATAATTATCATAGTCATAATAATAACCATAATAAACTTGGAAATAACCATAATTATCATTATACTAGCAATGATAACCATAAAAATCATAATAGCCATAATAATCTGAATTTTGATCATAATAATCATACTGTTACGAGCCGAGGGCTAGATGGTCTGACCGAGGGTCAGGGTTTTGGAATATTGTTATTTTTTCGTGGACGAACCAACGGGTAACTTTGCACTCGTTGGGAGCCACCTCACGGATGTGGACGAACCAGTGCGCAACTGCCAACACCGGGAGCCACGTTAGGATTTGGGTAGGTTTTCGTGGACGAACCGACACTCAACTTGGCGAGTATCGGGAGCCACTAGGATGGAATAAAGACTGTGGACGAACCAGCGAGTAACTTTGCACTCGCCAGGAGCCACCGGGACGTGGACGAACCAGTGCGCAACTGCCAACACCGGGAGCCACTTGTAGGTTAGGAAAAGGACCTTCGCAAGGATTGCGAAGATGTTAATATAGCCTCGTAACTTTTAAATTTACAATATATATATCTCGAGCGGTAAAGATATATTATTTGTGGGATCGTTTACGCGTTCGCTTCTTATTGGATTTAGGAAAGGTTTTGATTGAACTAAATCCAATTTAACAAACCTTATAAAACTGTATATAATTACACGTTTGAGTTGACTCGAAGGAATACAAGTGTTTATGATTTTACGTGTCGCGGAACTAAGTCCTCTCTCTCTCGATTACGCACAGAGGTATGCGGGGGACGCGTCGTTAAGACTACGTTACAGTGAGTTTTTACGTACTGTACTCAAAGATTTTTGCTTGAAGGAGAACTAATGCTCGATCTTGCTTTCCGGTCTAAGCCACGTACTAACTTCAAAACTGGATTACGAGTGAGCCCGCTAGACCGAGTTTCTTAGCCTTTTTATAGTCAAAAATCTATAGGGAAAATGGTGGGGACTCGGTTGCATCGCAGAGTTTCCAAGAAAATTGAGAGATATTAATTTCGAAGAAAATCTATTAATTGGGTGCAACGGAAATGCCTATCGGCCCTTACATGGTGACTTCCAGGCAAAGTCAAAGGTCAACGGAAGGAGCTTTGAATCGAGCCCTTTCATAGTTACTTTACGTAACTCGTCTGGACTCGTAACATCTCCCCCCTTAGATGAAACATCGTTTCTTACGATGCTTTCACCTGCCTGGGAGTCATCATGCAAGAACAAATGGATGAAAATCTACTCACGAGTTAAACGGTTGATTCTATTGTTCCTATTGCGGTGTATGTGTGGGTGTTCTGTTCGTGTACTGTAGGTGGGCAAAAAAAATTTTGTTGAGCTGATGAGGTCTGGTTTCCAGGGGCTGGTGCTCCTGGGATGTCCTGGTTGTCTGGATGTTGAGACCCTCTCCTCATGTTCTGGTTGATGGTTGATGGAATGATTGTCATTTTGAGTTTGGCATTGTTGGAGAGAGGACTGACTGTTTATTCTCCGAATTGGTTTTCGGTTTTCCAATAATTTTATCTCGCATCGTCGAGGTCATCAGGGAGGTAAGCATGTTTTAATTTATCTTGATGTTTAATGATCGTGCTCTGATCATCTCTGCTCAAGACCACGTTGTTCTTGTCAGACGTATCTATTATTCTGTAGGGACCCACGTAGTGTGGATCGAATTTGCTCGTTCTCGGCTCCTTTTGAACATAGACGTATTCTCCTGGTTTGAATTCTCGTTGTATTGCTCGCCGATCATAATATCGTTTTGATCTTTCTTTAGATTGGTTCAGGCTATCAGCTGCTTGAATTCGTATTTGTGTCAATTTTGTAATGAGATCCGACAGGTATGATCCGTATGTGGCTAATTGTTGTCCGGATGGAAAAGCACTGGGTAATCTTGCTGGGTTTCCGAAAATTAATTCATGTGGTGTGAAGTTTGTAGCTTCATGTACGGAGGTATTGTATGAAAGTATGGCGAATGAAACGTAGAGGTCCCATTCTTCAGGTGAATCCATATAATGTTTTAAGTATTCTGTGAGTACCAAGTGACTTCGTTCCAGAGATCCATTGGTCTGAGGCCTATATCCTGATGTGGTTATTTGTTTAATCTTGAAAATCTCAGCGAGGTGTTTCATCACCCTGCCCATAAAGCTTGTTCCTTTGTCTGTTAATATTGTGCGGGGTGCTCCAAAAATTGCAATAAAATGTCTTGAAAATGCGTCTGCTATTGTGGATGCTCGAATATTTGGAATAGGAACAGCAATACAATATTTGGTGAGATTGTCTTGCATCGTCAAGATGTAACGGTTTCCACTAGGTGTTTCTGGAAGCGGTCCGACTGTATCCAAAGCAAGTTTATCAAAGGGTTCCAAAGGTGTGTCTGTGATGATCATGGGTTGCCGAGTTTTTGCTCTGACGAGCTTTTGCTCTTGACAACTTCTGCATTTTCTAATAAAATCTTCAATGTCTTTCCTCATACCTTGCCATTGGTATTTGGATTTCAATCGGTTCAATGTTTTGGTTATACCTTTATGTCCTCCAAGTAAACTATTGTGTGCCTCTTCAATCAATTGTTTTCTGGTTTCTTCAGGTGGTGTTTGAGTAATATTATTTTGTGCAATTTGTGGTATTGGTTGGATTGTCGATGGATCTAATGATTCTTCTTCCGAAGAAGTGCTGTATTCCAGAGATGAAGATTCATAATCTGGAAGTATGGTGTTGGAAATTGAGTTCAGGTTTGAACTTTGCGATTGTATCAACGGTGTATATTGCGAAGCAGATGACGTTGAAGTGACCATTGGCGGATTGACGATGGATGGAGTTAATGCTGCTGGCAAGTTTAATTCATTCGATTCTTCTAAGGCTGTTTGCGGAAATGATTGATTTGGATTTGCAGGTTTGATCGTTGTGTCCAGTGGAATCGAATCATTGAATGAAATCAAATCAGCGATTATTGTTGTATCTTCCTGAGTTGAATTTCCATGATTTTCCAATTGATCTGAAATACGTGTGGAGTGTGCCAAAGGGTTTCCTGATATTGTGCTGTCTGAACGATTAGTGATTGGCAATCTTCTGTGCAAAGGATCTTGATGAATTTTTCCTCTTCGGATATTTCTGCGTCTGACTGGTGTATTTCCTTTTCCTTCGGACTCTTCTGAACTGTAGCTAAGTTCTTCGTAGCTGGGTCGGGTTTCACGATCTCTTCGCAATTCCCGAATGCGTTGTCCAATGGTGTCGGATCTTGAGGCTGTTGTTTTGGGTATTTGCATCTTGAAGTCTTTGTCCTCTTCCCTTGGAATCAATGGCAAACAGACTACTGGATTACGAGATAAAGCATCAGCGTTTTTATTTGTTTTTCCCGCTTTATGTATTACTTCATACTCGTACTCCAAAAGTTTTAATTTCCATTTGACCAAGCGCGAGGTTGGATCCTTAACAGAGTGAAGCCAAACTAATGGTCGGTGATCCGTAACCAATGTAAATTTGCTGCCATAAACATATGGTCTGAAATATTGCACAGCATATACCATTGCTAAGCATTCTTTCTCTGTTGCTGAATAATTCTTTTCGGCGGAATTCAGACTGCGTGAAGCGTAAGCTATCGGCAAATCTTCTCCTACTTTTCCTTGGCTTAAAACAGCACCTATTGCGAAATCTGAAGCGTCTGTGGTGATGATGAAGGGTTGATCGAAATCTGGATATTGTAGAATTGGTCCTTTACACAGCTCGTCTCGTAATGTTTCAAAACTTCGTTGTTGTTCCTCATTCCACTTGAATTTAATTCCTTTTCCGAGTAACTGGATCAAAGGATTTGCTTTTACTGAATAATTTGAAATGAAACGTCGATAATATCCGGTTAATCCAAGGAATTGTTGAATATTTTTTTGTGATCTCGGTGTCGGAAAATTTCTTACAGCTTGGAGTTTTCTCGGATCAGGTCTTACTCCTTCTGATGAAACTATATGTCCCAGATAGGTGACTTCTTTCCGAAGAAATTCGCATTTGCTGGTTTGCAGTGTAAGTCCATGTTCCCTGAGACAGTTCATCAGTTTTCTGATCTTGATCTCGTGTTCTCTCAGTGATGATGAGTAAACCACGATGTCATCAAGGTAGACAAACAATTCTGATCCTTGAAGTCCTGTCAAAACTTGATCCATGAGACGTTGGAATGTTGGTGGAGCATTCTTCAATCCGAATGGCATACGCACAAACTCGTAATGTCCATACGGTGTTGTGAAGGCAGTCTTTTCTCTGTCTCGTGGATGCATCTCAATTTGATGGAAGCCATTGGCTAAGTCAAAAATTGAGAAATACTTGGCACTTCCTAATTTGTCCAAAATTTCTGTGATTTGCGGAAGCGGATATTTATCACTAACGGTTTTTTCGTTGAGTGCTCGGTAATCGATGACCATACGCCAACGTTTATTCCCGTCCGCATCCGGTTTTTTAGGTACAATCCACAAAGGTGAATTGTACGGTGAATTGGATGGTTTAATGATTCCTTGTGACAGAAGCGTTCCCACCTGTCGTTGAATTTCCTCTTGATGTATAGGTGGATATCGATATTGTCTGGTGTTAATCGGAACGTCATCTGTAACGTGAATGGAGTGGTAAAAATTTGGAACTTTGTCTAATTTATCTCCTGGTAGATAAAATCTGTCAGAAAATTCTTGAATAATATTCTTGATGTGTCGTTGTTCTTCAGAATTAAGATGATCGGTTTTTAGTGTGTCCCAAATATGTTGTGTTCTCTTCTTGTCTTGAACAGCATCTGATTGATAATATAATACTGGATCTTCATCAGAGGTGTCGAAGGTGTCATACGGATGCAGATACTGTGGTTCAAAGGTTATTTCTTCTTCTTTTTCCCCTGTATTTGTAGCCATAACATAACCCATACCGTTGCGATTAAGCACCGCAGCTTCACCAATGAAAAGATTCTTTGGTGTTTTTAAACGCGGCAGATAACCTTCCCTAACTTCCGGGTTGGCTATGCTCAATGCTATCGGCTGCGTCGTCCTTCCAGGAATTTGGTGTTTGGTTCTGGTAAGATTACGTCGTGTTTCTGTCTCCATGTAATTACAGAAACGGATAGGTTTAGTCGGCTGGCTGCGAATGACTAACGTCTTGTGGTAATATGAGATTTCGGCTTCTTCTTGTAGTAAAAAAGGACTTCCTATGAGACCATGGGCGTCAATAGGCAGATTTGTTACTACGTAGAAGTGTGCTGGGATTCCATTGATATGAAGCGTAGTGGTACCCAACGTACGGATGATGGAGCGAGATAACCCTGTTATCTCGATTTCTTCCCTCGAAGTGATTTTGGTTGTATCTCTCAACGCATCGAGAACTACAAGGTTTACGGAAGCTCCACCGTCAATGAGGAACTCTCCTTGTCCGTTTTTCATTTCTGGAACTTTGACCTTGATTCTCGGCGTTGGTGCTCCTTTGTAAATTATTGGTTCTTGTCGTTGAATCGGACGGTTCTTTGGCGATCCCTTTTCAATACACTCACCGTGTCGCCTGTACGATGAGCGCTGTTGAAGTTTAAATGTTTCTGTGAAGAAGGTTGAGGTGATTTGCTTCTACGACCATATTTTTCGTTGTCTCTGCAGGTTTTTCCATCATGCCCTTTCACACCGCAGTTCCAACAAAATAATTGTGAAATATTGCTAGATTTACTGGTCCAATTGTCTCTTCTGTCATCCTTTGTTGATGTATTAGAAGAACAAGTGGACGAACACGAAGGACGCTTAGACAAAGTTAAAGCTGTTCCGTGTTTCGGCCGATTTCGGTCGTTGTAATCGGACTCCGAACCCGATGCACTTCTGTCCCTCCGGTAGTCGTTGCGATAACGCAAAGGAGATGGTGAATGAGAGTATCCCCGTCGTGAACTATGATCCCTTTCACGACTTCTTCTGCGGCTACGGTAATCCTCTTCGTAGTCGTAATTTGTCGATCTGTCGTCAATGATGTGACGACGGTTTCGTAAACGACGATCCACTTGAAGAACAGCATCGAATGCGTCCTCCAGACTGTCGTGTCTTTTGCCCAAGGATGTCATTCTCCATGCTATTCGTTCCGGCAGTCCCTCGAGGAAATTTTCAGCCACGTCTTCTTCTATTTCTTTAATTCTTTCTTCGCTGTTCGCGCCGTACCGATCGCGAATAGCGGTCCGAGTACAATGTGCCAGGTGACTAACTCGATCGATATATTTTCGAATAGTTTCGTCACTACGAATTTTTAAACGAGCAATTTCTCTTTGGAAATACGCGAGATTACGTCCCGGAGCGTAACGTTTCTTCAGATGTTTTAAAAACACTGATACGTTAGAGAACGTTTTATTTTGTATACTGATTCTCGCAGAACCCGTAAGTTTTGTTAACACAATTTTTAGATACTCTGATTCCGAATCTTGCGGAACTAACGCCAACCCGTTTTCTACGTTCTGCGCGAAAACAGAGAGAGGCGGATTTTCTCCGTCGAAAATTGGAATCGACGCTGTTGCGAATTGAATGCAATTACGCTGCGTAAGTGCAGCCATGGAATTAGCCATGGAAAGAGTTAAACTCGCGATATCATCTGGTGCTTGTGCCATGATGAATCCTTAAGCGATTTCGAAAACTAATTCACAAACTATATGTGAAACAATGATA
Organism: Calliopsis andreniformis; assembly: GCF_051401765.1. NCBI lineage: Eukaryota > Metazoa > Arthropoda > Insecta > Hymenoptera > Andrenidae > Calliopsis > Calliopsis andreniformis. Next base: position 282,535 of record NW_027480616.1, on the reverse strand, counting down.
CAGCCGCTAAGGCGATGAAATAATCTACTGAGTCTATGTAAAGACTCGTCGATAAACGCACACAAAACAACCGAAGTTCTAGGGCGTTATAAGAATAATTTTCCTCGGAATGGTTAAGGCATAATCTAATCAGATTCTATTTGCCACCACAATCCTTGGTTGTAGTTTAAACTACTTTAAATATCCTCACGAATTTAAGCGTTTCCCTAAGGAGCTTTTTCGGACGCGGAGCCGAAGAAATTATTTAAAAATCCAATTATCCAATAAGAAGGGAGTTTAATTCAAATGGTATATTCACAGAAGTGAATCGCACCAAAATAAGAACGTTAGCGTATCCCACCGCTGTCACCAGTTTGTTACGAGCCGAGGGCTAGATGGTCTGACCGAGGGTCAGGGTTTTGGAATATTGTTATTTTTTCGTGGACGAACCAACGGGTAACTTTGCACTCGTTGGGAGCCACCTCACGGATGTGGACGAACCAGTGCGCAACTGCCAACACCGGGAGCCACGTTAGGATTTGGGTAGGTTTTCGTGGACGAACCGACACTCAACTTGGCGAGTATCGGGAGCCACTAGGATGGAATAAAGACTGTGGACGAACCAGCGAGTAACTTTGCACTCGCCAGGAGCCACCGGGACGTGGACGAACCAGTGCGCAACTGCCAACACCGGGAGCCACTTGTAGGTTAGGAAAAGGACCTTCGCAAGGATTGCGAAGATGTTAATATAGCCTCGTAACTTTTAAATTTACAATATATATATCTCGAGCGGTAAAGATATATTATTTGTGGGATCGTTTACGCGTTCGCTTCTTATTGGATTTAGGAAAGGTTTTGATTGAACTAAATCCAATTTAACAAACCTTATAAAACTGTATATAATTACACGTTTGAGTTGACTCGAAGGAATACAAGTGTTTATGATTTTACGTGTCGCGGAACTAAGTCCTCTCTCTCTCGATTACGCACAGAGGTATGCGGGGGACGCGTCGTTAAGACTACGTTACAGTGAGTTTTTACGTACTGTACTCAAAGATTTTTGCTTGAAGGAGAACTAATGCTCGATCTTGCTTTCCGGTCTAAGCCACGTACTAACTTCAAAACTGGATTACGAGTGAGCCCGCTAGACCGAGTTTCTTAGCCTTTTTATAGTCAAAAATCTATAGGGAAAATGGTGGGGACTCGGTTGCATCGCAGAGTTTCCAAGAAAATTGAGAGATATTAATTTCGAAGAAAATCTATTAATTGGGTGCAACGGAAATGCCTATCGGCCCTTACATGGTGACTTCCAGGCAAAGTCAAAGGTCAACGGAAGGAGCTTTGAATCGAGCCCTTTCATAGTTACTTTACGTAACTCGTCTGGACTCGTAACAATACTAACAACAATATTAATCATAGTGATCAACATAATAACTACAATAATCATAATAATCATAGTAATCATTATACTACCCATAATAATCATAACAGTCGTAATAATAAACAGAATAATCATGGAAATAATCTTAATAATCATTATTACAGCCATAGTAATCCCAATAATCATAGTAGCCGTAATAATCTGAATGGTGATCATAATAATCATACTAACGACCGAAATAATCATAGTAATCATCATAAAAACTACAATAATCAGGACAGTCCTAATAATAAACAGAATAGACCTGGAAATAATCTTACAAATCATTATTATAGACATAATAATCATAACAATCGTAAAAATCATAATGATCCTATGGATGACCATAACATGCATCATAATTATACCAAGGTATATAATAAACATAGTAATCATAATAATAAACATAATAAGGTTTGAAATAATCGTAATAACCGTTATAATAGCCATAGTAACCATAATAATCATAATAACCATAATAATCATAATAATTATAATACTAACCATAATAAGCTTGGAAATAATCATAATAACCATTACACTAGCCATAATAACAATAATTATCATAATAACTATAATAATCATAATAGTGATAATAATAACCATAATAACCTTGGAAATAACCATAATAATCATTCTGATAGCCATAGTAACCATAAAAATCATTATAGCCGTAATAATCAGAATGGTGATCATAATAATCATACTAACAAGCCTAATAATAATAGTAATCATCATAATAACTACAACAATCATAAGAGTCGTAATAATACACAGAATAATCATGGAAATAATCATAATAATCATTATTATAGACATAATTACCATAATAAGCGTAATAACCATAATGATCGTAATGATGATCATAATATCCATCATAATTATACCAAGATCCATAATGATCATAGTCACCATTGTAATAAACATAATAAACTTTGAAATAATCATAATAACCGTTATACTAGCCATAGTAACCATAATAATCATAATAACCATAATAATCATAATAATTATAATAATAACCATAATAAGCTTGGAAAATATCATACTAACCATTATACTAGCCACAATAACCATAATAATCATAATAACTATAATAATCATAATAGTCATAATAATAACCATAATAAGCTTGGAAATAATCATAAAATCATTCTAATAGACATAATAACCATAAAAATCACAATAGCAGTAATAATCAGAATGGTGATTATAATAATCATACTGACAAGACAAATAATCATGGTATGCATCATAATAATTACAACAATCATAAGAGTCGTAATAACAAACACAATAATCATGAAAATAATCTTAATAATCATTATTATAGGCATAATAACCATAATAATCGAAATAACCGTAATGATCTTAATATTATACTAGCCACAGTAACCAGAATAATCATAATAACCATAATAATAATAATAATTATAATAATAACCATAATAAGCTTGGAAATAGTCATAATAACCATTACACTAGCCATAATAACAATAATAACCATAATAACTATAATAATCATAATAGTGATACTAATAACCATAATAACCATGGAAATAACCATAATAATCATTCTAATAGCCATAATAACCATAAAAATCACTATAGCCGTAATAATCAGAATGGTGATAATAATAATCATACTGACAAGACAAATAATCATGGTATGCATCATAATAATTACAACAATCATAAGAGTCGTAATAATAAACAGAATAATCATGGAAATAATCTTAGTAATCATTATTATAGACATAATAATCATAATAATCGTAATAACCATAATGATCTTAATGATGACCATAATATTCATCATAATTATACCACGATCCTTCATAATCATAGTAATCATAATAATAAACATAATAAGCTATGAAATAATCATAATAACCGTTATACTAGCCATAGTAACCATAATAATCATAATAACAATAATAGTCATGGTAATTATAATAATAACCATAGTAAGGATGGAAATAATGATAATAACCATTATACTAGCCATAATAATCATAATAATCATAATAACTACATTAATTATAATAGTCATAATAATAACCATAATAAACTTGGAAATAATCATAATTATCATTATACTAGCAATGATAACCATAAAAATCATAATAGCCATAATAACCTGAATCTTGATCATAATAATCATACTAACAACAATATTAATCATAGTGATCAACATAATAACTACAATAATCATAATAATCATAGTAATCATTATACTACGTATAATAATTATAGCAGTCGTAATAATAAACAGAATAATCATGGAAATAATCTTAATAATCATTATTACAGCCATAGTAATCCCAATAATCATAGTAGCCGTAATAATCTGAATGGTGATCATAATAATCATACTAACGACCGAAATAATCATAGTAATCATCATAAAAACTACAATAATCAGGACAGTCCTAATAATAAACAGAATAGACCTGGAAATAATCTTACTAATCATTATTATAGACATAATAATCATAACAATCGTAAAAATCATAATGATCCTATGGATGACCATAACATGCATCATAATTATACCAAGGTATATAATAAACATAGTAATCATAATAATAAACATAATAAGGTTTGAAATAATCGTAATAACCGTTATAATAGCCATAGTAATCATAATAATCATAATAACCATAATAATCATAATAATTATAATAATAGTCATAATAACCTTGGAAATAATCATAATAACCGTTATACTAGCAATAATAACAATAATAATCATAATAACTATAATAACCATAATAGTGATAATAATAACCATAATAAGCATCGAAATAACCATAATAATCATTCTAATAGCCATAGTAACCATAAAAATCACAATAGCCGTAATAATCAGAATGGTGATCATAATAATCATACTAACAAGCCTAATAATCATGGTATGCATCATAATAATTACAACAATCATAAGAGTCGTAATAATAAACAGAATAATCATGGAAATAATCTTAGTAATCATTATTATAGACATAATAATCATAATAATCGTAATAACCATAATGATCTTAATGATGACCATAATATTCATCATAATTATACCACGATCCTTCATAATCATAGTAATCATAATAATAAACATAATAAGCTATGAAATAATCATAATAACCGTTATACTAGCCATAGTAACCATAATAATCATAATAACAATAATAGTCATGGTAATTATAATAATAACCATAGTAAGGATGGAAATAATGATAATAACCATTATACTAGCCATAATAATCATAATAATCATAATAACTACATTAATTATAATAGTCATAATAATAACCATAATAAACTTGGAAATAATCATAATTATCATTATACTAGCAATGATAACCATAAAAATCATAATAGCCATAATAACCTGAATCTTGATCATAATAATCATACTAACAACAATATTAATCATAGTGATCAACATAATAACTACAATAATCATAATAATCATAGTAATCATTATACTACGTATAATAATTATAGCAGTCGTAATAATAAACAGAATAATCATGGAAATAATCTTAATAATCATTATTACAGCCATAGTAATCCCAATAATCATAGTAGCCGTAATAATCTGAATGGTGATCATAATAATCATACTAACGACCGAAATAATCATAGTAATCATCATAAAAACTACAATAATCAGGACAGTCCTAATAATAAACAGAATAGACCTGGAAATAATCTTACTAATCATTATTATAGACATAATAATCATAACAATCGTAAAAATCATAATGATCCTATGGATGACCATAACATGCATCATAATTATACCAAGGTATATAATAAACATAGTAATCATAATAATAAACATAATAAGGTTTGAAATAATCGTAATAACCGTTATAATAGCCATAGTAATCATAATAATCATAATAACCATAATAATCATAATAATTATAATAATAGTCATAATAACCTTGGAAATAATCATAATAACCGTTATACTAGCAATAATAACAATAATAATCATAATAACTATAATAACCATAATAGTGATAATAATAACCATAATAAGCATCGAAATAACCATAATAATCATTCTAATAGCCATAGTAACCATAAAAATCACAATAGCCGTAATAATCAGAATGGTGATCATAATAATCATACTAACAAGCCTAATAATCATAGTAATCATCATAATGACTACAGCAATCATAAGAATCGTAATAATAAACAGAATAATCATGGAATCAATCATAGTAATCATTATTGTAGACATAATAATCTTAATAAGCGTAATAACCATAAAGATCTTAATGATGACCATAATATTCATCATAATTATACCAAGATCCTTCATAATCATAGTAATCATAATAATAAACATAATAAGCTATGAAATAATCATAATAACCGTTATACTAGCCATAGTAACCATAATAATCATAATAACAATAATAGTCATGGTAATTATAATAATAACCATAGTAAGGATGGAAATAATGATAATAACCATTATACTAGCCATAATAATCATAATAATCATAATAACTACAATAATTATAATAGTCATAATAATAACCATAATAAACTTGGAAATAACCATAATTATCATTATACTAGCAATGATAACCATAAAAATCATAATAGCCATAATAGTCTGAATTTTGATCATAATAATCATACTAACAACAATATTAATCATAGTGATCAACATAATAACTACAATAATCATAATAATCATAGTAATCATTATACTACCTATAATAATCATAACAGTCGTAATAATAAACAGAATAATGATGGAAATAATCTTAATAATCATTATTACAGCCATAGTAATCCCAATAATCATAGTAGCCGTAATAATCTGAATGGTGATCATAATAATCATACTAACGACCGAAATAATCATAGTAATCATCATAAAAACTACAATAATCAGGACAGTCCTAATAATAAACAGAATAGACCTGGAAATAATCTTACTAATCATTATTATAGACATAATAGTCATAACAATCGTAAAAATCATAATGATCCTATGGATGACCATAACATGCATCATAATTATACCAAGGTATATAATAATCATAGTAATCATAATAATAAACATAATAAGCTTTGAAATAATCATAATAACCGTTATACTAGCCTTAGTAACCATAATAATCATAATAACAATAATAGTCATGGTAATTATAATAATAACCATAGTAAGGATGGAAATAATGATAATAACCATTATACTAGCCATAATAATCATAATAATCATAATAACTACAATAATTATAATAGTCATAATAATAACCATAATAAACTTGGAAATAATCATAATTATCATTATACTAGCAATGATAACCATAAAAATCATAATAGCCATAATAATCTGAATCTTGATCATAATAATCATACTAACAACAATATTAATCATAGTGATCAACATAATAACTACAATAATCATAATAATCATAGTAATCATTATACTACCTATAATAATCATAACAGTCGTAATAATAAACAGAATAATCATGGAAATAATCTTAATAATCATTATTACAGCCATAGTAATCCCAATAATCATAGTAGCCGTAATAATCTGAATGGTGATCATAATAATCATACTAACGACCGAAATAATCATAGTAATCATCATAAAAACTACAATAATCAGGATAGTCCTAATAATAAACAGAATAGACCTGGAAATAATCTTACTAATCATTATTATAGACATAATAATCATAACAATCGTAAAAATCATAATGATCCTATGGATGACCATAACATGCATCATAATTATACCAAGGTATATAATAAACATAGTAATCATAATAATAAACATAATAAGGTTTGAAATAATCGTAATAACTGTTATAATAGCCATAGTAACCATAATAATCATAATAACCATAATAATCATAATAATTATAATAATAACCATAATAAGCTTGGAAAATATCATACTAACCATTATACTAGCCACAATAACCATAATAATCATAATAACTATAATAATCATAATAGTCATAATAATAACCATAATAAGCTTGGAAATAACCATAATAATCATTCTAATAGACATAGTAACCATAAAAATCACTATAGACGTAATAATCAGAATGGTGATCATAATAATCATACCAACAAGCCTAATAATAATAGTAATCATCATAATAACTACAACAATCATAAGAGTCGTAATAATAAACAGAATAATCATGGAAATAATCATAATAATCATTATTATAGACATAATTACCATAATAAGCGTAATAACCATAATGATCGTAATGATGAACATAATATTCATCATAATTATACCAAGATCCATAATAATCATAGTAACCATTGTAATAAACATAATAAACTTTGAAATAATCATAATAACCGTTATACTAGCCATAGTAACCATAATAATCATAATAACCATAATAATCATAATAATTATAATAATAACCATAATAAGCTTGGAAAATATCATACTAACCATTATACTAGCCACAATAACCATAATAATCATAATAACTATAATAATCATAATAGTCATAATAATAACCATAATAAGCTTGGAAATAATCATAAAATCATTCTAATAGACATAATAGCCATAAAAATCACAATAGCAGTAATAATCAGAATGGTGATCATAATAATCATACTGACAAGACAAATAATCATGGTATGCATCATAATAATTACAACAATCATAAGAGTCGTAATAACAAACACAATAATCATGAAAATAATCTTAATAATCATTATTATAGGCATAATAACCATAATAATCGAAATAACCATAATGATCTTAATGATGATCATAATATTCATCATAATTATACCAAGATCCTTAATAATCATAGTAATCATAATAATAAACATAATAAGCTATGAAATAATCATAATAACCGTTATACTAGCCTTAGTAACCATAATAATCATAATAACAATAATAGTCATGGTAATTATAATAATAACCATAGTAAGGATGGAAATAATGATAATAACCATTATACTAGCCATAATAATCATAATAATCATAATAACTACAATAATTATAATAGTCATAATAATAACCATAATAAACTTGGAAATAACCATAATTATCATTATACTAGCAATGATAACCATAAAAATCATAATAGCCATAATAATCTGAATTTTGATCATAATAATCATACTAACCACAATATTAATCATAGTGATCAACATAATAACTACAATAATCATAATAATCATAGTAATCATTATACTACCTATAATAATCATAACAGTCGTAATAATAAACAGAATAATGATGGAAATAATCTTAATAATCATTATTACAGCCATAGTAATCCCAATAATCATAGTAGCCGTAATAATCTGAATGGTGATCATAATAATCATACTAACGACCGAAATAATCATAGTAATCATCATAAAAACTACAATAATCAGGACAGTCCTAATAATAAACAGAATAGACCTGGAAATAATCTTACAAATCATTATTATAGACATAATAATCATAACAATCGTAAAAATCATAATGATCCTATGGATGACCATAACATGCATCATAATTATACCAAGGTATATAATAAACATAGTAATCATAATAATAAACATAATAAGGTTTGAAATAATCGTAATAACTGTTATAATAGCCATAGTAACCATAATAATCATAATAACCATAATAATCATAATAATTATAATAATAAGCATAATTAACTTGGAAATAATCATAATAACCATTATACTAGCCATAATAACAATAATAATCATAATAACTATAATAATCATAATAGTGATAATAATAACCATAATAACCTTGGAAATAACCATAATAATCATTCTAATAGCCATAGTAACCATAAAAATCACTATAGCCGTAATAATCAGAATGGTGATCATAATAATCATACTAACAAGCCTAATAATAATAGTAATCATCATAATAACTACAACAACCATAAGAGTCGTAATAATAAACAGAATAATAATGGAAATAATCATAATAATCATTATTATAGACATAATTACCATAATAAGCGTAATAACCATAATGATCGTAATGATGATCATAATATTCATCATAATTATACCAAGATCCATAATAATCATAGTAACCGTAATAATAAACATAATAAGCTTTGAAATAATCGTAATAACCGTTATACTAGCCAGAGTAACCATAATATTCATAATAACCATAATAATCATAATAATTATAATAATAAGCATAATTAACTTGGAAATAATCATAATAACCATTATACTAGCCATAATAAACATAATAATCATAAGAAATATAATAATCATAATAGACATAGTAATAACCATAATAAGCTTGGAAATAATCATAATAATCATTATAATAGACATAATAACCATAAAAATCACAATAGCCATAATAATCTGTATGGTGATCATAATAATCCCACTAGCAAGCGTAATAATCATAGTAACCATCATAATAACTACAACAATCATAAGAGTCGTAATAATAAACAGAATAATCGTGGAAATAATCTTAATAGTCATTATTATAGACATAATAATCATAATAATCGTAATAACCATAATGATCTTAATGATGACCATAATATTCATCATAATTATACCAAGATCCTTAATAATCATAGTAATCATAATAATAAACATAATAAGCTATGAAATAATCATAATAACCGTTATACTAGCCATAGTAACCATAATAATCATAATAACAATAATAGTCATGGTAATTATAATAATAACCATAGTAAGGATGGAAATAATGATAATAACCATTATACTAGCCATAATAATCATAATAATCATAATAACTACAATAATTATAATAGTCATAATAATAACCATAATAAACTTGGAAATAATCATAATTATCATTATACTAGCAATGATAACCATAAAAATCATAATAGCCATAATAATCTGAATCTTGATCATAATAATCATACTAACAACAACATTAATCATAGTGATCAACATAATAACTACAATAATCATAATAATCATAGTAATCATTATACTACCTATAATAATCATAACAGTCGTAATAATAAACAGAATAATCATGGAAATAATCTTAATAATCATTATTACAGCCATAGTAATCCCAATAATCATAGTAGCCGTAATAATCTGAATGGTGATCATAATAATCATACTAACGACCGAAATAATCATAGTAATCATAATAAAAACTACAATAATCAGCACAGTCCTAATAATAAACAGAATAGACCTGGAAATAATCTTACTAATCATTATTATAGACATAATAATCATAACAATCGTAAAAATCATAATGATCCTATGGATGACCATAACATGCATCATAATTATACCAAGGTATATAATAAACATAGTAATCATAATAATAAACATAATAAGGTTTGAAATAATCGTAATAACCGTTATAATAGCCATAGTAACCATAATAATCATAATAACCATAATAATCATAATAATTATAATAATAACCATAATAAGCTTGGAAAATATCATACTAACCATTATACTAGCCACAATAACCATAATAATCATAATAACTATAATAATCATAATAGTCATAATAATAACCATAGTAAGCTTGGAAATAATCATAAAATCATTCTAATAGACATAATAACCATAAAAATCACAATAGCCGTAATAATCAGAATGGTGATCATAATAATCATACTGACAAGACAAATAATCATGGTATGCATCATAATAATTACAACAATCATAAGAGTCGTAATAACAAACACAATAATCATGAAAATAATCTTAATAATCATTATTATAGGCATAATAATCATAATAATCGAAATAACCATAATGATCTTAATGATGATCATAATATTCATCATAATTATACCAAGATCATTAATAATCATAGTAATCATAATAATAAACATAATAAGCTATGAAATAATCATAATAACCGTTATACTAGCCATAGTAACCATAATAATCATAATAACAATAATAGTCATGGTAATTATAATAATAACCATAGTAAGGATGGAAATAATGATAATAACCATTATACTAGCCATAATAATCATAATAATCATAATAACTACAATAATTATAATAGTCATAATAATAACCATAATAAACTTGGAAATAACCATAATTATCATTATACTAGCAATGATAACCATAAAAATCATAATAGCCATAATAATCTGAATTTTGATCATAATAATCATACTGTTACGAGCCGAGGGCTAGATGGTCTGACCGAGGGTCAGGGTTTTGGAATATTGTTATTTTTTCGTGGACGAACCAACGGGTAACTTTGCACTCGTTGGGAGCCACCTCACGGATGTGGACGAACCAGTGCGCAACTGCCAACACCGGGAGCCACGTTAGGATTTGGGTAGGTTTTCGTGGACGAACCGACACGCAACTTGGCGAGTATCGGGAGCCACTAGGATGGAATAAAGACTGTGGACGAACCAGCGAGTAACTTTGCACTCGCCAGGAGCCACCGGGACGTGGACGAACCAGTGCGCAACTGCCAACACCGGGAGCCACTTGTAGGTTAGGAAAAGGACCTTCGCAAGGATTGCGAAGATGTTAATATAGCCTCGTAACTTTTAAATTTACAATATATATATCTCGAGCGGTAAAGATATATTATTTGTGGGATCGTTTACGCGTTCGCTTCTTATTGGATTTAGGAAAGGTTTTGATTGAACTAAATCCAATTTAACAAACCTTATAAAACTGTATATAATTACACGTTTGAGTTGACTCGAAGGAATACAAGTGTTTATGATTTTACGTGTCGCGGAACTAAGTCCTCTCTCTCTCGATTACGCACAGAGGTATGCGGGGGACGCGTCGTTAAGACTACGTTACAGTGAGTTTTTACGTACTGTACTCAAAGATTTTTGCTTGAAGGAGAACTAATGCTCGATCTTGCTTTCCGGTCTAAGCCACGTACTAACTTCAAAACTGGATTACGAGTGAGCCCGCTAGACCGAGTTTCTTAGCCTTTTTATAGTCAAAAATCTATAGGGAAAATGGTGGGGACTCGGTTGCATCGCAGAGTTTCCAAGAAAATTGAGAGATATTAATTTCGAAGAAAATCTATTAATTGGGTGCAACGGAAATGCCTATCGGCCCTTACATGGTGACTTCCAGGCAAAGTCAAAGGTCAACGGAAGGAGCTTTGAATCGAGCCCTTTCATAGTTACTTTACGTAACTCGTCTGGACTCGTAACATCTCCCCCCTTAGATGAAACATCGTTTCTTACGATGCTTTCACCTGCCTGGGAGTCATCATGCAAGAACAAATGGATGAAAATCTACTCACGAGTTAAACGGTTGATTCTATTGTTCCTATTGCGGTGTATGTGTGGGTGTTCTGTTCGTGTACTGTAGGTGGGCAAAAAAAATTTTGTTGAGCTGATGAGGTCTGGTTTCCAGGGGCTGGTGCTCCTGGGATGTCCTGGTTGTCTGGATGTTGAGACCCTCTCCTCATGTTCTGGTTGATGGTTGATGGAATGATTGTCATTTTGAGTTTGGCATTGTTGGAGAGAGGACTGACTGTTTATTCTCCGAATTGGTTTTCGGTTTTCCAATAATTTTATCTCGCATCGTCGAGGTCATCAGGGAGGTAAGCATGTTTTAATTTATCTTGATGTTTAATGATCGTGCTCTGATCATCTCTGCTCAAGACCACGTTGTTCTTGTCAGACGTATCTATTATTCTGTAGGGACCCACGTAGTGTGGGTCGAATTTGCTCGTTCTCGGCTCCTTTTGAACATAGACGTATTCTCCTGGTTTGAATTCTCGTTGTATTGCTCGCCGATCATAATATCGTTTTGATCTTTCTTTAGATTGGTTCAGGCTATCAGCTGCTTGAATTCGTATTTGTGTCAATTTTGTAATGAGATCCGACAGGTATGATCCGTATGTGGCTAATTGTTGTCCGGATGGAAAAGCACTGGGTAATCTTGCTGGGTTTCCGAAAATTAATTCATGTGGTGTGAAGTTTGTAGCTTCATGTACGGAGGTATTGTATGAAAGTATGGCGAATGAAACGTAGAGGTCCCATTCTTCAGGTGAATCCATATAATGTTTTAAGTATTCTGTGAGTACCAAGTGACTTCGTTCCAGAGATCCATTGGTCTGAGGCCTATATCCTGATGTGGTTATTTGTTTAATCTTGAAAATCTCAGCGAGGTGTTTCATCACCCTGCCCATAAAGCTTGTTCCTTTGTCTGTTAATATTGTGCGGGGTGCTCCAAAAATTGCAATAAAATGTCTTGAAAATGCGTCTGCTATTGTGGATGCTCGAATATTTGGAATAGGAACAGCAATACAATATTTGGTGAGATTGTCTTGCATCGTCAAGATGTAACGGTTTCCACTAGGTGTTTCTGGAAGCGGTCCGACTGTATCCAAAGCAAGTTTATCAAAGGGTTCCAAAGGTGTGTCTGTGATGATCATGGGTTGCCGAGTTTTTGCTCTGACGAGCTTTTGCTCTTGACAACTTCTGCATTTTCTAATAAAATCTTCAATGTCTTTCCTCATACCTTGCCATTGGTATTTGGATTTCAATCGGTTCAATGTTTTGGTTATACCTTTATGTCCTCCAAGTAAACTATTGTGTGCCTCTTCAATCAATTGTTTTCTGGTTTCTTCAGGTGGTGTTTGAGTAATATTATTTTGTGCAATTTGTGGTATTGGTTGGATTGTCGATGGATCTAATGATTCTTCTTCCGAAGAAGTGCTGTATTCCAGAGATGAAGATTCATAATCTGGAAGTATGGTGTTGGAAATTGAGTTCAGGTTTGAACTTTGCGATTGTATCAACGGTGTATATTGCGAAGCAGATGGCGTTGAAGTGACCATTGGCGGATTGACGATGGATGGAGTTAATGCTGCTGGCAAGTTTAATTCATTCGATTCTTCTAAGGCTGTTTGCGGAAATGATTGATTTGGATTTGCAGGTTTGATCGTTGTGTCCAGTGGAATCGAATCATTGAATGAAATCAAATCAGCGATTATTGTTGTATCTTCCTGAGTTGAATTTCCATGATTTTCCAATTGATCTGAAATACGTGTGGAGTGTGCCAAAGGGTTTCCTGATATTGTGCTGTCTGAACGATTAGTGATTGGCAATCTTCTGTGCAAAGGATCTTGATGAATTTTTCCTCTTCGGATATTTCTGCGTCTGACTGGTGTATTTCCTTTTCCTTCGGACTCTTCTGAACTGTAGCTAAGTTCTTCGTAGCTGGGTCGGGTTTCACGATCTCTTCGCAATTCCCGAATGCGTTGTCCAATGGTGTCGGATCTTGAGGCTGTTGTTTTGGGTATTTGCATCTTGAAGTCTTTGTCCTCTTCCCTTGGAATCAATGGCAAACAGACTACTGGATTACGAGATAAAGCATCAGCGTTTTTATTTGTTTTTCCCGCTTTATGTATTACTTCATACTCGTACTCCAAAAGTTTTAATTTCCATTTGACCAAGCGCGAGGTTGGATCCTTAACAGAGTGAAGCCAAACTAATGGTCGGTGATCCGTAACCAATGTAAATTTGCTGCCATAAACATATGGTCTGAAATATTGCACAGCATATACCATTGCTAAGCATTCTTTCTCTGTTGCTGAATAATTCTTTTCGGCGGAATTCAGACTGCGTGAAGCGTAAGCTATCGGCAAATCTTCTCCTACTTTTCCTTGGCTTAAAACAGCACCTATTGCGAAATCTGAAGCGTCTGTGGTGATGATGAAGGGTTGATCGAAATCTGGATATTGTAGAATTGGTCCTTTACACAGCTCGTCTCGTAATGTTTCAAAACTTCGTTGTTGTTCCTCATTCCACTTGAATTTAATTCCTTTTCCGAGTAACTGGATCAAAGGATTTGCTTTTACTGAATAATTTGAAATGAAACGTCGATAATATCCGGTTAATCCAAGGAATTGTTGAATATTTTTTTGTGATCTCGGTGTCGGAAAATTTCTTACAGCTTGGAGTTTTCTCGGATCAGGTCTTACTCCTTCTGATGAAACTATATGTCCCAGATAGGTGACTTCTTTCCGAAGAAATTCGCATTTGCTGGTTTGCAGTGTAAGTCCATGTTCCCTGAGACAGTTCATCAGTTTTCTGATCTTGATCTCGTGTTCTCTCAGTGATGATGAGTAAACCACGATGTCATCAAGGTAGACAAACAATTCTGATCCTTGAAGTCCTGTCAAAACTTGATCCATGAGACGTTGGAATGTTGGTGGAGCATTCTTCAATCCGAATGGCATACGCACAAACTCGTAATGTCCATACGGTGTTGTGAAGGCAGTCTTTTCTCTGTCTCGTGGATGCATCTCAATTTGATGGAAGCCATTGGCTAAGTCAAAAATTGAGAAATACTTGGCACTTCCTAATTTGTCCAAAATTTCTGTGATTTGCGGAAGCGGATATTTATCACTAACGGTTTTTTCGTTGAGTGCTCGGTAATCGATGACCATACGCCAACGTTTATTCCCGTCCGCATCCGGTTTTTTAGGTACAATCCACAAAGGTGAATTGTACGGTGAATTGGATGGTTTAATGATTCCTTGTGACAGAAGCGTTCCCACCTGTCGTTGAATTTCCTCTTGATGTATAGGTGGATATCGATATTGTCTGGTGTTAATCGGAACGTCATCTGTAACGTGAATGGAGTGGTAAAAATTTGGAACTTTGTCTAATTTATCTCCTGGTAGATAAAATCTGTCAGAAAATTCTTGAATAATATTCTTGATGTGTCGTTGTTCTTCAGAATTAAGATGATCGGTTTTTAGTGTGTCCCAAATATGTTGTGTTCTCTTCTTGTCTTGAACAGCATCTGATTGATAATATAATACTGGATCTTCATCAGAGGTGTCGAAGGTGTCATACGGATGCAGATACTGTGGTTCAAAGGTTATTTCTTCTTCTTTTTCCCCTGTATTTGTAGCCATAACATAACCCATACCGTTGCGATTAAGCACCGCAGCTTCACCAATGAAAAGATTCTTTGGTGTTTTTAAACGCGGCAGATAACCTTCCCTAACTTCCGGGTTGGCTATGCTCAATGCTATCGGCTGCGTCGTCCTTCCAGGAATTTGGTGTTTGGTTCTGGTAAGATTACGTCGTGTTTCTGTCTCCATGTAATTACAGAAACGGATAGGTTTAGTCGGCTGGCTGCGAATGACTAACGTCTTGTGGTAATATGAGATTTCGGCTTCTTCTTGTAGTAAAAAAGGACTTCCTATGAGACCATGGGCGTCAATAGGCAGATTTGTTACTACGTAGAAGTGTGCTGGGATTCCATTGATATGAAGCGTAGTGGTACCCAACGTACGGATGATGGAGCGAGATAACCCTGTTATCTCGATTTCTTCCCTCGAAGTGATTTTGGTTGTATCTCTCAACGCATCGAGAACTACAAGGTTTACGGAAGCTCCACCGTCAATGAGGAACTCTCCTTGTCCGTTTTTCATTTCTGGAACTTTGACCTTGATTCTCGGCGTTGGTGCTCCTTTGTAAATTATTGGTTCTTGTCGTTGAATCGGACGGTTCTTTGGCGATCCCTTTTCAATACACTCACCGTGTCGCCTGTACGATGAGCGCTGTTGAAGTTTAAATGTTTCTGTGAAGAAGGTTGAGGTGATTTGCTTCTACGACCATATTTTTCGTTGTCTCTGCAGGTTTTTCCATCATGCCCTTTCACACCGCAGTTCCAACAAAATAATTGTGAAATATTGCTAGATTTACTGGTCCAATTGTCTCTTCTGTCATCCTTTGTTGATGTATTAGAAGAACAAGTGGACGAACACGAAGGACGCTTAGACAAAGTTAAAGCTGTTCCGTGTTTCGGCCGATTTCGGTCGTTGTAATCGGACTCCGAACCCGATGCACTTCTGTCCCTCCGGTAGTCGTTGCGATAACGCAAAGGAGATGGTGAATGAGAGTATCCCCGTCGTGAACTATGATCCCTTTCACGACTTCTTCTGCGGCTACGGTAATCCTCTTCGTAGTCGTAATTTGTCGATCTGTCGTCAATGATGTGACGACGGTTTCGTAAACGACGATCCACTTGAAGAACAGCATCGAATGCGTCCTCCAGACTGTCGTGTCTTTTGCCCAAGGATGTCATTCTCCATGCTATTCGTTCCGGCAGTCCCTCGAGGAAATTTTCAGCCACGTCTTCTTCTATTTCTTTAATTCTTTCTTCGCTGTTCGCGCCGTACCGATCGCGAATAGCGGTCCGAGTACAATGTGCCAGGTGACTAACTCGATCGATATATTTTCGAATAGTTTCGTCACTACGAATTTTTAAACGAGCAATTTCTCTTTGGAAATACGCGAGATTACGTCCCGGAGCGTAACGTTTCTTCAGATGTTTTAAAAACACTGATACGTTAGAGAACGTTTTATTTTGTATACTGATTCTCGCAGAACCCGTAAGTTTTGTTAACACAATTTTTAGATACTCTGATTCCGAATCTTGCGGAACTAACGCCAACCCGTTTTCTACGTTCTGCGCGAAAACAGAGAGAGGCGGATTTTCTCCGTCGAAAATTGGAATCGACGCTGTTGCGAATTGAATGCAATTACGCTGCGTAAGTGCAGCCATGGAATTAGCCATGGAAAGAGTTAAACTCGCGATATCATCTGGTGCTTGTGCCATGATGAATCCTTAAGCGATTTCGAAAACTAATTCACAAACTATATGTGAAACAATGATACAGCCGCTAAGGCGATGAAATAATCTACTGAGTCTATGTAAAGACTCGTCGATAAACGCACACAAAACAACCGAAGTTCTAGGGCGTTATAAGAATAATTTTCCTCGGAATGGTTAAGGCATAATCTAATCAGATTCTATTTGCCACCACAATCCTTGGTTGTAGTTTAAACTACTTTAAATATCCTCACGAATTTAAGCGTTTCCCTAAGGAGCTTTTTCGGACGCGGAGCCGAAGAAATTATTTAAAAATCCAATTATCCAATAAGAAGGGAGTTTAATTCAAATGGTATATTCACAGAAGTGAATCGCACCAAAATAAGAACGTTAGCGTATCCCACCGCTGTCACCAGTTTGTTACGAGCCGAGGGCTAGATGGTCTGACCGAGGGTCAGGGTTTTGGAATATTGTTATTTTTTCGTGGACGAACCAACGGGTAACTTTGCACTCGTTGGGAGCCACCTCACGGATGTGGACGAACCAGTGCGCAACTGCCAACACCGGGAGCCACGTTAGGATTTGGGTAGGTTTTCGTGGACGAACCGACACTCAACTTGGCGAGTATCGGGAGCCACTAGGATGGAATAAAGACTGTGGACGAACCAGCGAGTAACTTTGCACTCGCCAGGAGCCACCGGGACGTGGACGAACCAGTGCGCAACTGCCAACACCGGGAGCCACTTGTAGGTTAGGAAAAGGACCTTCGCAAGGATTGCGAAGATGTTAATATAGCCTCGTAACTTTTAAATTTACAATATATATATCTCGAGCGGTAAAGATATATTATTTGTGGGATCGTTTACGCGTTCGCTTCTTATTGGATTTAGGAAAGGTTTTGATTGAACTAAATCCAATTTAACAAACCTTATAAAACTGTATATAATTACACGTTTGAGTTGACTCGAAGGAATACAAGTGTTTATGATTTTACGTGTCGCGGAACTAAGTCCTCTCTCTCTCGATTACGCACAGAGGTATGCGGGGGACGCGTCGTTAAGACTACGTTACAGTGAGTTTTTACGTACTGTACTCAAAGATTTTTGCTTGAAGGAGAACTAATGCTCGATCTTGCTTTCCGGTCTAAGCCACGTACTAACTTCAAAACTGGATTACGAGTGAGCCCGCTAGACCGAGTTTCTTAGCCTTTTTATAGTCAAAAATCTATAGGGAAAATGGTGGGGACTCGGTTGCATCGCAGAGTTTCCAAGAAAATTGAGAGATATTAATTTCGAAGAAAATCTATTAATTGGGTGCAACGGAAATGCCTATCGGCCCTTACATGGTGACTTCCAGGCAAAGTCAAAGGTCAACGGAAGGAGCTTTGAATCGAGCCCTTTCATAGTTACTTTACGTAACTCGTCTGGACTCGTAACAATACTAACAACAATATTAATCATAGTGATCAACATAATAACTACAATAATCATAATAATCATAGTAATCATTATACTACCCATAATAATCATAACAGTCGTAATAATAAACAGAATAATCATGGAAATAATCTTAATAATCATTATTACAGCCATAGTAATCCCAATAATCATAGTAGCCGTAATAATCTGAATGGTGATCATAATAATCATACTAACGACCGAAATAATCATAGTAATCATCATAAAAACTACAATAATCAGGACAGTCCTAATAATAAACAGAATAGACCTGGAAATAATCTTACAAATCATTATTATAGACATAATAATCATAACAATCGTAAAAATCATAATGATCCTATGGATGACCATAACATGCATCATAATTATACCAAGGTATATAATAAACATAGTAATCATAATAATAAACATAATAAGGTTTGAAATAATCGTAATAACCGTTATAATAGCCATAGTAACCATAATAATCATAATAACCATAATAATCATAATAATTATAATACTAACCATAATAAGCTTGGAAATAATCATAATAACCATTACACTAGCCATAATAACAATAATAATCATAATAACTATAATAATCATAATAGTGATAATAATAACCATAATAACCATGGAAATAACCATAATAATCATTCTGATAGCCATAGTAACCATAAAAATCATTATAGCCGTAATAATCAGAATGGTGATCATAATAATCATACTAACAAGCCTAATAATAATAGTAATCATCATAATAACTACAACAATCATAAGAGTCGTAATAATAAACAGAATAATCATGGAAATAATCATAATAATCATTATTATAGACATAATTACCATAATAAGCGTAATAACCATAATGATCGTAATGATGATCATAATATCCATCATAATTATACCAAGATCCATAATGATCATAGTCACCATTGTAATAAACATAATAAACTTTGAAATAATCATAATAACCGTTATACTAGCCATAGTAACCATAATAATCATAATAACCATAATAATCATAATAATTATAATAATAACCATAATAAGCTTGGAAAATATCATACTAACCATTATACTAGCCACAATAACCATAATAATCATAATAACTATAATAATCATAATAGTCATAATAATAACCATAATAAGCTTGGAAATAATCATAAAATCATTCTAATAGACATAATAACCATAAAAATCACAATAGCAGTAATAATCAGAATGGTGATCATAATAATCATACTGACAAGACAAATAATCATGGTATGCATCATAATAATTACAACAATCATAAGAGTCGTAATAACAAACACAATAATCATGAAAATAATCTTAATAATCATTATTATAGGCATAATAACCATAATAATCGAAATAACCGTAATGATCTTAATATTATACTAGCCACAGTAACCAGAATAATCATAATAACCATAATAATAATAATAATTATAATAATAACCATAATAAGCTTGGAAATAGTCATAATAACCATTACACTAGCCATAATAACAATAATAACCATAATAACTATAATAATCATAATAGTGATACTAATAACCATAATAACCATGGAAATAACCATAATAATCATTCTAATAGCCATAATAACCATAAAAATCACTATAGCCGTAATAATCAGAATGGTGATAATAATAATCATACTGACAAGACAAATAATCATGGTATGCATCATAATAATTACAACAATCATAAGAGTCGTAATAATAAACAGAATAATCATGGAAATAATCTTAGTAATCATTATTATAGACATAATAATCATAATAATCGTAATAACCATAATGATCTTAATGATGACCATAATATTCATCATAATTATACCACGATCCTTCATAATCATAGTAATCATAATAATAAACATAATAAGCTATGAAATAATCATAATAACCGTTATACTAGCCATAGTAACCATAATAATCATAATAACAATAATAGTCATGGTAATTATAATAATAACCATAGTAAGGATGGAAATAATGATAATAACCATTATACTAGCCATAATAATCATAATAATCATAATAACTACAATAATTATAATAGTCATAATAATAACCATAATAAACTTGGAAATAATCATAATTATCATTATACTAGCAATGATAACCATAAAAATCATAATAGCCATAATAACCTGAATCTTGATCATAATAATCATACTAACAACAATATTAATCATAGTGATCAACATAATAACTACAATAATCATAATAATCATAGTAATCATTATACTACGTATAATAATTATAGCAGTCGTAATAATAAACAGAATAATCATGGAAATAATCTTAATAATCATTATTACAGCCATAGTAATCCCAATAATCATAGTAGCCGTAATAATCTGAATGGTGATCATAATAATCATACTAACGACCGAAATAATCATAGTAATCATCATAAAAACTACAATAATCAGGACAGTCCTAATAATAAACAGAATAGACCTGGAAATAATCTTACTAATCATTATTATAGACATAATAATCATAACAATCGTAAAAATCATAATGATCCTATGGATGACCATAACATGCATCATAATTATACCAAGGTATATAATAAACATAGTAATCATAATAATAAACATAATAAGGTTTGAAATAATCGTAATAACCGTTATAATAGCCATAGTAACCATAATAATCATAATAACCATAATAATCATAATAATTAAAATAATAACCATAATAAGTTTGGAAATAATCATAATAACCATTACACTAGCCATAATAACAATAATAATCATAATAACTATAATAATCATAATAGTGATAATAATAACCATAATAACCTTGGAAATAACCATAATAATAATTCTAATAGCCATAGTAACCATAAAAATCACAATAGCCGTAATAATCAGAATGGTGATCATAATAATCATACTAACAAGCCTAATAATAATAGTAATCATCATAATAACTACAACAATCATAAGAGTCGTAATAATAAACAGAATAATCATGGAAATAATCATAATAATCATTATTATAGACATAATTACCATAATAAGCGTAATAACCATAATGATCGTAATGATGATCATAATATTCATCATAATTATACCAAGATCCATAATAATCATAGTAACCATTGTAATAAACATAATAAACTTTGAAATAATCATAATAACCGTTATACTAGCCATAGTAACCATAATAATCATAATAACCATAATAATCATAATAATTATAATAATAACCGTAATAAGCTTGGAAAATATCATACTAACCATTATACTAGCCACAATAACCATAATAATCATAATAGTCATAATAATAACCATAGTAAGCTTGGAAATAATCATAATAATCATTATAATATACATAATAACAATAAAAATCACAATAGCCATAATAATCTGAATGGTGATCCTAATAATCATACTAACAAGCCTAATAATCATAGTAATAATCATAATAACTACAACAATCATAAGAGTCGTAATAATAAACAGAATAATCATGGAAATAATTTTAATAATCATTATTATAGACATAATAATCATAATAATCGTAATAACCATAATGATCTTAATGATGATCATAATATTCATCATAATTATACCAAGATCCATAATAATCATTGTAATCATAATAATAAACATAATAAGCTTTTAAATAATCATAATAACCGTTATACTAGCCACAGCAACCATAATAATCATAATAATTTTAATAATAGTCATAATAAGCATGGAAATATTCATAATAACCATTATACTGGCCATAATAATCATAATAATCATAATAACAATAATAGTCATGGTAATTATAATAATAACCATAGTAAGGGTGGAAATAATGATAATAACCATTATACTAGCCATAATAATCATAATAATCATAATAACTACAATAATTATAATAGTCATAATAATAACCGTAATAAACTTGGAAATAATCATAATTATCATTATACTAGCAATGATAACCATAAAAATCATAATAGCCATAATAATCTGAATCTTGATCATAATAATCATACTAACAACAATATTAATCATAGTGATCAACATAATAACTACAATAATCATAATAATCATAGTAATCATTATACTACCCATAATAATCATAACAGTCGTAATAATAAACAGAATAATCATGGAAATAATCTTAATAATCATTATTACAGCCATAGTAATCCCAATAATCATAGTAGCCGTAATAATCTGAATGGTGATCATAATAATCATACTAACGACCGAAATAATCATAGTAATCATCATAAAAACTACAATAATCAGGACAGTGCTAATAATAAACAGAATAGACCTGGAAATAATCTTACTAATCATTATTATAGACATAATAATCATAACAATCGTAAAAATCATAATGATCCTATGGATGACCATAACATGCATCATAATTATACCAAGGTATATAATAAACATAGTAATCATAATAATAAACATAATAAGGTTTGAAATAATCGTAATAACCGTTATAATAGCCATAGTAACCATAATAATCATAATAACCATAATAATCATAATAATTATAATAATAACCATAATAAGCTTGGAAATAATCATAATAACCATTACACTAGCCATAATAACAATAATAATCATAATAACTATAATAATCATAATAGTGATAATAATAACCATAATAACCTTGGAAATAACCATAATAATCATTCTAATAGCCATAGCAACCATAAAAATCACTATAGCCGTAATAATCAGAATGGTGATCATAATAATCATACTAACAAGCCTAATAATAATAGTAATCATCATAATAACTACAACAATCATAAGAGTCGTAATAATAAACAGAATAATCATGGAAATAATCATAATAATCATTATTATAGACATAATTACCCTAATAAGCGTAATAACCATAATGATCGTAATGATGATCATAATATTCATCATAATTATACCAAGATCCATAATAATCATAGTAACCATTGTAATAAACATAATAAACTTTGAAATAATCATAATAACCGTTATACTATCCATAGTAACCATAATAATCATAATAACCATAATAATCATAATAATTATAATAATAACCATAATAAGCTTGGAAAATATCATACTAACCATTATACTAGCCACAATAACCATAATAATCATAATAACTATAATAATCATAATAGTCATAATAATAACTATAATAAGCTTGGAAATAATCATAAAATCATTCTAATAGACATAATAACCATAAAAATCACAATAGCCGTAATAATCAGAATGGTGATCATAATAATCATACTGACAAGACAAATAATCATGGTATGCATCATAATAATTACAACAATCATAAGAGTCGTAATAACAAACACAATAATCATGAAAATAATCTTAATAATCATTATTATAGGCATAATAATCATAAAAATCGAAATAACCACAATGATCTTAATGATGATCATAATATTCATCATAATTATACCAAGATCATTAATAATCATAGTAATCATAATAATAAACATAATAAGCCATGAAATAATCATAATAACCGTTATACTAGCCTTAGTAACCATAATAATCATAATAACAATAATAGTCATGGTAATTATAATAATAACCATAGTAAGGATGGAAATAATGATAATAACCATTATACTAGCCATAATAATCATAATAATCATAATAACTACAATAATTATAATAGTCATAATAATAACCGTAATAAACTTGGAAATAATCATAATTATCATTATACTAGCAATGATAACCATAAAAATCATAATAGCCATAATAATCTGAATCTTGATCATAATAATCATACTAACAACAATATTAATCATAGTGATCAACATAATAACTACAATAATCATAATAATCATAGTAATCATTATACTACCCATAATAATCATAACAGTCGTAATAATAAACAGAATAATCATGGAAATAATCTTAATAATCATTATTACAGCCATAGTAATCCCAATAATCATAGTAGCCGTAATAATCTGAATGGTGATCATAATAATCATACTAACGACCGAAATAATCATAGTAATCATTATAAAAACTACAATAATCAGGACAGTCCTAATAATAAACAGAATAGACCTGGAAATAATCTTACAAATCATTATTATAGACATAATAATCATAACAATCGTAAAAATCATAATGATCCTATGGATGACCATAACATGCATCATAATTATACCAAGGTATATAATAAACATAGTAATCATAATAATAAACATAATAAGGTTTGAAATAATCGTAATAACCGTTATAATAGCCATAGTAACCATAATAATCATAATAACCATAGTAATCATAATAATTATAATAATAACCATAATAAGCTTGGAAAATATCATACTAACCATTATACTAGCCACAATAACCATAATAATCATAATAACTATAATAATCATAATAGTCATAATAATAACCATAATAACCTTGGCAATAACCATAATAACCATTCTAATAGCCATAGTAACCATAAAAATCACTATAGCCGTAATAATCAGAATGGTGATCATAATAATCATACTAACAAGCCTAATAATAATAGTAATCATCATAATAACTACAACAATCATAAGAGTCGTAATAATAAACAGAATAATCATGGAAATAATCATAATAATCATTATTATAGACATAATTACCATAATAAGCGTAATAACCATAATGATCGTAATGAGGATCATAATACTCATCATAATTATACCAAGATCCATAATAATCATAGTAACCATTGTACTAAACATAATAAACTTTGAAATAATCATAATAACCGTTATACTAGCCATAGTAACCATAATAATCATAATAACAATAATAGTCATGGTAATTATAATAATAACCATAGTAAGGATGGAAATAATGATAATAACCATTATACTAGCCATAATAATCATAATAATCATAATAACTACAATAATTATAATAGTCATAATAATAACCATAATAAACTTGGAAATAACCATAATTATCATTATACTAGCAATGATAACCATAAAAATCATAATAGCCATAATAATCTGAATCTTGATCATAATAATCATACTAACAACAATATTAATCATAGTGATCAACATAATAACTACAATAATCATAATAATCATAGTAATCATTATACTACCCATAATAATCATAACAGTCGTAATAATAAACAGAATAATCATGGAAATAATCTTAATAATCATTATTACAGCCATAGTAATCCCAATAATCATAGTAGCCGTAATAATCTGAATGGTGATCATAATAATCATACTAACGACCGAAATAATCATAGTAATCATCATAAAAACTACAATAATCAGGACAGTCCTAATAATAAACAGAATAGACCTGGAAATAATCTTACTAATCATTATTATAGACATAATAATCATAACAATCGTAAAAATCATAATGATCCTATGGATGACTATAACATGCATCATAATTATACCAAGGTATATAATAAACATAGTAATCATAATAATAAACATAATAAGGTTTGAAATAATCGTAATAACCGTTATAATAGCCATAGTAACCATAATAATCATAATAACCATAATATTCATAATAATTATAATAATAGTCATAATAACCTTGGAAATAATCATAATAACCGTTATACTAGCAATAATAACAATAATAATCATAATAAATATAATAACCATAATAGTGATAATAATAACCATAATAACCTTGGAAATAACCATAATAATAATTCTAATAGCCATAGTAACCATAAAAATCACAATAGCCGTAATAATCAGAATGGTGATCATAATAATCATACTAACAAGCCTAATAATCATAGTAATCATCATAATAACTACAACAATCATAAGAGTCGTAATAATAAGCAGATTAATCATGGAAATAATCATAATAATCATTATTATAGACATAATAATCTTAATAAGCGTAATAACCATAATGATCTTAATGATGATCATAATATTCATCATAATTATACCAAGATCCATAATAATCATAGTATCCGTAATAATAAACATAACAAGCTTTGAAATAATCGTAATAACCGTTATACTAGCCAGAGTAGCCATAATAATCATAATAACCATAATAAACATAATAATTATAATAATAAGCATAATAAACTTGGAAATAATCATAATAACCAATATACTAGCCATAATAACCATAATAATCATAATAAGTATAATAATCATAATAGTCAAAATAATAACCATAATAAGCTTGGAAATAATCATAATAATCATTATAATAGACATAATAACCATAAAAATCACAATAGCCATAATAATCTGTATGGTGATCATAATAATCCCACTAGCAAGCCTAATAATCATAGTAACCATCATAATAACTACAACAATCATAAGAGTCGTAATAATAAACAGAATAATCATGGAAATAATCTTGATAATCATTATTATAGACATAATAATCATAATAATCGTAATAACCATAATGATCTTAATGATGACCATAATATTCATCATAATTATACCAAGATCCTTAATAATCATAGTAATCATAATAATAAACATAATAAGCTATGAAATAATCATAATAACCGTTATACTAGCCTTAGTAACCATAATAATCATAATAACCATAATAATCATAATAATTATAATAATAACCATAATAAGCTTGGAAAATATCATACTAACCATTATACTAGCCACAATAACCATAATAATCATAATAACTATAATAATCATAATAGTCATAATAATAACCATAATAAGCTTGGAAATAATCATAAAATCATTCTAATAGACATAATAACCATAAAAATCACAATAGCCGTAATAATCAGAATGGTGATCATAATAATCATACTGACAAGACAAATAATCATGGTATGCATCATAATAATTACAACAATCATAAGAGTCGTAATAACAAACACAATAATCATGAAAATAATCTTAATAATCATTATTATAGGCATAATAACCATAATAATCGAAATAACCATAATGATCTTAATGATGATCATAATATTCATCATAATTATACCAAGATCATTAATAATCATAGTAATCATAATAATAAACATAATAAGCTATGAAATAATCATAATAACCGTTATACTAGCCATAGTAACCATAATAATCATAATAACAATAATAGTCATGGTAATTATAATAATAACCATAGTAAGGATGGAAATAATGATAATAACCATTATACTAGCCATAATAATCATAATAATCATAATAACTACAATAATTATAATAGTCATAATAATAACCACAATAAACTCGGAAATAACCATAATTATCATTATACTAGCAATGATAACCATAAAAATCATAATAGCCATAATAATCTGAATTTTGATCATAATAATCATACTAACAACAATATTAATCATAGTGATCAACATAATAACTACAATAATCATAATAATCATAGTAATCATTATACTACCCATAATAATCATAACAGTCGTAATAATAAACAGAATAATCATGGAAATAATCTTAATAATCATTATTACAGCCATAGTAATCCCAATAATCATAGTAGCCGTAATAATCTGAATGGTGATCATAATAATCATACTAACGACCGAAATAATCATAGTAATCATCATAAAAACTACAATAATCAGGACAGTCCTAATAATAAACAGAATAGACCTGGAAATAATCTTACAAATCATTATTATAGACATAATAATCATAACAATCGTAAAAATCATAATGATCCTATGGATGACCATAACATGCATCATAATTATACCAAGGTATATAATAAACATAGTAATCATAATAATAAACATAATAAGGTTTGAAATAATCGTAATAACCGTTATAATAGCCATAGTAACCATAATAATCATAATAACCATAATAATCATAATAATTATAATAATAACCATAATAAGCTTGGAAAATATCATACTAACCATTATACTAGCCACAATAACCATAATAATCATAATAACTATAATAATCATAATAGTCATAATAATAACCATAGTAAGCTTGGAAATAATCATAAAATCATTCTAATAGACATAATAACCATAAAAATCACAATAGCCGTAATAATCAGAATGGTGATCATAATAATCATACTGACAAGACAAATAATCATGGTATGCATCATAATAATTACAACAATCATAAGAGTCGTAATAACAAACACAATAATCATGAAAATAATCTTAATAATCATTATTATAGGCATAATAATCATAATAATCGAAATAACCATAATGATCTTAATGATGATCATAATATTCATCATAATTATACCAAGATCATTAATAATCATAGTAATCATAATAATAAACATAATAAGCTATGAAATAATCATAATAACCGTTATACTAGCCATAGTAACCATAATAATCATAATAACAATAATAGTCATGGTAATTATAATAATAACCATAGTAAGGATGGAAATAATGATAATAACCATTATACTAGCCATAATAATCATAATAATCATAATAACTACAATAATTATAATAGTCATAATAATAACCATAATAAACTTGGAAATAACCATAATTATCATTATACTAGCAATGATAACCATAAAAATCATAATAGCCATAATAATCTGAATTTTGATCATAATAATCATACTAACAACAATATTAATCATAGTGATCAACATAATAACTACAATAATCATAATAATCATAGTAATCATTATACTACCCATAATAATCATAACAGTCGTAATAATAAACAGAATAATGATGGAAATAATCTTAATAATCATTATTACAGCCATAGTAATCCCAATAATCATAGTAGCCGTAATAATCTGAATGGTGATCAAAATAATCATACTAACGACCGAAATAATCATAGTAATCATCATAAAAACTACAATAATCAGGACAGTCCTAATAATAAACAGAATAGACCTGGAGATAATCTTACTAATCATTATTATAGACATAATAATCATAACAATCGTAAAAATCATAATGATCCTATGGATGACCATAAAATGCATCATAATTATACCAAGGTATATAATAAACATAGTAATCATAATAATAAACATAATAAGGTTTGAAATAATCGTAATAACCGTTATAATAGCCATAGTAACCATAATAATCATAATAACCATAATAATCATAATAATTAAAATAATAACCATAATAAGTTTGGAAATAATCATAATAACCATTACACTAGCCATAATAACAATAATAATCATAATAACTATAATAATCATAATAGTGATAATAATAACCATAATAACCTTGGAAATAACCATAATAATAATTCTAATAGCCATAGTAACCATAAAAATCACAATAGCCGTAATAATCAGAATGGTGATCATAATAATCATTGTAACAAGCCTAATAATAATAGTAATCATCATAATAACTACAACAATCATAAGAGTCGTAATAATAAACAGAATAATCATGGAAATAATCATAATAATCATTATTATAGACATAATTACCATAATAAGCGTAATAACCATAATGATCGTAATGATGATCATAATATTCATCATAATTATACCAAGATCCATAATAATCATAGTAACCATTGTAATAAACATAATAAACTTTGAAATAATCATAATAACCGTTATACTAGCCATAGTAACCATAATAATCATAATAACCATAATAATCATAATAATTATAATAATAACCGTAATAAGCTTGGAAAATATCATACTAACCATTATACTAGCCACAATAACCATAATAATCATAATAGTCATAATAATAACCATAGTAAGCTTGGAAATAATCATAATAATCATTATAATATACATAATAACAATAAAAATCACAATAGCCATAATAATCTGAATGGTGATCCTAATAATCATACTAACAAGCCTAATAATCATAGTAATAATCATAATAACTACAACAATCATAAGAGTCGTAATAATAAACAGAATAATCATGGAAATAATTTTAATAATCATTATTATAGACATAATAATCATAATAATCGTAATAACCATAATGATCTTAATGATGATCATAATATTCATCATAATTATACCAAGATCCATAATAATCATTGTAATCATAATAATAAACATAATAAGCTTTTAAATAATCATAATAACCGTTATACTAGCCACAGCAACCATAATAATCATAATAATTTTAATAATAGTCATAATAAGCATGGAAATATTCATAATAACCATTATACTGGCCATAATAATCATAATAATCATAATAACTATAATAATTATAATGGTCATAATAATAAACATAATAAACTTGGAAATAATCATAATTATCATTATACTATCAATGATAGCCATAAAAATCATAATAGCCATAATAATCTGAATCTTGATCATAATAATCATACTAACAACAATAATAATCATAGTGATCATCATAATAACAACAATAATCATAATAATCATAGTAATCATTATACTACCTATAATAATCATAAGAGTCGTAATAATAAACAGAAGAACATTGGAAATAATTTTAATAATCATTATTATAGACATAATAATAATAATAATCGTAATAACCCTAATGATCTTACTGATGACCGTAATACTCATCATAATTATACCAAGATCCATAATAATCATAGTAATCATAATAATAAACATAATAAGCCTTGAAATGATCATAATAACCGTTATACTAGCCATAGTAACCAGAATAATCATGATAACCATAATAATCATAATAATTATAATAATAACCATAATAAGCTTGGAAATAATCATAATAACCATTATACTAGCCATTATAACAATAATAATCATAATAACTGTAATAATCATAACAGTGATAATAATAACCATAATAACCTTGGAAATAACCATAATAATCATTCTAATAGCCATAGTAACCATAAAAATCACAATAGCCGTAATAATCAGAATGGTGATCATAATAATCATACTAACAAGCCTAATAATCATAGTAATCATCATAATGACTACAGCAATCATAAGAATCGTAATAATAAACAGAATAATCATGGAATCAATCATAGTAATCATTATTGTAGACATAATAATCTTAATAAGCGTAATAACCATAAAGATCTTAATGATGATCATAATATTCATCATAATTATACCAAGATCCATAATAATCATTGTAATCATAATAATAAACATAATAAGCTTTGAAATAATCATAATAACCGTTATAATAGCCATAGCAACCATAATGATCATAATAACCATAATAATCATAATAATTATAATCATAGCCATAATAAGCATGGAAATATTCATAATAACCATTATACTAGTCATAATAATCAGAATAATCATAATAACTATAATAATCATAATAGTGATAATAATAACCATAATAAGCATCGAAAAAACCATAATAATCATTCTAATCGCCATAATAACCATAAAAATCACAATAGCCGTAATAATCAGAATGGTGATCATAATAATCATACTAACAAGCCTAATAATCATAGTAATCATCATAATAACTACAACAATCATAAGAGTCCTAATAATAAACAGAATAATCATGGAAATAATTTTAATAATCATTGTTATAGAAACAATAATCATAATAATCGTAATAGCCATAATGATCTTAATATTATACTAGCCACAGTAACCAGAATAATCATAATAACCATAATAATCATAATAATTATAATAATAACCATAATAAGCTTGGAAATAGTCATAATAACGATTATACTAGCCATAATAACAATAATAAACATAATAACTATAATAATCATAATAGTGATAATAATAACCATAATAACCTTGGAAATAACCATAATAATCATTCTAATAGCCATACTAACCATAAAAATCACAATAGCCGTAATAATCAGAATGGTGATCATAATAATCATACTGACAAGACAAATAATCATGGTATGCATCATAATAATTACAACAATCATAAGAGTCGTAATAACAAACACAATAATCATGAAAATAATCTTAATAATCATTATTATAGGCATAATAACCATAATAATCGAAATAAACATAATGATCTTAATGATGATCATAATATTCATCATAATTATACCAAGATCATTAATAATCATAGTAATCATAATAATAAACACAATAAGCTATGAAATAATCATAATAACCGTTATACTAGCCATAGTAACCATAATAATCATAATAACAATAATAGTCATGGTAATTATAATAATAACCAGAGTAAGGATGGAAATAATGATAATAACCATTATACTAGCCATAATAATCATAATAATCATAATAGCTACAATAATTATAATAGTCATAATAATAACCATAATAAACTTGGAAATAATCTTAATTATCATTATACTAGCAATGATAATCATACAAATCATAATAGCCATAATAATCTGAATCTTGATCATAATAATCATACAAACAACAATATTAATCATAGTTATCAACATAATAACTACAATAATCATAATAATCATAGTAATCATTATACTACCCATAATAATCATAACAGTCGTAATAATAAACAGAATAATCATGGAAATAATCTTAATAATCATTATTACAGCCATAGTAATCCCAATAATCATAGTAGCCGTAATAATCTGAATGGTGATCATAATAATCATACTAACGACCGAAATAATCATAGTAATCATCATAAAAACTACAATAATCAGGACAGTCCTAATAATAAACAGAATAGACCTGGAAATAATCTTACTAATCATTATTATAGACATAATAATCATAACAATCGTAAAAATCATAATGATCCTATGGATGACCATAACATGCATCATAATTATACCAAGGTATATAATAAACATAGTAATCATAATAATAAACATAATAAGCTTTGAAATAATCGTAATAACCGTTATAATAGCCATAGTAACCATAATAATCATAATAACCATAATAATCATAATAATTATAATAATAGTCATAATAACCTTGGAAATAATCATAATAACCGTTATACTAGCAATAATAACAATAATAATCATAATAACTATAATAACCATAATAGTGATAATAATAACCATAATAAGCATCGAAATAACCATAATAATCATTCTAATCGCCATAATAACCATAAAAATCACAATAGCCGTAATAATCAGAATGGTGATCATAATAATCATACTAACAAGCCTAATAATCATAGTAATCATCATAATAACTACAACAATCATAAGAGTCGTAATAATAAACAGATTAATCATGGAAATAATCATAATAATCATTATTATAGACATAATAATCTTAATAAGCGTAATAACCATAATGATCTTAATGATGATCATAATATTCATCATAATTATACCAAGATCCATAATAATCATAGTATACGTAATAATAAACATAACAAGCTTTGAAATAATCGTAATAACCGTTATACTAGCCAGAGTAGCCATAATAATCATAATAACCATAATAAACATAATAATTATAATAATAAGCATAATAAACTTGGAAATAATCATAATAACCATTATACTAGCCATAATAACCATAATAATCATAATAAGTATAATAATCATAATAGTCAAAATAATAACCATAATAAGCTTGGAAATAATCATAATAATCATTATAATAGACATAATAACCATAAAAATCACAATAGCCATAATAATCTGAATGGTGATCCTAATAATCATACTAACAAGCCTAATAATCATAGTAATAATCATAATAACTACAACAATCATAAGAGTCGTAATAATAAACAGAATAATCATGGAAATAATTTTAATAATCATTATTATAGACATAATAATCATAATAATCGTAATAACCATAATGATCTTAATGATGATCATAATATTCATCATAATTATACCAAGATCCATAATAATCATTGTAATCATAATAATAAACATAATAAGCTTTGAAATAATCATAATAACCGTTATACTAGCCACAGCAACCATAATAATCATAATAACTTTAATAATAGTCATAATAAGCATGGAAATATTCATAATAACCATTATACTGGCCATAATAATCATAATAATCATAATAACTATAATAATTATAATGGTCATAATAATAACCATAATAAACTTGGAAATAATCATAATTATCATTATACTAGCAATGATAGCCATAAAAATCATAATAGCCATAATAATCTGAATCTTGATAATAATAATCATACTAACAACAATAATAATCATAGTGATCATCATAATAACAACAATAATCATAATAATCATAGTAATCATTATACTACCTATAATAATCATAAGAGTCGTAATAATAAACAGAATAACCATGGAAATTATTTTAATAATCATTATTATAGACATAATAATAATAATAATCGTAATAACCCTAGTGATCTTACTGATGACCGTAATACTCATCATAATTATACCAAGATCCATAATAATCATAGTAATCATAATAATAAACATAATAAGCCTTGAAATGATCATAATAACCGTTATACTAGCCATAGTAACCAGAATAATCATAATAACCATAATAATAATAATAATTATAATAATAACCATAATAAGCTTGGAAATAATCATAATAACCATTATACTAGCCATTATAACAATAATAATCATAATAACTATAATAATCACAATAGTGATAATAATAACCATAATAACCTTGGAAATAACCATAATAATCATTCTAATAGCCATAGTAACCATAAAATTCACAATAGCCGTAATAATCAGAATGGTGATCATAATAATCATACTAACAAGCCTAATAATCATAGTAATCATCATAATCACTACAGCAATCATAAGAATCGTAATAATAAACAGAATAATCATGGAATCAATCATAGTAATCATTATTGTAGACATAATAATCTTAATAAGCGTAATAACCATAAAGATCTTAATGATGATCATAATATTCATCATAATTATACCAAGATCCATAATAATCATTGTAATCATAATAATAAACATAATAAGCTTTGAAATAATCATAATAACCGTTATAATAGCCATAGCAACCATAATGATCATAATAACCATAATAATCATAATAATTATAATCATAGCCATAATAAGCATGGAAATATTCATAATAACCATTATACTAGTCATAATAATCAGAATAATCATAATAACTATAATAATCATAATAGTGATAATAATAACCATAATAAGCATCGAAATAACCATAATAATCATTCTAATAGCCATAATAACCATAAAAATCACAATAGCCGTAATAATCAGAATGGTGATCATAATAATCATACTAACAAGCCTAATAATCATAGTAATCATCATAATAACTACAACAATCATAAGAGTCCTAATAATAAACAGAATAATCATGGAAATAATTTTAATAATCATTATTACAGCCATAGTAATCCCAATAATCATAGTAGCCGTAATAATCTGAATGGTGATCAAAATAATCATACTAACGAACGAAATAATCATAGTAATCATCATAAAAACTACAATAATCAGGACAGTCCTAATAATAAACAGAATAGACCTGGAAATAATCTTACTAATCATTATTATAGACATAATAATCATAACAATCGTAAAAATCATAATGATCCTATGGATGACCATAACATGCATCATAATTATACCAAGGTATATAATAAACATAGTAATCATAATAATAACCATAATAAGGTTTGAAATAATCGTAATAACCGTTATAATAGCCATAGTAACCATAATAATCATAATAACCATAATAATCATAATAATTATAATAATAAGCATAATAAACTTGGAAATAATCATAATAACCATTATACTAGCCATAATAATCATAATAATCATAATAACTACAATAATTATTATAGTCATAATAATAACCATAATAAACTTGGAAATAATCTTAATTATCATTATACTAGCAATGATAACCATAAAAATCATAATAGCCATAATAATCTGAATCTTGATCATAATAATCATACAAACAACAATATTAATCATAGTGATCAACATAATTACTACAATAATCTTAATAATCATAGTAATCATTATACTACCTATAATAATCATAACAGTCGTAATAATAAACAGAATAATGATGGAAATAATCTTAATAATCATTATTGCAGCCATAGTAATCCCAATAATCATAGTAGCCGTAATAATGTGAATGGTGATCAAAATAATCATACTAACGACCGAAATAATCATAGTAATCATCATAAAAACTACAATAATCAGGACAGTCCTAATAATAAACAGAATAGACCTGGAAATAATCTTACTAATCATTATTATAGACATAATAATCATAACAGTCGTAAAAATCATAATGATCCTATGGATGACCATAACATGCATCATAATTATACCAAGGTATATAATAAACATAGTAATCATAATAATAAACATAATAAGGTTTGAAATAATCGTAATAACCGTTATAATAGCCATAGTAACCATAATAATCATAATAACCATAATAATCATAATAATTGTAATAATAACCATAATAAGCTTGGAAATAATCATAATAACCATTACACTAGCCATAATAACAATAATAATCATAATAACTATAATAATCATAATAGTGATAATAATAACCATAATAACCTTGGAAATAACCATAATAATCATTCTAATAGCCATAGTAACCATAAAAATCACTATAGCCGTAATAATCTGAATGGTGATCAAAATAATCATACTAACGACCGAAATAATCATAGTAATCATCATAAAAATTACAATAATCAGAACAGTCCTAATAATAAACAGAATAGACCTGGAAATAATCTTACTAATCATTATTATAGACATAATAATCATAATAATCGTAAAAACCATAATGATCCTATGGATGACCATAACATGCATCATAATTACACCAAGGTATATAATAAACATAGTAATCATAATAATAAACATAATAAGCTTTGAAATAATCGTAATAACCGTTATAATAGCCATAGTAACCATAATAATCATTATACCCACAATAATTATAATAATTATAATAATAAGCATAATAAACTTGGAAATAATCATAACAACCAGTATACTAGCCATAATAATCATAATAATCATAATAACTATAATAATCAAGATAGTCATAATAATAACCATAATAACCGTGGAAATAACCATAATAATCATTCTAATAGCCATAGTAACCATAAAAATCGCTATAGCCGTAATAATCAGAATGGTGATCATAATAATCATACTAACAAGCCTAATAATAATAGTAATCATCATAATAACTACAACAATCATAAGAGTCGTAATAATAAACAGAATAATCATGGAAATAATCATAATAATCATTATTATAGACATAATTACCCTAATAAGCGTAATAACCATAATGATCGTAATGATGATCATAATATTCATCATAATTATACCAAGATCCATAATAATCATAGTAACCATTGTAATAAACATAATAAACTTTGAAATAATCATAATAACCGTTATACTATCCATAGTAACCATAATAATCATAATAACCATAATAATCATAATAATTATAATAATAACCATAATAAGCTTGGAAAATATCATACTAACCATTATACAAGCCACAATAACCATAATAATCATAATAACTATAATAATCATAATAGTCATAATAATAACTATAATAAGCTTGGAAATACTCATAAAATCATTCCAATAGACATAATAACCATAAAAATCACAATAGCCGTAATAATCAGAATGGTGATCATAATAATCATACTGACAAGACAAATAATCATGGTATGCATCATAATAATTACAACAATCATAAGAGTCGTAATAACAAACACAATAATCATGAAAATAATCTTAATAATCATTATTATAGGCATAATAATCATAAAAATCGAAATAACCACAATGGTCTTAATGATGATCATAATATTCATCATAATTATACCAAGATCATTAATAATCATAGTAATCATAATAATAAACATAATAAGCTATGAAATAATCATAATAACCGTTATACTAGCCTTAGTAACCATAATAATCATAATAACAATAATAGTCATGGTAATTATAATAATAACCATAGTAAGGATGGAAATAATGATAATAACCATTATACTAGCCATAATAATCATAATAATCATAATAACTACAATAATTATAATAGTCATAATAATAACCGTAATAAACTTGGAAATAATCATAATTATCATTATACTAGCAATGATAACCATAAAAATCATAATAGCCATAATAATCTGAATCTTGATCATAATAATCATACTAACAACAATATTAATCATAGTGATCAACATAATAACTACAATAATCATAATAATCATAGTAATCATTATACTACCCATAGTAATCATAACAGTCGTAATAATAAACAGAATAATCATGGAAATAATCTTAATAATCATTATTACAGCCATAGTAATCCCAATAATCATAGTAGCCGTAATAATCTGAATGGTGATCATAATAATCATACTAACGACCGAAATAATCATAGTAATCATCATAAAAACTACAATAATCAGGACAGTCCTAATAATAAACAGAATAGACCTGGAAATAATCTTACTAATCATTATTATAGACATAATAATCATAACAATCGTAAAAATCATAATGATCCTATGGATGACCATAACATGCATCATAATTATACCAAGGTATATAATAAACATAGTAATCATAATAATAAACATAATAAGGTTTGAAATAATCGTAATAACCGTTATAATAGCCATAGTAACCATAATAATCATAATAACCATAGTAATCATAATAATTATAATAATAACCATAATAAGCTTGGAAAATATCATACTAACCATTATACTAGCCACAATAACCATAATAATCATAATAACTATAATAATCATAATAGTCATAATAATAACCATAATAACCTTGGCAATAACCATAATAATCATTCTAATAGCC
The DNA here is from genome assembly GCF_051401765.1 of Calliopsis andreniformis. Lineage (NCBI taxonomy): Eukaryota > Metazoa > Arthropoda > Insecta > Hymenoptera > Andrenidae > Calliopsis > Calliopsis andreniformis. The sequence goes on along the minus strand of NW_027480616.1, from coordinate 242,293 downwards.
ATAGTAACCATAAAAATCACTATAGCCGTAATAATCAGAATGGTGATCATAATAATCATACTAACAAGCCTAATAATAATAGTAATCATCATAATAACTACAACAATCATAAGAGTCGTAATAATAAACAGAATAATCATGGAAATAATCATAATAATCATTATTATAGACATAATTACCATAATAAGCGTAATAACCATAATGATCGTAATGAGGATCATAATATTCATCATAATTATACCAAGATCCATAATAATCATAGTAACCATTGTACTAAACATAATAAACTTTGAAATAATCATAATAACCGTTATACTAGCCATAGTAACCATAATAATCATAATAACCATAATAATCATAATAATTATAATAATAACCATAATAAGCTTGGAAAATATCGTACTAACCATTATAGTAGCCACAATAACCATAATAATCATAATAACTATAATAATCATAATAGTCATAATAATAACCATAATAAGCTTGGAAATAATCATAAAATCATTCTAATAGACATAATAACCATAAAAATCACAATAGCCGTAATAATCAGAATGGTGATCATAATAATCATACTGACAAGACAAATAATCATGGTATGCATCATAATAATTACAACAATCATAAGAGTCGTAATAACAAACACAATAATCATGAAAATAGTCTTAATAATCATTATTATAGGCATAATAATCATAAAAATCGAAATAACCACAATGATCTTAATGATGATCATAATATTCATCATAATTATACCAAGATCATTAATAATCATAGTAATCATAATAATAAACATAATAAGCTATGAAATAATCATAATAACCGTTATACTAGCCATAGTAACCATAATAATCATAATAACAATAATAGTCATGGTAATTATAATAATAACCATAGTAAGGATGGAAATAATGATAATAACCATTATACTAGCCATAATAATCATAATAATCATAATAACTACAATAATTATAATAGTCATAATAATAACCATAATAAACTTGGAAATAATCATAATTATCATTATACTAGCAATGATAACCATAAAAATCATAATAGCCATAATAATCTGAATCTTGATCATAATAATCATACTAACAACAATATTAATCATAGTGATCAACATAATAACTACAATAATCATAATATTCATAGTAATCATTATACTACCCATAATAATCATAACAGTCGTAATAATAAACAGAATAATCATGGAAATAATCTTAATAATCATTATTACAGCCATAGTAATCCCAATAATCATAGTAGCCGTAATAATCTGAATGGTGATCATAATAATCATACTAACGACCGAAATAATCATAGTAATCATCATAAAAACTACAATAATCAGGACAGTCCTAATAATAAACAGAATAGACCTGGAAATAATCTTACTAATCATTATTATAGACATAATAATCATAACAATCGTAAAAATCATAATGATCCTATGGATGACCATAACATGCATCATAATTATACCAAGGTATATAATAAACATAGTAATCATAATAATAAACATAATAAGGTTTGAAATAATCGTAATAACCGTTATAATAGCCATAGTAACCATAATAATCATAATAACCATAATAATCATAATAATTATAATAATAACCATAATAAGCTTGGAAATAATCATAATAACCATTACACTAGCCATAATAACAATAATAATCATAATAACTATAATAATCATAATAGTGATAATAATAACCATAATAACCTTGGAAATAACCATAATAATCATTCTAATAGCCATAGCAACCATAAAAATCACTATAGCCGTAATAATCAGAATGGTGATCATAATAATCATACTAACAAGCCTAATAATAATAGTAATCATCATAATAACTACAACAATCATAAGAGTCGTAATAATAAACAGAATAATCATGGAAATAATCATAATAATCATTATTATAGACATAATTACCCTAATAAGCGTAATAACCATAATGATCGTAATGATGATCATAATATTCATCATAATTATACCAAGATCCATAATAATCATAGTAACCATTGTAATAAACATAATAAACTTTGAAATAATCATAATAACCGTTATACTAGCCATAGTATCCATAATAATCATAATAACCATAATAATCATAATAATTATAATAATAACCATAATAAGCTTGGAAAATATCGTACTAACCATTATACTAGCCACAATAACCATAATAATCATAATAACTATAATAATCATAATAGTCATAATAATAACCATAATAAGCTTGGAAATAATCATAAAATCATTCTAATAGACATAATAACCATAAAAATCACAATAGCCGTAATAATCAGAATGGTGATCATAATAATCATACTGACAAGACAAATAATCATGGTATGCATCATAATAAATACAACAATCATAAGAGTCGTAATAACAAACCCAATAATCATGAAAATAACCTTAATAATCATTATTATAGGCATAATAACCATAATAATCGAAATAACCATAATGATCTTAATGATGATCATAATATTCATCACAATTATACCAAGATCATTAATAATCAGAGTAATCATAATAATAAACATAATAAGCTATGAAATAATCATAATAACCGTTATACTTGCCTTAGTAACCATAATAATCATAATAACAATAATAGTCATGGTAATTATAATAATAACCATAGTAAGGATGGAAATAATGATAATAACCATTATACTAGCCATAATAATCATAATAATCATAATAACTACAATAATTATAATAGTCATAATAATAACCATAATAAACTTGGAAATAATCATAATTATCATTATACTAGCAATGATAACCATAAAAATCATAATAGCCATAATAATCTGAATCTTGATCATAATAATCATACTAACAACAATATTAATCATAGTGATCAACATAATAACTACAATAATCATAATAATCATAGTAATCATTATACTACCCATAATAATCATAACAGTCGTAATAATAAACAGAATAATCATGGAAATAATCTTAATAATCATTATTACAGCCATAGTAATCCCGATAATCATAGTAGCCGTAATAATCTGAATGGTGATCATAATAATCATACTAACGACCGAAATAATCATAGTAATCATCATAAAAACTACAATAATCAGGACAGTCCTAATAATAAACAGAATAGACCTGGAAATAATCTTACTAATCATTATTATAGACATAATAATCATAATAATCGTAAAAACCATAATGATCCTACGGATGACCATAACATGCATCATAATTACACCAAGGTATATAATAAACATAGTAATCATAATAATAAACATAATAAGCTTTGAAATAATCGTAATAACCGTTATAATAGCCATAGTAACCATAATAATCATTATACCCACAATAATTATAATAATTATAATAATAAGCGTAATAAACTTGGAAATAATCATAACAAACAGTATACGAGCCATAATAATCATAATAATCATAATAACTATAATAATCAAGATAGTCATAATAATAACCATAATAACCATGGAAATAACCATAATAATCATTCTAATAGCCATAGTAACCATAAAAATCGCTATAGCCGTAATAATCAGAATGGTGATCATAATAATCATACTAACAAGCCTAATAATAATAGTAATCATCATAATAACTACAACAATCAGGACAGTCCTAATAATAAACAGAATAGACCTGGAAATAATCTTACTAATCATTATTATAGACATAATAATCATAATAATCGTAAAAACCATAATGATCCTATGGATGACCATAACATGCATCATAATTACACCAAGGTATATAATAAACATAGTAATCATAATAATAAACATAGTAAGCTTTGAAATAATCGTAATAACCGTTATAATAGCCATAGTAACCATAATAATCATTATACCCACAATAATTATAATAATTATAATAATAAGCGTAATAAACTTGGAAATAATCATAACAAACAGTATACGAGCCATAATAATCATAATAATCATAATAACTATAATAATCAAGATAGTCATAATAATAACCATAATAACCATGGAAATAACCATAATAATCATTCTAATAGCCATAGTAACCATAAAAATCGCTATAGCCGTAATAATCAGAATGGTGATCATAATAATCATACTAACAAGCCTAATAATAATAGTAATCATCATAATAACTACAACAATCATAAGAGTCGCTATAATAAACAGAATAATCATGGAAATAATCATAATAATCATTATTATAGACATAATAACCATAATAAGCGTAATAACCATAATGATCGTAATGATGATCATAATATTCATCATAATTATACCAAGATCCATAATAATCATAGTATCCGTAATAATAAACATAATAAGCTTTGAAATAATCATAATAACCGTTATACTAGCTAGAGTGACCATAATAATCATAATAATTATAATAATAAGCATAATAAACTTGGAAATAATCATAATAACCATTATACTAGCCACAATAACCATAATAATCATAATAACTATAATAATCATAATAGTCATAATAATAACCATAGTAAGCTTGGACATAATCATAATAATCATTATAATATACATAATAACAATAAAAATCACAATAGCCATAATAATCTGAATGGTGATCATAATAATCACACAAACAAGCCTAATAATCATAGTAATCATCATAATAACTACAACAATCATAAGAGTCCTAATAATAAACAGAATAATCATGGAAATAATTTTAATAATCATTATTATAGAAACAATAATCATAATAATCGTAATAACCATAATGATCTTAATATTATACTAGCCACAGTAACCACAATAATCATAATAACCATAATAATCATAATAATTATAATAATAACCATAATAAGCTTGGAAATAGTCATAATAACCATTATACTAGCCATAATAACAATAATAACCATAATAACTATAATAATCATAATAGTGATAATAATAACCATAATAACCATGGAAATAACCATAATAATCATTCTAATAGCCATAATAACCATAAAAATCACTATAGCCGTAATAATCAGAATGGTGATCATAATAATCATACTGACAAGACAAATAATCATGGTATGCATCATAATAATTACAACAATCATAAGAGTCGTAATAATAAACAGAATAATCATGGAAATATTCTTAATAATCATTATTATAGACATAATAATCATAATAATCGTAATAACCATAATGATCTTAATGATGACCATAATATTCATCATAATTATACCAAGATCCTTCATAATCATAGTAATCATAATAATAAACATAGTAAGCTATGAAATAATCATAATAACCGTTATACTAGCCATAGTAACCATAATAATCATAATAACAATAATAGTCATGGTAATTATAATAATAACCATAGTAAGGATGGAAATAATGATAATAACCATTATACTAGCCATAATAATCATAATAATCATAATAACTACAATAATCATAATAGTCATAATAATAACCATAATAAACTTGGAAATTATCATAATTATCATTATACTAGCAATGATAACCATAAAAATCATAATAGCCATAATAACCTGAATCTTGATCATAATAATCATACTAACAACAATATTAATCATAGTGATCAACATAATAACTACAATAATCATAATAATCATAGTAATCATTATACTACCTATAATAATTGTAACAGTCGTAATAATAAACAGAAGAATCATGGAAATAATCTTAATAATCATTATTACAGCCATAGTAATCCCAATAATCATAGTAGCCGTAATAATCTGAATGGTGATCATAATAATCATACTAACGACCGAAATAATCATAGTAATCATCATAAAAACTACAATAATCAGGACAGTCCTAATAATAAACAGAATAGACCTGGAAATAACCTTACTAATCATTATTATAGACATAATAATCATAACAATCGTAAAAATCATAATGATCCTATGGATGACCATAACATGCATCATAATTATACCAAGGTATATAATAAGCATAGTAATCATAATAATAAACATAATAAGGTTTGAAATAATCGTAATAACCGTTATAATAGCCATAGTAACCATAATAATCATAATAACCATAATAATCATAATAATTATAATAATAACCATAATAAGCTTGGAAATAATCATAATAACCATTACACTAGCCATAATAACAATAATAATCATAATAACTATAATAATCATAATAGTGATAATAATAACCATAATAACCTTGGAAATAACCATAATAATCATTCTAATAGCCATAGTAACCATAAAAATCACTATAGCCGTAATAATCAGAATGGTGATCATAATAATCATACTAACAAGCCTAATAATAATAGTAATCACCATAATAACTACAACAATCATAAGAGTCGTAATAATAAACAGAATAATCATGGAAATAATCATAATAATCATTATTATAGACATAATTACCCTAATAAGCGTAATAACCATAATGATCGTAATGATGATCATAATATTCATCATAATTATACCAAGATCCATAATAATCATAGTAACCATTGTAATAAACATAATAAACTTTGAAATAATCATAATAACCGTTATACTAGCCATAGTAACCATAATAATCATAATAACCATAATAATCATAATAATTATAATAATAACCATAATAAGCTTGGAAAATATCATACTAACCATTATACTAGCCACAATAACCATAATAATCATAATAACTATAATAATCATAATAGTCATAATAATAACCATAAGAAGCTTGGAAATAATCATAAAATCATTCTAATAGACATAATAACCATAAAAATCACAATAGCCGTAATAATCAGAATGGTGATCATAATAATCATACTGACAAGACAAATAATCATGGTATGCATCATAATAATTACAACAATCATAAGAGTCGTAATAACAAACACAATAATCATGAAAATAATCTTAATAATCATTATTATAGGCATAATAATCATAAAAATCGAAATAACCACAATGATCTTAATGATGATCATAATATTCATCATAATTATACCAAGATCATTAATAATCATAGTAATCATAATAATAAACATAATAAGCTATGAAATAATCATAATAACCGTTATACTAGCCATAGTAACCATAATAATCATAATAACAATAATAGTCATGGTAATTATAATAATAACCATAGTAAGCATGGAAATAATGATAATAACCATTATACTAGCCATAATAATCATAATAATCATAATAACTACAATAATTATAATAGTCATAATAATAACCATAATAAACTTGGAAATAATCATAATTATCATTATACTAGCAATGATAACCATAAAAATCATAATAGCCATAATAATCTGAATCTTGATCATAATAATCATACTAACAACAATATTAATCATAGTGATCAACATAATAACTAAAATAATCATAATAATCATAGTAATCATTATACTACCCATAATAATCATAACAGTCGTAATAATAAACAGAATAATCATGGATATAATCTTAATAATCATTATTACAGCCATAGTAATCCCAATAATCATAGTAGCCGTAATAATCTGAATGGTGATCATAATAATCATACTAACGACCGAAATAATCATAGTAATCATCATAAAAACTACAATAATCAGGACAGTCCTAATAATAAACAGAATAGACCTGGAAATAATCTTACTAATCATTATTATAGACATAATAATCATAACAATCGTAAAAATCATAATGATCCTATGGATGACCATAACATTCATCATAATTATACCAAGGTATATAATAAACATAGTAATCATAATAATAAACATTATAAGGTTTTAAATAATCGTAATAACCGTTATAATAGCCATAGTAACCATAATAATCATAATAACCATAATAATCATAATAATTATAATAATAACCATAATAAGCTTGGAAATAATCATAATAACCATTACACTAGCCATAATAACAATAATAATCATAATAACTATAATAATCATAATAGTGATAATAATAACCATAATAACCTTGGAAATAACCATAATAATCATTCTAATAGCCATAGTAACCATAAAAATCACTATAGCCGTAATAATCTGAATGGTGATCAAAATAATCATACTAACGACCGAAATAATCATAGTAATCATCATAAAAACTACAATAATCAGGACAGTCCTAATAATAAACAGAATAGACCTGGAAATAATCTTACTAATCATTATTATAGACATAATAATCATAATAATCGTAAAAACCATAATGATCCTATGGATGACCATAACATGCATCATAATTACACCAAGGTATATAATAAACATAGTAATCATAATAATAAACATAATAAGGTTTGAAATAATCGTAATAACCGTTATAATAGCCATAGTAACCATAATAATCATAATAACCATAATAATCATAATAATTATAATAATAACCATAATAAGCTTGGAAATAATCATAATAACCATTACACTAGCCATAATAACAATAATAATCATAATAACTATAATAATCATAATAGTGATAATAATAACCATAATAACCTTGGAAATAACCATAATAATCATTCTAATAGCCATAGTAACCATAAAAATCACTATAGCCGTAATAATCAGAATGGTGATCATAATAATCATACTAACAAGCCTAATAATAATAGTAATCATCATAATAACTACAACAATCATAAGAGTCGCTATAATAAACAGAATAATCATGGAAATAATCATAATAATCATTATTATAGACATAATAACCATAATAAGCGTAATAACCATAATGATCGTAATGATGATCATAATATTCATCATAATTATACCAAGATCCATAATAATCATAGTATCCGTAATAATAAACATAACAAGCTTTGAAATAATCATAATAACCGTTATACTAGCTAGAGTGACCATAATAATCATAATAATTATAATAATAAGCATAATAAACTTGGAAATAATCATAATAACCATTATACTAGCCACAATAACCATAATAATCATAATAACTATAATAATCATAATAGTCATAATAATAACCATAGTAAGCTTGGACATAATCATAATAATCATTATAATATACATAATAACAATAAAAATCACAATAGCCATAATAATCTGAATGGTGATCATAATAATCACACAAACAAGCCTAATAATCATAGTAATCATCATAATAACTACAACAATCATAAGAGTCCTAATAATAAACAGAATAATCATGGAAATAATTTTAATAATCATTATTATAGAAACAATAATCATAATAATCGTAATAACCATAATGATCTTAATATTGTACTAGCCACAGTAACCAGAATAATCATAATAACCATAATAATCATAATAATTATAATAATAACCATAATAAGCTTGGAAAATATCATACTAACCATTATACAAGCCACAATAACCATAATAATCATAATAACTATAATAATCATAATAGTCATAATAATAACTATAATAAGCTTGGAAATACTCATAAAATCATTCCAATAGACATAATAACCATAAAAATCACAATAGCCGTAATAATCAGAATGGTGATCATAATAATCATACTGACAAGACAAATAATCATGGTATGCATCATAATAATTACAACAATCATAAGAGTCGTAATAACAAACACAATAATCATGAAAATAATCTTAATAATCATTATTATAGGCATAATAATCATAAAAATCGAAATAACCACAATGGTCTTAATGATGATCATAATATTCATCATAATTATACCAAGATCATTAATAATCATAGTAATCATAATAATAAACATAATAAGCTATGAAATAATCATAATAACCGTTATACTAGCCTTAGTAACCATAATAATCATAATAACAATAATAGACATGGTAATTATAATAATAACCATAGTAAGGATGGAAATAATGATAATAACCATTATACTAGCCATAATAATCATAATAATCATAATAACTACAATAATTATAATAGTCATAATAATAACCGTAATAAACTTGGAAATAATCATAATTATCATTATACTAGCAATGATAACCATAAAAATCATAATAGCCATAATAATCTGAATCTTGATCATAATAATCATACTAACAACAATATTAATCATAGTGATCAACATAATAACTACAATAATCATAATAATCATAGTAATCATTATACTACCCATAGTAATCATAACAGTCGTAATAATAAACAGAATAATCATGGAAATAATCTTAATAATCATTATTACAGCCATAGTAATCCCAATAATCATAGTAGCCGTAATAATCTGAATGGTGATCATAATAATCATACTAACGACCGAAATAATCATAGTAATCATCATAAAAACTACAATAATCAGGACAGTCCTAATAATAAACAGAATAGACCTGGAAATAATCTTACTAATCATTATTATAGACATAATAATCATAACAATCGTAAAAATCATAATGATCCTATGGATGACCATAACATGCATCATAATTATACCAAGGTATATAATAAACATAGTAATCATAATAATAAACATAATAAGGTTTGAAATAATCGTAATAACCGTTATAATAGCCATAGTAACCATAATAATCATAATAACCATAGTAATCATAATAATTATAATAATAACCATAATAAGCTTGGAAAATATCATACTAACCATTATACTAGCCACAATAACCATAATAATCATAATAACTATAATAATCATAATAGTCATAATAATAACCATAATAACCTTGGCAATAACCATAATAATCATTCTAATAGCCATAGTAACCATAAAAATCACTATAGCCGTAATAATCAGAATGGTGATCATAATAATCATACTAACAAGCCTAATAATAATAGTAATCATCATAATAACTACAACAATCATAAGAGTCGTAATAATAAACAGAATAATCATGGAAATAATCATAATAATCATTATTATAGACATAATTACCATAATAAGCGTAATAACCATAATGATCGTAATGAGGATCATAATATTCATCATAATTATACCAAGATCCATAATAATCATAGTAACCATTGTACTAAACATAATAAACTTTGAAATAATCATAATAACCGTTATACTAGCCATAGTAACCATAATAATCATAATAACCATAATAATCATAATAATTATAATAATAACCATAATAAGCTTGGAAAATATCGTACTAACCATTATAGTAGCCACAATAACCATAATAATCATAATAACTATAATAATCATAATAGTCATAATAATAACCATAATAAGCTTGGAAATAATCATAAAATCATTCTAATAGACATAATAACCATAAAAATCACAATAGCCGTAATAATCAGAATGGTGATCATAATAATCATACTGACAAGACAAATAATCATGGTATGCATCATAATAATTACAACAATCATAAGAGTCGTAATAACAAACACAATAATCATGAAAATAGTCTTAATAATCATTATTATAGGCATAATAATCATAAAAATCGAAATAACCACAATGATCTTAATGATGATCATAATATTCATCATAATTATACCAAGATCATTAATAATCATAGTAATCATAATAATAAACATAATAAGCTATGAAATAATCATAATAACCGTTATACTAGCCATAGTAACCATAATAATCATAATAACAATAATAGTCATGGTAATTATAATAATAACCATAGTAAGGATGGAAATAATGATAATAACCATTATACTAGCCATAATAATCATAATAATCATAATAACTACAATAATTATAATAGTCATAATAATAACCATAATAAACTTGGAAATAATCATAATTATCATTATACTAGCAATGATAACCATAAAAATCATAATAGCCATAATAATCTGAATCTTGATCATAATAATCATACTAACAACAATATTAATCATAGTGATCAACATAATAACTACAATAATCATAATATTCATAGTAATCATTATACTACCCATAATAATCATAACAGTCGTAATAATAAACAGAATAATCATGGAAATAATCTTAATAATCATTATTACAGCCATAGTAATCCCAATAATCATAGTAGCCGTAATAATCTGAATGGTGATCATAATAATCATACTAACGACCGAAATAATCATAGTAATCATCATAAAAACTACAATAATCAGGACAGTCCTAATAATAAACAGAATAGACCTGGAAATAATCTTACTAATCATTATTATAGACATAATAATCATAACAATCGTAAAAATCATAATGATCCTATGGATGACCATAACATGCATCATAATTATACCAAGGTATATAATAAACATAGTAATCATAATAATAAACATAATAAGGTTTGAAATAATCGTAATAACCGTTATAATAGCCATAGTAACCATAATAATCATAATAACCATAATAATCATAATAATTATAATAATAACCATAATAAGCTTGGAAATAATCATAATAACCATTACACTAGCCATAATAACAATAATAATCATAATAACTATAATAATCATAATAGTGATAATAATAACCATAATAACCTTGGAAATAACCATAATAATCATTCTAATAGCCATAGCAACCATAAAAATCACTATAGCCGTAATAATCAGAATGGTGATCATAATAATCATACTAACAAGCCTAATAATAATAGTAATCATCATAATAACTACAACAATCATAAGAGTCGTAATAATAAACAGAATAATCATGGAAATAATCATAATAATCATTATTATAGACATAATTACCCTAATAAGCGTAATAACCATAATGATCGTAATGATGATCATAATATTCATCATAATTATACCAAGATCCATAATAATCATAGTAACCATTGTAATAAACATAATAAACTTTGAAATAATCATAATAACCGTTATACTAGCCATAGTATCCATAATAATCATAATAACCATAATAATCATAATAATTATAATAATAACCATAATAAGCTTGGAAAATATCGTACTAACCATTATACTAGCCACAATAACCATAATAATCATAATAACTATAATAATCATAATAGTCATAATAATAACTATAATAAGCTTGGAAATAATCATAAAATCATTCTAATAGACATAATAACCATAAAAATCACAATAGCCGTAATAATCAGAATGGTGATCATAATAATCATACTGACAAGACAAATAATCATGGTATGCATCATAATAAATACAACAATCATAAGAGTCGTAATAACAAACCCAATAATCATGAAAATAACCTTAATAATCATTATTATAGGCATAATAACCATAATAATCGAAATAACCATAATGATCTTAATGATGATCATAATATTCATCACAATTATACCAAGATCATTAATAATCAGAGTAATCATAATAATAAACATAATAAGCTATGAAATAATCATAATAACCGTTATACTAGCCTTAGTAACCATAATAATCATAATAACAATAATAGTCATGGTAATTATAATAATAACCATAGTAAGGATGGAAATAATGATAATAACCATTATACTAGCCATAATAATCATAATAATCATAATAACTACAATAATTATAATAGTCATAATAATAACCATAATAAACTTGGAAATAATCATAATTATCATTATACTAGCAATGATAACCATAAAAATCATAATAGCCATAATAATCTGAATCTTGATCATAATAATCATACTAACAACAATATTAATCATAGTGATCAACATAATAACTACAATAATCATAATAATCATAGTAATCATTATACTACCCATAATAATCATAACAGTCGTAATAATAAACAGAATAATCATGGAAATAATCTTAATAATCATTATTACAGCCATAGTAATCCCGATAATCATAGTAGCCGTAATAATCTGAATGGTGATCATAATAATCATACTAACGACCGAAATAATCATAGTAATCATCATAAAAACTACAATAATCAGGACAGTCCTAATAATAAACAGAATAGACCTGGAAATAATCTTACTAATCATTATTATAGACATAATAATCATAATAATCGTAAAAACCATAATGATCCTACGGATGACCATAACATGCATCATAATTACACCAAGGTATATAATAAACATAGTAATCATAATAATAAACATAATAAGCTTTGAAATAATCGTAATAACCGTTATAATAGCCATAGTAACCATAATAATCATTATACCCACAATAATTATAATAATTATAATAATAAGCGTAATAAACTTGGAAATAATCATAACAAACAGTATACGAGCCATAATAATCATAATAATCATAATAACTATAATAATCAAGATAGTCATAATAATAACCATAATAACCATGGAAATAACCATAATAATCATTCTAATAGCCATAGTAACCATAAAAATCGCTATAGCCGTAATAATCAGAATGGTGATCATAATAATCATACTAACAAGCCTAATAATAATAGTAATCATCATAATAACTACAACAATCAGGACAGTCCTAATAATAAACAGAATAGACCTGGAAATAATCTTACTAATCATTATTATAGACATAATAATCATAATAATCGTAAAAACCATAATGATCCTATGGATGACCATAACATGCATCATAATTATACCAAGATCCATAATAATCATAGTAACCATTGTAATAAACATAATAAACTTTGAAATAATCATAATAACCGTTATACTAGCCATAGTAACCATAATAATCATAATAACCATAATAATCATAATAATTATAATAATAACCATAATAAGCTTGGAAAATATCATACTAACCATTATACTAGCCACAATAACCATAATAATCATAATAACTATAATAATCATAATAGTCATAATAATAACCATAAGAAGCTTGGAAATAATCATAAAATCATTCTAATAGACATAATAACCATAAAAATCACAATAGCCGTAATAATCAGAATGGTGATCATAATAATCATACTGACAAGACAAATAATCATGGTATGCATCATAATAATTACAACAATCATAAGAGTCGTAATAACAAACACAATAATCATGAAAATAATCTTAATAATCATTATTATAGGCATAATAATCATAAAAATCGAAATAACCACAATGATCTTAATGATGATCATAATATTCATCATAATTATACCAAGATCATTAATAATCATAGTAATCATAATAATAAACATAATAAGCTATGAAATAATCATAATAACCGTTATACTAGCCATAGTAACCATAATAATCATAATAACAATAATAGTCATGGTAATTATAATAATAACCATAGTAAGCATGGAAATAATGATAATAACCATTATACTAGCCATAATAATCATAATAATCATAATAACTACAATAATTATAATAGTCATAATAATAACCATAATAAACTTGGAAATAATCATAATTATCATTATACTAGCAATGATAACCATAAAAATCATAATAGCCATAATAATCTGAATCTTGATCATAATAATCATACTAACAACAATATTAATCATAGTGATCAACATAATAACTAAAATAATCATAATAATCATAGTAATCATTATACTACCCATAATAATCATAACAGTCGTAATAATAAACAGAATAATCATGGATATAATCTTAATAATCATTATTACAGCCATAGTAATCCCAATAATCATAGTAGCCGTAATAATCTGAATGGTGATCATAATAATCATACTAACGACCGAAATAATCATAGTAATCATCATAAAAACTACAATAATCAGGACAGTCCTAATAATAAACAGAATAGACCTGGAAATAATCTTACTAATCATTATTATAGACATAATAATCATAACAATCGTAAAAATCATAATGATCCTATGGATGACCATAACATTCATCATAATTATACCAAGGTATATAATAAACATAGTAATCATAATAATAAACATTATAAGGTTTTAAATAATCGTAATAACCGTTATAATAGCCATAGTAACCATAATAATCATAATAACCATAATAATCATAATAATTATAATAATAACCATAATAAGCTTGGAAATAATCATAATAACCATTACACTAGCCATAATAACAATAATAATCATAATAACTATAATAATCATAATAGTGATAATAATAACCATAATAACCTTGGAAATAACCATAATAATCATTCTAATAGCCATAGTAACCATAAAAATCACTATAGCCGTAATAATCTGAATGGTGATCAAAATAATCATACTAACGACCGAAATAATCATAGTAATCATCATAAAAACTACAATAATCAGGACAGTCCTAATAATAAACAGAATAGACCTGGAAATAATCTTACTAATCATTATTATAGACATAATAATCATAATAATCGTAAAAACCATAATGATCCTATGGATGACCATAACATGCATCATAATTACACCAAGGTATATAATAAACATAGTAATCATAATAATAAACATAATAAGGTTTGAAATAATCGTAATAACCGTTATAATAGCCATAGTAACCATAATAATCATAATAACCATAATAATCATAATAATTATAATAATAACCATAATAAGCTTGGAAATAATCATAATAACCATTACACTAGCCATAATAACAATAATAATCATAATAACTATAATAATCATAATAGTGATAATAATAACCATAATAACCTTGGAAATAACCATAATAATCATTCTAATAGCCATAGTAACCATAAAAATCACTATAGCCGTAATAATCAGAATGGTGATCATAATAATCATACTAACAAGCCTAATAATAATAGTAATCATCATAATAACTACAACAATCATAAGAGTCGCTATAATAAACAGAATAATCATGGAAATAATCATAATAATCATTATTATAGACATAATAACCATAATAAGCGTAATAACCATAATGATCGTAATGATGATCATAATATTCATCATAATTATACCAAGATCCATAATAATCATAGTATCCGTAATAATAAACATAACAAGCTTTGAAATAATCATAATAACCGTTATACTAGCTAGAGTGACCATAATAATCATAATAATTATAATAATAAGCATAATAAACTTGGAAATAATCATAATAACCATTATACTAGCCACAATAACCATAATAATCATAATAACTATAATAATCATAATAGTCATAATAATAACCATAGTAAGCTTGGACATAATCATAATAATCATTATAATATACATAATAACAATAAAAATCACAATAGCCATAATAATCTGAATGGTGATCATAATAATCACACAAACAAGCCTAATAATCATAGTAATCATCATAATAACTACAACAATCATAAGAGTCCTAATAATAAACAGAATAATCATGGAAATAATTTTAATAATCATTATTATAGAAACAATAATCATAATAATCGTAATAACCATAATGATCTTAATATTGTACTAGCCACAGTAACCAGAATAATCATAATAACCATAATAATCATAATAATTATAATAATAACCATAATAAGCTTGGAAATAGTCATAATAACCATTATACTAGCCATAATAACAATAATAACCATAATAACTATAATAATCATAATAGTGATAATAATAACCATAATAACCATGGAAATAACCATAATAATCATTCTAATAGCCATAATAACCATAAAAATCACTATAGCCGTAATAATCAGAATGGTGATCATAATAATCATACTGACAAGACAAATAATCATGGTATGCATCATAATAATTACAACAATCATAAGAGTCGTAATAATAAACAGAATAATCATGGAAATAATCTTAATAATCATTATTATAGACATAATAATCATAATAATCGTAATAACCATAATGATCTTAATGATGTCCATAATATTCATCATAATTATACCAAGATCCTTCATAGTCATAGTAATCATAATAATAAACATAGTTAGCTATGAAATAATCATAATAACCGTTATACTAGCCATAGTAACCATAATAATCATAATAACAATAATAGTCATGGTAATTATAATAATAACCATAGTAAGCATGGAAATAATGATAATAACCATTATACTAGCCATAATAATCATAATAATCATAATAACTACAATAATTATAATAGTCATAATAATAACCATAATAAACTTGGAAATAATCATAATTATCATTATACTAGCAATGATAACCATAAAAATCATAATAGCCATAATAATCTGAATCTTGATCATAATAATCATACTAACAACAATATTAATCATAGTGATCAACATAATAACTACAATAATCATAATAATCATAGTAATCATTATACTACCCATAATAATCATAACAGTCGTAATAATAAACAGAATAATCATGGAAATAATCTTAATAATCATTATTACAGCCATAGTAATCCCAATAATCATAGTAGCCGTAATAATCTGAATGGTGATCATAATAATCATATTAACGACCGAAATAATCATAGTAATCATCATAAAAACTACAATAATCAGGACAGTCCTAATAATAAACAGAATAGACCTGGAAATAATCTTACTAATCATTATTATAGACATAATAATCATAACAATCGTAAAAATCATAATGCTCCTATGGATGACCATAACATGCATCATAATTATACCAAGGTATATAATAAACATAGTAATCATAATAATAAACATAATAAGGTTTGAAATAATCGTAATAACCGTTATAATAGCCATAGTAACCATAATAATCATAATAACCATAATAATCATAATAATTATAATAATAACCATAATAAGCTTGGAAATAATCATAATAACCATTACACTAGCCATAATAACAATAATAATCATAATAACTATAATAATCATAATAGTGATAATAATAACCATAATAACCTTGGAAATAACCATAATAATCATTCTAATAGCCATAGTAACCATAAAAATCACTATAGCCGTAATAATCAGAATGGTGATCATAATAATCATACTAACAAGCCTAATAATAATAGTAATCATCATAATAACTACAACAATCATAAGAGTCCTAATAATAAACAGAATAATCATGGAAATAATCATAATAATCATTATTATAGACATAATTACCCTAATAAGCGTAATAACCATAATGATCGTAATGATGATCATAATATTCATCATAATTATACCAAGATCCATAATAATCATAGTAACCATTGTAATAAACATAATAAACTTTGAAATAATCATAATAACCGTTATAATAGCCATAGTAACCATAATAATCATAATAACCGTAATAATCATAATAATTATAATAATAACCATAATAAGCTTGGAAATAATCATAATAACCATTACACTAGCCATAATAAAAATAATAATCATAATAACTATAATAATCATAATAGTGATAATAATAACCATAATAACCTTGGAAATAACCATAATAATCATTCTAATAGCCATAGTAACCATAAAAATCACTATAGCCGTAATAATCAGAAAGGTGATCATAATAATCATACTAACAAGCCTAATAATAATAGTAATCATCATAATAACTACAACAATCATAAGAGTCGTAATAATAAACAGAATAATCATGGAAATAATCATAATAATCATTATCATAGACATAATTACCATAATCAGCGTAATAACCATAATGATCGTAATGATGATCATAATATTCATCATAATTATACCAAGATCCATAATAATCATAGTATCCGTAATAATAAACATAATAAGCTTTGAAATAATCATAATAACCGTTATACTAGCCAGAGTAACCATAATAATCATAATAATTATAATAATAAGCATAGTAAACTTGGAAATAACCATAATAACCATTATACTAGCCACAATAACCATAATAATCATAATAACTATAATAATCATAATAGTCATAATATTAACCATAGTAAGCTTGGAAATAATCATAATAATCATTATAATATACATAATAACAATAAAAATCACAATAGCCATAATAATCTGAATGGTGATCATAATAATCACACAAACAAGCCTATTAATCATAGTAATCATCATAATAACTACAACAATCATAAGAGTCCTAATAATAAACAGAATAATCATGGAAATAATTTTAATAATCATTATTATAGAAACAATAATCATAATAATCGTAATAACCATAATGATCTTAATATTATACTAGCCACAGTAACCAGAATAATCATAATAACCATAATAATCATAATAATTATAATAATAACCATAATAAGCTTGGAAATAATCATAATAACCATTACACTAGCCATAATAACAATAATAATCATAATAACTATAATAACCATAATAGTGATAATAATAACCATAATAACCTTGGAAATAACCATAATAATCATTCTAATAGCCATAGTAACCATAAAAATCACTATAGCCGTAATAATCAGAATGGTGATCATAATAATCATACTAACAAGCCTAATAATAATATTAATCATCATAATAACTACAACAATCATAAGAGTCGTAATAATAAACAGAATAATCATGGAAATAATCATAATAATCATTATTATAGACATAATTACCCTAATAAGCGTAATAACCATAATGATCGTAATGATGATCATAATATTCATCATAATTATACCAAGATCCATAATAATCATAGTAACCATTGTAATAAACATAATAAACTTTGAAATAATCATAATAACCGTTATACTAGCCATAGTAACCATAATAATCATAATAACCATAATAATCATAATAATTATAATAATAACCATAATAAGCTTGGAAAATATCATACTAACCATTATACTAGCCACAATAACCATAATAATCATAATAACTATAATAATCATAATAGTCATAATAATAACCATAATAAGCTTGGAAATAATCATAATTATCATTATACTAGCAATGATAACCATAAAAATCATAATAGCCATAATAATCTGAATCTTGATCATAATAATCATACTAACAACAATATTAATCATAGTGATCAACATAATAACTACAATAATCATAATAATCATAGTAATCATTATACTACCCATAATAATCATAACAGTCGTAATAATAAACAGAATAATCATGGAAATAATCTTAATAATCATTATTACAGCCATAGTAATCCCAATAATCATAGTAGCCGTAATAATCTGAATGGTGATCATAATAATCATACTAACGACCGAAATAATCATAGTAATCATCATAAAAACTACAATAATCAGGACAGTCCTAATAATAAACAGAATAGACCTGGAAATAATCTTACTAATCATTATTATAGACATAATAATCATAACAATCGTAAAAATGATAATGATCCTATGGATGACCATAACATGCATCATAATTATACCAAGGTATATAATAAACATAGTAATCATAATAATAAACATAATAATGTTTGAAATAATCGTAATAACCGTTATAATAGCCATAGTAACCATAATAATCATAATAACCACAATAATCATAATAATTATAATAATAAGCATAATAAACTTGGGAATAATCATAACAACCAGTATACTAGCCATAATAATCATAATAATCATAATAACTATAATAATCAAGATAGTCATAATAATAACCATAATAACCATGGAAATAACCATAATAATCATTCTAATAGCCATAGTAACCATAAAAATCGCTATAGCCGTAACAATCAGAATGGTGATCATAATAATCATACTAACAAGCCTAATAATAATAGTAATCATCATATTAACTACAACAATCATAAGAGTCGTTATAATAAACAGAATAATCATGGAAATAATCATAATAATCATTATTATAGACATAATAACCATAATAAGCGTAATAACCATAATGATCGTAATGATGATCATAACATTCATCATAATTATACCAAGATCCATAATAATCATAGTATCCGTAATAATAAACATAATAAGCTTTGAAATAATCATAATAACCGTTATACTAGCCAGAGTAACCATAATAATCATAATAATTATAATAATAAGCATAATAAACTTGGAAATAATCATAATAACCATTATACTAGCCACAATAACCATAATAATCATAATAACTATAATAATCATAATAGTCATAATAATAACCATAGTAAGCTTGGAAATAATCATAATAATCATTATAATATACATAATAACAATAAAAATCACAATAGCCATAATAATCTGAATGGTGATCATAATAATCACACTAACAAGCCTAATAATCATAGTAACCATCATAATAACTACAACAATCATAAGAGTCCTAATAATAAACAGAATAATCATGGAAATAATTTTAATAATCATTATTATAGAAACAATAATCATAATAATCGTAATAAACATAATGATCTTAATATTATACTAGCCACAGTAACCAGAATAATCATAATAACCATAATAATCATAATAATTATAATAATAACCATAATAAGCTTGGAAATAGTCATAATAACCATTATACTAGCCATAATAACAATAATAACCATAATAACTATAATAATCATAATAGTGATAATAATAACCATAATAACCATGGAAATAACCATAATAATCATTCTAATAGCCATAATAACCATAAAAATCACTATAGCCGTAATAATCAGAATGGTGATCATAAAAATCATACTGACAAGACAAATAATCATGGTATGCATCATAATAATTACCACAACCATAAGAGTCGTAATAATAAACAGAATAATCATGGAAATAATCTTAATAATCATTATTATAGACATAATAATCATAATAATCGTAATAACCATAATGATCTTAATGATGACCATAATATTCATCATAATTATACCAAGATCCTTCATAATCATAGTAATCATAATAATAAACATAGTAAGCTATGAAATAATCATAATAACCGTTATACTAGCCATAGTAACCATAATAATCATAATAACAATAATAGTCATGGTAATTATAATAATAACCATAGTAAGGATGGAAATAATGATAATAACCATTATACTAGCCATAATAATCATAATAATCATAGTAACTACAATAATTATAATAGTCATAATAATAACCATAATAAACTTGGAAATAATCATAATTATCATTATACTAGCAATGATAACCATAAAAATCATAATAGCCATAATAATCTGAATCTTGATCATAATAATCATACTAACAACAATATTAATCATAGTGATCAACATAATAACTACAATAATCATAATAATCATAGTAATCATTATACTACCCATAATAATCATAACAGTCGTAATAATAAACAGAATAATCATGGAAATAATCTTAATAATCATTATTACAGCCATAGTAATCCCAATAATCATAGTAGCCGTAATAATCTGAATGGTGATCATAATAATCATACTAACGACCGAAATAATCATAGTAATCATCATAAAAACTACAATAATCAGGACAGTCCTAATAATAAACAGAATAGACCTGGAAATAATCTTACTAATCATTATTATAGACATAATAATCATAACAATCGTAAAAATCATAATGATCCTATGGATGACCATAACATGCATCATAATTATACCAAGGTATATAATAAACATAGTAATCATAATAATAAACATAATAAGGTTTGAAATAATCGTAATAACCGTTATAATAGCCATAGTAACCATAATAATCATAATAACCGTAATAATCATAATAATTATAATAATAACCATAATAAGCTTGGAAATAATCATAAGAACCATTACACTAGCCATAATAAAAAGAATAATCATAATAACTATAATAATCATAATAGTGATAATAATAACCATAATAACCTTGGAAATAACCATAATAATCATTCTAATAGCCATAGTAACCATAAAAATCACTATAGCCGTAATAATCAGAATGGTGATCATAATAATCATACTAACAAGCCTAATAATAATAGTAATCATCACAATAACTACAAGAATCATAAGAGTCGTAATAATAAACAGAATAATCATGGAAATAATCATAATAATCATTATTATAGACATAATTACCCTAATAAGCGTAATAACCATAATGATCGTAATGATGATCATAATATTCATCATAATTATACCAAGATCCATAATAATCATAGTAACCATTGTAATAAACATAATAAACTTTGAAATAATCATAATAACCGTTATACTAGCCATAGTAACCATAATAATCATAATAACCATAATAATCATAATAATTATAATAATAACCATAATAAGCTTGGAAAATATCATACTAACCATTATACTAGCCACAATAACCATAATAATCATAATAACTATAATAATCATAATAGTCATAATAATAACCATAATAAGCTTGGAAATAATCATAAAATCATTCTAATAGACATAATAGCGATAAAAATCACAATAGCCGTAATAATCAGAATGGTGATCATAATAATCATACTGACAAGACAAATAATCATGGTATGCATCATAATAATTACAACAATCATAAGAGTCGTAATAACAAACACAATAATCATGAAAATAATCTTAATAATCATTATTATAGGCATAATAATCATAAAAATCGAAATAACCACAATGATCTTAATGATGATCATAATATGCATCATAATTATACCAAGATCATTAATAATCATAGTAATCATAATAATAAACATAATAAGCTATGAAATAATCATAATAACCGTTATACTAGCCATAGTAACCATAATAATCATAATAACAATAATAGTCATGGTAATTATAATAATAACCATAGTAAGCATGGAAATAATGATAATAACCATTATACTAGCTATAATAATCATAATAATCATAATAACTACAATAATTATAATAGTCATAATAATAACCATAATAAACTTGGAAATAATCATAATTATCATTATACTAGCAATGATAACCATAAAAATCATAATAGCCATAATAATCTGAATCTTGATCATAATAATCATACTAACAACAATATTAATCATAGTGATCAACATAATAACTACAATAATCATAATAATCATAGTAATCATTATACTACCCATAATAATCATAACAGTCGTAATTATAAACAGAATAATCATGGAAATAATCTTAATAATCATTATTACAGCCATAGTAATCCCAATAATCATAGTAGCCGTAATAATCTGAATGGTGATCATAATAATCATACTAACGACCGAAATAATCATAGTAATCATCATAAAAACTACAATAATCAGGACAGTCCTAATAATAAACAGAATAGACCTGGAAATAATCTTACTAATCATTATTATAGACATAATAATCATAACAATCGTAAAAATCATAATGATCCTATGGATGACCATAACATGCATCATAATTATACCAAGGTATATAATAAACATAGTAATCACAATGATAAACATAATAAGGTTTGAAATAATCGTAATAACCGTTATAATAGCCATAGTAACCATAATAATCATAATAACCGTAATAATCATAATAATTATAATAATAACCATAATAAGCTTGGAAATAATCATAAGAACCATTACACTAGCCATAATAAAAAGAATAATCATAATAACTATAATAATCATAATAGTGATAATAATAACCATAATAACCTTGGAAATAACCATAATAATCATTCTAATAGCCATAGTAACCATAAAAATCACTATAGCCGTAATAATCAGAATGGTGATCATAATAATCATACTAACAAGCCTAATAATAATAGTAATCATCATAATAACTACAACAATCATAAGAGTCGTAATAATAAACAGAATAATCATGGAAATAATCATAATAATCATTATTATAGACATAATTACCATAATAAGCGTAATAACCATAATGATCGTAATGATGATCATAATATTCATCATAATTATACCAAGATCCATAATAATCATAGTATCCGTAATAATAAACATAATAAGCTTTGAAATAATCATAATAACCGTTATACTAGCCAGAGTAACCATAATAATCATAATAATTATAATAATAAGCATAATAAACTTGGAAATAACCATAATAACCATTATACTAGCCACAATAACCATAATAATCATAATAACTATAATAATCATAATAGTCATAATAATAACCATAGTAAGCTTGGAAATAATCATAATAATCATTATAATATACATAATAACAATAAAAATCACAATAGCCATAATAATCTGAATGGTGATCATAATAATCACACAAACAAGCCTAATAATCATAGTAATCATCATAATAACTACAACAATCATAAGAGTCCTAATAATAAACAGAATAATCATGGAAATAATTTTAATAGTCATTATTATAGAAACAATAATCATAATAATCGTAATAACCATAATGATCTTAATATTATACTAGCCACAATAACCAGAATAATCATAATAACCATAATAATCATAATAATTATAATAATAACCATAATAAGCTTGGAAATAGTCATAATAACCATTATACTAGCCATAATAACAATAATAACCATAATAACTATAATAATCATAATAGTGATAATAATAACCATAATAACCATGGAAATAACCATAATAATCATTCTAATAGCCATAATAACCATAAAAATCACTATAGCCGTAATAATCAGAATGGTGATCATAATAATCATACTGACAAGACAAATAATCATGGTATGCATCATAATAATTACCACAATCATAAGAGTCGTAATAATAAACAGAATAATCATGGAAATAACCTTAATAATCATTATTATAGACATAATAATCATAATAATCGTAATAACCATAATGATCGTAATGATGATCATAATATTCATCATAATTATACCAAGATCCTTAATAATCATAGTAATCATAATAATAAACATAATAAGCTATGAAATAATCATAATAACCGTTATACTAGCCTTAGTAACCATAATAATCATAATAACAATAATAGTCATGGTAATTATAATAATAACCATAGTAAGGGTGGAAATAATGGTAATAACCATTATTCTGGTCATAATAATCATAATAATCATAATAACTACAATAATTATAATAGTCATAATAATAACCATAATAAACTTGGAAATAATCATAATTATCATTATACTAGCAATGATAACCATAAAAATCATAATAGCCATAATAATCTGAATCTTGATCATAATAATCATACTAACAACAATATTAATCATAGTGATCAACATAAGAACTACAATAATCATAATAATCATAGTAATCATTATACTACCTATAATAATCATAACAGTCGTAATAATAAACAGAATAATGATGGAAATAATCTTAATAATCATTATTACAGCCATAGTAATCCCAATAATCATAGTAGCCGTAATAATCTGAATGGTGATCAAAATAATCATACTAACGACCGAAATAATCATAGTAATCATCATAAAAACTACAATAATCAGGACAGTCCTAATAATAAACAGAATAGACCTGGAAATAATCTTACTAATCATTATTATAGACATAATAATCATAATAATCGTAAAAACCATAATGATCCTATGGATGACCATAACATGCATCATAATTACACCAAGGTATATAATAAACATAGTAATCATAATAATAAACATAATAAGCTTTGAAATAATCGTAATAACCGTTATAATAGCCATAGTAACCATAATAATCATAATAACCACAATAATCATAATAATTATAATAATAAGCATAATAAACTTGGGAATAATCACAACAACCAGTATACTAGCCATAATAATCATAATAATCATAATAACTATAATAATCAAGATAGTCATAATAATAACCATAATAACCATGGAAATAACCATAATAATCATTCTAATAGCCATAGTAACCATAAAAATCGCTATAGCCGTAACAATCAGAATGGTGATCATAATAATCATACTAACAAGCCTAATAATAATAGTAATCATCATAATAACTACAACAATCATAAGAGTCGTTATAATAAACAGAATAATCATGGAAATAATCATAATAATCATTATTATAGACATAATAACCATAATAAGCGTAATAACCATAATGATCGTAATGATGATCATAACATTCATCATAATTATACCAAGATCCATAATAATCATAGTATCCGTAATAATAAACATAATAAGCTTTGAAATAATCATAATAACCGTTATACTAGCCAGAGTAACCATAATAATCATAATAATTATAATAATAAGCATAATAAACTTGGAAATAATCATAATAACCATTATACTAGCCACAATAACCATAATAATCATAATAACTATAATAATCATAATAGTCATAATAATAACCATAGTAAGCTTGGAAATAATCATAATAATCATTATAATATACATAATAACAATAAAAATCACAATAGCCATAATAATCTGAATGGTGATCATAATAATCACACTAACAAGCCTAATAATCATAGTAATCATCATAATAACTACAACAATCATAAGAGTCCTAATAATAAACAGAATAATCATGGAAATAATTTTAATAATCATTATTATAGAAACAATAATCATAATAATCGTAATAAACATAATGATCTTAATATTATACTAGCCACAGTAACCAGAATAATCATAATAACCATAATAATCATAATAATTAAAATAATAACCATAATAAGCTTGGAAATAGTCATAATAACCATTATACTAGCCATAATAACAATAATAACCATAATAACTATAATAATCATAATAGTGATAATAATAACCATAATAACCATGGAAATAACCATAATAATCATTCTAATAGCCATAATAACCATAAAAATCACTATAGCCGTAATAATCAGAATGGTGATCATAATAATCATACTGACAAGACAAATAATCATGGTATGCATCATAATAATTACCACAATCATAAGAGTCGTAATAATAAACAGAATAATCATGGAAATAACCTTAATAATCATTATTATAGACATAATAATCATAATAATCGTAATAACCATAATGATCGTAATGATGATCATAATATTCATCATAATTATACCAAGATCCTTAATAATCATAGTAATCATAATAATAAACATAATAAGCTATGAAATAATCATAATAACCGTTATACTAGCCTTAGTAACCATAATAATCATAATAACAATAATAGTCATGGTAATTATAATAATAACCATAGTAAGGGTGGAAATAATGGTAATAACCATTATACTGGTCATAATAATCATAATAATCATAATAACTACAATAATTATAATAGTCATAATAATAACCATAATAAACTTGGAAATAATCATAATTATCATTATACTAGCAATGATAACCATAAAAATCATAATAGCCATAATAATCTGAATCTTGATCATAATAATCATACTAACAACAATATTAATCATAGTGATCAACATAAGAACTACAATAATCATAATAATCATAGTAATCATTATACTACCTATAATAATCATAACAGTCGTAATAATAAACAGAATAATGATGGAAATAATCTTAATAATCATTATTACAGCCATAGTAATCCCAATAATCATAGTAGCCGTAATAATCTGAATGGTGATCAAAATAATCATACTAACGACCGAAATAATCATAGTAATCATCATAAAAACTACAATAATCAGGACAGTCCTAATAATAAACAGAATAGACCTGGAAATAATCTTACTAATCATTATTATAGACATAATAATCATAATAATCGTAAAAACCATAATGATCCTATGGATGACCATAACATGCATCATAATTACACCAAGGTATATAATAAACATATTAATCATAATAATAAACATAATAAGCTTTGAAATAATCGTAATAACCGTTATAATAGCCATAGTAACCATAATAATCATAATAACCACAATAATCATAATAATTATAATAATAAGCATAATAAACTTGGGAATAATCACAACAACCAGTATACTAGCCATAATAATCATAATAATCATAATAACTATAATAATCAAGATAGTCATAATAATAACCATAATAACCATGGAAATAACCATAATAATCATTCTAATAGCCATAGTAACCATAAAAATCGCTATAGCCGTAACAATCAGAATGGTGATCATAATAATCATACTAACAAGCCTAATAATAATAGTAATCATCATAATAACTACAACAATCATAAGAGTCGTTATAATAAACAGAATAATCATGGAAATAATCACAATAATCATTATTATAGACATAATAACCATAATAAGCGTAATAACCATAATGATCGTAATGATGATCATAACATTCATCATAATTATACCAAGATCCATAATAATCATAGTATCCGTAATAATAAACATAATAAGCTTTGAAATAATCATAATAACCGTTATACTAGCCAGAGTAACCATAATAATCATAATAATTATAATAATAAGCATAATAAACTTGGAAATAATCATAATAACCATTATACTAGCCACAATAACCATAATAATCATAATAACTATAATAATCATAATAGTCATAATAATAACCATAGTAAGCTTGGAAATAATCATAATAATCATTATAATATACATAATAACAATAAAAATCACAATAGCCATAATAATCTGAATGGTGATCATAATAATCACACTAACAAGCCTAATAATCATAGTAATCATCATAATAACTACAACAATCATAAGAGTCCTAATAATAAACAGAATAATCATGGAAATAATTTTAATAATCATTATTATAGAAACAATAATCATAATAATAGTAATAAACATAATGATCTTAATATTATACTAGCCACAGTAACCAGAATAATCATAATAACCATAATAATCATAATAATTATAATAATAACCATAATAAGCTTGGAAATAGTCATAATAACCATTATACTAGCCATAATAACAATAATAACCATAATAACTATAATAATCATAATAGTGATAATAATAACCATAATAACCATGGAAATAACCATAATAATCATTCTAATAGCCATAATAACCATCAAAATCACTATAGCCGTAATAATCAGAATGGTGATCATAATAATCATACTGACAAGACAAATAATCATGGTATGCATCATAATAATTACAACAATCATAAGAGTCGTAATAATAAACAGAATAATCATGGAAATAATCTTAATAATCATTATTATAGACATAATAATCATAATAATCGTAATAACCATAATGATCTTAATGATGAAAATAATATTCATCATAATTATACCAAGATCCTTCATAATCATAGTAATCATAATAATAAACATAGTAAGCTATGAAATAATCATAATAACCGTTATACTAGCCATAGTAACCATAATAATCATAATAACAATAATAGTCATGGTAATTATAATAATAACCATAGTAAGGATGGAAATAATGATAATAACCATTATACTAGCCATAATAATCATAATAATCATAATAACTACAATAATTATAATAGTCATAATAATAACCATAATAAACTTGGAAATAATCATAATTATCATTATACTAGCAATGATAACCATAAAAATCATAATAGCCATAATAATCTGAATCTTGATCATAATAATCATACTAAGAACAATATTAATCATAGTGATCAAAATAATAACTACAATAATCATAATAATCATAGTAATCATTATACTACCTATAATAATCATAACAGTCGTAATAATAAACAGAATAATGATGGAAATAATCTTAATAATCATTATTACAGCCATAGTAATCCCAATAATCATAGTAGCCGTAATAATCTGAATGGTGATCAAAATAATCATAGTAACGACCGAAATAATCATAGTAATCATCATAAAAACTACAATAATCAGGACAGTCCTAATAATAAACAGAATAGACATGGAAATAATCTTACTAATCATTATTATAGACATAATAATCATAACAATCGTAAAAATCATAATGATCCTATGGATGACCATAACATGCATCATAATTATACCAAGGTATATAATAAACATAGTAATCATAATAATAAACATAATAAGGTTTGAAATAATCGTAATAACCGTTATAATAGCCATAGTAACCATAATAATAAACATAATAAGGTTTGAAATAATCGTAATAACCGTTATAATAGCCATAGTAACCATAATAATCATAATAACCATAATAATCATAATAATTATAATAATAACCATAATAAGCTTGGAAATAATCATAATAACCATTACACTAGCCATAATAACAATAATAATCATAATAACTATAATAATCATAATAGTGATAATAATAACCATAATAACCTTGGAAATAACCATAATAATCATTCTAATAGCCATAGTAACCATAAAAATCACTATAGCCGTAATAATCAGAATGGTGATCATAATAATCATACTAACAAGCCTAATAATAATATTAATCATCATAATAACTACAACAATCATAAGAGTCGTAATAATAAACAGAATAATCATGGAAATAACCATAATAATCATTATTATAGACATAATTACCATAATAAGCGTAATAACCATAATGATCGTAATGATGATCATAATATTCGTCATAATTATACCAAGATCCATAATAATCATAGTAACCATTGTAATAGACATAATAAACTTTGAAATAATCATAATAACCGTTATACTAGCCATAGTAACCATAATAATCATAATAACCATAATAATCATAATAATTATAATAATAACCATAATAAGCTTGGAAAATATCATACTAACCATTATACTAGCCACAATAACCATAATAATCATAATAACTATAATAATCATAATAGTCATAATAATAACCATAGTAAGCTTGGAAATAATCATAATAATCATTATAATATACATAATAACAATAAAAATCACAATAGCCATAATAATCTGAATGGTGATCATAATAATCACACTAACAAGCCTAATAATCATAGTAATCATCATAATAACTACAACAATCATAAGAGTCCTAATAATAAACAGAATAATCATGGAAATAATTTTAATAATCATTATTATAGAAACAATAATCATAATAATCGTAATAACTATAATGATCTTAATATTATACTAGCCACAGTAACCAGAATAATCATAATAACCATAATAATCATAATAATTATAATAATAACCATAATAAGCTTGGAAATAGTCATAATAACCATTATACTAGCCATAATAGCAATAATAACCATAATAACTATAATAATCATAATAGTGATAATAATAACCATAATAACCATGGAAATAACCATAATAATCATTCTAATAGCCATAATAACCATCAAAATCACTATAGCCGTAATAATCAGAATGGTGATCATAATAATCATACTGACAAGACAAATAATCATGGTATGCATCATAATAATTACAACAATCATAAGAGTCGTAATAATAAACAGAATAATCATGGAAATAATCTTAATAATCATTATTATAGACATAATAATCATAATAATCGTAATAACCATAATGATCTTAATGATGACCATAATATTCATCATAATTATACCAAGATCCTTCATAATCATAGTAATCATAATAATAAACATAATAAGCTATGAAATAATCATAATAACCGTTATACTAGCCTTAGTAACCATAATAATCATAATAACAATAATAGTCATGGTAATTATAATAATAACCTTAGTAAGGATGGAAATAATGATAATAACCATTATACTAGCCATAATAATCATAATAATCATAATAACTACAATAATTATAATAGTCATAATAATAACCATAATAAACTTGGAAATAATCATAATTATCATTATACTAGCAATGATAACCATAAAAATCATAATAGCCATAATAATCTGAATCTTGATCATAATAATCATACTAAGAACAATATTAATCATAGTGATCAACATAATAACTACAATAATCATAATAATCATAGTAATCATTATACTACCTATAATAATCATAACAGTCGTAATAATAAACAGAATAATGATGGAAATAATCTTAATAATCATTATTACAGCCATAGTAATCCCAATAATCATAGTAGCCGTAATAATCTGAATGGTGATCAAAATAATCATAGTAACGACCGAAATAATCATAGTAATCATCATAAAAACTACAATAATCAGGACAGTCCTAATAATAAACAGAATAGACATGGAAATAATCTTACTAATCATTATTATAGACATAATAATCATAACAATCGTAAAAATCATAATGATCCTATGGATGACCATAACATGCATCATAATTATACCAAGGTATATAATAAACATAGTAATCATAATAATAAACATAATAAGGTTTGAAATAATCGTAATAACCGTTATAATAGCCATAGTAACCATAATAATAAACATAATAAGGTTTGAAATAATCGTAATAACCGTTATAATAGCCATAGTAACCATAATAATCATAATAACCATAATAATCATAATAATTATAATAATAACCATAATAAGCTTGGAAATAATCATAATAACCATTACACTAGCCATAATAACAATAATAATCATAATAACTATAATAATCATAATAGTGATAATAATAACCATAATAACCTTGGAAATAACCATAATAATCATTCTAATAGCCATAGTAACCATAAAAATCACTATAGCCGTAATAATCAGAATGGTGATCATAATAATCATACTAACAAGCCTAATAATAATATTAATCATCATAATAACTACAACAATCATAAGAGTCGTAATAATAAACAGAATAATCATGGAAATAATCATAATAATCATTATTATAGACATAATTACCATAATAAGCGTAATAACCATAATGATCGTAATGATGATCATAATATTCGTCATAATTATACCAAGATCCATAATAATCATAGTAACCATTGTAATAGACATAATAAACTTTGAAATAATCATAATAACCGTTATACTAGCCATAGTAACCATAATAATCATAATAACCATAAGAATCATAATAATTATAATAATAACCATAATAAGCTTGGAAAATATCATACTAACCATTATACTAGCCACAATAACCATAATAATCATAATAACTATAATAATCATAATAGTCATAATAATAACCATAATAAGCTTGGAAATAATCAGAAAATCATTCTAATAGACATAATAACCATAAAAATCACAATAGCCGTAATAATCAGAATGGTGATCATAATAATCATACTGACAAGACAAATAATCATGGTATGCATCATAATAATTACAACAATCATAAGAGTCGTAATAACAAACACAATAATCATCAAAATAATCTTAATAATCATTATTATAGGCATAATAACCATAATAATCGAAATAACCATAATGATCTTAATGATGATCATAATATTCATCATAATTATACCAAGATCATTAATAATCATAGTAATCATAATAATAAACATAATAAGCTATGAAATAATCATAATAACCGTTATACTAGCCATAGTAACCATAATAATCATAATAACAATAATAGTCATGGTAATTATAATAATAACCATAGTAAGGATGGAAATAATGATAATAACCATTATACTAGCCATAATAATCATAATAATCATAAGAACTACAATAATTATAATAGTCATAATAATAACCATAATAAACTTGGAAATAACCATAATTATCATTATACTAGCAATGATAACCATAAAAATCATAATAGCCATAATAGTCTGAATTTTGATCATAATAATCATACTAACAACAATATTAATCATAGTGATCAACATAATAACTACAATAATCATAATAATCATAGTAATCATTATACTACCCATAATAATCATAACAGTCGTAATAATAAACAGAATAATGATGGAAATAATCTTAATAATCATTATTACAGCCATAGTAATCCCAATAATCATAGTAGCCGTAATAATCTGAATGGTGATCAAAATAATCATACTAACGACCGAAATAATCATAGTAATCATCATAAAAACTACAATAATCAGGCCAGTCCTAATAATAAACAGAATAGACCTGGAAATAATCTTACTAATCATTATTATAGACATAATAATCATAATAATCGTAAAAACCATAATGATCCTATGGATGACCATAACATGCATCATAATTACACCAAGGTATATAATAAACATAGTAATCATAATAATAAACATAATAAGCTTTGAAATAATCGTAATAACCGTTATAATAGCCATAGTAACCATAATAATCATAATAACCACAATAATCATAATAATTATAATAATAAGCATAATAAACTTGGGAATAATCATAACAACCAGTATACTAGCCATAATAATCATAATAATCATAATAACTATAATAATCAAGATAGTCATAATAATAACCATAATAACCATGGAAATAACCATAATAATCATTCTAATAGCCATAGTAACCATAAAAATCGCTATAGCCGTAATAATCAGAATGGTGATCATAATAATCATACTAACAAGCCTAATAATAATAGTAATCATCATAATAACTACAACAATCATAAGAGTCGTTATAATAAACAGAATAATCATGGAAATAATCATAATAATCATTATTATAGACATAATAACCATAATAAGCGTAATAACCATAATGATCGTAATGATGATCATAACATTCATCATAATTATACCAAGATCCATAATAATCATAGTATCCGTAATAATAAACATAATAAGCTTTGAAATAATCATAATAACCGTTATACTAGCCAGAGTAACCATAATAATCATAATAAATATAATAATAAGCATAATAAACTTGGAAATAATCATAATAACCATTATACTAGCCACAATAACCATAATAATCATAATAACTATAATAATCATAATAGTCATAATAATAACCATAGTAAGCTTGGAAATAATCATAATAATCATTATAATATACATAATAACAATAAAAATCACAATAGCCATAATAATCTGAATGGTGATCATAATAATCACACTAACAAGCCTAATAATCATAGTAATCATCATAAAAACTACAACAATCATAAGAGTCCTAATAATAAACAGAATAATCATGGAAATAATTTTAATAATCATTATTATAGAAACAATAATCATAATAATCGTAATAACTATAATGATCTTAATATTATACTAGCCACAGTAACCAGAATAATCATAATAACCATAATAATCATAATAATTATAATAATAACCATAATAAGCTTGGAAATAGTCATAATAACCATTATACTAGCCATAATAACAATAATAACCATAATAACTATAATAATCATAATAGTGATAATAATAACCATAATAACCATGGAAATAACCATAATAATCATTCTAATAGCCATAATAACCATCAAAATCACTATAGCCGTAATAATCAGAATGGTGATCATAATAATCATACTGACAAGACAAATAATCATGGTATGCATCATAATAATTACAACAATCATAAGAGTCGTAATAATAAACAGAATAATCATGGAAATAATCTTAATAATCATTATTATAGACATAATAATCATAATAATCGTAATAACCATAATGATCTTAATGATGACCATAATATTCATCATAATTATACCAAGATCCTTCATAATCATAGTAATCATAATAATAAACATAATAAGCTATGAAATAATCATAATAACCGTTATACTAGCCTTAGTAACCATAATAATCATAATAACAATAATAGTCATGGTAATTATAATAATAACCTTAGTAAGGATGGAAATAATGATAATAACCATTATACTAGCCATAATAATCATAATAATCATAATAACTACAATAATTATAATAGTCATAATAATAACCATAATAAACTTGGAAATAATCATAATTATCATTATACTAGCAATGATAACCATAAAAATCATAATAGCCATAATAATCTGAATCTTGATCATAATAATCATACTAACAACAATATTAATCATAGTGATCAACATAATAACTACAATAATCATAATAATCATAGTAATCATTATACTACCTATAATAATCATAACAGTCGTAATAATAAACAGAATAATGATGGAAATAATCTTAATAATCATTATTACAGCCATAGTAATCCCAATAATCATAGTAGCCGTAATAATCTGAATGGTGATCAAAATAATCATAGTAACGACCGAAATAATCATAGTAATCATCATAAAAACTACAATAATCAGGACAGTCCTAATAATAAACAGAATAGACCTGGAAATAATCTTACTAATCATTATTATAGACATAATAATCATAACAATCGTAAAAATCATAATGATCCTATGGATGACCATAACATGCATCATAATTATACCAAGGTATATAATAAACATAGTAATCATAATAATAAACATAATAAGGTTTGAAATAATCGTAATAACCGTTATAATAGCCATAGTAACCATAATAATAAACATAATAAGGTTTGAAATAATCGTAATAACCGTTATAATAGCCATAGTAACCATAATAATCATAATAACCATAATAATCATAATAATTATAATAATAACCATAATAAGCTTGGAAATAATCATAATAACCATTACACTAGCCATAATAACAATAATAATCATAATAACTATAATAATCATAATAGTGATAATAATAACCATAATAACCTTGGAAATAACCATAATAATCATTCTAATAGCCATAGTAACCATAAAAATCACTATAGCCGTAATAATCAGAATGGTGATCATAATAATCATACTAACAAGCCTAATAATAATATTAATCATCATAATAACTACAACAATCATAAGAGTCGTAATAATAAACAGAATAATCATGGAAATAATCATAATAATCATTATTATAGACATAATTACCATAATAAGCGTAATAACCATAATGATCGTAATGATGATCATAATATTCGTCATAATTATACCAAGATCCATAATAATCATAGTAACCATTGTAATAGACATAATAAACTTTGAAATAATCATAATAACCGTTAT
Source organism: Calliopsis andreniformis (assembly GCF_051401765.1). Taxonomy (NCBI): domain Eukaryota; kingdom Metazoa; phylum Arthropoda; class Insecta; order Hymenoptera; family Andrenidae; genus Calliopsis; species Calliopsis andreniformis. The sequence goes on along the minus strand of NW_027480616.1, from coordinate 203,859 downwards.
ACTAGCCATAGTAACCATAATAATCATAATAACCATAATAATCATAATAATTATAATAATAACCATAATAAGCTTGGAAAATATCATACTAACCATTATACTAGCCACAATAACCATAATAATCATAATAACTATAATAATCATAATAGTCATAATAATAACCATAATAAGCTTGGAAATAATCAGAAAATCATTCTAATAGACATAATAACCATAAAAATCACAATAGCCGTAATAATCAGAATGGTGATCATAATAATCATACTGACAAGACAAATAATCATGGTATGCATCATAATAATTACAACAATCATAAGAGTCGTAATAACAAACACAATAATCATGAAAATAATCTTAATAATCATTATTATAGGCATAATAACCATAATAATCGAAATAACCATAATGATCTTAATGATGATCATAATATTCATCATAATTATACCAAGATCATTAATAATCATAGTAATCATAATAATAAACATAATAAGCTATGAAATAATCATAATAACCGTTATACTAGCCATAGTAACCATAATAATCATAATAACAATAATAGTCATGGTAATTATAATAATAACCATAGTAAGGATGGAAATAATGATAATAACCATTATACTAGCCATAATAATCATAATAATCATAAGAACTACAATAATTATAATAGTCATAATAATAACCATAATAAACTTGGAAATAACCATAATTATCATTATACTAGCAATGATAACCATAAAAATCATAATAGCCATAATAATCTGAATCTTGATCATAATAATCATACTAACAACAATATTAATCATAGTGATCAACATAATAACTACAATAATCATAATAATCATAGTAATCATTATACTACCTATAATAATCATAACAGTCGTAATAATAAACAGAATAATGATGGAAATAATCTTAATAATCATTATTACAGCCATAGTAATCCCAATAATCATAGTAGCCGTAATAATCTGAATGGTGATCAAAATAATCATAGTAACGACCGAAATAATCATAGTAATCATCATAAAAACTACAATTATCAGGACAGTCCTAATAATAAACAGAATAGACCTGGAAATAATCTTACTAATCATTATTATAGACATAATAATCATAACAATCGTAAAAATCATAATGATCCTATGGATGACCATAACATGCATCATAATTATACCAAGGTATATAATAAACATAGTAATCATAATAATAAACATAATAAGGTTTGAAATAATCGTAATAACCGTTATAATAGCCATAGTAACCATAATAATCATAATAACCACAATAATCATAATAATTATAATAATAAGCATAATAAACTTGGGAATAATCATAACAACCAGTATACTAGCCATAATAATCATAATAATCATAATAACTATAATAATCAAGATAGTCATAATAATAACCATAATAACCATGGAAATAACCATAATAATCATTCTAATAGCCATAGTAACCATAAAAATCGCTATAGCCGTAATAATCAGAATGGTGATCATAATAATCATACTAACAAGCCTAATAATAATAGTAATCATCATAATAACTACAACAATCATAAGAGTCGTTATAATAAACAGAATAATCATGGAAATAATCATAATAATCATTATTATAGACATAATAACCATAATAAGCGTAATAACCATAATGATCGTAATGATGATCATAACATTCATCATAATTATACCAAGATCCATAATAATCATAGTATCCGTAATAATAAACATAATAAGCTTTGAAATAATCATAATAACCGTTATACTAGCCAGAGTAACCATAATAATCATAATAATTATAATAATAAGCATAATAAACTTGGAAATAATCATAATAACCATTATACTAGCCACAATAACCATAATAATCATAATAACTATAGTAATCATAATAGTCATAATAATAACCATAGTAAGCTTGGAAATAATCATAATAATCATTATAATATACATAATAACAATAAAAATCACAATAGCCATAATAATCTGAATGGTGATCATAATAATCACACTAACAAGCCTAATAATCATAGTAATCATCATAAAAACTACAACAATCATAAGAGTCCTAATAATAAACAGAATAATCATGGAAATAATTTTAATAATCATTATTATAGAAACAATAATCATAATAATCGTAATAACTATAATGATCTTAATATTATACTAGCCACAGTAACCAGAATAATCATAATAACCATAATAATCATAATAATTATAATAATAACCATAATAAGCTTGGAAATAGTCATAATAACCATTATACTAGCCATAATAACAATAATAACCATAATAACTATAATAATCATAATAGTGATAATAATAACCATAATAACCATGGAAATAACCATAATAATCATTCTAATAGCCATAATAACCATCAAAATCACTATAGCCGTAATAATCAGAATGGTGATCATAATAATCATACTGACAAGACAAATAATCATGGTATGCATCATAATAATTACAACAATCATAAGAGTCGTAATAATAAACAGAATAATCATGGAAATAATCTTAATAATCATTATTATAGACATAATAATCATAATAATCGTAATAACCATAATGATCTTAATGATGACCATAATATTCATCATAATTATACCAAGATCCTTCATAATCATAGTAATCATAATAATAAACATAATAAGCTATGAAATAATCATAATAACCGTTATACTAGCCTTAGTAACCATAATAATCATAATAACAATAATAGTCATGGTAATTATAATAATAACCTTAGTAAGGATGGAAATAATGATAATAACCATTATACTAGCCATAATAATCATAATAATCATAATAACTACAATAATTATAATAGTCATAATAATAACCATAATAAACTTGGAAATAATCATAATTATCATTATACTAGCAATGATAACCATAAAAATCATAATAGCCATAATAATCTGAATCTTGATCATAATAATCATACTAACAACAATATTAATCATAGTGATCAACATAATAACTACAATAATCATAATAATCATAGTGATCATTATACTACCTATAATAATCATAACAGTCGTAATAATAAACAGAATAATGATGGAAATAATCTTAATAATCATTATTACAGCCATAGTAATCCCAATAATCATAGTAGCCGTAATAATCTGAATGGTGATCAAAATAATCATAGTAACGACCGAAATAATCATAGTAATCATCATAAAAACTACAATAATCAGGACAGTCCTAATAATAAACAGAATAGACCTGGAAATAATCTTACTAATCATTATTATAGACATAATAATCATAACAATCGTAAAAATCATAATGATCCTATGGATGACCATAACATGCATCATAATTATACCAAGGTATATAATAAACATAGTAATCATAATAATAAACATAATAAGGTTTGAAATAATCGTAATAACCGTTATAATAGCCATAGTAACCATAATAATAAACATAATAAGGTTTGAAATAATCGTAATAACCGTTATAATAGCCATAGTAACCATAATAATCATAATAACCATAATAATCATAATAATTATAATAATAACCATAATAAGCTTGGAAATAATCATAATAACCATTACACTAGCCATAATAACAATAATAATCATAATAACTATAATAATCATAATAGTGATAATAATAACCATAATAACCTTGGAAATAACCATAATAATCATTCTAATAGCCATAGTAACCATAAAAATCACTATAGCCGTAATAATCAGAATGGTGATCATAATAATCATACTAACAAGCCTAATAATAATATTAATCATCATAATAACTACAACAATCATAAGAGTCGTAATAATAAACAGAATAATCATGGAAATAATCATAATAATCATTATTATAGACATAATTACCATAATAAGCGTAATAACCATAATGATCGTAATGATGATCATAATATTCGTCATAATTATACCAAGATCCATAATAATCATAGTAACCATTGTAATAGACATAATAAACTTTGAAATAATCATAATAACCGTTATACTAGCCATAGTAACCATAATAATCATAATAACCATAATAATCATAATAATTATAATAATAACCATAATAAGCTTGGAAAATATCATAATAACCATTATACTAGCCACAATAACCATAATAATCATAATAACTATAATAATCATAATAGTCATAATAATAACCATAGTAAGCTTGGAAATAATCATAATAATCATTATAATATACATAATAACAATAAAAATCACAATAGCCATAATAATCTGAATGGTGATCATAATAATCACACTAACAAGCCTAATAATCATAGTAATCATCATAATAACTACAACAATCATAAGAGTCCTAATAATAAACAGAATAATCATGGAAATAATTTTAATAATCATTATTACAGAAACAATAATCATAATAATCGTAATAACCATAATGATCTTAATATTATACTAGCCACAGTAACCAGAATAATCATAATAACCATAATAATCATAATAATTATAATAATAACCATAATAAGCTTGGAAATAGTCATAATAACCATTATACTAGCCATAATAACAATAATAACCATAATAACTATAATAATCATAATAGTGATAATAATAACCATAATAACCATGGAAATAACCATAATAATCATTCTAATAGCCATAATAACCATCAAAATCACTATAGCCGTAATAATCAGAATGGTGATCATAATAATCATACTGACAAGACAAATAATCATGGTATGCATCATAATAATTACAACAATCATAAGAGTCGTAATAATAAACAGAATAATCATGGAAATAATCTTAATAATCATTATTATAGACATAATAATCATAATAATGGTAATAACCATAATGATCTTAATGATGACCATAATATTCATCATAATTATACCAAGATCCTTCATAATCATAGTAATCATAATAATAAACATAATAAGCTATGAAATAATCATAATAACCGTTATACTAGCCTTAGTAACCATAATAATCATAATAACAATAATAGTCATGGTAATTATAATAATAACCATAGTAAGGATGGAAATAATGATAATAACCATTATACTAGCCATAATAATCATAATAATCATAAGAACTACAATAATTATAATAGTCATAATAATAACCATAGTAAACTTGGAAATAACCATAATTATCATTATACTAGCAATGATAACCATAAAAATCATAATAGCCATAATAGTCTGAATTTTGATCATAATAATTATACTAACAACAATATTAATCATAGTGATCAACATAATAACTACAATAATCATAATAATCATAGTAATCATTATACTACCTATAATAATCATAACAGTCGTAATAATAAACAGAATAATGATGGAAATAATCTTAATAATCATTATTACAGCCATAGTAATCCCAATAATCATAGTAGCCGTAATAATCTGAATGGTGATCAAAATAATCATACTAACGACCGAAATAATCATAGTAATCATCATAAAAACTACAATAATCAGGACAGTCCTAATAATAAACAGAATAGACCTGGAAATAATCTTACTAATCATTATTATAGACATAATAATCATAATAATCGTAAAAACCATAATGATCCTATGGATGACCATAACATGCATCATAATTACACCAAGGTATATAATAAACATAGTAATCATAATAATAAACATAATAAGCTTTGAAATAATCGTAATAACCGTTATAATAGCCATAGTAACCATAATAATCATAATAACCACAATAATCATAATAATTATAATAATAAGCATAATAAACTTGGGAATAATCATAACAACCAGTATACTAGCCATAATAATCATAATAATCATAATAACTATAATAATCAAGATAGTCATAATAATAACCATAATAACCATGGAAATAACCATAATAATCATTCTAATAGCCATAGTAACCATAAAAATCGCTATAGCCGTAATAATCAGAATGGTGATCATAATAATCATACTAACAAGCCTAATAATAATAGTAATCATCATAATAACTACAACAATCATAAGAGTCGTTATAATAAACAGAATAATCATGGAAATAATCATAATAATCATTATTATAGACATAATAACCATAATAAGCGTAATAACCATAACGATCGTAATGATGATCATAACATTCATCATAATTATACCAAGATCCATAATAATCATAGTATCCGTAATAATAAACATAATAAGCTTTGAAATAATCATAATAACCGTTATACTAGCCAGAGTAACCATAATAATCATAATAATTATAATAATAAGCATAATAAACTTGGAAATAATCATAATAACCATTATACTAGCCACAATAACCATAATAATCATAATAACTATAATAATCATAATAGTCATAATAATAACCATAGTAAGCTTGGAAATAATCATAATAATCATTATAATATACATAATAACAATAAAAATCACAATAGCCATAATAATCTGAATGGTGATCATAATAATCACACTAACAAGCCTAATAATCATAGTAATCATCATAATAACTACAACAATCATAAGAGTCCTAATAATAAACAGAATAATCATGGAAATAATTTTAATAATCATTATTACAGAAACAATAATCATAATAATCGTAATAACCATAATGATCTTAATATTATACTAGCCACAGTAACCAGAATAATCATAATAACCATAATAATCATAATAATTATAATAATAACCATAATAAGCTTGGAAATAGTCATAATAACCATTATACTAGCCATAATAACAATAATAACCATAATAACTATAATAATCATAATAGTGATAATAATAACCATAATAACCATGGAAATAACCATAATAATCATTCTAATAGCCATAATAACCATCAAAATCACTATAGCCGTAATAATCAGAATGGTGATCATAATAATCATACTGACAAGACAAATAATCATGGTATGCATCATAATAATTACAACAATCATAAGAGTCGTAATAATAAACAGAATAATCATGGAAATAATCTTAATAATCATTATTATAGACATAATAATCATAATAATCGTAATAACCATAATGATCTTAATGATGAAAATAATATTCATCATAATTATACCAAGATCCTTCATAATCATAGTAATCATAATAATAAACATAGTAAGCTATGAAATAATCATAATAACCGTTATACTAGCCATAGTAACCATAATAATCATAATAACAATAATAGTCATGGTAATTATAATAATAACCATAGTAAGGATGGAAATAATGATAATAACCATTATACTAGCCATAATAATCATAATAATCATAATAACTACAATAATTATAATAGTCATAATAATAACCATAATAAACTTGGAAATAATCATAATTATCATTATACTAGCAATGATAACCATAAAAATCATAATAGCCATAATAATCTGAATCTTGATCATAATAATCATACTAAGAACAATATTAATCATAGTGATCAACATAATAACTACAATAATCATAATAATCATAGTAATCATTATACTACCTATAATAATCATAACAGTCGTAATAATAAACAGAATAATGATGGAAATAATCTTAATAATCATTATTACAGCCATAGTAATCCCAATAATCATAGTAGCCGTAATAATCTGAATGGTGATCAAAATAATCATAGTAACGACCGAAATAATCATAGTAATCATCATAAAAACTACAATAATCAGGACAGTCCTAATAATAAACAGAATAGACCTGGAAATAATCTTAGTAATCATTATTATAGACATAATAATCATAACAATCGTAAAAATCATAATGATCCTATGGATGACCATAACATGCATCATAATTATACCAAGGTATATAATAAACATAGTAATCATAATAATAAACATAATAAGGTTTGAAATAATCGTAATAACCGTTATAATAGCCATAGTAACCATAATAATAAACATAATGAGGTTTGAAATAATCGTAATAACCGTTATAATAGCCATAGTAACCATAATAATCATAATAACCATAATAATCATAATAATTATAATAATAACCATAATAAGCTTGGAAATAATCATAATAACCATTACACTAGCCATAATAACAATAATAATCATAATAACTATAATAATCATAATAGTGATACTAATAACCATAATAACCTTGGAAATAACCATAATAATCATTCTAATAGCCATAGTAACCATAAAAATCACTATAGCCGTAATAATCAGAATGGTGATCATAATAATCATACTAACAAGCCTAATAATAATATTAATCATCATAATAACTACAACAATCATAAGAGTCGTAATAATAAACAGAATAATCATGGAAATAATCATAATAATCATTATTATAGACATAATTACCATAATAAGCGTAATAGCCATAATGATCGTAATGATGATCATAATATTCGTCATAATTATACCAAGATCCATAATAATCATAGTAACCATTGTAATAGACATAATAAACTTTGAAATAATCATAATAACCGTTATACTAGCCATAGTAACCATAATAATCATAATAACCATAATAATCATAATAATTATAATAATAACCATAATAAGCTTGGAAAATATCATACTAACCATTATACTAGCCACAATAACCATAACAATCATAATAACTATAATAATCATAATAGTCATAATAATAACCATAATAAGCTTGGAAATAATCAGAAAATCATTCTAATAGACATAATAACCATAAAAATCACAATAGCCGTAATAATCAGAATGGTGATCATAATAATCATACTGACAAGACAAATAATCATGGTATGCATCATAATAATTACAACAATCATAAGAGTCGTAATAATAAACAGAATAATCATGGAAATAATCTTAATAATCATTATTATAGACATAATAATCATAATAATCGTAATAACCATAATGATCTTAATGATGACCATAATATTCATCATAATTATACCAAGATCCTTCATAATCATAGTAATCATAATAATAAACATAGTAAGCTATGAAATAATCATAATAACCGTTATACTAGCCATAGTAACCATAATAATCATAATAACAATAATAGTCATGGTAATTATAATAATAACCATAGTAAGGATGGAAATAATGATAATAACCATTATACTAGCCATAATAATCATAATAATCATAATAACTACAATAATTATAATAGTCATAATAATAACCATAATAAACTTGGAAATAATCATAATTATCATTCTAATAGCCATAATAACCATAAAAATCACAATAGCCGTAATAATCAGAATGGTGATCATAATAATCACACTAACAAGCCTAATAATCATAGCAATCATCATAATAACTACAACAATCATAAGAGTCGTAACAATAAACAGAATAATCATGGAAATAATCTTAATAATCATTATTATAGACATAATAATCATAATAATCGTAATATCCATTTTTTCGCTCGAACTCCGGAGCGACACGAACGGGGACTTAGCATATTTTCGCTCGGACTCCGGAGCGACACGATCGCACCGATATGCAACGTTCTCTTCGTCCACGGGCATCAGAGAGCAAAACAGCCTAATAGTTTTAGAGTGCCTCAACGATCAGGAATATGGATCTAACGTTCTCGTTTCGAACCGGCGACTTTCGGTTCCGGAGCGACACGAACGCTCCATGATTCTCGATTATCTCGACACAGGTAAGAGACAGAGGACAACAAGTGTATGGTTTTAGAGAGCCACGAGCACCAGGAATAAGGATCTACCGTTGTCCCTTCGTTCCGGCGACATTCGGTTCCGGAGCGACACGAACGGTGACTTAGAATTTTTTCGCTCGGGCTCCGGAGCGACACGAACGGGGACTTAGAATTTTTTCGCTCGGGCTCCGGAGCGACACGAACGGGGACTTAGAATATTTTCGCGCGGACTCCGGAGCGACGCGATCGCTCCGATATGCTACGTTCTCTCGGTCCACGAGCATCAGAGAGCAAAACGGCCTAATAGTTTTGGAGTGCCTCAACGATCAGGAATATGGATCTAACGTTCTCGTTTCGAAGCGACGACATTCGGTTCCGGATCGACACGAACGCTCCATGATTCTCGATTATCTCGACACAGGTATGAGGCAGAGGACAACAAGTGTATGGTTTTAGAGAGCCACGAGCACCAGGAATAAGGATCTACCGTTGTCCCTTCGTTCCGGCGACATTCGGCTCCGGAGCGACACGAACGCTCCATGATTCTCGATTATCTCGACACAGGTAAGAGACAGAGGACAACAAGTGTATGGTTTTAGAGAGACACGAGCACCAGGAATAAGGATCTACCGTTGTCCCTTCGTTCCGGCGATATTCGGTTCCGGAGCGACACGAACGGTGACTTAGAATTTTTTCGCTCGGGCTCCGGAGCGACGCGAACGGGGACTTAGAATTTTTTCGCTCGGGCTCCGGAGCGACACGAACGGGGACATAGAATATTTTCGCTCGGACTCCGGAGCGACACGATCGCTCCGATATGCAACGTTCTCTCGGTCCTCGGGCATCAGAGAGCAAAACAGCCTAATAGTTTTAGAGTGCCTCAACGATCAGGAATATGGATCTAACGTTCTTGTTTCGAACCGACGACTTTCGATTCCGGAACGACACGAACGCTCCATGATTCTCGATTATGTCGACACAGGTAAGAGACAGAGGACAACAAGTGTATGGTTTTAGAGAGCCACGAGCACCAGGAATAAGGATCTACCGTTGTCCCTTCGTTCCGGCGACATTCGGTTCCGGAGCGACACGAACGGTGACTTAGAATTTTTTCGCTCGGGCTCCGTAGCGACACGATCGCTCCGATATGCAACGTTCTCTCGGTCCTCGGGCATCAGAGAGCATAACAGGCTAATAGTTTTAGAGTGCCTCAACGATCAGGAATATGGATCTAACGTTCTCGTTTCGAAGCGACGACTTTCGGTTCCGGATCGACACGAACGCTCCATGATTCTCGATTATCTCGACACAGGTATGAGGCAGAGGACAACAAGTGTATGGTTTTAGAGAGCCACGAGCACCAGGAATAAGGATCTACCGTTGTCCCTTCGTTCCGGCGACATTCGGCTCCGGAGCGACACGAACGGGGCTTAGAATATTTTCGCTCGGACTCCGGACCGACACGATCGCTCCGACATGCTACGTTCTCTTCGTCCACGGGCATCAGAGAGCAAAACAGCCTAATTGTTTTAGAGTGCCTCAACGATCAGGAATATGGATCTAACGTTCTCGTTTCGAACCGGCGACTTTCGTTTCCGGAGCGACACGAACGCTCCATGATTCTCGATTATCTCGACACAGGTAAGAGACAGAGGACAACAAGTGTATGGTTTTAGAGAGACACGAGCACCAGGAACAAGGATCCACCGTTGTCCCTTCGTTCCGTCGACATTCGGTTCCGGAGCGACACGAACGGAGACTTAGAATTTTTTCGCTCGGGCTCCGGAGCGACACGAACGGGGTCTTAGAATTTTTTCGCGCGGGCTCCGGAGCGACACGAACGGGGACTTAGAATATTTTCGCTCGGACTCCGGAGCGACACGATCGCACCGATATGCAACGTTCTCTTCGTCCACGGGCATCAGAGAGCAAAACAGCCTAATAGTTTTAGAGTGCCTCAACGATCAGGAATATGGATCTAACGTTCTCGTTTCGAACCGGCGACTTTCGGTTCCGGAGCGACACGAACGCTCCATGATTCTCGATTATCTCGACACAGGTAAGAGACAGAGGACAACAAGTGTATGGTTTTAGAGAGCCACGAGCACCAGGAATAAGGATCTACCGTTGTCCCTTCGTTCCGGCGATATTCGGTTCCGGAGCGACACGAACGGTGACTTAGAATTTTTTCGCTCGGGCTCCGGAGCGACGCGAACGGGGACTTAGAATTTTTTCGCTCGGGCTCCGGAGCGACACGAACGGGGACTTAGAATATTTTCGCTCGGACTCCGGAGCGACACGATCGCTCCGATATGCAACGTTCTCTCGGTCCTCGGGCATCAGAGAGCAAAACAGCCTAATAGTTTTAGAGTGCCTCAACGATCAGGAATATGGATCTAACGTTCTTGTTTCGAACCGACGACTTTCGATTCCGGAACGACACGAACGCTCCATGATTCTCGATTATGTCGACACAGGTAAGAGACAGAGGACAACAAGTGTATGGTTTTAGAGAGCCACGAGCACCAGGAATAAGGATCTACGGTTGTCCCTTCGTTCCGGCGACATTCGGTTCCGGAGCGACACGAACGGTGACTTAGAATTTTTTCGCTCGGGCTCCGTAGCGACACGATCGCTCCGATATGCAACGTTCTCTCGGTCCTCGGGCATCAGAGAGCATAACAGCCTAATAGTTTTAGAGTGCCTCAACGATCAGGAATATGGATCTAACGTTTTCGTTTCGAACCGGCGACTTTCGGTTCCGGAGCGACACGAACGCTCCATGATTCTCGATTATCTCGACACAGGTAAGACACAGAGGACAACAAGTGTATGGTTTTAGAGAGCCACGACCACCAGGAATAAGGATCTACCGTTGTCCCTTCGTTCCGTCGACATTCGGTTCCGGAGCGACACGAACGGGGACTTAGAATTTTTTCGCTCGGGCTCCGGAGCGACACGAACGGGGTCTTAGAATTTTTTCGCGCGGGCTCCGGAGCGACACGAACGGGGACTTAGAATATTTTCGCTCGGACTCCGGAGCGACACGATCGCTCCGATATGCAACGTTCTCTTCGTCCACGGGCATCAGAGAGCAAAACAGCCTAATAGTTTTAGAGTGCCTCAACGATCAGGAATATGGATCTAACGTTCTCGTTTCGAACCGGCGACTTTCGGTTCCGGAGCGACACGAACGCTCCATGATTCTCGATTATCTCGACACAGGTAAGAGACAGAGGACAACAAGTGTATGGTTTTAGAGAGCCACGAGCACCAGGAATAAGGATCTACCGTTGTCCCTTCGTTCCGGCGACATTCGGTTCCGGAGCGACACGAACGGTGACTTAGAATTTTTTCGCTCGGGCTCCGGAGCGACACGAACGGGGACTTAGAATTTTTTCGCTCGGGCTCCGGAGCGACACGAACGGGGACTTAGAATATTTTCGCGCGGACTCCGGAGCGACGCGATCGCTCCGATATGCTACGTTCTCTCGGTCCACGGGCATCAGAGAGCAAAACGGCCTAATAGTTTTGGAGTGCCTCAACGATCAGGAATATGGATCTAACGTTCTCGTTTCGAAGCGACGACATTCGGTTCCGGATCGACACGAACGCTCCATGATTCTCGATTATCTCGACACAGGTATGAGGCAGAGGACAACAAGTGTATGGTTTTAGAGAGCCACGAGCACCAGGAATAAGGATCTACCGTTGTCCCTTCGTTCCGGCGACATTCGGCTCCGGAGCGACACGAACGGGGACTTACAATTTTTTCGCTCGGGCTCCGGAGCGACACGAACGGGGCTTAGAATATTTTCGCTCGGACTCCGGACCGACGCGATCGCTCCGACATGCTACGTTCTCTCGGTCCACGGGCATCAGAGAGCAAAACAGCCTAATAGTTTTAGAGTGCCTCAACGATCAGGAATATGGATCTAACGTTCTCGTTTCGAAGCGACGACTTTCGGTTCCGGATCGACACGAACGCTCCATGATTCTCGATTATCTCGACACAGGTATGAGGCAGAGGACAACAAGTGTATGGTTTTAGAGAGCCACGAGCACCAGGAATAAGGATCTACCGTTGTCCCTTCGTTCCGGCGACATTCGGCTCCGGAGCGACACGAACGGTGCTTAGAATATTTTCGCTCGGACTCCGGACCGACACGATCGCTCCGACATGCTACGTTCTCTTCGTCCACGGGCATCAGAGAGCAAAACAGCCTAATTGTTTTAGAGTGCCTCAACGATCAGGAATATGGATCTAACGTTCTCGTTTCGAACCGGCGACTTTCGTTTCCGGAGCGACACGAACGCTCCATGATTCTCGATTATGTCGACACAGGTAAGAGACAGAGGACAACAAGTGTATGGTTTTAGAGAGCCACGAGCACCAGGAATAAGGATCTACCGTTGTCCCTTCGTTCCGGCGACATTCGGTTCCGGAGCGACACGAACGGTGACTTAGAATTTTTTCGCTCGGGCTCCGTAGCGACACGATCGCTCCGATATGCAACGTTCTCTCGGTCCTCGGGCATCAGAGAGCATAACAGCCTAATAGTTTTAGAGTGCCTCAACGATCAGGAATATGGATCTAACGTTCTCGTTTCGAACCGGCGACTTTCGGTTCCGGAGCGACACGAACGCTCTATGATTCTCGATTATCTCGACACAGGTAAGACACAGAGGACAACAAGTGTATGGTTTTAGAGAGCCACGACCACCAGGAATAAGGATCTACCGTTGTCCCTTCGTTCCGTCGACATTCGGTTCCGGAGCGACACGAACGGGGACTTAGAATTTTTTCGCTCGGGCTCCAGAGCGACACGAACGGGGTCTTAGAATTTTTTCGCGCGGGCTCCGGAGCGACACGAACGGGGACTTAGAATATTTTCGCTCGGACTCCGGAGCGACACGATCGCTCCGATATGCAACGTTCTCTTCGTCCACGGGCATCAGAGAGCAAAACAGCCTAATAGTTTTAGAGTGCCTCAACGATCAGGAATATGGATCTAACGTTCTCGTTTCGAACCGGCGACTTTCGGTTCCGGAGCGACACGAACGCTCCATGATTCTCGATTATCTCGACACAGGTAAGAGACAGAGGACAACAAGTGTATGGTTTTAGAGAGCCACGAGCACCAGGAATAAGGATCTACCGTTGTCCCTTCGTTCCGGCGACATTCGGCTCCGGAGCGACACGAACGGGGCTTAGAATGTTTTCGCTCGGACTCCGGACCGACACGATCGCTCCGACATGCTACGTTCTCTTCGTCCACGGGCATCAGAGAGCAAAACAGCCTAATTGTTTTAGAGTGCCTCAACGATCAGGAATATGGATCTAACGTTCTCGTTTCGAACCGGCGACTTTCGTTTCCGGAGGGACACGAACGCTCCATGATTCTCGATTATCTCGACACAGGTAAGAGACAGAGGGCAACAAGTGTATGGTTTTAGAGAGACACGAGCACCAGGAATAAGGATCCACCGTTGTCCCTTCGTTCCGTCGACATTCGGTTCCGGAGCGACACGAACGGAGACTTAGAATTTTTTCGCTCGGGCTCCGGAGCGACACGAACGGGGTCTTAGAATTTTTTCGCGCGGGCTCCGGAGCGACACGAACGGGGACTTAGAATATTTTCGCTCGGACTCCGGAGCGACACGATCGCACCGATATGCAACGTTCTCTTCGTCCACGGGCATCAGAGAGCAAAACAGCCTAATAGTTTTAGAGTGCCTCAACGATCAGGAATATGGATCTAACGTTCTCGTTTCGAACCGGCGACTTTCGGTTCCGGAGCGACACGAACGCTCCATGATTCTCGATTATCTCGACACAGGTAAGAGACAGAGGACAACAAGTGTATGGTTTTAGAGAGCCACGAGCACCAGGAATAAGGATCTACCGTTGTCCCTTCGTTCCGGCGATATTCGGTTCCGGAGCGACACGAACGGTGACTTAGAATTTTTTCGCTCGGGCTCCGGAGCGACGCGAACGGGGACTTAGAATTTTTTCGCTCGGGCTCCGGAGCGACACGAACGGGGACTTAGAATATTTTCGCTCGGACTCCGGAGCGACACGATCGCTCCGATATGCAACGTTCTCTCGGTCCTCGGGCATCAGAGAGCAAAACAGCCTAATAGTTTTAGAGTGCCTCAACGATCAGGAATATGGATCTAACGTTCTTGTTTCGAACCGACGACTTTCGATTCCGGAACGACACGAACGCTCCATGATTCTCGATTATGTCGACACAGGTAAGAGACAGAGGACAACAAGTGTATGGTTTTAGAGAGCCACGAGCACCAGGAATAAGGATCTACCGTTGTCCCTTCGTTCCGGCGACATTCGGTTCCGGAGCGACACGAACGGTGACTTAGAATTTTTTCGCTTCGGCTCCGTAGCGACACGATCGCTCCGATATGCAACGTTCTCTCGGTCCACGGGCATCAGAGAGCAAAACAGCCTAATTGCTTTAGAGTGCCTCAACGATCAGGAATATGGATCTAACGTTCTCGTTTCGAACCGGCGACTTTCGGTTCCGGAGCGACACGAACGCTCCATGATTCTCGATTATCTCGACACAGGTAAGACACAGAGGACAACAAGTGTATGGTTTTAGAGAGCCACGACCACCAGGAATAAGGATCTACCGTTGTCCCTTCGTTCCGTCGACATTCGGTTCCGGAGCGACACGAACGGGGACTTAGAATTTTTTCGCTCGGGCTCCGGAGCGACACGAACGGGGTCTTAGAATTTTTTCGCGCGGGCTCCGGAGCGACACGAACGGGGACTTAGAATATTTTCGCTCGGACTCCGGAGCGACACGATCGCTCCGATATGCAACGTTCTCTTCGTCCACGGGCATCAGAGAGCAAAACAGCCTAATAGTTTTAGAGTGCCTCAACGATCAGGAATATGGATCTAACGTTCTCGTTTCGAACCGGCGACATTCGGTTCCGGAGCGACACGAACGGTGACTTAGAATTTTTTCGCTCGGGCTCCGGAGCGACACGAACGGGGACTTAGAATTTTTTCGCTCGGGCTCCGGAGCGACACGAACGGGGACTTAGAATATTTTCGCGCGGACTCCGGAGCGACGCGATCGCTCCGATATGCTACGTTCTCTCGGTCCACGGGCATCAGAGAGCAAAACGGCCTAATAGTTTTGGAGTGCCTCAACGATCAGGAATATGGATCTAACGTTCTCGTTTCGAAGCGACGACATTCGGTTCCGGATCGACACGAACGCTCCATGATTCTCGATTATCTCGACACAGGTATGAGGCAGAGGACAACAAGTGTATGGTTTTAGAGAGCCACGAGCACCAGGAATAAGGATCTACCGTTGTCCCTTCGTTCCGGCGACATTCGGCTCCGGAGCGACACGAACGGGGACTTACAATTTTTTCGCTCGGGCTCCGGAGCGACACGAACGGGGCTTAGAATATTTTCGCTCGGACTCCGGACCGACACGATCGCTCCGACATGCTACGTTCTCTTCGTCCACGGGCATCAGAGAGCAAAACAGCCTAATTGTTTTAGAGTGCCTCAACGATCAGGAATATGGATCTAACGTTCTCGTTTCGAACCGGCGACTTTCGTTTCCGGAGCGACACGAACGCTCCATGATTCTCGATTATCTCGACACAGGTAAGAGACAGAGGACAACAAGTGTATGGTTTTAGAGAGACACGAGCACCAGGAATAAGGATCCACCGTTGTCCCTTCGTTCCGTCGACATTCGGTTCCGGAGCGACACGAACGGGGACTTAGAATTTTTTCGCTCGGGCTCCGGAGCGACACGAACGGGGTCTTAGAATTTTTTCGCGCGGGCTCCGGAGCGACACGAACGGGGACTTAGAATATTTTCGCTCGGACTCCGGACCGACACGATCGCTCCGATATGCTACGTTCTCTCGGACCACGGGCATCAGAGAGCAAAACAGCCTAATAGTTTTAAAGTGCCTCAGGGATCAGGAATATGGATCTAACGTTCTTGTTTCGAACCGACGACTTTCGGTTCCGGAGCGGCACGAACGCTCCATGATTCTCGATTATCTCGACACAGGTAAGAGACAGAGGACAACATGTGTATGGTTTTAGAGAGCCACGAGCACCAGGAATAAGGATCTACCGTTGTCCCTTCGTTCCGGCGACATTCGGCTCCGGAGCGACACGAAGGGTGACTTAGAATTTTTTCGCTCGGGCTCCGGAGCGACACGAACGGGGACTTAGAATTTTTTCGCTCGGGCTCCGGAGCGACACGAACGGGGCTTAGAATATTTTCGCTCGGACTCCGGACCGACACGATCGCTCCGACATGCTACGTTCTCTTCGTCCACGGGCATCAGAGAGCAAAACAGCCTAATTGCTTTAGAGTGCCTCAACGATCAGGAATATGGATCTAACGTTCTCGTTTCGAACCGGCGACTTTCGTTTCCGGAGCGACACGAACGCTCCATGATTCTCGATTATCTCGACACAGATAAGAGACAGAGGAGCACAAGTGTATGGTTTTAGAGAGACACGAGCACCAGGAATAAGGATCCACCGTTGTCCCTTCGTTCCGTCGACATTCGGTTCCGGAGCGACACGAACGGAGACTTAGAATTTTTTCGCTCGGGCTCCGGAGCGACACGAACGGGGTCTTAGAATTTTTTCGCGCGGGCTCCGGAGCGACACGAACGGGGACTTAGAATATTTTCGCTCGGACTCCGGAGCGACACGATCGCACCGATATGCAACGTTCTCTTCGTCCACGGGCATCAGAGAGCAAAACAGCCTAATAGTTTTAGAGTGCCTCAACGATCAGGAATATGGATCTAACGTTCTCGTTTCGAACCGGCGACTTTCGGTTCCGGAGCGACACGAACGCTCCATGATTCTCGATTATCTCGACACAGGTAAGAGACAGAGGACAACAAGTGTATGGTTTTAGAGAGCCACGAGCACCAGGAATAAGGATCTACCGTTGTCCCTTCGTTTCATCGACATTCGGTTCCGGAGCGACACGAACGGGGACTTAGAATTTTTTCGCTCGGGCTCCGGAGCGACACGAACGGGGTCTTAGAATTTTTTCGCGCGGGCTCCGGAGCGACACGAACGGGGACTTAGAATATTTTCGCTCGGACTCCGAAGCGACACGATCGCTCCGATATGCAACGTTCTCTTCGTCCACGGGCATCAGAGAGCAAAACAGCCTAATAGTTTTAGAGTGCCTCAACGATCAGGAATATGGATCTAACGTTCTCGTTTCGAACCGGCGACTTTCGGTTCCGGAGCGACACGAACGCTCCATGATTCTCGATTATCTCGACACAGGTAAGAGACAGAGGACAACAAGTGTATGGTTTTAGAGAGCCACGAGCACCAGGAATAAGGATCTACCGTTGTCCCTTCGTTCCGGCGACATTCGGTTCCGGAGCGACACGAACGGTGACTTAGAATTTTTTCGCTCGGGCTCCGGAGCGACACGAACGGGGACTTAGAATTTTTTCGCTCGGGCTCCGGAGCGACACGAACGGGGACTTAGAATATTTTCGCGGGAACTCCGGAGCGACGCGATCGCTCCGATATGCTACGTTCTCTCGGTCCACGGGCATCAGAGAGCAAAACGGCCTAATAGTTTTGGAGTGCCTCAACGATCAGGAATATGGATCTAACGTTCTCGTTTCGAAGCGACGACATTCGGTTCCGGATCGACACGAACGCTCCATGATTCTCGATTATCTCGACACAGGTATGATGCAGAGGACAACAAGTGTATGGTTTTAGAGAGCCACGAGCACCAGGAATAAGGATCCACCGTTGTCCCTTCGTTCCGTCGACATTCGGTTCCGGAGCGACACGAACGGGGACTTAGAATTTTTTCGCTCGGGCTCCGGAGCGACACGAACGGGGTCTTAGAATTTTTTCGCGCGGGCTCCGGAGCGACACGAACGGGGACTTAGAATATTTTCGCTCGGACTCCGGACCGACACGATCGCTCCGATATGCTACGTTCTCTCGGTCCACGGGCATCAGAGAGCAAAACAGCCTAATAGTTTTAGAGTGCCTCAGGGATCAGGAATATGGATCTAACGTTCTTGTTTCGAACCGACGACTTTCGGTTCCGGAGCGGCACGAACGCTCCATGATTCTCGATTATCTCGACACAGGTAAGAGACAGAGGACAACATGTGTATGGTTTTAGAGAGCCACGAGCACCAGGAATAAGGATCTACCGTTGTCCCTTCGTTCCGGCGACATTCGGCTCCGGAGCGACACGAAGGGTGACTTAGAATTTTTTCGCTCGGGCTCCGGAGCGACACGAACGGGGACTTAGAATATTTTCGCTCGGACTCCGGAGCGACACGATCGCACCGATATGCAACGTTCTCTTCGTCCACGGGCATCAGAGAGCAAAACAGCCTAATAGTTTTAGAGTGCCTCAACGATCAGGAATATGGATCTAACGTTCTCGTTTCGAACCGGCGACTTTCGGTTCCGGAGCGACACGAACGCTCCATGATTCTCGATTATCTCGACACAGGTAAGAGACAGAGGACAACAAGTGTATGGTTTTAGAGAGCCACGAGCACCAGGAATAAGGATCTACCGTTGTCCCTTCGTTCCGGCGACATTCGGCTCCGGAGCGACACGAAGGGTGACTTAGAATTTTTTCGCTCGGGCTCCGGAGCGACACGAACGGGGCTTAGAATATTTTCGCTCGGACTCCGGACCGACACGATCGCTTCGACATGCTACGTTCTCTTCGTCCACGGGCATCAGAGAGCAAAACAGCCTAACTGCTTTAGAGTGCCTCAACGATCAGGAATATGGATCTAACGTTCTCGTTTCGAACCGGCGACTTTCGTTTCCGGAGCGACACGAACGCTCCATGATTCTCGATTATCTCGACACAGATAAGAGACAGAGGAGCACAAGTGTATGGTTTTAGAGAGACACGAGCACCAGGAATAAGGATCCACCGTTGTCCCTTCGTTCCGTCGACATTCGGTTCCGGAGCGACACGAACGGAGACTTAGAATTTTTTCGCTCGGGCTCCGGAGCGACACGAACGGGGTCTTAGAATTTTTTCGCGCGGGCTCCGGAGCGACACGAACGGGGACTTAGAATATTTTCGCTCGGACTCCGGAGCGACACGATCGCACCGATATGCAACGTTCTCTTCGTCCACGGGCATCAGAGAGCAAAACAGCCTAATAGTTTTAGAGTGCCTCAACGATCAGGAATATGGATCTAACGTTCTCGTTTCGAACCGGCGACTTTCGGTTCCGGAGCGACACGAACGCTCCATGATTCTCGATTATCTCGACACAGGTAAGAGACAGAGGACAACATGTGTATGGTTTTAGAGAGCCACGAGCACCAGGAATAAGGATCTACCGTTGTCCCTTCGTTCCGGCGACATTCGGCTCCGGAGCGACACGAAGGGTGACTTAGAATTTTTTCGCTCGGGCTCCGGAGCGACACGAACGGGGACTTAGAATATTTTCGCTCGGACTCCGGAGCGACACGATCGCACCGATATGCAACGTTCTCTTCGTCCACGGGCATCAGAGAGCAAAACAGCCTAATAGTTTTAGAGTGCCTCAACGATCAGGAATATGGATCTAACGTTCTCGTTTCGAACCGGCGACTTTCGGTTCCGGAGCGACACGAACGCTCCATGATTCTCGATTATCTCGACACAGGTAAGAGACAGAGGACAACAAGTGTATGGTTTTAGAGAGCCACGAGCACCAGGAATAAGGATCTACCGTTGTCCCTTCGTTCCGGCGACATTCGGCTCCGGAGCGACACGAAGGGTGACTTAGAATTTTTTCGCTCGGGCTCCGGAGCGACACGAACGGGGCTTAGAATATTTTCGCTCGGACTCCGGACCGACACGATCGCTCCGACATGCTACGTTCTCTTCGTCCACGGGCATCAGAGAGCAAAACAGCCTAATTGTTTTAGAGTGCCTCAACGATCAGGAATATGGATCTAACGTTCTCGTTTCGAACCGGCGACTTTCGTTTCCGGAGCGACACGAACGCTCCATGATTCTCGATTATCTCGACACAGGTAAGAGACAGAGGACAACAAGTGTATGGTTTTAGAGAGACACGAGCACCAGGAATAAGGATCCACCGTTGTCCCTTCGTTCCGTCGACATTCGGTTCCGGAGCGACACGAACGGGGACTTAGAATTTTTTCGCTCGGGCTCCGGAGCGACACGAACGGGGTCTTAGAATTTTTTCGCGCGGGCTCCGGAGCGACACGAACGGGGACTTAGAATATTTTCGCTCGGACTCCGGAGCGACACGATCGCTCCGTTATTCTACGTTCTCTCGGTCCACGGGCATCAGAGAGCAAAACAGCCTAATAGTTTTAGAGTGCCTCAACGATCAGGAATATGGATCTAACGTTCTCGTTTCGAACCGGCGACTTTCGTTTCCGGAGCGACACGAACGCTCCATGATTCTCGATTATCTCGACACAGGTAAGAGACAGAGGACAACAAGTGTATGGTTTTAGAGAGACACGAGCACCAGGAATAAGGATCCACCGTTGTCCCTTGGTTCCGTCGACATTCGGTTCCGGAGCGACACGAACGGGGACTTAGAATTTTTTCGCTCGGGCTCCGGAGCGACACGAACGGGGTCTTAGAATTTTTTCGCGCGGGCTCCGGAGCGACACGAACGGGGACTTAGAATATTTTCGCTCGGACTCCGGAGCGACACGATCGCTCCGTTATTCTACGTTCTCTCGGTCCACGGGCATCAGAGAGCAAAACAGCCTAATAGTTTTAGAGTGCCTCAACGATCAGGAATATGGATCTAACGTTCTCGTTTCGAACCGACGACTTTCGGTTCCGGAGCGACACGAACGCTCAATGATTCTCGATTATCTCGACACAGGTAAGAGACAGAGGAGAACAAGTGTATGGTTTTAGAGAGCCACGAGCACCAGGAATAAGGATCTACCGTTGTCATTTCGTTCCGTCGACATTCGGTTCCGGAGCGACACGAACGGGGACTTAGAATTTTTTCGCTCGGGCTCCGGAGCGACACGAACGGGGACTTAGAATTTTTTCGCTCGGGCTCCGGAGCGACACGATCGCTCCGTTATTCTACGTTCTCTCGGTCCACGGGCATCAGAGAGCAAAACAGCCTAATAGTTTTAGAGTGCCCCAACGATCAGGAATATGGATCTAACGTTCTCGTTTCGAACCGACGTCTTTCGGTTCCGGAGCGACACGAACGCTCCATGATTCTCGATTATCTCGACACAGATAAGAGACAGAGGAGCACAAGTGTATGGTTTTAGAGAGCCACGAGCACCAGGAATAAGGATCCACCGTTGTCATTTCGTTCCGTCGACATTCGGTTCCGGAGCGACACGAACGGGGACTTAGAATTTTTTCGCTCGGGCTCCGGAGCGACACGAACGGGGTCTTAGAATTTTTTCGCGCGGGCTCCGGAGCGACACGAACGGGGACTTAGAATATTTTCGCTCGGACTCCGGAGCGACACGATCGCTCCGTTATTCTACGTTCTCTCGGTCCACGGGCATCAGAGAGCAAAACAGCCTAATAGTTTTAGAGTGCCTCAACGATCAGGAATATGGATCTAACGTTCTCGTTTCGAACCGACGACTTTCGGTTCCGGAGCGACACGAACGCTCCATGATTCTCGATTATCTCGACACAGGTAAGAGACAGAGGACAACAAGTGTATGGTTTTAGAGAGCCACGAGCACCAGGAATAAGGATCTACCGTTGTCCCTTCGTTCCGGCGACATTCGGTTCCGGAGCGACACGAACGGTGACTTAGAATTTTTTCGCTCGGGCTCCGGAGCGACACGAACGGGGACTTAGAATATTTTCGCGCGGACTCCGGAGCGACGCGATCGCTCCGATATGCTACGTTCTCTCGGTCCACGGGCATCACAGAGCAAAACGGCCTAATAGTTTTGGAGTGCCTCAACGATCAGGAGTATGGATCTAACGTTCTCGTTTCGAAGCGACGACATTCGGTTCCGGATCGACACGAACGCTCCATGATTCTCGATTATCTCGACACAGGTATGAGGCAGAGGACAGCAAGTGTATGGTTTTAGAGAGCCACGAGCACCAGGAATAAGGATCTACCGTTGTCCCTTCGTTCCGACGACATTCGGCTCCGGAGCGACACGAACGGGGACTTAGAATTTTTTCGCTCGGGCTCCGGAGCGACACGAACGGGGCTTAGAATATTTTCGCTCGGACTCCGGACCGACACGATCGCTCCGACATGCTACGTTCTCTCGGTCCACGGGCATCAGAGAGCAAAACAGCCTAATAGTTTTAGAGTGCCTCAACGATCAGGAATATGGATCTAACGTTCTCGTTTCGAACCGACGTCTTTCACTTCCGGAGCGACACGAACGCTCCATGATTCTCGATTATCTCGACACAGATAAGAGACAGAGGAGCACAAGTGTATGGTTTTAGAGAGCCACGAGCACCAGGAATAAGGATCTACCGTTGTCATTTCGTTCCGTCGACATTCGGCTCCGGAGCGACACGAAGGGTGACTTAGAATTTTTTCGCTCGGGCTCCGGAGCGACACGAACGGGGACTTAGAATATTTTCGCTCGGACTCCGGAGCGACACGATCGCACCGATATGCAACGTTCTCTTCGTCCACGGGCATCAGAGAGCAAAACAGCCTAATAGTTTTAGAGTGCCTCAACGATCAGGAATATGGATCTAACGTTCTCGTTTCGAACCGGCGACTTTCGGTTCCGGAGCGACACGAACGCTCCATGATTCTCGATTATCTCGACACAGGTAAGAGACAGAGGACAACAAGTGTATGGTTTTAGAGAGCCACGAGCACCAGGAATAAGGATCTACCGTTGTCCCTTCGTTCCGGCGATATTCGGTTCCGGAGCGACACGAACGGTGACTTAGAATTTTTTCGCTCGGGCTCCGGAGCGACGCGAACGGGGACTTAGAATTTTTTCGCGCGGGCTCCGGAGCGACACGAACGGGGACTTAGAATATTTTCGCTCGGACTCCGGAGCGACACGATCGCTCCGATATGCAACGTTCTCTCGGTCCTCGGGCATCAGAGAGCAAAACAGCCTAATAGTTTTAGAGTGCCTCAACGATCAGGAATATGGATCTAACGTTCTTGTTTCGAACCGACGACTTTCGATTCCGGAACGACACGAACGCTCCATGATTCTCGATTATGTCGACACAGGTAAGAGACAGAGGACAACAAGTGTATGGTTTTAGAGAGCCACGAGCACCAGGAATAAGGATCTACCGTTGTCCCTTCGTTCCGGCGACATTCGGTTCCGGAGCGACACGAACGGTGACTTAGAATTTTTTCGCTCGGGCTCCGTAGCGACACGATCGCTCCGATATGCAACGTTCTCTCGGTCCTCGGGCATCAGAGAGCATAACAGCCTAATAGTTTTAGAGTGCCTCAACGATCAGGAATATGGATCTAACGTTCTCGTTTCGAACCGGCGACTTTCGGTTCCGGAGCGACACGAACGCTCCATGATTCTCGATTATCTCGAAACAGGTAAGACACAGAGGACAACAAGTGTATGGTTTTAGAGAGCCACGAGCACCAGGAATAAGGATCTACCGTTGTCCCTTCGTTCCGGCGACATTCGGTTCCGGAGCGACACGAACGGGGACTTAGAATTTTTTCGCTCGGGCTCCGGAGCGACACGAACGGGGTCTTAGAATTTTTTCGCGCGGGCTCCGGAGCGACACGAACGGGGACTTAGAATATTTTCGCTCGGACTCCGGAGCGACGCGATCGCTCCGATATGCTACGTTCTCTCGGTCCACGGGCATCAGAGAGCAAAACGGCCTAATAGTTTTGGAGTGCCTCAACGATCAGGAATATGGATCTAACGTTCTCGTTTCGAAGCGACGACATTCGGTTCCGGATCGACACGAACGCTCCATGATTCTCGATTATCTCGACACAGGTATGAGGCAGAGGACAACAAGTGTATGGTTTTAGAGAGCCACGAGCACCAGGAATAAGGATCTACCGTTGTCCCTTCGTTCCGGCGACATTCGGCTCCGGAGCGACACGAACGGGGACTTACAATTTTTTCGCTCGGGCTCCGGAGCGACACGAACGGGGCTTAGAATATTTTCGCTCGGACTCCGGACCGACACGATCGCTCAGACATGCTACGTTCTCTTCGTCCACGGGCATCAGAGAGCAAAACAGCCTAATTGTTTTAGAGTGCATCAACGATCAGGAATATGGATCTAACGTTCTCGTTTCGAACCGGCGACTTTCGTTTCCGGAGCGACACGAACGCTCCATGATTCTCGATTATCTCGACACAGGTAAGAGACAGAGGACAACAAGTGTATGGTTTTAGAGAGACACGAGCACCAGGAATAAGGATCCACCGTTGTCCCTTCGTTCCGTCGACATTCGGTTCCGGAGCGACACGAACGGGGACTTAGAATTTTTTCGCTCGGGCTCCGGAGCGACACGAACGGGGTCTTAGAATTTTTTCGCGCGGGCTCCGGAGCGACACGAACGGGGACTTAGAATATTTTCGCTCGGACTCCGGACCGACACGATCGCTCCGATATGCTACGTTCTCTCGGACCACGGGCATCAGAGAGCAAAACAGCCTAATAGTTTTAAAGTGCCTCAGGGATCAGGAATATGGATCTAACGTTCTTGTTTCGAACCGACGACTTTCGGTTCCGGAGCGGCACGAACGCTCCATGATTCTCGATTATCTCGACACAGGTAAGAGACAGAGGACAACATGTGTATGGTTTTAGAGAGCCACGAGCACCAGGAATAAGGATCTACCGTTGTCCCTTCGTTCCGGCGACATTCGGCTCCGGAGCGACACGAAGGGTGACTTAGAATTTTTTCGCTCGGGCTCCGGAGCGACACGAACGGGGACTTAGAATTTTTTCGCTCGGGCTCCGGAGCGACACGAACGGGGCTTAGAATATTTTCGCTCGGACTCCGGACCGACACGATCGCTCCGATATGCAACGTTCTCTTCGTCCACGGGCATCAGAGAGCAAAACAGCCTAATAGTTTTAGAGTGCCTCAACGATCAGGAATATGGATCTAACGTTCTCGTTTCGAACCGGCGACTTTCGGTTCCGGAGCGACACGAACGCTCCATGATTCTCGATTATCTCGACACAGGTAAGAGACAGAGGACAACAAGTGTATGGTTTTAGAGAGCCACGAGCACCAGGAATAAGGATCTACCGTTGTCCCTTCGTTTCGTCGACATTCGGTTTTGGAGCGACACGAACGGGGACTTAGAATTTTTTCGCTCGGGCTCCGGAGCGACACGAACGGGGTCTTAGAATTTTTTCGCGCGGGCTCCGGAGCGACACGAACGGGGACTTAGAATATTTTCGCTCGGACTCCGAAGCGACACGATCGCTCCGATATGCAACGTTCTCTTCGTCCACGGGCATCAGAGAGCAAAACAGCCTAATAGTTTTAGAGTGCCTCAACGATCAGGAATATGGATCTAACGTTCTCGTTTCGAACCGGCGACTTTCGGTTCCGGAGCGACACGAACGCTCCATGATTCTCGATTATCTCGACACAGGTAAGAGACAGAGGACAACAAGTGTATGGTTTTAGAGAGCCACGAGCACCAGGAATAAGGATCTACCGTTGTCCCTTCGTTCCGGCGACATTCGGTTCCGGAGCGACACGAACGGTGACTTAGAATTTTTTCGCTCGGGCTCCGGAGCGACACGAACGGGGACTTAGAATTTTTTCGCTCGGGCTCCGGAGCGACACGAACGGGGACTTAGAATATTTTCGCGGGAACTCCGGAGCGACGCGATCGCTCCGATATGCTACGTTCTCTCGGTCCACGGGCATCAGAGAGCAAAACGGCCTAATAGTTTTGGAGTGCCTCAACGATCAGGAATATGGATCTAACGTTCTCGTTTCGAAGCGACGACATTCGGTTCCGGATCGACACGAACGCTCCATGATTCTCGATTATCTCGACACAGGTATGATGCAGAGGACAACAAGTGTAT
Source organism: Calliopsis andreniformis (assembly GCF_051401765.1). NCBI lineage: Eukaryota > Metazoa > Arthropoda > Insecta > Hymenoptera > Andrenidae > Calliopsis > Calliopsis andreniformis. The sequence continues at coordinate 176,209 of NW_027480616.1, read as the reverse complement.
GGTTTTAGAGAGCCACGAGCACCAGGAATAAGGATCCACCGTTGTCCCTTCGATCCGTCGACATTCGGTTCCGGAGCGACACGAACGGGGACTTAGAATTTTTTCGCTCGGGCTCCGGAGCGACACGAACGGGGTCTTAGAATTTTTTCGCGCGGGCTCCGGAGCGACACGAACGGGGACTTAGAATATTTTCGCTCGGACTCCGGACCGACACGATCGCTCCGATATGCTACGTTCTCTCGGTCCACGGGCATCAGAGAGCAAAACAGCCTAATAGTTTTAGAGTGCCTCAGGGATCAGGAATATGGATCTAACGTTCTTGTTTCGAACCGACGACTTTCGGTTCCGGAGCGGCACGAACGCTCCATGATTCTCGATTATCTCGACACAGGTAAGAGACAGAGGACAACATGTGTATGGTTTTAGAGAGCCACGAGCACCAGGAATAAGGATCTACCGTTGTCCCTTCGTTCCGGCGACATTCGGCTCCGGAGCGACACGAAGGGTGACTTAGAATTTTTTCGCTCGGGCTCCGGAGCGACACGAACGGGGACTTAGAATATTTTCGCTCGGACTCCGGAGCGACACGATCGCACCGATATGCAACGTTCTCTTCGTCCACGGGCATCAGAGAGCAAAACAGCCTAATAGTTTTAGAGTGCCTCAACGATCAGGAATATGGATCTAACGTTCTCGTTTCGAACCGGCGACTTTCGGTTCCGGAGCGACACGAACGCTCCATGATTCTCGATTATCTCGACACAGGTAAGAGACAGAGGACAACAAGTGTATGGTTTTAGAGAGCCACGAGCACCAGGAATAAGGATCTACCGTTGTCCCTTCGTTCCGGCGACATTCGGCTCCGGAGCGACACGAAGGGTGACTTAGAATTTTTTCGCTCGGGCTCCGGAGCGACACGAACGGGGCTTAGAATATTTTCGCTCGGACTCCGGACCGACACGATCGCTCCGACATGCTACGTTCTCTTCGTCCACGGGCATCAGAGAGCAAAACAGCCTAATTGTTTTAGAGTGCCTCAACGATCAGGAATATGGATCTAACGTTCTCGTTTCGAACCGGCGACTTTCGTTTCCGGAGCGACACGAACGCTCCATGATTCTCGATTATCTCGACACAGGTAAGAGACAGAGGACAACAAGTGTATGGTTTTAGAGAGACACGAGCACCAGGAATAAGGATCCACCGTTGTCCCTTCGTTCCGTCGACATTCGGTTCCGGAGCGACACGAACGGGGACTTAGAATTTTTTCGCTCGGGCTCCGGAGCGACACGAACGGGGTCTTAGAATTTTTTCGCGCGGGCTCCGGAGCGACACGAACGGGGACTTAGAATATTTTCGCTCGGACTCCGGAGCGACACGATCGCTCCGTTATTCTACGTTCTCTCGGTCCACGGGTATCAGAGAGCAAAACAGCCTAATAGTTTTAGAGTGCCTCAACGATCAGGAATATGGATCTAACGTTCTCGTTTCGAACCGACGACTTTCGGTTCCGGAGCGACACGAACGCTCCATGATTCTCGATTATCTCGACACAGGTAAGAGACAGAGGAGAACAAGTGTATGGTTTTAGAGAGCCACGAGCACCAGGAATAAGGATCTACCGTTGTCATTTCGTTCCGTCGACATTCGGTTCCGGAGCGACACGAACGGGGACTTAGAATTTTTTCGCTCGGGCTCCGGAGCGACACGAACGGGGACTTAGAATTTTTTCGCTCGGGCTCCGGAGCGACACGATCGCTCCGTTATTCTACGTTCTCTCGGTCCACGGGCATCAGAGAGCAAAACAGCCTAATAGTTTTAGAGTGCCCCAACGATCAGGAATATGGATCTAACGTTCTCGTTTCGAACCGACGTCTTTCGGTTCCGGAGCGACACGAACGCTCCATGATTCTCGATTATCTCGACACAGATAAGAGACAGAGGAGCACAAGTGTATGGTTTTAGAGAGCCACGAGCACCAGGAATAAGGATCCACCGTTGTCATTTCGTTCCGTCGACATTCGGTTCCGGAGCGACACGAACGGGGACTTAGAATTTTTTCGCTCGGGCTCCGGAGCGACACGAACGGGGTCTTAGAATTTTTTCGCGCGGGCTCCGGAGCGACACGAACGGGGACTTAGAATATTTTCGCTCGGACTCCGGAGCGACACGATCGCTCCGTTATTCTACGTTCTCTCGGTCCACGGGCATCAGAGAGCAAAACAGCCTAATAGTTTTAGAGTGCCTCAACGATCAGGAATATGGATCTAACGTTCTCGTTTCGAACCGACGACTTTCGGTTCCGGAGCGACACGAACGCTCCATGATTCTCGATTATCTCGACACAGGTAAGAGACAGAGGACAACAAGTGTATGGTTTTAGAGAGCCACGAGCACCAGGAATAAGGATCTACCGTTGTCCCATCGTTCCGGCGACATTCGGTTCCGGAGCGACACGAACGGTGACTTAGAATTTTTTCGCTCGGGCTCCGGAGCGACACGAACGGGGACTTAGAATATTTTCGCGCGGACTCCGGAGCGACGCGATCGCTCCGATATGCTACGTTCTCTCGGTCCACGGGCATCAGAGAGCAAAACGGCCTAATAGTTTTGGAGTGCCTCAACGATCAGGAATATGGATCTAACGTTCTCGTTTCGAACCGGCGACTTTCGGTTCCGGAGCGACACGAACGCTCCATGATTCTCGATTATCTCGAAACAGGTAAGACACAGAGGACAACAAGTGTATGGTTTTAGAGAGCCACGAGCACCAGGAATAAGGATCTACCGTTGTCCCTTCGTTCCGGCGACATTCGGTTCCGGAGCGACACGAACGGGGACTTAGAATTTTTTCGCTCGGGCTCCGGAGCGACACGAACGGGGTCTTAGAATTTTTTCGCGCGGGCTCCGGAGCGACACGAACGGGGACTTAGAATATTTTCGCTCGGACTCCGGAGCGACACGATCGCTCCGATATGCAACGTTCTCTTCGTCCACGGGCATCAGAGAGCAAAACAGCCTAATAGTTTTAGAGTGCCTCAACGATCAGGAATATGGATCTAACGTTCTCGTTTCGAACCGGCGACTTTCGGTTCCGGAGCGACACGAACGCTCCATGATTCTCGATTATCTCGACACAGGTAAGAGACAGAGGACAACAAGTGTATGGTTTTAGAGAGCCACGAGCACCAGGAATAAGGATCTACCGTTGTCCCTTCGTTCCGGCGACATTCGGTTCCGGAGCGACACGAACGGTGACTTAGAATTTTTTCGCTCGGGCTCCGGAGCGACACGAACGGGGACTTAGAATTTTTTCGCTCGGGCTCCGGAGCGACACGAACGGGGACTTAGAATATTTTCGCGCGGACTCCGGAGCGACGCGATCGCTCCGATATGCTACGTTCTCTCGGTCCACGGGCATCAGAGAGCAAAACGGCCTAATAGTTTTGGAGTGCCTCAACGATCAGGAATATGGATCTAACGTTCTCGTTTCGAAGCGACGACATTCGGTTCCGGATCGACACGAACGCTCCATGATTCTCGATTATCTCGACACAGGTATGAGGCAGAGGACAACAAGTGTATGGTTTTAGAGAGCCACGAGCACCAGGAATAAGGATCTACCGTTGTCCCTTCGTTCCGGCGACATTCGGCTCCGCAGCGACACGAACGGGGACTTAGAATTTTTTCGCTCGGGCTCCGGAGCGACACGAACGGGGCTTAGAATATTTTCGCTCGGACTCCGGACCGACACGATCGCTCCGACATGCTACGTTCTCTCGGTCCACGGGCATCAGAGAGCAAAACAGCCTAATAGTTTTAGAGTGCCTCAGGGACAGGAATATGGATCTAACGTTCTTGTTTCGAACCGACGACTTTCGGTTCCGGAGCGGCACGAACGCTCCATGATTCTCGATTATCTCGACACAGGTAAGAGACAGAGGACAACATGTGTATGGTTTTAGAGAGCCACGAGCACCAGGAATAAGGATCTACCGTTGTCCCTTCGTTCCGGCGACATTCGGCTCCGGAGCGACACGAAGGGTGACTTAGAATTTTTTCGCTCGGGCTCCGGAGCGACACGAACGGGGACTTAGAATATTTTCGCTCGGACTCCGGAGCGACACGATCGCACCGATATGCAACGTTCTCTTCGTCCACGGGCATCAGAGAGCAAAACAGCCTAATAGTTTTAGAGTGCCTCAACGATGAGGAATATGGATCTAACGTTCTCGTTTCGAAGCGACGACTTTCGGTTCCGGATCGACACGAACGCTCCATGATTCTCGATTATCTCGACACAGGTATGAGGCAGAGGACAGCAAGTGTATGGTTTTAGAGAGCCACGAGCACCAGGAATAAGGATCTACCGTTGTCCCTTCGTTCCGGCGACATTCGGCTCCGGAGCGACACGAGCGGGGCTTAGAATATTTTCGCTCGGACTCCGGAGCGACACGATCGCACCGATATGCAACGTTCTCTTCGTCCACGGGCATCAGAGAGCAAAACAGCGTAATAGTTTTAGAGTGCCTCAACGATCAGGAATATGGATCTAACGTTCTCGTTTCGAACCGGCGACTTTCGGTTCCGGAGCGACACGAACGCTCCATGATTCTCGATTATCTCGACACAGGTATGAGGCAGAGGACAACAAGTGTATGGTTTTAGAGAGCCACGAGCACCAGGAATAAGGATCTACCGTTGTCCCTTCGTTCCGGCGACATTCGGCTCCGGAGCGACACGAACGGGGACTTAGAATTTTTTCGCTCAGGCTCCGGAGCGACACGAACGGGGCTTAGAATATTTTCGCTCGGACTCCGGACCGACACGATCGCTCCGACATGCTACGTTCTCTTCGTCCACGGGCATCAGAGAGCAAAACAGCCTAATTGTTTTAGAGTGCCTCAACGATCAGGAATATGGATCTAACGTTCTCGTTTCGAACCGGCGACTTTCGTTTCCGGAGCGACACGAACGCTCCATGATTCTCGATTATCTCGACACAGGTAAGAGACAGAGGACAACAAGTGTATGGTTTTAGAGAGACACGAGCACCAGGAATAAGGATCCACCGTTGTCCCTTCGTTCCGTCGACATTCGGTTCCGGAGCGACACGAACGGGGACTTAGAATTTTTTCGCTCGGGCTCCGGAGCGACACGAACGGGGTCTTAGAATTTTTTCGCTCGGGCTCCGGAGCGACACGAACGGGGACTTAGAATTTTTTCGCTCGGGCTCCGGAGCGACACGATCGCTCCGTTATTCTACGTTCTCTCGGTCCACGGGCATCAGAGAGCAAAACAGCCTAATAGTTTTAGAGTGCCTCAACGATCAGGAATATGGATCTAACGTTCTCGTTTCGAAGCGACGACTTTCGGTTCCGGATCGACACGAACGCTCCATGATTCTCGATTATCTCGACACAGGTATGAGGCAGAGGACAGCAAGTGTATGGTTTTAGAGAGCCACGAGCACCAGGAATAAGGATCTACCGTTGTCCCTTCGTTCCGGCGACATTCGGCTCCGGAGCGACACGAACGGGGCTTAGAATATTTTCGCTCGGACTCCGGACCGACACGATCGCTCCGACATGCTACGTTCTCTTCGTCCACGGGCATCAGAGAGCAAAACAGCCTAATTGTTTTAGAGTGCCTCAACGATCAGGAATATGGATCTAACGTTCTCGTTTCGAACCGGCGACTTTCGTTTCCGGAGCGACACGAACGCTCCATGATTCTCGATTATCTCGACACAGGTAAGAGACAGAGGACAACAAGTGTATGGTTTTAGAGAGACACGAGCACCAGGAATAAGGATCCACCGTTGTCCCTTCGTTCCGGCGACATTCGGTTCCGGAGCGACACGAACGCTCCATGATTCTCGATTATCTCGACACAGGTGAGAGACAGAGGACAACAAGTGTATGGTTTTAGAGAGCCACGAGCACCAGGAATAAGGATCTACCGTTGTCCCTTCGTTCCGGCGACATTCGGTTCCGGAGCGACACGAACGGTGACTTAGAATTTTTTCGCTCGGGCTCCGGAGCGACACGAACGGGGACTTAGAATTTTTTCGCTCGGGCTCCGGAGCGACACGAACGGGGACTTAGAATATTTTCGCGCGGACTCCGGAGCGACACGATCGCTCCGATATGCTACGTTCTCTCGGTCCACGGGCATCAGAGAGCAAAACGGCCTAATAGTTTTAGAGTGCCTCAACGATCAGGAATATGGATCTAACGTTCTCGTTTCGAAGCGACGACATTCGGTTCCGGATCGACACGAACGCTCCATGATTCTCGATTATCTCGACACAGGTATGAGGCAGAGGACAACAAGTGTATGGTTTTAGAGAGTCACGAGCACCAGGAATAAGGATCTACCGTTGTCCCTTCGTTCCGGCGACATTCGGCTCCGGAGCGACACGAACGGGGACTTAGAATTTTTTCGCTCGGGCTCCGGAGCGACACGAACGGGGCTTAGAATATTTTCGCTCGGACTCCGGACCGACACGATCGCTCCGACATGCTACGTTCTCTTCGACCACGGGCATCAGAGAGCAAAACAGCCTAATTGTTTTAGAGTGCCTCAACGATCAGGAATATGGATCTAACGTTCTCGTTTCGAACCGGCGACTTTCGGTTCCGGAGCGACACGAGCGCTCCATGATTCTCGATTATCTCGACACAGGTAAGAGACAGAGGACAAGAAGTGTATGGTTTTAGAGAGCCACGAGCACCAGGAATAAGGATCTACCGTTGTCCCTTCGTTCCGGCGACATTCGGTTCCGGAGCGACACGAACGGTGACTTAGAATTTTTTCGCTCGGGCTCCGGAGCGACACGAACGGGGACTTAGAATTTTTTCGCTCGGGCTCCGGAGCGACACGAACGGGGACTTAGAATATTTTCGCGCGGACTCCGGAGCGACGCGATCGCTCCGATATGCTACGTTCTCTCGGTCCACGGGCATCAGAGAGCAAAACGGCCTAATAGTTTTGGAGTGCCTCAACGATCAGGAATATGGATCTAACGTTCTCGTTTCGAAGCGACGACATTCGGTTCCGGATCGACACGAACGCTCCATGATTCTCGATTATCTCGACACAGGTATGAGGAAGAGGACAACAAGTGTATGGTTTTAGAGAGCCACGAGCACCAGGAATAAGGATCTACCGTTGTCCCTTCGTTCCGGCGACATTCGGCTCCGGAGCGACACGAACGGGGACTTAGAATTTTTTCGCTCGGGCTCCGGAGCGACACGAACGGGGACTTAGAATTTTTTCGCTCGGGCTCCGGAGCGACACGAACGGGGACTTAGAATATTTTCGCGCGGACTCCGGAGCGACGCGATCGCTCCGATATGCTACGTTCTCTCGGTCCACGGGCATCAGAGAGCAAAACGGCCTAATAGTTTTGGAGTGCCTCAACGATCAGGAATATGGATCTAACGTTCTCGTTTCGAAGCGGCGACATTCGGTTCCGGATCGACACGAACGCTCCATGATTCTCGATTATCTCGACACAGGTATGAGGCAGAGGACAACAAGTGTATGGTTTTAGAGAGCCACGAGCACCAGGAATAAGGATCTACCGTTGTCCCTTCGTTCCGGCGACATTCGGCTCCGGAGCGACACGAACGGGGACTTAGAATTTTTTCGCTCGGGCTCCGGAGCGACACGAACGGGGCTTAGAATATTTTCGCTCGGACTCCGGACCGACACGATCGCTCCGACATGCTACGTTCTCTCGGTCCACGGGCATCAGAGAGCAAAACAGCCTAATAGTTTTAGAGTGCCTCAGGGATCAGGAATATGGATCTAACGTTCTTGTTTCGAACCGACGACTTTCGGTTCCGGAGCGGCACGAACGCTCCATGATTCTCGATTATCTCGACACAGGTAAGAGACAGAGGACAACATGTGTATGGTTTTAGAGAGCCACGAGCACCAGGAATAAGGATCTACCGTTGTCCCTTCGTTCCGGCGACATTCGGCTCCGGAGCGACACGAAGGGTGACTTAGAATTTTTTCGCTCGGGCTCCGGAGCGACACGAACGGGGACTTAGAATATTTTCGCTCGGACTCCGGAGCGACACGATCGCACCGATATGCAACGTTCTCTTCGTCCACGGGCATCAGAGAGCAAAACAGCCTAATAGTTTTAGAGTGCCTCAACGATCAGGAATATGGATCTAACGTTCTCGTTTCGAACCGGCGACTTTCGGTTCCGGAGCGACACGAACGCTCCATGATTCTCGATTATCTCGACACAGGTATGAGGCAGAGGACAACAAGTGTATGGTTTTAGAGAGCCACGAGCACCAGGAATAAGGATCTACCGTTGTCCCTTCGTTCCGGCGACATTCGGCTCCGGAGCGACACGAACGGGGACTTAGAATTTTTTCGCTCAGGCTCCGGAGCGACACGAACGGGGCTTAGAATATTTTCGCTCGGACTCCGGACCGACACGATCGCTCCGACATGCTACGTTCTCTTCGTCCACGGGCATCAGAGAGCAAAACAGCCTAATTGTTTTAGAGTGCCTCAACGATCAGGAATATGGATCTAACGTTCTCGTTTCGAACCGGCGACTTTCGTTTCCGGAGCGACACGAACGCTCCATGATTCTCGATTATCTCGACACAGGTAAGAGACAGAGGACAACAAGTGTATGGTTTTAGAGAGACACGAGCACCAGGAATAAGGATCCACCGTTGTCCCTTCGTTCCGTCGACATTCGGTTCCGGAGCGACACGAACGGGGACTTAGAATTTTTTCGCTCGGGCTCCGGAGCGACACGAACGGGGTCTTAGAATTTTTTCGCTCGGGCTCCGGAGCGACACGAACGGGGACTTAGAATTTTTTCGCTCGGGCTCCGGAGCGACACGATCGCTCCGTTATTCTACGTTCTCTCGGTCCACGGGCATCAGAGAGCAAAACAGCCTAATAGTTTTAGAGTGCCTCAACGATCAGGAATATGGATCTAACGTTCTCGTTTCGAAGCGACGACTTTCGGTTCCGGATCGACACGAACGCTCCATGATTCTCGATTATCTCGACACAGGTATGAGGCAGAGGACAGCAAGTGTATGGTTTTAGAGAGCCACGAGCACCAGGAATAAGGATCTACCGTTGTCCCTTCGTTCCGGCGACATTCGGCTCCGGAGCGACACGAACGGGGCTTAGAATATTTTCGCTCGGACTCCGGACCGACACGATCGCTCCGACATGCTACGTTCTCTTCGTCCACGGGCATCAGAGAGCAAAACAGCCTAATTGTTTTAGAGTGCCTCAACGATCAGGAATATGGATCTAACGTTCTCGTTTCGAACCGGCGACTTTCGTTTCCGGAGCGACACGAACGCTCCATGATTCTCGATTATCTCGACACAGGTAAGAGACAGAGGACAACAAGTGTATGGTTTTAGAGAGACACGAGCACCAGGAATAAGGATCCACCGTTGTCCCTTCGTTCCGGCGACATTCGGTTCCGGAGCGACACGAACGGTGACTTAGAATTTTTTCGCTCGGGCTCCGGAGCGACACGAACGGTGACTTAGAATTTTTTCGCTCGGGCTCCGGAGCGACACGAACGGGGACTTAGAATATTTTCGCTCGGACTCCGGAGCGACTCGATCGCACCGATATGCAACGTTCTCTTCGTCCACGGGCATCAGAGAGCAAAACAGCCTAATAGTTTTAGAGTGCCTCAACGATCAGGAATATGGATCTAACGTTCTCGTTTCGAACCGGCGACTTTCGGTTCCGGAGCGACACGAACGCTCCATGATTCTCGATTATCTCGACACAGGTAAGAGACAGAGGACAACAAGTGTATGGTTTTAGAGAGCCACGAGCACCAGGAATAAGGATCTACCGTTGTCCCTTCGTTCCGGCGACATTCGGTTCCGGAGCGACACGAACGGTGACTTAGAATTTTTTCGCTCGGGCTCCGGAGCGACACGAACGGGGACTTAGAATTTTTTCGCTCGGGCTCCGGAGCGACACGAACGGGGACTTAGAATATTTTCGCGCGGACTCCGGAGCGACACGATCGCTCCGATATGCTACGTTCTCTCGGTCCACGGGCATCAGAGAGCAAAACGGCCTAATAGTTTTAGAGTGCCTCAACGATCAGGAATATGGATCTAACGTTCTCGTTTCGAAGCGACGACATTCGGTTCCGGATCGACACGAACGCTCCATGATTCTCGATTATCTCGACACAGGTATGAGGCAGAGGACAACAAGTGTATGGTTTTAGAGAGTCACGAGCACCAGGAATAAGGATCTACCGTTGTCCCTTCGTTCCGGCGACATTCGGCTCCGGAGCGACACGAACGGGGACTTAGAATTTTTTCGCTCGGGCTCCGGAGCGACACGAACGGGGCTTAGAATATTTTCGCTCGGACTCCGGACCGACACGATCGCTCCGACATGCTACGTTCTCTCGGTCCACGGGCATCAGAGAGCAAAACAGCCTAATAGTTTTAGAGTGCCTCAGGGATCAGGAATATGGATCTAACGTTCTCGTTTCGAACCGACGACTTTCGTTTCCGGAGCGACACGAACGCTCCATGATTCTCGATTATCTCGACACAGGTAAGAGACAGAGGAGAACAAGTGTATGGTTTTAGAGAGCCACGAGCACCAGGAATAAGGATCTACCGTTGTCATTTCGTTCCGTCGACATTCGGTTCCGGAGCGACACGAACGGGGACTTAGAATTTTTTCGCTCGGGCTCCGGAGCGACACGAACGGGGACTTAGAATTTTTTCGCTCGGGCTCCGGAGCGACACGATCGCTCCGTTATTCTACGTTCTCTCGGTCCACGGGCATCAGAGAGCAAAACAGCCTAATAGTTTTAGAGTGCCTCAACGATCAGGAATATGGATCTAACGTTCTCGTTTCGAACCGACGACTTTCGTTTCCGGAGCGACACGAACGCTCCATGATTCTCGATTATCTCGACACAGGTAAGAGACAGAGGAGAACAAGTGTATGGTTTTAGAGAGCCACGAGCACCAGGAATAAGGATCTACCGTTGTCATTTCGTTCCGTCGACATTCGGTTCCGGAGCGACACGAACGGGGACTTAGAATTTTTTCGCTCGGGCTCCGGAGCGACACGAACGGGGACTTAGAATTTTTTCGCTCGGGCTCCGGAGCGACACGATCGCTCCGTTATTCTACGTTCTCTCGGTCCACGGGCATCAGAGAGCAAAACAGCCTAATAGTTTTAGAGTGCCTCAACGATCAGGAATATGGATCTAACGTTCTCGTTTCGAACCGACGACTTTCGGTTCCGGAGCGACACGAACGCTCCATGATTCTCGATTATCTCGACACAGGTAAGAGACAGAGGAGAACAAGTGTATGGTTTTAGAGAGCCACGAGCACCAGGAATAAGGATCTACCGTTGTCATTTCGTTCCGTCGACATTCGGTTCCGGAGCGACACGAACGGGGACTTAGAATTTTTTCGCTCGGGCTCCGGAGCGACACGAACGGGGACTTAGAATTTTTTCGCTCGGGCTCCGGAGCGACACGATCGCTCCGTTATTCTACGTTCTCTCGGTCCACGGGCATCAGAGAGCAAAACAGCCTAATAGTTTTAGAGTGCCTCAACGATCAGGAATATGGATCTAACGTTCTCGTTTCGAACCGACGACTTTCGGTTCCGGAGCGACACGAACGCTCCATGATTCTCGATTATCTCGACACAGGTAAGAGACAGAGGAGAACAAGTGTATGGTTTTAGAGAGCCACGAGCACCAGGAATAAGGATCTACCGTTGTCATTTCGTTCCGTCGACATTCGGTTCCGGAGCGACACGAACGGGGACTTAGAATTTTTTCGCTCGGGCTCCGGAGCGACACGAACGGGGACTTAGAATTTTTTCGCTCGGGCTCCGGAGCGACACGATCGCTCCGTTATTCTACGTTCTCTCGGTCCACGGGCATCAGAGAGCAAAACAGCCTAATAGTTTTAGAGTGCCTCAACGATCAGGAATATGGATCTAACGTTCTCGTTTCGAACCGACGACTTTCGGTTCCGGAGCGACACGAACGCTCCATGATTCTCGATTATCTCGACACAGGTAAGAGACAGAGGAGAACAAGTGTATGGTTTTAGAGAGCCACGAGCACCAGGAATAAGGATCTACCGTTGTCATTTCGTTCCGTCGACATTCGGTTCCGGAGCGACACGAACGGGGACTTAGAATTTTTTCGCTCGGGCTCCGGAGCGACACGAACGGGGACTTAGAATTTTTTCGCTCGGGCTCCGGAGCGACACGATCGCTCCGTTATTCTACGTTCTCTCGGTCCACGGGCATCAGAGAGCAAAACAGCCTAATAGTTTTAGAGTGCCTCAACGATCAGGAATATGGATCTAACGTTCTCGTTTCGAACCGACGACTTTCGGTTCCGGAGCGACACGAACGCTCCATGATTCTCGATTATCTCGACACAGGTAAGAGACAGAGGAGAACAAGTGTATGGTTTTAGAGAGCCACGAGCACCAGGAATAAGGATCTACCGTTGTCATTTCGTTCCGTCGACATTCGGTTCCGGAGCGACACGAACGGGGACTTAGAATTTTTTCGCTCGGGCTCCGGAGCGACACGAACGGGGACTTAGAATTTTTTCGCTCGGGCTCCGGAGCGACACGATCGCTCCGTTATTCTACGTTCTCTCGGTCCACGGGCATCAGAGAGCAAAACAGCCTAATAGTTTTAGAGTGCCTCAACGATCAGGAATATGGATCTAACGTTCTCGTTTCGAACCGACGACTTTCGGTTCCGGAGCGACACGAACGCTCCATGATTCTCGATTATCTCGACACAGGTAAGAGACAGAGGAGAACAAGTGTATGGTTTTAGAGAGCCACGAGCACCAGGAATAAGGATCTACCGTTGTCATTTCGTTCCGTCGACATTCGGTTCCGGAGCGACACGAACGGGGACTTAGAATTTTTTCGCTCGGGCTCCGGAGCGACACGAACGGGGACTTAGAATTTTTTCGCTCGGGCTCCGGAGCGACACGATCGCTCCGTTATTCTACGTTCTCTCGGTCCACGGGCATCAGAGAGCAAAACAGCCTAATAGTTTTAGAGTGCCTCAACGATCAGGAATATGGATCTAACGTTCTCGTTTCGAACCGACGACTTTCGGTTCCGGAGCGACACGAACGCTCCATGATTCTCGATTATCTCGACACAGGTAAGAGACAGAGGAGAACAAGTGTATGGTTTTAGAGAGCCACGAGCACCAGGAATAAGGATCTACCGTTGTCATTTCGTTCCGTCGACATTCGGTTCCGGAGCGACACGAACGGGGACTTAGAATTTTTTCGCTCGGGCTCCGGAGCGACACGAACGGGGACTTAGAATTTTTTCGCTCGGGCTCCGGAGCGACACGATCGCTCCGTTATTCTACGTTCTCTCGGTCCACGGGCATCAGAGAGCAAAACAGCCTAATAGTTTTAGAGTGCCTCAACGATCAGGAATATGGATCTAACGTTCTCGTTTCGAACCGACGACTTTCGGTTCCGGAGCGACACGAACGCTCCATGATTCTCGATTATCTCGACACAGGTAAGAGACAGAGGAGAACAAGTGTATGGTTTTAGAGAGCCACGAGCACCAGGAATAAGGATCTACCGTTGTCATTTCGTTCCGTCGACATTCGGTTCCGGAGCGACACGAACGGGGACTTAGAATTTTTTCGCTCGGGCTCCGGAGCGACACGAACGGGGACTTAGAATTTTTTCGCTCGGGCTCCGGAGCGACACGATCGCTCCGTTATTCTACGTTCTCTCGGTCCACGGGCATCAGAGAGCAAAACAGCCTAATAGTTTTAGAGTGCCTCAACGATCAGGAATATGGATCTAACGTTCTCGTTTCGAACCGACGACTTTCGGTTCCGGAGCGACACGAACGCTCCATGATTCTCGATTATCTCGACACAGGTAAGAGACAGAGGAGAACAAGTGTATGGTTTTAGAGAGCCACGAGCACCAGGAATAAGGATCTACCGTTGTCATTTCGTTCCGTCGACATTCGGTTCCGGAGCGACACGAACGGGGACTTAGAATTTTTTCGCTCGGGCTCCGGAGCGACACGAACGGGGACTTAGAATTTTTTCGCTCGGGCTCCGGAGCGACACGATCGCTCCGTTATTCTACGTTCTCTCGGTCCACGGGCATCAGAGAGCAAAACAGCCTAATAGTTTTAGAGTGCCTCAACGATCAGGAATATGGATCTAACGTTCTCGTTTCGAACCGACGACTTTCGGTTCCGGAGCGACACGAACGCTCCATGATTCTCGATTATCTCGACACAGGTAAGAGACAGAGGAGAACAAGTGTATGGTTTTAGAGAGCCACGAGCACCAGGAATAAGGATCTACCGTTGTCATTTCGTTCCGTCGACATTCGGTTCCGGAGCGACACGAACGGGGACTTAGAATTTTTTCGCTCGGGCTCCGGAGCGACACGAACGGGGAATTAGAATTTTTTCGCTCGGGCTCCGGAGCGACACGATCGCTCCGTTATTCTACGTTCTCTCGGTCCACGGGCATCAGAGAGCAAAACAGCCTAATAGTTTTAGAGTGCCTCAACGATCAGGAATATGGATCTAACGTTCTCGTTTCGATCCGACGACTTTCGGTTCCGGAGCGACACGAACGCTCCATGATTCTCGATTATCTCGACACAGGTAAGAGACAGAGGAGAACAAGTGTATGGTTTTAGAGAGCCACGAGCACCAGGAATAAGGATCTACCGTTGTCATTTCGTTCCGTCGACATTCGGTTCCGGAGCGACACGAACGGGGACTTAGAATTTTTTCGCTCGGGCTCCGGAGCGACACGAACGGGGACTTAGAATTTTTTCGCTCGGGCTCCGGAGCGACACGATCGCTCCGTTATTCTACGTTCTCTCGGTCCACGGGCATCAGAGAGCAAAACAGCCTAATAGTTTTAGAGTGCCTCAACGATCAGGAATATGGATCTAACGTTCTCGTTTCGAACCGACTACTTTCGGTTCCGGAGCGACACGAACGCTCCATGATTCTCGATTATCTCGACACAGGTAAGAGACAGAGGAGAACAAGTGTATGGTTTTAGAGAGCCACGAGCACCAGGAATAAGGATCTACAGTTGTCATTTCGTTCCGTCGACATACGGTTCCGGAGCGACACGAACGGGGACTTGGAATTTTTTCGCTCGGGCTCCGGAGCGACACGAACGGGGACTTAGAATTTTTTCGCTCGGGCTCCGGAGCGACACGATCGCTCCGTTATTCTACGTTCTCTCGGTCCAGGGGCATCAGAGAGCAAAACAGCCTAATAGTTTTAGAGTGCCTCAACGATCAGGAATATGGATCTAACGTTCTCGTTTCGAACCGACGACTTTCGGTTCCGGAGCGACACGAACGCTCCATGATTCTCGATTATCTCGACACAGGTAAGAGACAGAGGAGAACAAGTGTATGGTTTTAGAGAGCCACGAGCACCAGGAATAAGGATCTACCGTTGTCATTTCGTTCCGTCGACATTCGGTTCCGGAGCGACACGAACGGGGACTTAGAATTTTTTCGCTCGGGCTCCGGAGCGACACGAACGGGGAATTAGAATTTTTTCGCTCGGGCTCCGGAGCGACACGATCGCTCCGTTATTCTACGTTCTCTCGGTCCACGGGCATCAGAGAGCAAAACAGCCTAATAGTTTTAGAGTGCCTCAACGATCAGGAATATGGATCTAACGTTCTCGTTTCGATCCGACGACTTTCGGTTCCGGAGCGACACGAACGCTCCATGATTCTCGATTATCTCGACACAGGTAAGAGACAGAGGAGAACAAGTGTATGGTTTTAGAGAGCCACGAGCACCAGGAATAAGGATCTACCGTTGTCATTTCGTTCCGTCGACATTCGGTTCCGGAGCGACACGAACGGGGACTTAGAATTTTTTCGCTCGGGCTCCGGAGCGACACGAACGGGGACTTAGAATTTTTTCGCTCGGGCTCCGGAGCGACACGATCGCTCCGTTATTCTACGTTCTCTCGGTCCACGGGCATCAGAGAGCAAAACAGCCTAATAGTTTTAGAGTGCCTCAACGATCAGGAATATGGATCTAACGTTCTCGTTTCGAACCGACGACTTTCGGTTCCGGAGCGACACGAACGCTCCATGATTCTCGATTATCTCGACACAGGTAAGAGACAGAGGAGAACAAGTGTATGGTTTTAGAGAGCCACGAGCACCAGGAATAAGGATCTACCGTTGTCATTTCGTTCCGTCGACATTCGGTTCCGGAGCGACACGAACGGGGACTTAGAATTTTTTCGCTCGGGCTCCGGAGCGACACGAACGGGGACTTAGAATTTTTTCGCTCGGGCTCCGGAGCGACACGATCGCTCCGTTATTCTACGTTCTCTCGGTCCACGGGCATCAGAGAGCAAAACAGCCTAATAGTTTTAGAGTGCCTCAACGATCAGGAATATGGATCTAACGTTCTCGTTTCGAACCGACGACTTTCGGTTCCGGAGCGACACGAACGCTCCATGATTCTCGATTATCTCGACACAGGTAAGAGACAGAGGAGAACAAGTGTATGGTTTTAGAGAGCCACGAGCACCAGGAATAAGGATCTACCGTTGTCATTTCGTTCCGTCGACATTCGGTTCCGGAGCGACACGAACGGGGACTTAGAATTTTTTCGCTCGGGCTCCGGAGCGACACGAACGGGGACTTAGAATTTTTTCGCTCGGGCTCCGGAGCGACACGATCGCTCCGTTATTCTACGTTCTCTCGGTCCACGGGCATCAGAGAGCAAAACAGCCTAATAGTTTTAGAGTGCCTCAACGATCAGGAATATGGATCTAACGTTCTCGTTTCGATCCGACGACTTTCGGTTCCGGAGCGACACGAACGCTCCATGATTCTCGATTATCTCGACACAGGTAAGAGACAGAGGAGAACAAGTGTATGGTTTTAGAGAGCCACGAGCACCAGGAATAAGGATCTACCGTTGTCATTTCGTTCCGTCGACATTCGGTTCCGGAGCGACACGAACGGGGACTTAGAATTTTTTCGCTCGGGCTCCGGAGCGACACGAACGGGGACTTAGAATTTTTTCGCTCGGGCTCCGGAGCGACACGATCGCTCCGTTATTCTACGTTCTCTCGGTCCACGGGCATCAGAGAGCAAAACGGCCTAATAGTTTTAGAGTGCCTCAACGATCAGGAATATGGATCTAACGTTCTCGTTTCGAACCGACGACTTTCGGTTCCGGAGCGACACGAACGCTCCATGATTCTCGATTATCTCGACACAGGTAAGAGACAGAGGAGAACAAGTGTATGGTTTTAGAGAGCCACGAGCACCAGGAATAAGGATCTACCGTTGTAATTTCGTTCCGTCGACATTCGGTTCCGGAGCGACACGAACGGGGACTTAGAATTTTTTCGCTCGGGCTCCGGAGCGACACGAACGGGGACTTAGAATTTTTTCGCTCGGGCTCCGGAGCGACACGATCGCTCCGTTATTCTACGTTCTCTCGGTCCACGGGCATCAGAGAGCAAAACAGCCTAATAGTTTTAGAGTGCCTCAACGATCAGGAATATGGATCTAACGTTCTCGTTTCGAACCGACTACTTTCGGTTCCGGAGCGACACGAACGCTCCATGATTCTCGATTATCTCGACACAGGTAAGAGACAGAGGAGAACAAGTGTATGGTTTTAGAGAGCCACGAGCACCAGGAATAAGGATCTACAGTTGTCATTTCGTTCAGTCGACATTCGGTTCCGGAGCGACACGAACGGGGACTTGGAATTTTTTCGCTCGGGCTCCGGAGCGACACGAACGGGGACTTAGAATTTTTTCGCTCGGGCTCCGGAGCGACACGATCGCTCCGTTATTCTACGTTCTCTCGGTCCACGGGCATCAGAGAGCAAAACAGCCTAATAGTTTTAGAGTGCCTCAACGATCAGGAATATGGATCTAACGTTCTCGTTTCGAACCGACGACTTTCGGTTCCGGAGCGACACGAACGCTCCATGATTCTCGATTATCTCGACACAGGTAAGAGACAGAGGAGAACAAGTGTATGGTTTTAGAGAGCCACGAGCACCAGGAATAAGGATCTACCGTTGTCATTTCGTTCCGTCGACATTCGGTTCCGGAGCGACACGAACGGGGACTTAGAATTTTTTCGCTCGGGCTCCGGAGCGACACGAACGGGGAATTAGAATTTTTTCGCTCGGGCTCCGGAGCGACACGATCGCTCCGTTATTCTACGTTCTCTCGGTCCACGGGCATCAGAGAGCAAAACAGCCTAATAGTTTTAGAGTGCCTCAACGATCAGGAATATGGATCTAACGTTCTCGTTTCGATCCGACGACTTTCGGTTCCGGAGCGACACGAACGCTCCATGATTCTCGATTATCTCGACACAGGTAAGAGACAGAGGAGAACAAGTGTATGGTTTTAGAGAGCCACGAGCACCAGGAATAAGGATCTACCGTTGTCATTTCGTTCCGTCGACATTCGGTTCCGGAGCGACACGAACGGGGACTTAGAATTTTTTCGCTCGGGCTCCGGAGCGACACGAACGGGGACTTAGAATTTTTTCGCTCGGGCTCCGGAGCGACACGATCGCTCCGTTATTCTACGTTCTCTCGGTCCACGGGCATCAGAGAGCAAAACAGCCTAATAGTTTTAGAGTGCCTCAACGATCAGGAATATGGATCTAACGTTCTCGTTTCGAACCGACTACTTTCGGTTCCGGAGCGACACGAACGCTCCATGATTCTCGATTATCTCGACACAGGTAAGAGACAGAGGAGAACAAGTGTATGGTTTTAGAGAGCCACGAGCACCAGGAATAAGGATCTACAGTTGTCATTTCGTTCCGTCGACATACGGTTCCGGAGCGACACGAACGGGGACTTGGAATTTTTTCGCTCGGGCTCCGGAGCGACACGAACGGGGACTTAGAATTTTTTCGCTCGGGCTCCGGAGCGACACGATCGCTCCGTTATTCTACGTTCTCTCGGTCCAGGGGCATCAGAGAGCAAAACAGCCTAATAGTTTTAGAGTGCCTCAACGATCAGGAATATGGATCTAACGTTCTCGTTTCGAACCGACGACTTTCGGTTCCGGAGCGACACGAACGCTCCATGATTCTCGATTATCTCGACACAGGTAAGAGACAGAGGAGAACAAGTGTATGGTTTTAGAGAGCCACGAGCACCAGGAATAAGGATCTACCGTTGTCATTTCGTTCCGTCGACATTCGGTTCCGGAGCGACACGAACGGGGACTTAGAATTTTTTCGCTCGGGCTCCGGAGCGACACGAACGGGGAATTAGAATTTTTTCGCTCGGGCTCCGGAGCGACACGATCGCTCCGTTATTCTACGTTCTCTCGGTCCACGGGCATCAGAGAGCAAAACAGCCTAATAGTTTTAGAGTGCCTCAACGATCAGGAATATGGATCTAACGTTCTCGTTTCGATCCGACGACTTTCGGTTCCGGAGCGACACGAACGCTCCATGATTCTCGATTATCTCGACACAGGTAAGAGACAGAGGAGAACAAGTGTATGGTTTTAGAGAGCCACGAGCACCAGGAATAAGGATCTACCGTTGTCATTTCGTTCCGTCGACATTCGGTTCCGGAGCGACACGAACGGGGACTTAGAATTTTTTCGCTCGGGCTCCGGAGCGACACGAACGGGGACTTAGAATTTTTTCGCTCGGGCTCCGGAGCGACACGATCGCTCCGTTATTCTACGTTCTCTCGGTCCACGGGCATCAGAGAGCAAAACAGCCTAATAGTTTTAGAGTGCCTCAACGATCAGGAATATGGATCTAACGTTCTCGTTTCGAACCGACGACTTTCGGTTCCGGAGCGACACGAACGCTCCATGATTCTCGATTATCTCGACACAGGTAAGAGACAGAGGAGAACAAGTGTATGGTTTTAGAGAGCCACGAGCACCAGGAATAAGGATCTACCGTTGTCATTTCGTTCCGTCGACATTCGGTTCCGGAGCGACACGAACGGGGACTTAGAATTTTTTCGCTCGGGCTCCGGAGCGACACGAACGGGGACTTAGAATTTTTTCGCTCGGGCTCCGGAGCGACACGATCGCTCCGTTATTCTACGTTCTCTCGGTCCACGGGCATCAGAGAGCAAAACAGCCTAATAGTTTTAGAGTGCCTCAACGATCAGGAATATGGATCTAACGTTCTCGTTTCGAACCGACGACTTTCGGTTCCGGAGCGACACGAACGCTCCATGATTCTCGATTATCTCGACACAGGTAAGAGACAGAGGAGAACAAGTGTATGGTTTTAGAGAGCCACGAGCACCAGGAATAAGGATCTACCGTTGTCATTTCGTTCCGTCGACATTCGGTTCCGGAGCGACACGAACGGGGACTTAGAATTTTTTCGCTCGGGCTCCGGAGCGACACGAACGGGGACTTAGAATTTTTTCGCTCGGGCTCCGGAGCGACACGATCGCTCCGTTATTCTACGTTCTCTCGGTCCACGGGCATCAGAGAGCAAAACAGCCTAATAGTTTTAGAGTGCCTCAACGATCAGGAATATGGATCTAACGTTCTCGTTTCGATCCGACGACTTTCGGTTCCGGAGCGACACGAACGCTCCATGATTCTCGATTATCTCGACACAGGTAAGAGACAGAGGAGAACAAGTGTATGGTTTTAGAGAGCCACGAGCACCAGGAATAAGGATCTACCGTTGTCATTTCGTTCCGTCGACATTCGGTTCCGGAGCGACACGAACGGGGACTTAGAATTTTTTCGCTCGGGCTCCGGAGCGACACGAACGGGGACTTAGAATTTTTTCGCTCGGGCTCCGGAGCGACACGATCGCTCCGTTATTCTACGTTCTCTCGGTCCACGGGCATCAGAGAGCAAAACGGCCTAATAGTTTTAGAGTGCCTCAACGATCAGGAATATGGATCTAACGTTCTCGTTTCGAACCGACGACTTTCGGTTCCGGAGCGACACGAACGCTCCATGATTCTCGATTATCTCGACACAGGTAAGAGACAGAGGAGAACAAGTGTATGGTTTTAGAGAGCCACGAGCACCAGGAATAAGGATCTACCGTTGTCATTTCGTTCCGTCGACATTCGGTTCCGGAGCGACACGAACGGGGACTTAGAATTTTTTCGCTCGGGCTCCGGAGCGACACGAACGGGGACTTAGAATTTTTTCGCTCGGGCTCCGGAGCGACACGATCGCTCCGTTATTCTACGTTCTCTCGGTCCACGGGCATCAGAGAGCAAAACAGCCTAATAGTTTTAGAGTGCCTCAACGATCAGGAATATGGATCTAACGTTCTCGTTTCGAACCGACTACTTTCGGTTCCGGAGCGACACGAACGCTCCATGATTCTCGATTATCTCGACACAGGTAAGAGACAGAGGAGAACAAGTGTATGGTTTTAGAGAGCCACGAGCACCAGGAATAAGGATCTACAGTTGTCATTTCGTTCAGTCGACATTCGGTTCCGGAGCGACACGAACGGGGACTTGGAATTTTTTCGCTCGGGCTCCGGAGCGACACGAACGGGGACTTAGAATTTTTTCGCTCGGGCTCCGGAGCGACACGATCGCTCCGTTATTCTACGTTCTCTCGGTCCACGGGCATCAGAGAGCAAAACAGCCTAATAGTTTTAGAGTGCCTCAACGATCAGGAATATGGATCTAACGTTCTCGTTTCGAACCGACGACTTTCGGTTCCGGAGCGACACGAACGCTCCATGATTCTCGATTATCTCGACACAGGTAAGAGACAGAGGAGAACAAGTGTATGGTTTTAGAGAGCCACGAGCACCAGGAATAAGGATCTACCGTTGTCATTTCGTTCCGTCGACATTCGGTTCCGGAGCGACACGAACGGGGACTTAGAATTTTTTCGCTCGGGCTCCGGAGCGACACGAACGGGGACTTAGAATTTTTTCGCTCGGGCTCCGGAGCGACACGATCGCTCCGTTATTCTACGTTCTCTCGGTCCACGGGCATCAGAGAGCAAAACAGCCTAATAGTTTTAGAGTGCCTCAACGATCAGGAATATGGATCTAACGTTCTCGTTTCGAACCGACGACTTTCGGTTCCGGAGCGACACGAACGCTCCATGATTCTCGATTATCTCGACACAGGTAAGAGACAGAGGAGAACAAGTGTATGGTTTTAGAGAGCCACGAGCACCAGGAATAAGGATCTACCGTTGTCATTTCGTTCCGTCGACATTCGGTTCCGGAGCGACACGAACGGGGACTTAGAATTTTTTCGCTCGGGCTCCGGAGCGACACGAACGGGGACTTAGAATTTTTTCGCTCGGGCTCCGGAGCGACACGATCGCTCCGTTATTCTACGTTCTCTCGGTCCACGGGCATCAGAGAGCAAAACAGCCTAATAGTTTTAGAGTGCCTCAACGATCAGGAATATGGATCTAACGTTCTCGTTTCGATCCGACGACTTTCGGTTCCGGAGCGACACGAACGCTCCATGATTCTCGATTATCTCGACACAGGTAAGAGACAGAGGAGAACAAGTGTATGGTTTTAGAGAGCCACGAGCACCAGGAATAAGGATCTACCGTTGTCATTTCGTTCCGTCGACATTCGGTTCCGGAGCGACACGAACGGGGACTTAGAATTTTTTCGCTCGGGCTCCGGAGCGACACGAACGGGGACTTAGAATTTTTTCGCTCGGGCTCCGGAGCGACACGATCGCTCCGTTATTCTACGTTCTCTCGGTCCACGGGCATCAGAGAGCAAAACAGCCTAATAGTTTTAGAGTGCCTCAACGATCAGGAATATGGATCTAACGTTCTCGTTTCGAACCGACTACTTTCGGTTCCGGAGCGACACGAACGCTCCATGATTCTCGATTATCTCGACACAGGTAAGAGACAGAGGAGAACAAGTGTATGGTTTTAGAGAGCCACGAGCACCAGGAATAAGGATCTACAGTTGTCATTTCGTTCCGTCGACATTCGGTTCCGGAGCGACACGAACGGGGACTTGGAATTTTTTCGCTCGGGCTCCGGAGCGACACGAACGGGGACTTAGAATTTTTTCGCTCGGGCTCCGGAGCGACACGATCGCTCCGTTATTCTACGTTCTCTCGGTCCACGGGCATCAGAGAGCAAAACAGCCTAATAGTTTTAGAGTGCCTCAACGATCAGGAATATGGATCTAACGTTCTCCTTTCGAACCGACGACTTTCGGTTCCGGAGCGACACGAACGCTCCATGATTCTCGATTATCTCGACACAGGTAAGAGACAGAGGAGAACAAGTGTATGGTTTTAGAGAGCCACGAGCACCAGGAATAAGGATCTACCGTTGTCATTTCATTCCGTCGACATTCGGTTCCGGAGCGACACGAACGGGGACTTAGAATTTTTTCGCTCGGGCTCCGGAGCGACACGAACGGGGACTTAGAATTTTTTCGCTCGGGCTCCGGAGCGACACGAACGGGGACTTAGAATATTTTCGCGCGGACTCCGGAGCGACGCGATCGCTCCGATATGCTACGTTCTCTCGGTCCACGGGCATCAGAGAGCAAAACGGCCTAATAGTTTTGGAGTGCCTCAACGATCAGGAATATGGATCTAACGTTCTCGTTTCGAAGCGACGACATTCGGTTCCGGATCGACACGAACGCTCCATGATTCTCGATTATCTCGACACAGGTATGAGGCAGAGGACAACAAGTGTATGGTTTTAGAGAGCCACGAGCACCAGGAATAAGGATCTACCGTTGTCCCTTCGTTCCGGCGACATTCGGCTCCGGAGCGACACGAACGGGGACTTAGAATTTTTTCGCTCGGGCTCCGGAGCGACACGAACGGGGACTTAGAATTTTTTCGCTCGGGCTCCGGAGCGACACGAACGGGGACTTAGAATATTTTCGCGCGGACTCCGGAGCGACGCGATCGCTCCGATATGCTACGTTCTCTCGGTCCACGGGCATCAGAGAGCAAAACGGCCTAATAGTTTTGGAGTGCCTCAACGATCAGGAATATGGATCTAACGTTCTCGTTTCGAACCGGCGACTTTCGGTTCCGGATCGACACTAACGCTCCATGATTCTCGATTATCTCGACACAGGTATGAGGCAGAGGACAACAAGTGTATGGTTTTAGAGAGCCACGAGCACCAGGAATAAGGATCTACCGTTGTCCCTTCGTTCCGGCGACATTCGGCTCCGGAGCGACACGAACGGGGACTTAGAATTTTTTCGCTCGGGCTCCGGAGCGACACGAACGGGGCTTAGAATATTTTCGCTCGGACTCCGGACCGACACGATCGCTCCGACATGCTACGTTCTCTCGGTCCACGGGCATCAGAGAGCAAAACACCCTAATAGTTTTAGAGTGCCTCAGGGATCAGGAATATGGATCTAACGTTCTGGTTTCGAACCGACGACTTTCGGTTCCGGAGCGACACGAACGCTCCATGATTCTCGATTATCTCGACACAGGTAAGAGACAGAGGAGAACAAGTGTATGGTTTTAGAGAGCCACGAGCACCAGGAATAAGGATCTACCGTTGTCATTTCGTTCCGTCGACATTCGGTTCCGGAGCGACACGAACGGGGACTTAGAATTTTTTCGCTCGGGCTCCGGAGCGACACGAACGGGGACTTAGAATTTTTTCGCTCGGGCTCCGGAGCGACACGATCGCTCCGTTATTCTACGTTCTCTCGGTCCACGGGCATCAGAGAGCAAAACAGCCTAATAGTTTTAGAGTGCCTCAACGATCAGGAATATGGATCTAACGTTCTCGTTTCGAACCGACGACTTTCGGTTCCGGAGCGACACGAACGCTCCATGATTCTCGATTATCTCGACACAGGTAAGAGACAGAGGAGAACAAGTGTATGGTTTTAGAGAGCCACGAGCACCAGGAATAAGGATCTACCGTTGTCATTTCGTTCCGTCGACATTCGGTTCCGGAGCGACACGAACGGGGACTTAGAATTTTTTCGCTCGGGCTCCGGAGCGACACGAACGGGGACTTAGAATTTTTTCGCTCGGGCTCCGGAGCGACACGAACGGGGACTTAGAATTTTTTCGCTCGGGCTCCGGAGCGACACGATCGCTCCGTTATTCTACGTTCTCTCGGTCCACGGGCATCAGAGAGCAAAACAGCCTAATAGTTTTAGAGTGCCTCAACGATCAGGAATATGGATCTAACGTTCTCGTTTCGAACCGACGACTTTCGTTTCCGGAGCGACACGAACGCTCCATGATTCTCGATTATCTCGACACAGGTAAGAGACAGAGGAGAACAAGTGTATGGTTTTAGAGAGCCACGAGCACCAGGAATAAGGATCTACCGTTGTCATTTCGTTCCGTCGACATTCGGTTCCGGAGCGACACGAACGGGGACTTAGAATTTTTTCGCTCGGGCTCCGGAGCGACACGAACGGGGACTTAGAATTTTTTCGCTCGGGCTCCGGAGCGACACGATCGCTCCGTTATTCTACGTTCTCTCGGTCCACGGGCATCAGAGAGCAAAACAGCCTAATAGTTTTAGAGTGCCTCAACGATCAGGAATATGGATCTAACGTTCTCGTTTCGAACCGACGACTTTCGGTTCCGGAGCGACACGAACGCTCCATGATTCTCGATTATCTCGACACAGGTAAGAGACAGAGGAGAACAAGTGTATGGTTTTAGAGAGCCACGAGCACCAGGAATAAGGATCTACCGTTGTCATTTCGTTCCGTCGACATTCGGTTCCGGAGCGACACGAACGGGGACTTAGAATTTTTTCGCTCGGGCTCCGGAGCGACACGAACGGGGACTTAGAATTTTTTCGCTCGGGCTCCGGAGCGACACGATCGCTCCGTTATTCTACGTTCTCTCGGTCCACGGGCATCAGAGAGCAAAACAGCCTAATAGTTTTAGAGTGCCTCAACGATCAGGAATATGGATCTAACGTTCTCGTTTCGAACCGACGACTTTCGGTTCCGGAGCGACACGAACGCTCCATGATTCTCGATTATCTCGACACAGGTAAGAGACAGAGGAGAACAAGTGTATGGTTTTAGAGAGCCACGAGCACCAGGAATAAGGATCTACCGTTGTCATTTCGTTCCGTCGACATTCGGTTCCGGAGCGACACGAACGGGGACTTAGAATTTTTTCGCTCGGGCTCCGGAGCGACACGAACGGGGACTTAGAATTTTTTCGCTCGGGCTCCGGAGCGACACGATCGCTCCGTTATTCTACGTTCTCTCGGTCCACGGGCATCAGAGAGCAAAACAGCCTAATAGTTTTAGAGTGCCTCAACGATCAGGAATATGGATCTAACGTTCTCGTTTCGAACCGACGACTTTCGGTTCCGGAGCGACACGAACGCTCCATGATTCTCGATTATCTCGACACAGGTAAGAGACAGAGGAGAACAAGTGTATGGTTTTAGAGAGCCACGAGCACCAGGAATAAGGATCTACCGTTGTCATTTCGTTCCGTCGACATTCGGTTCCGGAGCGACACGAACGGGGACTTAGAATTTTTTCGCTCGGGCTCCGGAGCGACACGAACGGGGACTTAGAATTTTTTCGCTCGGGCTCCGGAGCGACACGATCGCTCCGTTATTCTACGTTCTCTCGGTCCACGGGCATCAGAGAGCAAAACAGCCTAATAGTTTTAGAGTGCCTCAACGATCAGGAATATGGATCTAACGTTCTCGTTTCGAACCGACGACTTTCGGTTCCGGAGCGACACGAACGCTCCATGATTCTCGATTATCTCGACACAGGTAAGAGACAGAGGAGAACAAGTGTATGGTTTTAGAGAGCCACGAGCACCAGGAATAAGGATCTACCGTTGTCATTTCGTTCCGTCGACATTCGGTTCCGGAGCGACACGAACGGGGACTTAGAATTTTTTCGCTCGGGCTCCGGAGCGACACGAACGGGGACTTAGAATTTTTCGCTCGGGCTCCGGAGCGACACGATCGCTCCGTTATTCTACGTTCTCTCGGTCCACGGGCATCAGAGAGCAAAACAGCCTAATAGTTTTAGAGTGCCTCAACGATCAGGAATATGGATCTAACGTTCTCGTTTTCGAACCGACGACTTTCGGTTCCGGAGCGACACGAACGCTCCATGATTCTCGATTATCTCGACACAGGTAAGAGACAGAGGAGAACAAGTGTATGGTTTTAGAGAGCCACGAGCACCAGGAATAAGGATCTACCGTTGTCATTTCGTTCCGTCGACATTCGGTTCCGGAGCGACACGAACGGGGACTTAGAATTTTTTCGCTCGGGCTCCGGAGCGACACGAACGGGGACTTAGAATTTTTTCGCTCGGGCTCCGGAGCGACACGATCGCTCCGTTATTCTACGTTCTCTCGGTCCACGGGCATCAGAGAGCAAAACAGCCTAATAGTTTTAGAGTGCCTCAACGATCAGGAATATGGATCTAACGTTCTCGTTTCGAACCGACGACTTTCGGTTCCGGAGCGACACGAACGCTCCATGATTCTCGATTATCTCGACACAGGTAAGAGACAGAGGAGAACAAGTGTATGGTTTTAGAGAGCCACGAGCACCAGGAATAAGGATCTACCGTTGTCATTTCGTTCCGTCGACATTCGGTTCCGGAGCGACACGAACGGGGACTTAGAATTTTTTCGCTCGGGCTCCGGAGCGACACGAACGGGGAATTAGAATTTTTTCGCTCGGGCTCCGGAGCGACACGATCGCTCCGTTATTCTACGTTCTCTCGGTCCACGGGCATCAGAGAGCAAAACAGCCTAATAGTTTTAGAGTGCCTCAACGATCAGGAATATGGATCTAACGTTCTCGTTTCGATCCGACGACTTTCGGTTCCGGAGCGACACGAACGCTCCATGATTCTCGATTATCTCGACACAGGTAAGAGACAGAGGAGAACAAGTGTATGGTTTTAGAGAGCCACGAGCACCAGGAATAAGGATCTACCGTTGTCATTTCGTTCCGTCGACATTCGGTTCCGGAGCGACACGAACGGGGACTTAGAATTTTTTCGCTCGGGCTCCGGAGCGACACGAACGGGGACTTAGAATTTTTTCGCTCGGGCTCCGGAGCGACACGATCGCTCCGTTATTCTACGTTCTCTCGGTCCACGGGCATCAGAGAGCAAAACAGCCTAATAGTTTTAGAGTGCCTCAACGATCAGGAATATGGATCTAACGTTCTCGTTTCGAACCGACTACTTTCGGTTCCGGAGCGACACGAACGCTCCATGATTCTCGATTATCTCGACACAGGTAAGAGACAGAGGAGAACAAGTGTATGGTTTTAGAGAGCCACGAGCACCAGGAATAAGGATCTACAGTTGTCATTTCGTTCCGTCGACATACGGTTCCGGAGCGACACGAACGGGGACTTGGAATTTTTTCGCTCGGGCTCCGGAGCGACACGAACGGGGACTTAGAATTTTTTCGCTCGGGCTCCGGAGCGACACGATCGCTCCGTTATTCTACGTTCTCTCGGTCCAGGGGCATCAGAGAGCAAAACAGCCTAATAGTTTTAGAGTGCCTCAACGATCAGGAATATGGATCTAACGTTCTCGTTTCGAACCGACGACTTTCGGTTCCGGAGCGACACGAACGCTCCATGATTCTCGATTATCTCGACACAGGTAAGAGACAGAGGAGAACAAGTGTATGGTTTTAGAGAGCCACGAGCACCAGGAATAAGGATCTACCGTTGTCATTTCGTTCCGTCGACATTCGGTTCCGGAGCGACACGAACGGGGACTTAGAATTTTTTCGCTCGGGCTCCGGAGCGACACGAACGGGGAATTAGAATTTTTTCGCTCGGGCTCCGGAGCGACACGATCGCTCCGTTATTCTACGTTCTCTCGGTCCACGGGCATCAGAGAGCAAAACAGCCTAATAGTTTTAGAGTGCCTCAACGATCAGGAATATGGATCTAACGTTCTCGTTTCGATCCGACGACTTTCGGTTCCGGAGCGACACGAACGCTCCATGATTCTCGATTATCTCGACACAGGTAAGAGACAGAGGAGAACAAGTGTATGGTTTTAGAGAGCCACGAGCACCAGGAATAAGGATCTACCGTTGTCATTTCGTTCCGTCGACATTCGGTTCCGGAGCGACACGAACGGGGACTTAGAATTTTTTCGCTCGGGCTCCGGAGCGACACGAACGGGGACTTAGAATTTTTTCGCTCGGGCTCCGGAGCGACACGATCGCTCCGTTATTCTACGTTCTCTCGGTCCACGGGCATCAGAGAGCAAAACAGCCTAATAGTTTTAGAGTGCCTCAACGATCAGGAATATGGATCTAACGTTCTCGTTTCGAACCGACGACTTTCGGTTCCGGAGCGACACGAACGCTCCATGATTCTCGATTATCTCGACACAGGTAAGAGACAGAGGAGAACAAGTGTATGGTTTTAGAGAGCCACGAGCACCAGGAATAAGGATCTACCGTTGTCATTTCGTTCCGTCGACATTCGGTTCCGGAGCGACACGAACGGGGACTTAGAATTTTTTCGCTCGGGCTCCGGAGCGACACGAACGGGGACTTAGAATTTTTTCGCTCGGGCTCCGGAGCGACACGATCGCTCCGTTATTCTACGTTCTCTCGGTCCACGGGCATCAGAGAGCAAAACAGCCTAATAGTTTTAGAGTGCCTCAACGATCAGGAATATGGATCTAACGTTCTCGTTTCGAACCGACGACTTTCGGTTCCGGAGCGACACGAACGCTCCATGATTCTCGATTATCTCGACACAGGTAAGAGACAGAGGAGAACAAGTGTATGGTTTTAGAGAGCCACGAGCACCAGGAACAAGGATCTACCGTTGTCATTTCGTTCCGTCGACATTCGGTTCCGGAGCGACACGAACGGGGACTTAGAATTTTTTCGCTCGGGCTCCGGAGCGACACGAACGGGGACTTAGAATTTTTTCGCTCGGGCTCCGGAGCGACACGATCGCTCCGTTATTCTACGTTCTCTCGGTCCACGGGCATCAGAGAGCAAAACAGCCTAATAGTTTTAGAGTGCCTCAACGATCAGGAATATGGATCTAACGTTCTCGTTTCGATCCGACGACTTTCGGTTCCGGAGCGACACGAACGCTCCATGATTCTCGATTATCTCGACACAGGTAAGAGACAGAGGAGAACAAGTGTATGGTTTTAGAGAGCCACGAGCACCAGGAATAAGGATCTACCGTTGTCATTTCGTTCCGTCGACATTCGGTTCCGGAGCGACACGAACGGGGACTTAGAATTTTTTCGCTCGGGCTCCGGAGCGACACGAACGGGGACTTAGAATTTTTTCGCTCGGGCTCCGGAGCGACACGATCGCTCCGTTATTCTACGTTCTCTCGGTCCACGGGCATCAGAGAGCAAAACGGCCTAATAGTTTTAGAGTGCCTCAACGATCAGGAATATGGATCTAACGTTCTCGTTTCGAACCGACGACTTTCGGTTCCGGAGCGACACGAACGCTCCATGATTCTCGATTATCTCGACACAGGTAAGAGACAGAGGAGAACAAGTGTATGGTTTTAGAGAGCCACGAGCACCAGGAATAAGGATCTACCGTTGTCATTTCGTTCCGTCGACATTCGGTTCCGGAGCGACACGAACGGGGACTTAGAATTTTTTCGCTCGGGCTCCGGAGCGACACGAACGGGGACTTAGAATTTTTTCGCTCGGGCTCCGGAGCGACACGATCGCTCCGTTATTCTACGTTCTCTCGGTCCACGGGCATCAGAGAGCAAAACAGCCTAATAGTTTTAGAGTGCCTCAACGATCAGGAATATGGATCTAACGTTCTCGTTTCGAACCGACTACTTTCGGTTCCGGAGCGACACGAACGCTCCATGATTCTCGATTATCTCGACACAGGTAAGAGACAGAGGAGAACAAGTGTATGGTTTTAGAGAGCCACGAGCACCAGGAATAAGGATCTACAGTTGTCATTTCGTTCAGTCGACATTCGGTTCCGGAGCGACACGAACGGGGACTTGGAATTTTTTCGCTCGGGCTCCGGAGCGACACGAACGGGGACTTAGAATTTTTTCGCTCGGGCTCCGGAGCGACACGATCGCTCCGTTATTCTACGTTCTCTCGGTCCACGGGCATCAGAGAGCAAAACAGCCTAATAGTTTTAGAGTGCCTCAACGATCAGGAATATGGATCTAACGTTCTCGTTTCGAACCGACGACTTTCGGTTCCGGAGCGACACGAACGCTCCATGATTCTCGATTATCTCGACACAGGTAAGAGACAGAGGAGAACAAGTGTATGGTTTTAGAGAGCCACGAGCACCAGGAATAAGGATCTACCGTTGTCATTTCGTTCCGTCGACATTCGGTTCCGGAGCGACACGAACGGGGACTTAGAATTTTTTCGCTCGGGCTCCGGAGCGACACGAACGGGGACTTAGAATTTTTTCGCTCGGGCTCCGGAGCGACACGATCGCTCCGTTATTCTACGTTCTCTCGGTCCACGGGCATCAGAGAGCAAAACAGCCTAATAGTTTTAGAGTGCCTCAACGATCAGGAATATGGATCTAACGTTCTCGTTTCGAACCGACGACTTTCGGTTCCGGAGCGACACGAACGCTCCATGATTCTCGATTATCTCGACACAGGTAAGAGACAGAGGAGAACAAGTGTATGGTTTTAGAGAGCCACGAGCACCAGGAATAAGGATCTACCGTTGTCATTTCGTTCCGTCGACATTCGGTTCCGGAGCGACACGAACGGGGACTTAGAATTTTTTCGCTCGGGCTCCGGAGCGACACGAACGGGGACTTAGAATTTTTTCGCTCGGGCTCCGGAGCGACACGATCGCTCCGTTATTCTACGTTCTCTCGGTCCACGGGCATCAGAGAGCAAAACAGCCTAATAGTTTTAGAGTGCCTCAACGATCAGGAATATGGATCTAACGTTCTCGTTTCGATCCGACGACTTTCGGTTCCGGAGCGACACGAACGCTCCATGATTCTCGATTATCTCGACACAGGTAAGAGACAGAGGAGAACAAGTGTATGGTTTTAGAGAGCCACGAGCACCAGGAATAAGGATCTACCGTTGTCATTTCGTTCCGTCGACATTCGGTTCCGGAGCGACACGAACGGGGACTTAGAATTTTTTCGCTCGGGCTCCGGAGCGACACGAACGGGGACTTAGAATTTTTTCGCTCGGGCTCCGGAGCGACACGATCGCTCCGTTATTCTACGTTCTCTCGGTCCACGGGCATCAGAGAGCAAAACAGCCTAATAGTTTTAGAGTGCCTCAACGATCAGGAATATGGATCTAACGTTCTCGTTTCGAACCGACTACTTTCGGTTCCGGAGCGACACGAACGCTCCATGATTCTCGATTATCTCGACACAGGTAAGAGACAGAGGAGAACAAGTGTATGGTTTTAGAGAGCCACGAGCACCAGGAATAAGGATCTACAGTTGTCATTTCGTTCCGTCGACATTCGGTTCCGGAGCGACACGAACGGGGACTTGGAATTTTTTCGCTCGGGCTCCGGAGCGACACGAACGGGGACTTAGAATTTTTTCGCTCGGGCTCCGGAGCGACACGATCGCTCCGTTATTCTACGTTCTCTCGGTCCACGGGCATCAGAGAGCAAAACAGCCTAATAGTTTTAGAGTGCCTCAACGATCAGGAATATGGATCTAACGTTCTCCTTTCGAACCGACGACTTTCGGTTCCGGAGCGACACGAACGCTCCATGATTCTCGATTATCTCGACACAGGTAAGAGACAGAGGAGAACAAGTGTATGGTTTTAGAGAGCCACGAGCACCAGGAATAAGGATCTACCGTTGTCATTTCATTCCGTCGACATTCGGTTCCGGAGCGACACGAACGGGGACTTAGAATTTTTTCGCTCGGGCTCCGGAGCGACACGAACGGGGACTTAGAATTTTTTCGCTCGGGCTCCGGAGCGACACGATCGCTCCGTTATTCTACGTTCTCTCGGTCCACGGGCATCAGAGAGCAAAACAGCCTAATAGTTTTAGAGTGCCTCAACGATCAGGAATATGGATCTAACGTTCTCGTTTCGAACCGACGACTTTCGGTTCCGGAGCGACACGAACGCTCCATGATTCTCGATTATCTCGACACAGGTAAGAGACAGAGGAGAACAAGTGTATGGTTTTAGAGAGCCACGAGCACCAGGAATAAGGATCTACCGTTGTCATTTCGTTCCGTCGACATTCGGTTCCGGAGCGACACGAACGGGGACTTAGAATTTTTTCGCTCGGGCTCCGGAGCGACACGAACGGGGACTTAGAATTTTTTCGCTCGGGCTCCGGAGCGACACGATCGCTCCGTTATTCTACGTTCTCTCGGTCCACGGGCATCAGAGAGCAAAACAGCCTAATAGTTTTAGAGTGCCTCAACGATCAGGAATATGGATCTAACGTTCTCGTTTCGATCCGACGACTTTCGGTTCCGGAGCGACACGAACGCTCCATGATTCTCGATTATCTCGACACAGGTAAGAGACAGAGGAGAACAAGTGTATGGTTTTAGAGAGCCACGAGCACCAGGAATAAGGATCTACCGTTGTCATTTCGTTCCGTCGACATTCGGTTCCGGAGCGACACGAACGGGGACTTAGAATTTTTTCGCTCGGGCTCCGGAGCGACACGAACGGGGACTTAGAATTTTTTCGCTCGGGCTCCGGAGCGACACGATCGCTCCGTTATTCTACGTTCTCTCGGTCCACGGGCATCAGAGAGCAAAACAGCCTAATAGTTTTAGAGTGCCTCAACGATCAGGAATATGGATCTAACGTTCTCGTTTCGAACCGACTACTTTCGGTTCCGGAGCGACACGAACGCTCCATGATTCTCGATTATCTCGACACAGGTAAGAGACAGAGGAGAACAAGTGTATGGTTTTAGAGAGCCACGAGCACCAGGAATAAGGATCTACAGTTGTCATTTCGTTCCGTCGACATTCGGTTCCGGAGCGACACGAACGGGGACTTGGAATTTTTTCGCTCGGGCTCCGGAGCGACACGAACGGGGACTTAGAATTTTTTCGCTCGGGCTCCGGAGCGACACGATCGCTCCGTTATTCTACGTTCTCTCGGTCCACGGGCATCAGAGAGCAAAACAGCCTAATAGTTTTAGAGTGCCTCAACGATCAGGAATATGGATCTAACGTTCTCGTTTCGAACCGACGACTTTCGGTTCCGGAGCGACACGAACGCTCCATGATTCTCGATTATCTCGACACAGGTAAGAGACAGAGGAGAACAAGTGTATGGTTTTAGAGAGCCACGAGCACCAGGAATAAGGATCTACCGTTGTCATTTCGTTCCGTCGACATTCGGTTCCGGAGCGACACGAACGGGGACTTAGAATTTTTTCGCTCGGGCTCCGGAGCGACACGAACGGGGACTTAGAATTTTTTCGCTCGGGCTCCGGAGCGACACGATCGCTCCGTTATTCTACGTTCTCTCGGTCCACGGGCATCAGAGAGCAAAACAGCCTAATAGTTTTAGAGTGCCTCAACGATCAGGAATATGGATCTAACGTTCTCGTTTCGAACCGACGACTTTCGGTTCCGGAGCGACACGAACGCTCCATGATTCTCGATTATCTCGACACAGGTAAGAGACAGAGGAGAACAAGTGTATGGTTTTAGAGAGCCACGAGCACCAGGAATAAGGATCTACCGTTGTCATTTCGTTCCGTCGACATTCGGTTCCGGAGCGACACGAACGGGGACTTAGAATTTTTTCGCTCGGGCTCCGGAGCGACACGAACGGGGACTTAGAATTTTTTCGCTCGGGCTCCGGAGCGACACGATCGCTCCGTTATTCTACGTTCTCTCGGTCCACGGGCATCAGAGAGCAAAACAGCCTAATAGTTTTAGAGTGCCTCAACGATCAGGAATATGGATCTAACGTTCTCGTTTCGAACCGACGACTTTCGGTTCCGGAGCGACACGAACGCTCCATGATTCTCGATTATCTCGACACAGGTAAGAGACAGAGGAGAACAAGTGTATGGTTTTAGAGAGCCACGAGCACCAGGAATAAGGATCTACCGTTGTCATTTCGTTCCGTCGACATTCGGTTCCGGAGCGACACGAACGGGGACTTAGAATTTTTTCGCTCGGGCTCCGGAGCGACACGAACGGGGACTTAGAATTTTTTCGCTCGGGCTCCGGAGCGACACGATCGCTCCGTTATTCTACGTTCTCTCGGTCCACGGGCATCAGAGAGCAAAACAGCCTAATAGTTTTGGAGTGCCTCAACGATCAGGAATATGGATCTAACGTTCTCGTTTCGAACCGACGACTTTCGGTTCCGGAGCGACACGAACGCTCCATGATTCTCGATTATCTCGACACAGGTAAGAGACAGAGGAGAACAAGTGTATGGTTTTAGAGAGCCACGAGCACCAGGAATAAGGATCTACCGTTGTCATTTCGTTCCGTCGACATTCGGTTCCGGAGCGACACGAACGGGGACTTAGAATTTTTTCGCTCGGGCTCCGGAGCGACACGAACGGGGACTTAGAATTTTTTCGCTCGGGCTCCGGAGCGACACGATCGCTCCGTTATTCTACGTTCTCTCGGTCCACGGGCATCATCGAGCAAAACAGCCTAATAGTTTTAGAGTGCCTCAACGATCAGGAATATGGATCTAACGTTCTCGTTTCGAACCGACTACTTTCGGTTCCGGAGCGACACGAACGCTCCATGATTCTCGATTATCTCGACACAGGTAAGAGACAGAGGAGAACAAGTGTATGGTTTTAGAGAGCCACGAGCACCAGGAATAAGGATCTACAGTTGTCATTTCGTTCCGTCGACATTCGGTTCCGGAGCGACACGAACGGGGACTTGGAATTTTTTCGCTCGGGCTCCGGAGCGACACGAACGGGGACTTAGAATTTTTTCGCTCGGGCTCCGGAGCGACACGATCGCTCCGTTATTCTACGTTCTCTCGGTCCACGGGCATCAGAGAGCAAAACAGCCTAATAGTTTTAGAGTGCCTCAACGATCAGGAATATGGATCTAACGTTCTCGTTTCGAACCGACGACTTTCGGTTCCGGAGCGACACGAACGCTCCATGATTCTCGATTATCTCGACACAGGTAAGAGACAGAGGAGAACAAGTGTATGGTTTTAGAGAGCCACGAGCACCAGGAATAAGGATCTACCGTTGTCATTTCGTTCCGTCGACATTCGGTTCCGGAGCGACACGAACGGGGACTTAGAATTTTTTCGCTCGGGCTCCGGAGCGACACGAACGGGGACTTAGAATTTTTTCGCTCGGGCTCCGGAGCGACACGATCGCTCCGTTATTCTACGTTCTCTCGGTCCACGGGCATCAGAGAGCAAAACAGCCTAATAGTTTTAGAGTGCCTCAACGATCAGGAATATGGATCTAACGTTCTCGTTTCGAACCGACGACTTTCGGTTCCGGAGCGACACGAACGCTCCATGATTCTCGATTATCTCGACACAGGTAAGAGACAGAGGAGAACAAGTGTATGGTTTTAGAGAGCCACGAGCACCAGGAATAAGGATCTACCGTTGTCATTTCGTTCCGTCGACATTCGGTTCCGGAGCGACACGAACGGGGACTTAGAATTTTTTCGCTCGGGCTCCGGAGCGACACGAACGGGGACTTAGAATTTTTTCGCTCGGGCTCCGGAGCGACACGATCGCTCCGTTATTCTACGTTCTCTCGGTCCACGGGCATCAGAGAGCAAAACAGCCTAATAGTTTTGGAGTGCCTCAACGATCAGGAATATGGATCTAACGTTCTCGTTTCGAACCGACGACTTTCGGTTCCGGAGCGACACGAACGCTCCATGATTCTCGATTATCTCGACACAGGTAAGAGACAGAGGAGAACAAGTGTATGGTTTTAGAGAGCCACGAGCACCAGGAATAAGGATCTACCGTTGTCATTTCGTTCCGTCGACATTCGGTTCCGGAGCGACACGAACGGGGACTTAGAATTTTTTCGCTCGGGCTCCGGAGCGACACGAACGGGGACTTAGAATTTTTTCGCTCGGGCTCCGGAGCGACACGATCGCTCCGTTATTCTACGTTCTCTCGGTCCACGGGCATCAGAGAGCAAAACAGCCTAATAGTTTTAGAGTGCCTCAACGATCAGGAATATGGATCTAACGTTCTCGTTTCGAACCGACTACTTTCGGTTCCGGAGCGACACGAACGCTCCATGATTCTCGATTATCTCGACACAGGTAAGAGACAGAGGAGAACAAGTGTATGGTTTTAGAGAGCCACGAGCACCAGGAATAAGGATCTACAGTTGTCATTTCGTTCCGTCGACATTCGGTTCCGGAGCGACACGAACGGGGACTTGGAATTTTTTCGCTCGGGCTCCGGAGCGACACGAACGGGGACTTAGAATTTTTTCGCTCGGGCTCCGGAGCGACACGATCGCTCCGTTATTCTACGTTCTCTCGGTCCACGGGCATCAGAGAGCAAAACAGCCTAATAGTTTTAGAGTGCCTCAACGATCAGGAATATGGATCTAACGTTCTCGTTTCGAACCGACGACTTTCGGTTCCGGAGCGACACGAACGCTCCATGATTCTCGATTATCTCGACACAGGTAAGAGACAGAGGAGAACAAGTGTATGGTTTTAGAGAGCCACGAGCACCAGGAATAAGGATCTACCGTTGTCATTTCGTTCCGTCGACATTCGGTTCCGGAGCGACACGAACGGGGACTTAGAATTTTTTCGCTCGGGCTCCGGAGCGACACGAACGGGGACTTAGAATTTTTTCGCTCGGGCTCCGGAGCGACACGATCGCTCCGTTATTCTACGTTCTCTCGGTCCACGGGCATCAGAGAGCAAAACAGCCTAATAGTTTTGGAGTGCCTCAACGATCAGGAATATGGATCTAACGTTCTCGTTTCGAACCGACGACTTTCGGTTCCGGAGCGACACGAACGCTCCATGATTCTCGATTATCTCGACACAGGTAAGAGACAGAGGAGAACAAGTGTATGGTTTTAGAGAGCCACGAGCACCAGGAATAAGGATCTACCGTTGTCATTTCGTTCCGTCGACATTCGGTTCCGGAGCGACACGAACGGGGACTTAGAATTTTTTCGCTCGGGCTCCGGAGCGACACGAACGGGGACTTAGAATTTTTTCGCTCGGGCTCCGGAGCGACACGATCGCTCCGTTATTCTACGTTCTCTCGGTCCACGGGCATCAGAGAGCAAAACAGCCTAATAGTTTTAGAGTGCCTCAACGATCAGGAATATGGATCTAACGTTCTCGTTTCGAACCGACGACTTTCGGTTCCGGAGCGACACGAACGCTCCATGATTCTCGATTATCTCGACACAGGTAAGAGACAGAGGAGAACAAGTCTATGGTTTTAGAGAGCCACGAGCACCAGGAATAAGGATCTACCGTTGTCATTTCGTTCCGTCGACATTCGGTTCCGGAGCGACACGAACGTGGACTTAGAATTTTTTCGCTCGGGCTCCGGAGCGACACGAACGGGGACTTAGAATTTTTTCGCTCGGGCTCCGGAGCGACACGATCGCTCCGTTATTCTACGTTCTCTCGGTCCACGGGCATCAGAGAGCAAAACAGCCTAATAGTTTTAGAGTGCCTCAACGATCAGGAATATGGCTCTAACGTTCTCGTTTCGAACCGACGACTTTCGGTTCCGGAGCGACACGAACGCTCCATGATTCTCGATTATCTCGACACAGGTAAGAGACAGAGGAGAACAAGTGTATGGTTTTAGAGAGCCACGAGCACCAGGAATAAGGATCTACCGTTGTCATTTCGTTCCGTCGACATTCGGTTCCGGAGCGACACGAACGGGGACTTAGAATTTTTTCGCTCGGGCTCCGGAGCGACACGAACGGGGACTTAGAATTTTTTCGCTCGGGCTCCGGAGCGACACGATCGCTCCGTTATTCTACGTTCTCTCGGTCCACGGGAATCAGAGAGCAAAACAGCCTAATAGTTTTAGAGTGCCTCAACGATCAGGAATATGGATCTAACGTTCTCGTTTCGAACCGACGACTTTCGGTTCCGGAGCGACACGAACGCTCCATGATTCTCGATTATCTCGACACAGGTAAGAGACAGAGGAGAACAAGTGTATGGTTTTAGAGAGCCACGAGCACCAGGAATAAGGATCTACCGTTGTCATTTCGTTCCGTCGACATTCGGTTCCGGAGCGACACGAACGGGGACTTAGAATTTTTTCGCTCGGGCTCCGGAGCGACACGAACGGGGACTTAGAATTTTTTCGCTCGGGCTCCGGAGCGACACGATCGCTCCGTTATTCTACGTTCTCTCGGTCCACGGGCATCAGAGAGCAAAACAGCCTAATAGTTTTAGAGTGCCTCAACGATCAGGAATATGGATCTAACGTTCTCGTTTCGAACCGACGACTTTCGGTTCCGGAGCGACACGAACGCTCCATGATTCTCGATTATCTCGACACAGGTAAGAGACAGAGGAGAACAAGTGTATGGTTTTAGAGAGCCACGAGCACCAGGAATAAGGATCTACAGTTGTCATTTCGTTCCGTCGACATTCGGTTCCGGAGCGACACGAACGGGGACTTAGAATTTTTTCGCTCGGGCTCCGGAGCGACACGAACGGGGACTTAGAATTTTTTCGCTCGGGCTCCGGAGCGACACGATCGCTCCGTTATTCTACGTTCTCTCGGTCCACGGGCATCAGAGAGCAAAACAGCCTAATAGTTTTGGAGTGCCTCAACGATCAGGAATATGGATCTAACGTTCTCGTTTCGAACCGACGACTTTCGGTTCCGGAGCGACACGAACGCTCCATGATTCTCGATTATCTCGACACAGGTAAGAGACAGAGGAGAACAAGTGTATGGTTTTAGAGAGCCACGAGCACCAGGAATAAGGATCTACCGTTGTCATTTCGTTCCGTCGACATTCGGTTCCGGAGCGACACGAACGGGGACTTAGAATTTTTTCGCTCGGGCTCCGGAGCGACACGAACGGGGACTTAGAATTTTTTCGCTCGGGCTCCGGAGCGACACGATCGCTCCGTTATTCTACGTTCTCTCGGTCCACGGGCATCAGAGAGCAAAACAGCCTAATAGTTTTAGAGTGCCTCAACGATCAGGAATATGGATCTAACGTTCTCGTTTCGAACCGACGACTTTCGGTTCCGGAGCGACACGAACGCTCCATGATTCTCGATTATCTCGACACAGGTAAGAGACAGAGGAGAACAAGTGTATGGTTTTAGAGAGCCACGAGCACCAGGAATAAGGATCTACCGTTGTCATTTCGTTCCGTCGACATTCGGTTCCGGAGCGACACGAACGGGGACTTAGAATTTTTTCGCTCGGGCTCCGGAGCGACACGAACGGGGACTTAGAATTTTTTCGCTCGGGCTCCGGAGCGACACGATCGCTCCGTTATTCTACGTTCTCTCGGTCCACGGGCATCAGAGAGCAAAACAGCCTAATAGTTTTAGAGTGCCTCAACGATCAGGAATATGGATCTAACGTTCTCGTTTCGATCCGACGACTTTCGGTTCCGGAGCGACACGAACGCTCCATGATTCTCGATTATCTCGACACAGGTAAGAGACAGAGGAGAACAAGTGTATGGTTTTAGAGAGCCACGAGCACCCGGAATAAGGATCTACCGTTGTCATTTCGTTCCGTCGACATTCGGTTCCGGAGCGACACGAACGGGGACTTAGAATTTTTTCGCTCGGGCTCCGGAGCGACACGAACGGGGACTTAGAATTTTTTCGCTCGGGCTCCGGAGCGACACGATCGCTCCGTTATTCTACGTTCTCTCGGTCCACGGGCATCAGAGAGCAAAACAGCCTAATAGTTTTGGAGTGCCTCAACGATCAGGAATATGGATCTAACGTTCTCGTTTCGAACCGACGACTTTCGGTTCCGGAGCGACACGAACGCTCCATGATTCTCGATTATCTCGACACAGGTAAGAGACAGAGGAGAACAAGTGTATGGTTTTAGAGAGCCACGAGCACCAGGAATAAGGATCTACCGTTGTCATTTCGTTCCGTCGACATTCGGTTCCGGAGCGACACGAACGGGGACTTAGAATTTTTTCGCTCGGGCTCCGGAGCGACACGAACGGGGACTTAGAATTTTTTCGCTCGGGCTCCGGAGCGACACGATCGCTCCGTTATTCTACGTTCTCTCGGTCCACGGGCATCAGAGAGCAAAACAGCCTAATAGTTTTGGAGTGCCTCAACGATCAGGAATATGGATCTAACGTTCTCGTTTCGAACCGACGACTTTCGGTTCCGGAGCGACACGAACGCTCCATGATTCTCGATTATCTCGACACAGG
The DNA here is from genome assembly GCF_051401765.1 of Calliopsis andreniformis. Taxonomy (NCBI): domain Eukaryota; kingdom Metazoa; phylum Arthropoda; class Insecta; order Hymenoptera; family Andrenidae; genus Calliopsis; species Calliopsis andreniformis. Next base: position 134,810 of record NW_027480616.1, on the reverse strand, counting down.
TAAGAGACAGAGGAGAACAAGTGTATGGTTTTAGAGAGCCACGAGCACCAGGAATAAGGATCTACCGTTGTCATTTCGTTCCGTCGACATTCGGTTCCGGAGCGACACGAACGGGGACTTAGAATTTTTTCGCTCGGGCTCCGGAGCGACACGAACGGGGACTTAGAATTTTTTCGCTCGGGCTCCGGAGCGACACGATCGCTCCGTTATTCTACGTTCTCTCGGTCCACGGGCATCAGAGAGCAAAACAGCCTAATAGTTTTAGAGTGCCTCAACGATCAGGAATATGGATCTAACGTTCTCGTTTCGAACCGACGACTTTCGGTTCCGGAGCGACACGAACGCTCCATGATTCTCGATTATCTCGACACAGGTAAGAGACAGAGGAGAACAAGTCTATGGTTTTAGAGAGCCACGAGCACCAGGAATAAGGATCTACCGTTGTCATTTCGTTCCGTCGACATTCGGTTCCGGAGCGACACGAACGTGGACTTAGAATTTTTTCGCTCGGGCTCCGGAGCGACACGAACGGGGACTTAGAATTTTTTCGCTCGGGCTCCGGAGCGACACGATCGCTCCGTTATTCTACGTTCTCTCGGTCCACGGGCATCAGAGAGCAAAACAGCCTAATAGTTTTAGAGTGCCTCAACGATCAGGAATATGGCTCTAACGTTCTCGTTTCGAACCGACGACTTTCGGTTCCGGAGCGACACGAACGCTCCATGATTCTCGATTATCTCGACACAGGTAAGAGACAGAGGAGAACAAGTGTATGGTTTTAGAGAGCCACGAGCACCAGGAATAAGGATCTACCGTTGTCATTTCGTTCCGTCGACATTCGGTTCCGGAGCGACACGAACGGGGACTTAGAATTTTTTCGCTCGGGCTCCGGAGCGACACGAACGGGGACTTAGAATTTTTTCGCTCGGGCTCCGGAGCGACACGATCGCTCCGTTATTCTACGTTCTCTCGGTCCACGGGAATCAGAGAGCAAAACAGCCTAATAGTTTTAGAGTGCCTCAACGATCAGGAATATGGATCTAACGTTCTCGTTTCGAACCGACGACTTTCGGTTCCGGAGCGACACGAACGCTCCATGATTCTCGATTATCTCGACACAGGTAAGAGACAGAGGAGAACAAGTGTATGGTTTTAGAGAGCCACGAGCACCAGGAATAAGGATCTACCGTTGTCATTTCGTTCCGTCGACATTCGGTTCCGGAGCGACACGAACGGGGACTTAGAATTTTTTCGCTCGGGCTCCGGAGCGACACGAACGGGGACTTAGAATTTTTTCGCTCGGGCTCCGGAGCGACACGATCGCTCCGTTATTCTACGTTCTCTCGGTCCACGGGCATCAGAGAGCAAAACAGCCTAATAGTTTTAGAGTGCCTCAACGATCAGGAATATGGATCTAACGTTCTCGTTTCGAACCGACGACTTTCGGTTCCGGAGCGACACGAACGCTCCATGATTCTCGATTATCTCGACACAGGTAAGAGACAGAGGAGAACAAGTGTATGGTTTTAGAGAGCCACGAGCACCAGGAATAAGGATCTACAGTTGTCATTTCGTTCCGTCGACATTCGGTTCCGGAGCGACACGAACGGGGACTTAGAATTTTTTCGCTCGGGCTCCGGAGCGACACGAACGGGGACTTAGAATTTTTTCGCTCGGGCTCCGGAGCGACACGATCGCTCCGTTATTCTACGTTCTCTCGGTCCACGGGCATCAGAGAGCAAAACAGCCTAATAGTTTTGGAGTGCCTCAACGATCAGGAATATGGATCTAACGTTCTCGTTTCGAACCGACGACTTTCGGTTCCGGAGCGACACGAACGCTCCATGATTCTCGATTATCTCGACACAGGTAAGAGACAGAGGAGAACAAGTGTATGGCTTTAGAGAGCCACGAGCACCAGGAATAAGGATCTACCGTTGTCATTTCGTTCCGTCGACATTCGGTTCCGGAGCGACACGAACGGGGACTTAGAATTTTTTCGCTCGGGCTCCGGAGCGACACGAACGGGGACTTAGAATTTTTTCGCTCGGGCTCCGGATCGACACGATCGCTCCGTTATTCTACGTTCTCTCGGTCCACGGGCATCAGAGAGCAAAACAGCCTAATAGTTTTAGAGTGCCTCAACGATCAGGAATATGGATCTAACGTTCTCGTTTCGAACCGACGACTTTCGGTTCCGGAGCGACACGAACGCTCCATGATTCTCGATTATCTCGACACAGGTAAGAGACAGAGGAGAACAAGTGTATGGTTTTAGAGAGCCACGAGCACCAGGAATAAGGATCTACCGTTGTCATTTCGTTCCGTCGACATTCGGTTCCGGAGCGACACGAACGGGGACTTAGAATTTTTTCGCTCGGGCTCCGGAGCGACACGAACGGGGACTTAGAATTTTTTCGCTCGGGCTCCGGAGCGACACGATCGCTCCGTTATTCTACGTTCTCTCGGTCCACGGGCATCAGAGAGCAAAACAGCCTAATAGTTTTAGAGTGCCTCAACGATCAGGAATATGGATCTAACGTTCTCGTTTCGATCCGACGACTTTCGGTTCCGGAGCGACACGAACGCTCCATGATTCTCGATTATCTCGACACAGGTAAGAGACAGAGGAGAACAAGTGTATGGTTTTAGAGAGCCACGAGCACCAGGAATAAGGATCTACCGTTGTCATTTCGTTCCGTCGACATTCGGTTCCGGAGCGACACGAACGGGGACTTAGAATTTTTTCGCTCGGGCTCCGGAGCGACACGAACGGGGACTTAGAATTTTTTCGCTCGGGCTCCGGAGCGACACGATCGCTCCGTTATTCTACGTTCTCTCGGTCCACGGGCATCAGAGAGCAAAACAGCCTAATAGTTTTAGAGTGCCTCAACGATCAGGAATATGGATCTAACGTTCTCGTTTCGAACCGACGACTTTCGGTTCCGGAGCGACACGAACGCTCCATGATTCTCGATTATCTCGACACAGGTAAGAGACAGAGGAGAACAAGTGTATGGTTTTAGAGAGCCACGAGCACCAGGAATAAGGATCTACCGTTGTCATTTCGTTCCGTCGACATTCGGTTCCGGAGCGACACGAACGGGGACTTAGAATTTTTTCGCTCGGGCTCCGGAGCGACACGAACGGGGACTTAGAATTTTTTCGCTCGGGCTCCGGAGCGACACGATCGCTCCGTTATTCTACGTTCTCTCGGTCCACGGGCATCAGAGAGCAAAACAGCCTAATAGTTTTAGAGTGCCTCAACGATCAGGAATATGGATCTAACGTTCTCGTTTCGAACCGACGACTTTCGGTTCCGGAGCAACACGAACGCTCCATGATTCTCGATTATCTCGACACAGGTAAGAGACAGAGGAGAACAAGTGTATGGTTTTAGAGAGCCACGAGCACCAGGAATAAGGATCTACCGTTGTCATTTCGTTCCGTCGACATTCGGTTCCGGAGCGACACGAACGGGGACTTAGAATTTTTTCGCTCGGGCTCCGGAGCGACACGAACGGGGACTTAGAATTTTTTCGCTCGGGCTCCGGAGCGACACGATCGCTCCGTTATTCTACGTTCTCTCGGTCCACGGGCATCAGAGAGCAAAACAGCCTAATAGTTTTAGAGTGCCTCAACGATCAGGAATATGGATCTAACGTTCTCGTTTCGAACCGACGACTTTCGGTTCCGGAGCGACACGAACGCTCCATGATTCTCGATTATCTCGACACAGGTAAGAGACAGAGGAGAACAAGTGTATGGTTTTAGAGAGCCACGAGCACCAGGAATAAGGATCTACCGTTGTCATTTCGTTCCGTCGACATTCGGTTCCGGAGCGACACGAACGGGGACTTAGAATTTTTTCGCTCGGGCTCCGGAGCGACACGAACGGGGACTTAGAATTTTTTCGCTCGGGCTCCGGAGCGACACGATCGCTCCGTTATTCTACGTTCTCTCGGTCCACGGGCATCAGAGAGCAAAACAGCCTAATAGTTTTAGAGTGCCTCAACGATCAGGAATATGGATCTAACGTTCTCGTTTCGAACCGACGACTTTCGGTTCCGGAGCGACACGAACGCTCCATGATTCTCGATTATCTCGACACAGGTAAGAGACAGAGGAGAACAAGTGTATGGTTTTAGAGAGCCACGAGCACCAGGAATAAGGATCTACCGTTGTCATTTCGTTCCGTCGACATTCGGTTCCGGAGCGACACGAACGGGGACTTAGAATTTTTTCGCTCGGGCTCCGGAGCGACACGAACGGGGACTTAGAATTTTTTCGCTCGGGCTCCGGAGCGACACGATCGCTCCGTTATTCTACGTTCTCTCGGTCCACGGGCATCAGAGAGCAAAACAGCCTAATAGTTTTGGAGTGCCTCAACGATCAGGAATATGGATCTAACGTTCTCGTTTCGAACCGACGACTTTCGGTTCCGGAGCGACACGAACGCTCCATGATTCTCGATTATCTCGACACAGGTAAGAGACAGAGGAGAACAAGTGTATGGTTTTAGAGAGCCACGAGCACCAGGAATAAGGATCTACCGTTGTCATTTCGTTCCGTCGACATTCGGTTCCGGAGCGACACGAACGGGGACTTAGAATTTTTTCGCTCGGGCTCCGGAGCGACACGAACGGGGACTTAGAATTTTTTCGCTCGGGCTCCGGAGCGACACGATCGCTCCGTTATTCTACGTTCTCTCGGTCCACGGGCATCAGAGAGCAAAACAGCCTAATAGTTTTAGAGTGCCTCAACGATCAGGAATATGGATCTAACGTTCTCGTTTCGAACCGACGACTTTCGGTTCCGGAGCGACACGAACGCTCCATGATTCTCGATTATCTCGACACAGGTAAGAGACAGAGGAGAACAAGTGTATGGTTTTAGAGAGCCACGAGCACCAGGAATAAGGATCTACCGTTGTCATTTCGTTCCGTCGACATTCGGTTCCGGAGCGACACGAACGGGGACTTAGAATTTTTTCGCTCGGGCTCCGGAGCGACACGAACGGGGACTTAGAATTTTTTCGCTCGGGCTCCGGTGCGACACGATCGCTCCGTTATTCTACGTTCTCTCGGTCCACGGGCATCAGAGAGCAAAACAGCCTAATAGTTTTAGAGTGCCTCAACGATCAGGAATATGGATCTAACGTTCTCGTTTCGAACCGACGACTTTCGGTTCCGGAGCGACACGAACGCTCCATGATTCTCGATTATCTCGACACAGGTAAGAGACAGAGGAGAACAAGTGTATGGTTTTAGAGAGCCACGAGCACCAGGAATAAGGATCTACAGTTGTCATTTCGTTCCGTCGACATTCGGTTCCGGAGCGACACGAACGGGGACTTAGAATTTTTTCGCTCGGGCTCCGGAGCGACACGAACGGGGACTTAGAATTTTTTCGCTCGGGCTCCGGAGCGACACGATCGCTCCGTTATTCTACGTTCTCTCGGTCCACGGGCATCAGAGAGCAAAACAGCCTAATAGTTTTAGAGTGCCTCAACGATCAGGAATATGGATCTAACGTTCTCGTTTCGAACCGACGACTTTCGGTTCCGGAGCGACACGAACGCTCCATGATTCTCGATTATCTCGACACAGGTAAGAGACAGAGGAGAACAAGTGTATGGTTTTAGAGAGCCACGAGCACCAGGAATAAGGATCTACCGTTGTCATTTCGTTCCGTCGACATTCGGTTCCGGAGCGACACGAACGGGGACTTAGAATTTTTTCGCTCGGGCTCCGGAGCGACACGAACGGGGACTTAGAATTTTTTCGCTCGGGCTCCGGAGCGACACGATCGCTCCGTTATTCTACGTTCTCTCGGTCCACGGGCATCAGAGAGCAAAACAGCCTAATAGTTTTAGAGTGCCTCAACGATCAGGAATATGGATCTAACGTTCTCGTTTCGAACCGACGACTTTCGGTTCCGGAGCGACACGAACGCTCCATGATTCTCGATTATCTCGACACAGGTAAGAGACAGAGGAGAACAAGTGTATGGTTTTAGAGAGCCACGAGCACCAGGAATAAGGATCTACCGTTGTCATTTCGTTCCGTCGACATTCGGTTCCGGAGCGACACGAACGGGGACTTAGAATTTTTTCGCTCGGGCTCCGGAGCGACACGAACGGGGACTTAGAATTTTTTCGCTCGGGCTCCGGAGCGACACGATCGCTCCGTTATTCTACGTTCTCTCGGTCCACGGGCATCAGAGAGCAAAACAGCCTAATAGTTTTAGAGTGCCTCAACGATCAGGAATATGGATCTAACGTTCTCGTTTCGAACCGACGACTTTCGGTTCCGGAGCGACACGAACGCTCCATGATTCTCGATTATCTCGACACAGGTAAGAGACAGAGGAGAACAAGTGTATGGTTTTAGAGAGCCACGAGCACCAGGAATAAGGATCTACCGTTGTCATTTCGTTCCGTCGACATTCGGTTCCGGAGCGACGCGAACGGGGACTTAGAATTTTTTCGCTCGGGCTCCGGAGCGACACGAACGGGGACTTAGAATTTTTTCGCTCGGGCTCCGGAGCGACACGATCGCTCCGTTATTCTACGTTCTCTCGGTCCACGGGCATCAGAGAGCAAAACAGCCTAATAGTTTTAGAGTGCCTCAACGATCAGGAATATGGATCTAACGTTCTCGTTTCGAACCGACGACTTTCGGTTCCGGAGCGACACGAACGCTCCATGATTCTCGATTATCTCGACACAGGTAAGAGACAGAGGAGAACAAGTGTATGGTTTTAGAGAGCCACGAGCACCAGGAATAAGGATCTACCGTTGTCATTTCGTTCCGTCGACATTCGGTTCCGGAGCGACACGAACGGGGACTTAGAATTTTTTCGCTCGGGCTCCGGAGCGACACGAACGGGGACTTAGAATTTTTTCGCTCGGGCTCCGGAGCGACACGATCGCTCCGTTATTCTACGTTCTCTCGGTCCACGGGCATCAGAGAGCAAAACAGCCTAATAGTTTTAGAGTGCCTCAACGATCAGGAATATGGATCTAACGTTCTCGTTTCGAACCGACGACTTTCGGTTCCGGAGCGACACGAACGCTCCATGATTCTCGATTATCTCGACACAGGTAAGAGACAGAGGAGAACAAGTGTATGGTTTTAGAGAGCCACGAGCACCAGGAATAAGGATCTACCGTTGTCATTTCGTTCCGTCGACATTCGGTTCCGGAGCGACACGAACGGGGACTTAGAATTTTTTCGCTCGGGCTCCGGAGCGACACGAACGGGGACTTAGAATTTTTTTGCTCGGGCTCCGGAGCGACACGATCGCTCCGTTATTCTACGTTCTCTCGGTCCACGGGCATCAGAGAGCAAAACAGCCTAATAGTTTTAGAGTGCCTCAACGATCAGGAATATGGATCTAACGTTCTCGTTTCGAACCGACGACTTTCGGTTCCGGAGCGACACGAACGCTCCATGATTCTCGATTATCTCGACACAGGTAAGAGACAGAGGAGAACAAGTGTATGGTTTTAGAGAGCCACGAGCACCAGGAATAAGGATCTACAGTTGTCATTTCGTTCCGTCGACATTCGGTTCCGGAGCGACACGAACGGGGACTTAGAATTTTTTCGCTCGGGCTCCGGAGCGACACGAACGGGGACTTAGAATTTTTTCGCTCGGGCTCCGGAGCGACACGATCGCTCCGTTATTCTACGTTCTCTCGGTCCACGGGCATCAGAGAGCAAAACAGCCTAATAGTTTTAGAGTGCCTCAACGATCAGGAATATGGATCTAACGTTCTCGTTTCGAACCGACGACTTTCGGTTCCGGAGCGACACGAACGCTCCATGATTCTCGATTATCTCGACACAGGTAAGAGACAGAGGAGAACAAGTGTATGGTTTTAGAGAGCCACGAGCACCAGGAATAAGGATCTACCGTTGTCATTTCGTTCCGTCGACATTCGGTTCCGGAGCGACACGAACGGGGACTTAGAATTTTTTCGCTCGGGCTCCGGAGCGACACGAACGGGGACTTAGAATTTTTTCGCTCGGGCTCCGGAGCGACACGATCGCTCCGTTATTCTACGTTCTCTCGGTCCACGGGCATCAGAGAGCAAAACAGCCTAATAGTTTTGGAGTGCCTCAACGATCAGGAATATGGATCTAACGTTCTCGTTTCGAACCGACGCCTTTCGGTTCCGGAGCGACACGAACGCTCCATGATTCTCGATTATCTCGACACAGGTAAGAGACAGAGGAGAACAAGTGTATGGTTTTAGAGAGCCACGAGCACCAGGAATAAGGATCTACCGTTGTCATTTCGTTCCGTCGACATTCGGTTCCGGAGCGACACGAACGGGGACTTAGAATTTTTTCGCTCGGGCTCCGGAGCGACACGATCGCTCCGTTATTCTACGTTCTCTCGGTCCACGGGCATCAGAGAGCAAAACAGCCTAATAGTTTTAGAGTGCCTCAACGATCAGGAATATGGATCTAACGTTCTCGTTTCGAACCGACGACTTTCGGTTCCGGAGCGACACGAACGCTCCATGATTCTCGATTATCTCGACACAGGTAAGAGACAGAGGAGAACAAGTGTATGGTTTTAGAGAGCCACGAGCACCAGGAATAAGGATCTACCGTTGTCATTTCGTTCCGTCGACATTCGGTTCCGGAGCGACACGAACGGGGACTTGGAATTTTTTCGCTCGGGCTCCGGAGCGACACGAACGGGGACTTAGAATTTTTTCGCTCGGGCTCCGGTGCGACACGATCGCTCCGTTATTCTACGTTCTCTCGGTCCACGGGCATCAGAGAGCAAAACAGCCTAATAGTTTTAGAGTGCCTCAACGATCAGGAATATGGATCTAACGTTCTCGTTTCGAACCGACGACTTTCGGTTCCGGAGCGACACGAACGCTCCATGATTCTCGATTATCTCGACACAGGTAAGAGACAGAGGAGAACAAGTGTATGGTTTTAGAGAGCCACGAGCACCAGGAATAAGGATCTACAGTTGTCATTTCGTTCCGTCGACATTCGGTTCCGGAGCGACACGAACGGGGACTTAGAATTTTTTCGCTCGGGCTCCGGAGCGACACGAACGGGGACTTAGAATTTTTTCGCTCGGGCTCCGGAGCGACACGATCGCTCCGTTATTCTACGTTCTCTCGGTCCACGGGCATCAGAGAGCAAAACAGCCTAATAGTTTTAGAGTGCCTCAACGATCAGGAATATGGATCTAACGTTCTCGTTTCGAACCGACGACTTTCGGTTCCGGAGCGACACGAACGCTCCATGATTCTCGATTATCTCGACACAGGTAAGAGACAGAGGAGAACAAGTGTATGGTTTTAGAGAGCCACGAGCACCAGGAATAAGGATCTACCGTTGTCATTTCGTTCCGTCGACATTCGGTTCCGGAGCGACACGAACGGGGACTTAGAATTTTTTCGCTCGGGCTCCGGAGCGACACGAACGGGGACTTAGAATTTTTTCGCTCGGGCTCCGGAGCGACACGATCGCTCCGTTATTCTACGTTCTCTCGGTCCACGGGCATCAGAGAGCAAAACAGCCTAATAGTTTTAGAGTGCCTCAACGATCAGGAATATGGATCTAACGTTCTCGTTTCGAACCGACGACTTTCGGTTCCGGAGCGACACGAACGCTCCATGATTCTCGATTATCTCGACACAGGTAAGAGACAGAGGAGAACAAGTGTATGGTTTTAGAGAGCCACGAGCACCAGGAATAAGGATCTACCGTTGTCATTTCGTTCCGTCGACATTCGGTTCCGGAGCGACACGAACGGGGACTTAGAATTTTTTCGCTCGGGCTCCGGAGCGACACGAACGGGGACTTAGAATTTTTTCGCTCGGGCTCCGGAGCGACACGATCGCTCCGTTATTCTACGTTCTCTCGGTCCACAGGCATCAGAGAGCAAAACAGCCTAATAGTTTTAGAGTGCCTCAACGATCAGGAATATGGATCTAACGTTCTCGTTTCGAACCGACGACTTTCGGTTCCGGAGCGACACGAACGCTCCATGATTCTCGATTATCTCGACACAGGTAAGAGACAGAGGAGAACAAGTGTATGGTTTTAGAGAGCCACGAGCACCAGGAATAAGGATCTACAGTTGTCATTTCGTTCCGTCGACATTCGGTTCCGGAGCGACACGAACGGGGACTTAGAATTTTTTCGCTCGGGCTCCGGAGCGACACGATCGCTCCGTTATTCTACGTTCTCTCGGTCCACGGGCATCAGAGAGCAAAACAGCCTAATAGTTTTAGAGTGCCTCAACGATCAGGAATATGGATCTAACGTTCTCGTTTCGAACCGACGACTTTCGGTTCCGGAGCGACACGAACGCTCCATGATTCTCGATTATCTCGACACAGGTAAGAGACAGAGGAGAACAAGTGTATGGTTTTAGAGAGCCACGAGCACCAGGAATAAGGATCTACCGTTGTCATTTCGTTCCGTCGACATTCGGTTCCGGAGCGACACGAACGGGGACTTAGAATTTTTTCGCTCGGGCTCCGGAGCGACACGAACGGGGACTTAGAATTTTTTCGCTCGGGCTCCGGAGCGACACGATCGCTCCGTTATTCTACGTTCTCTCGGTCCACGGGCATCAGAGAGCAAAACAGCCTAATAGTTTTAGAGTGCCTCAACGATCAGGAATATGGATCTAACGTTCTCGTTTCGAACCGACGACTTTCGGTTCCGGAGCGACACGAACGCTCCATGATTCTCGATTATCTCGACACAGGTAAGAGACAGAGGAGAACAAGTGTATGGTTTTAGAGAGCCACGAGCACCAGGAATAAGGATCTACCGTTGTCATTTCGTTCCGTCGACATTCGGTTCCGGAGCGACACGAACGGGGACTTAGAATTTTTTCGCTCGGGCTCCGGAGCGACACGAACGGGGACTTAGAATTTTTTCGCTCGGGCTCCGGAGCGACACGATCGCTCCGTTATTCTACGTTCTCTCGGTCCACGGGCATCAGAGAGCAAAACAGCCTAATAGTTTTAGAGTGCCTCAACGATCAGGAATATGGATCTAACGTTCTCGTTTCGAACCGACGACTTTCGGTTCCGGAGCGACACGAACGCTCCATGATTCTCGATTATCTCGACACAGGTAAGAGACAGAGGAGAACAAGTGTATGGTTTTAGAGAGCCACGAGCACCAGGAATAAGGATCTACCGTTGTCATTTCGTTCCGTCGACATTCGGTTCCGGAGCGACACGAACGGGGACTTAGAATTTTTTCGCTCGGGCTCCGGAGCGACACGATCGCTCCGTTATTCTACGTTCTCTCGGTCCACGGGCATCAGAGAGCAAAACAGCCTAATAGTTTTGGAGTGCCTCAACGATCAGGAATATGGATCTAACGTTCTCGTTTCGAACCGACGACTTTCGGTTCCGGAGCGACACGAACGCTCCATGATTCTCGATTATCTCGACACAGGTAAGAGACAGAGGAGAACAAGTGTATGGTTTTAGAGAGCCACGAGCACCAGGAATAAGGATCTACCGTTGTCATTTCGTTCCGTCGACATTCGGTTCCGGAGCGACACGAACGGGGACTTAGAATTTTTTCGCTCGGGCTCCGGAGTGACACGAACGGGGACTTAGAATTTTTTCGCTCGGGCTCCGGAGCGACACGATCGCTCCGTTATTCTACGTTCTCTCGGTCCACGGGCATCAGAGAGCAAAACAGCCTAATAGTTTTAGAGTGCCTCAACGATCAGGAATATGGATCTAACGTTCTCGTTTCGAACCGACGACTTTCGGTTCCGGAGCGACACGAACGCTCCATGATTCTCGATTATCTCGACACAGTTAAGAGACAGAGGAGAACAAGTGTATGGTTTTAGAGAGCCACGAGCACCAGGAATAAGGATCTACCGTTGTCATTTCGTTCCGTCGACATTCGGTTCCGGAGCGACACGAACGGGGACGTAGAATTTTTTCGCTCGGGCTCCGGAGCGACACGAACGGGGACTTAGAATTTTTTCGCTCGGGCTCCGGAGCGACACGATCGCTCCGTTATTCTACGTTCTCTCGGTCCACGGGCATCAGAGAGCAAAACAGCCTAATAGTTTTAGAGTGCCTCAACGATCAGGAATATGGATCTAACGTTCTCGTTTCGAACCGACGACTTTCGGTTCCGGAGCGACACGAACGCTCCATGATTCTCGATTATCTCGACACAGGTAAGAGACAGAGGAGAACAAGTGTATGGTTTTAGAGAGCCACGAGCACCAGGAATAAGGATCTACCGTTGTCATTTCGTTCCGTCGACATTCGGTTCCGGAGCGACACGAACGGGGACTTAGAATTTTTTCGCTCGGGCTCCGGAGCGACACGAACGGGGACTTAGAATTTTTTCGCTCGGGCTCCGGAGCGACACGATCGCTCCGTTATTCTACGTTCTCTCGGTCCACGGGCATCAGAGAGCAAAACGGCCTAATAGTTTTAGAGTGCCTCAACGATCAGGAATATGGATCTAACGTTCTCGTTTCGAACCGACGACTTTCGGTTCCGGAGCGACACGAACGCTCCATGATTCTCGATTATCTCGACACAGGTAAGAGACAGAGGAGAACAAGTGTATGGTTTTAGAGAGCCACGAGCACCAGGAATAAGGATCTACCGTTGTCATTTCGTTCCGTCGACATTCGGTTCCGGAGCGACACGAACGGGGACTTAGAATTTTTTCGCTCGGGCTCCGGAGCGACACGAACGGGGACTTAGAATTTTTTCGCTCGGGCTCCGGAGCGACACGATCGCTCCGTTATTCTACGTTCTCTCGGTCCACGGGCATCAGAGAGCAAAACAGCCTAATAGTTTTAGAGTGCCTCAACGATCAGGAATATGGATCTAACGTTCTCGTTTCGAACCGACTACTTTCGGTTCCGGAGCGACACGAACGCTCCATGATTCTCGATTATCTCGACACAGGTAAGAGACAGAGGAGAACAAGTGTATGGTTTTAGAGAGCCACGAGCACCAGGAATAAGGATCTACAGTTGTCATTTCGTTCAGTCGACATTCGGTTCCGGAGCGACACGAACGGGGACTTGGAATTTTTTCGCTCGGGCTCCGGAGCGACACGAACGGGGACTTAGAATTTTTTCGCTCGGGCTCCGGAGCGACACGATCGCTCCGTTATTCTACGTTCTCTCGGTCCACGGGCATCAGAGAGCAAAACAGCCTAATAGTTTTAGAGTGCCTCAACGATCAGGAATATGGATCTAACGTTCTCGTTTCGAACCGACGACTTTCGGTTCCGGAGCGACACGAACGCTCCATGATTCTCGATTATCTCGACACAGGTAAGAGACAGAGGAGAACAAGTGTATGGTTTTAGAGAGCCACGAGCACCAGGAATAAGGATCTACCGTTGTCATTTCGTTCCGTCGACATTCGGTTCCGGAGCGACACGAACGGGGACTTAGAATTTTTTCGCTCGGGCTCCGGAGCGACACGAACGGGGACTTAGAATTTTTTCGCTCGGGCTCCGGAGCGACACGATCGCTCCGTTATTCTACGTTCTCTCGGTCCACGGGCATCAGAGAGCAAAACAGCCTAATAGTTTTAGAGTGCCTCAACGATCAGGAATATGGATCTAACGTTCTCGTTTCGAACCGACGACTTTCGGTTCCGGAGCGACACGAACGCTCCATGATTCTCGATTATCTCGACACAGGTAAGAGACAGAGGAGAACAAGTGTATGGTTTTAGAGAGCCACGAGCACCAGGAATAAGGATCTACCGTTGTCATTTCGTTCCGTCGACATTCGGTTCCGGAGCGACACGAACGGGGACTTAGAATTTTTTCGCTCGGGCTCCGGAGCGACACGAACGGGGACTTAGAATTTTTTCGCTCGGGCTCCGGAGCGACACGATCGCTCCGTTATTCTACGTTCTCTCGGTCCACGGGCATCAGAGAGCAAAACAGCCTAATAGTTTTAGAGTGCCTCAACGATCAGGAATATGGATCTAACGTTCTCGTTTCGATCCGACGACTTTCGGTTCCGGAGCGACACGAACGCTCCATGATTCTCGATTATCTCGACACAGGTAAGAGACAGAGGAGAACAAGTGTATGGTTTTAGAGAGCCACGAGCACCAGGAATAAGGATCTACCGTTGTCATTTCGTTCCGTCGACATTCGGTTCCGGAGCGACACGAACGGGGACTTAGAATTTTTTCGCTCGGGCTCCGGAGCGACACGAACGGGGACTTAGAATTTTTTCGCTCGGGCTCCGGAGCGACACGATCGCTCCGTTATTCTACGTTCTCTCGGTCCACGGGCATCAGAGAGCAAAACAGCCTAATAGTTTTAGAGTGCCTCAACGATCAGGAATATGGATCTAACGTTCTCGTTTCGAACCGACTACTTTCGGTACCGGAGCGACACGAACGCTCCATGATTCTCGATTATCTCGACACAGGTAAGAGACAGAGGAGAACAAGTGTATGGTTTTAGAGAGCCACGAGCACCAGGAATAAGGATCTACAGTTGTCATTTCGTTCCGTCGACATTCGGTTCCGGAGCGACACGAACGGGGACTTGGAATTTTTTCGCTCGGGCTCCGGAGCGACACGAACGGGGACTTAGAATTTTTTCGCTCGGGCTCCGGAGCGACACGATCGCTCCGTTATTCTACGTTCTCTCGGTCCACGGGCATCAGAGAGCAAAACAGCCTAATAGTTTTAGAGTGCCTCAACGATCAGGAATATGGATCTAACGTTCTCGTTTCGAACCGACGACTTTCGGTTCCGGAGCGACACGAACGCTCCATGATTCTCGATTATCTCGACACAGGTAAGAGACAGAGGAGAACAAGTGTATGGTTTTAGAGAGCCACGAGCACCAGGAATAAGGATCTACCGTTGTCATTTCATTCCGTCGACATTCGGTTCCGGAGCGACACGAACGGGGACTTAGAATTTTTTCGCTCGGGCTCCGGAGCGACACGAACGGGGACTTAGAATTTTTTCGCTCGGGCTCCGGAGCGACACGATCGCTCCGTTATTCTACGTTCTCTCGGTCCACGGGCATCAGAGAGCAAAACAGCCTAATAGTTTTAGAGTGCCTCAACGATCAGGAATATGGATCTAACGTTCTCGTTTCGAACCGACGACTTTCGGTTCCGGAGCGACACGAACGCTCCATGATTCTCGATTATCTCGACACAGGTAAGAGACAGAGGAGAACAAGTGTATGGTTTTAGAGAGCCACGAGCACCAGGAATAAGGATCTACCGTTGTCATTTCGTTCCGTCGACATTCGGTTCCGGAGCGACACGAACGGGGACTTAGAATTTTTTCGCTCGGGCTCCGGAGCGACACGAACGGGGACTTAGAATTTTTTCGCTCGGGCTCCGGAGCGACACGATCGCTCCGTTATTCTACGTTCTCTCGGTCCACGGGCATCAGAGAGCAAAACAGCCTAATAGTTTTAGAGTGCCTCAACGATCAGGAATATGGATCTAACGTTCTCGTTTCGATCCGACGACTTTCGGTTCCGGAGCGACACGAACGCTCCATGATTCTCGATTATCTCGACACAGGTAAGAGACAGAGGAGAACAAGTGTATGGTTTTAGAGAGCCACGAGCACCAGGAATAAGGATCTACCGTTGTCATTTCGTTCCGTCGACATTCGGTTCCGGAGCGACACGAACGGGGACTTAGAATTTTTTCGCTCGGGCTCCGGAGCGACACGAACGGGGACTTAGAATTTTTTCGCTCGGGCTCCGGAGCGACACGATCGCTCCGTTATTCTACGTTCTCTCGGTCCACGGGCATCAGAGAGCAAAACAGCCTAATAGTTTTAGAGTGCCTCAACGATCAGGAATATGGATCTAACGTTCTCGTTTCGAACCGACTACTTTCGGTTCCGGAGCGACACGAACGCTCCATGATTCTCGATTATCTCGACACAGGTAAGAGACAGAGGAGAACAAGTGTATGGTTTTAGAGAGCCACGAGCACCAGGAATAAGGATCTACAGTTGTCATTTCGTTCCGTCGACATTCGGTTCCGGAGCGACACGAACGGGGACTTGGAATTTTTTCGCTCGGGCTCCGGAGCGACACGAACGGGGACTTAGAATTTTTTCGCTCGGGCTCCGGAGCGACACGATCGCTCCGTTATTCTACGTTCTCTCGGTCCACGGGCATCAGAGAGCAAAACAGCCTAATAGTTTTAGAGTGCCTCAACGATCAGGAATATGGATCTAACGTTCTCGTTTCGAACCGACGACTTTCGGTTCCGGAGCGACACGAACGCTCCATGATTCTCGATTATCTCGACACAGGTAAGAGACAGAGGAGAACAAGTGTATGGTTTTAGAGAGCCACGAGCACCAGGAATAAGGATCTACCGTTGTCATTTCGTTCCGTCGACATTCGGTTCCGGAGCGACACGAACGGGGACTTAGAATTTTTTCGCTCGGGCTCCGGAGCGACACGAACGGGGACTTAGAATTTTTTCGCTCGGGCTCCGGAGCGACACGATCGCTCCGTTATTCTACGTTCTCTCGGTCCACGGGCATCAGAGAGCAAAACAGCCTAATAGTTTTAGAGTGCCTCAACGATCAGGAATATGGATCTAACGTTCTCGTTTCGAACCGACGACTTTCGGTTCCGGAGCGACACGAACGCTCCATGATTCTCGATTATCTCGACACAGGTAAGAGACAGAGGAGAACAAGTGTATGGTTTTAGAGAGCCACGAGCACCAGGAATAAGGATCTACCGTTGTCATTTCGTTCCGTCGACATTCGGTTCCGGAGCGACACGAACGGGGACTTAGAATTTTTTCGCTCGGGCTCCGGAGCGACACGAACGGGGACTTAGAATTTTTTCGCTCGGGCTCCGGAGCGACACGATCGCTCCGTTATTCTACGTTCTCTCGGTCCACGGGCATCAGAGAGCAAAACAGCCTAATAGTTTTAGAGTGCCTCAACGATCAGGAATATGGATCTAACGTTCTCGTTTCGAACCGACGACTTTCGGTTCCGGAGCGACACGAACGCTCCATGATTCTCGATTATCTCGACACAGGTAAGAGACAGAGGAGAACAAGTGTATGGTTTTAGAGAGCCACGAGCACCAGGAATAAGGATCTACCGTTGTCATTTCGTTCCGTCGACATTCGGTTCCGGAGCGACACGAACGGGGACTTAGAATTTTTTCGCTCGGGCTCCGGAGCGACACGATCGCTCCGTTATTCTACGTTCTCTCGGTCCACGGGCATCAGAGAGCAAAACAGCCTAATAGTTTTAGAGTGCCTCAACGATCAGGAATATGGATCTAACGTTCTCGTTTCGAACCGACTACTTTCGGTTCCGGAGCGACACGAACGCTCCATGATTCTCGATTATCTCGACACAGGTAAGAGACAGAGGAGAACAAGTGTATGGTTTTAGAGAGCCACGAGCACCAGGAATAAGGATCTACAGTTGTCATTTCGTTCCGTCGACATTCGGTTCCGGAGCGACACGAACGGGGACTTGGAATTTTTTCGCTCGGGCTCCGGAGCGACACGAACGGGGACTTAGAATTTTTTCGCTCGGGCTCCGGAGCGACACGATCGCTCCGTTATTCTACGTTCTCTCGGTCCACGGGCATCAGAGAGCAAAACAGCCTAATAGTTTTAGAGTGCCTCAACGATCAGGAATATGGATCTAACGTTCTCGTTTCGAACCGACGACTTTCGGTTCCGGAGCGACACGAACGCTCCATGATTCTCGATTATCTCGACACAGGTAAGAGACAGAGGAGAACAAGTGTATGGTTTTAGAGAGCCACGAGCACCAGGAATAAGGATCTACCGTTGTCATTTCGTTCCGTCGACATTCGGTTCCGGAGCGACACGAACGGGGACGTAGAATTTTTTCGCTCGGGCTCCGGAGCGACACGAACGGGGACTTAGAATTTTTTCGCTCGGGCTCCGGAGCGACACGATCGCTCCGTTATTCTACGTTCTCTCGGTCCACGGGCATCAGAGAGCAAAACAGCCTAATAGTTTTAGAGTGCCTCAACGATCAGGAATATGGATCTAACGTTCTCGTTTCGAACCGACGACTTTCGGTTCCGGAGCGACACGAACGCTCCATGATTCTCGATTATCTCGACACAGGTAAGAGACAGAGGAGAACAAGTGTATGGTTTTAGAGAGCCACGAGCACCAGGAATAAGGATCTACCGTTGTCATTTCGTTCCGTCGACATTCGGTTCCGGAGCGACACGAACGGGGACTTAGAATTTTTTCGCTCGGGCTCCGGAGCGACACGAACGGGGACTTAGAATTTTTTCGCTCGGGCTCCGGAGCGACACGATCGCTCCGTTATTCTACGTTCTCTCGGTCCACGGGCATCAGAGAGCAAAACAGCCTAATAGTTTTAGAGTGCCTCAACGATCAGGAATATGGATCTAACGTTCTCGTTTCGATCCGACGACTTTCGGTTCCGGAGCGACACGAACGCTCCATGATTCTCGATTATCTCGACACAGGTAAGAGACAGAGGAGAACAAGTGTATGGTTTTAGAGAGCCACGAGCACCAGGAATAAGGATCTACCGTTGTCATTTCGTTCCGTCGACATTCGGTTCCGGAGCGACACGAACGGGGACTTAGAATTTTTTCGCTCGGGCTCCGGAGCGACACGAACGGGGACTTAGAATTTTTTCGCTCGGGCTCCGGAGCGACACGATCGCTCCGTTATTCTACGTTCTCTCGGTCCACGGGCATCAGAGAGCAAAACAGCCTAATAGTTTTAGAGTGCCTCAACGATCAGGAATATGGATCTAACGTTCTCGTTTCGAACCGACTACTTTCGGTTCCGGAGCGACACGAACGCTCCATGATTCTCGATTATCTCGACACAGGTAAGAGACAGAGGAGAACAAGTGTATGGTTTTAGAGAGCCACGAGCACCAGGAATAAGGATCTACAGTTGTCATTTCGTTCCGTCGACATTCGGTTCCGGAGCGACACGAACGGGGACTTGGAATTTTTTCGCTCGGGCTCCGGAGCGACACGAACGGGGACTTAGAATTTTTTCGCTCGGGCTCCGGAGCGACACGATCGCTCCGTTATTCTACGTTCTCTCGGTCCACGGGCATCAGAGAGCAAAACAGCCTAATAGTTTTAGAGTGCCTCAACGATCAGGAATATGGATCTAACGTTCTCGTTTCGAACCGACGACTTTCGGTTCCGGAGCGACACGAACGCTCCATGATTCTCGATTATCTCGACACAGGTAAGAGACAGAGGAGAACAAGTGTATGGTTTTAGAGAGCCACGAGCACCAGGAATAAGGATCTACCGTTGTCATTTCGTTCCGTCGACATTCGGTTCCGGAGCGACACGAACGGGGACTTAGAATTTTTTCGCTCGGGCTCCGGAGCGACACGAACGGGGACTTAGAATTTTTTCGCTCGGGCTCCGGAGCGACACGATCGCTCCGTTATTCTACGTTCTCTCGGTCCACGGGCATCAGAGAGCAAAACAGCCTAATAGTTTTAGAGTGCCTCAACGATCAGGAATATGGATCTAACGTTCTCGTTTCGAACCGACGACTTTCGGTTCCGGAGCGACACGAACGCTCCATGATTCTCGATTATCTCGACACAGGTAAGAGACAGAGGAGAACAAGTGTATGGTTTTAGAGAGCCACGAGCACCAGGAATAAGGATCTACCGTTGTCATTTCGTTCCGTCGACATTCGGTTCCGGAGCGACACGAACGGGGACTTAGAATTTTTTCGCTCGGGCTCCGGAGCGACACGAACGGGGACTTAGAATTTTTTCGCTCGGGCTCCGGAGCGACACGATCGCTCCGTTATTCTACGTTCTCTCGGTCCACGGGCATCAGAGAGCAAAACAGCCTAATAGTTTTAGAGTGCCTCAACGATCAGGAATATGGATCTAACGTTCTCGTTTCGATCCGACGACTTTCGGTTCCGGAGCGACACGAACGCTCCATGATTCTCGATTATCTCGACACAGGTAAGAGACAGAGGAGAACAAGTGTATGGTTTTAGAGAGCCACGAGCACCAGGAATAAGGATCTACCGTTGTCATTTCGTTCCGTCGACATTCGGTTCCGGAGCGACACGAACGGGGACTTAGAATTTTTTCGCTCGGGCTCCGGAGCGACACGAACGGGGACTTAGAATTTTTTCGCTCGGGCTCCGGAGCGACACGATCGCTCCGTTATTCTACGTTCTCTCGGTCCACGGGCATCAGAGAGCAAAACAGCCTAATAGTTTTAGAGTGCCTCAACGATCAGGAATATGGATCTAACGTTCTCGTTTCGAACCGACTACTTTCGGTTCCGGAGCGACACGAACGCTCCATGATTCTCGATTATCTCGACACAGGTAAGAGACAGAGGAGAACAAGTGTATGGTTTTAGAGAGCCACGAGCACCAGGAATAAGGATCTACAGTTGTCATTTCGTTCCGTCGACATTCGGTTCCGGAGCGACACGAACGGGGACTTGGAATTTTTTCGCTCGGGCTCCGGAGCGACACGAACGGGGACTTAGAATTTTTTCGCTCGGGCTCCGGAGCGACACGATCGCTCCGTTATTCTACGTTCTCTCGGTCCACGGGCATCAGAGAGCAAAACAGCCTAATAGTTTTAGAGTGCCTCAACGATCAGGAATATGGATCTAACGTTCTCGTTTCGAACCGACGACTTTCGGTTCCGGAGCGACACGAACGCTCCATGATTCTCGATTATCTCGACACAGGTAAGAGACAGAGGAGAACAAGTGTATGGTTTTAGAGAGCCACGAGCACCAGGAATAAGGATCTACCGTTGTCATTTCATTCCGTCGACATTCGGTTCCGGAGCGACACGAACGGGGACTTAGAATTTTTTCGCTCGGGCTCCGGAGCGACACGAACGGGGACTTAGAATTTTTTCGCTCGGGCTCCGGAGCGACACGATCGCTCCGTTATTCTACGTTCTCTCGGTCCACGGGCATCAGAGAGCAAAACAGCCTAATAGTTTTAGAGTGCCTCAACGATCAGGAATATGGATCTAACGTTCTCGTTTCGAACCGACGACTTTCGGTTCCGGAGCGACACGAACGCTCCATGATTCTCGATTATCTCGACACAGGTAAGAGACAGAGGAGAACAAGTGTATGGTTTTAGAGAGCCACGAGCACCAGGAATAAGGATCTACCGTTGTCATTTCGTTCCGTCGACATTCGGTTCCGGAGCGACACGAACGGGGACTTAGAATTTTTTCGCTCGGGCTCCGGAGCGACACGAACGGGGACTTAGAATTTTTTCGCTCGGGCTCCGGAGCGACACGATCGCTCCGTTATTCTACGTTCTCTCGGTCCACGGGCATCAGAGAGCAAAACAGCCTAATAGTTTTAGAGTGCCTCAACGATCAGGAATATGGATCTAACGTTCTCGTTTCGATCCGACGACTTTCGGTTCCGGAGCGACACGAACGCTCCATGATTCTCGATTATCTCGACACAGGTAAGAGACAGAGGAGAACAAGTGTATGGTTTTAGAGAGCCACGAGCACCAGGAATAAGGATCTACCGTTGTCATTTCGTTCCGTCGACATTCGGTTCCGGAGCGACACGAACGGGGACTTAGAATTTTTTCGCTCGGGCTCCGGAGCGACACGAACGGGGACTTAGAATTTTTTCGCTCGGGCTCCGGAGCGACACGATCGCTCCGTTATTCTACGTTCTCTCGGTCCACGGGCATCAGAGAGCAAAACAGCCTAATAGTTTTAGAGTGCCTCAACGATCAGGAATATGGATCTAACGTTCTCGTTTCGAACCGACTACTTTCGGTTCCGGAGCGACACGAACGCTCCATGATTCTCGATTATCTCGACACAGGTAAGAGACAGAGGAGAACAAGTGTATGGTTTTAGAGAGCCACGAGCACCAGGAATAAGGATCTACAGTTGTCATTTCGTTCCGTCGACATTCGGTTCCGGAGCGACACGAACGGGGACTTGGAATTTTTTCGCTCGGGCTCCGGAGCGACACGAACGGGGACTTAGAATTTTTTCGCTCGGGCTCCGGAGCGACACGATCGCTCCGTTATTCTACGTTCTCTCGGTCCACGGGCATCAGAGAGCAAAACAGCCTAATAGTTTTAGAGTGCCTCAACGATCAGGAATATGGATCTAACGTTCTCGTTTCGAACCGACGACTTTCGGTTCCGGAGCGACACGAACGCTCCATGATTCTCGATTATCTCGACACAGGTAAGAGACAGAGGAGAACAAGTGTATGGTTTTAGAGAGCCACGAGCACCAGGAATAAGGATCTACCGTTGTCATTTCGTTCCGTCGACATTCGGTTCCGGAGCGACACGAACGGGGACTTAGAATTTTTTCGCTCGGGCTCCGGAGCGACACGAACGGGGACTTAGAATTTTTTCGCTCGGGCTCCGGAGCGACACGATCGCTCCGTTATTCTACGTTCTCTCGGTCCACGGGCATCAGAGAGCAAAACAGCCTAATAGTTTTAGAGTGCCTCAACGATCAGGAATATGGATCTAACGTTCTCGTTTCGAACCGACGACTTTCGGTTCCGGAGCGACACGAACGCTCCATGATTCTCGATTATCTCGACACAGGTAAGAGACAGAGGAGAACAAGTGTATGGTTTTAGAGAGCCACGAGCACCAGGAATAAGGATCTACCGTTGTCATTTCGTTCCGTCGACATTCGGTTCCGGAGCGACACGAACGGGGACTTAGAATTTTTTCGCTCGGGCTCCGGAGCGACACGAACGGGGACTTAGAATTTTTTCGCTCGGGCTCCGGAGCGACACGATCGCTCCGTTATTCTACGTTCTCTCGGTCCACGGGCATCAGAGAGCAAAACAGCCTAATAGTTTTGGAGTGCCTCAACGATCAGGAATATGGATCTAACGTTCTCGTTTCGAACCGACGACTTTCGGTTCCGGAGCGACACGAACGCTCCATGATTCTCGATTATCTCGACACAGGTAAGAGACAGAGGAGAACAAGTGTATGGTTTTAGAGAGCCACGAGCACCAGGAATAAGGATCTACCGTTGTCATTTCGTTCCGTCGACATTCGGTTCCGGAGCGACACGAACGGGGACTTAGAATTTTTTCGCTCGGGCTCCGGAGCGACACGAACGGGGACTTAGAATTTTTTCGCTCGGGCTCCGGAGCGACACGATCGCTCCGTTATTCTACGTTCTCTCGGTCCACGGGCATCATCGAGCAAAACAGCCTAATAGTTTTAGAGTGCCTCAACGATCAGGAATATGGATCTAACGTTCTCGTTTCGAACCGACTACTTTCGGTTCCGGAGCGACACGAACGCTCCATGATTCTCGATTATCTCGACACAGGTAAGAGACAGAGGAGAACAAGTGTATGGTTTTAGAGAGCCACGAGCACCAGGAATAAGGATCTACAGTTGTCATTTCGTTCCGTCGACATTCGGTTCCGGAGCGACACGAACGGGGACTTGGAATTTTTTCGCTCGGGCTCCGGAGCGACACGAACGGGGACTTAGAATTTTTTCGCTCGGGCTCCGGAGCGACACGATCGCTCCGTTATTCTACGTTCTCTCGGTCCACGGGCATCAGAGAGCAAAACAGCCTAATAGTTTTAGAGTGCCTCAACGATCAGGAATATGGATCTAACGTTCTCGTTTCGAACCGACGACTTTCGGTTCCGGAGCGACACGAACGCTCCATGATTCTCGATTATCTCGACACAGGTAAGAGACAGAGGAGAACAAGTGTATGGTTTTAGAGAGCCACGAGCACCAGGAATAAGGATCTACCGTTGTCATTTCGTTCCGTCGACATTCGGTTCCGGAGCGACACGAACGGGGACGTAGAATTTTTTCGCTCGGGCTCCGGAGCGACACGAACGGGGACTTAGAATTTTTTCGCTCGGGCTCCGGAGCGACACGATCGCTCCGTTATTCTACGTTCTCTCGGTCCACGGGCATCAGAGAGCAAAACAGCCTAATAGTTTTAGAGTGCCTCAACGATCAGGAATATGGATCTAACGTTCTCGTTTCGAACCGACGACTTTCGGTTCCGGAGCGACACGAACGCTCCATGATTCTCGATTATCTCGACACAGGTAAGAGACAGAGGAGAACAAGTGTATGGTTTTAGAGAGCCACGAGCACCAGGAATAAGGATCTACCGTTGTCATTTCGTTCCGTCGACATTCGGTTCCGGAGCGACACGAACGGGGACTTAGAATTTTTTCGCTCGGGCTCCGGAGCGACACGAACGGGGACTTAGAATTTTTTCGCTCGGGCTCCGGAGCGACACGATCGCTCCGTTATTCTACGTTCTCTCGGTCCACGGGCATCAGAGAGCAAAACAGCCTAATAGTTTTAGAGTGCCTCAACGATCAGGAATATGGATCTAACGTTCTCGTTTCGAACCGACTACTTTCGGTTCCGGAGCGACACGAACGCTCCATGATTCTCGATTATCTCGACACAGGTAAGAGACAGAGGAGAACAAGTGTATGGTTTTAGAGAGCCACGAGCACCAGGAATAAGGATCTACAGTTGTCATTTCGTTCAGTCGACATTCGGTTCCGGAGCGACACGAACGGGGACTTGGAATTTTTTCGCTCGGGCTCCGGAGCGACACGAACGGGGACTTAGAATTTTTTCGCTCGGGCTCCGGAGCGACACGATCGCTCCGTTATTCTACGTTCTCTCGGTCCACGGGCATCAGAGAGCAAAACAGCCTAATAGTTTTAGAGTGCCTCAACGATCAGGAATATGGATCTAACGTTCTCGTTTCGAACCGACGACTTTCGGTTCCGGAGCGACACGAACGCTCCATGATTCTCGATTATCTCGACACAGGTAAGAGACAGAGGAGAACAAGTGTATGGTTTTAGAGAGCCACGAGCACCAGGAATAAGGATCTACCGTTGTCATTTCGTTCCGTCGACATTCGGTTCCGGAGCGACACGAACGGGGACTTAGAATTTTTTCGCTCGGGCTCCGGAGCGACACGAACGGGGACTTAGAATTTTTTCGCTCGGGCTCCGGAGCGACACGATCGCTCCGTTATTCTACGTTCTCTCGGTCCACGGGCATCAGAGAGCAAAACAGCCTAATAGTTTTAGAGTGCCTCAACGATCAGGAATATGGATCTAACGTTCTCGTTTCGATCCGACGACTTTCGGTTCCGGAGCGACACGAACGCTCCATGATTCTCGATTATCTCGACACAGGTAAGAGACAGAGGAGAACAAGTGTATGGTTTTAGAGAGCCACGAGCACCAGGAATAAGGATCTACCGTTGTCATTTCGTTCCGTCGACATTCGGTTCCGGAGCGACACGAACGGGGACTTAGAATTTTTTCGCTCGGGCTCCGGAGCGACACGAACGGGGACTTAGAATTTTTTCGCTCGGGCTCCGGAGCGACACGATCGCTCCGTTATTCTACGTTCTCTCGGTCCACGGGCATCAGAGAGCAAAACAGCCTAATAGTTTTAGAGTGCCTCAACGATCAGGAATATGGATCTAACGTTCTCGTTTCGAACCGACTACTTTCGGTTCCGGAGCGACACGAACGCTCCATGATTCTCGATTATCTCGACACAGGTAAGAGACAGAGGAGAACAAGTGTATGGTTTTAGAGAGCCACGAGCACCAGGAATAAGGATCTACAGTTGTCATTTCGTTCCGTCGACATTCGGTTCCGGAGCGACACGAACGGGGACTTGGAATTTTTTCGCTCGGGCTCCGGAGCGACACGAACGGGGACTTAGAATTTTTTCGCTCGGGCTCCGGAGCGACACGATCGCTCCGTTATTCTACGTTCTCTCGGTCCACGGGCATCAGAGAGCAAAACAGCCTAATAGTTTTAGAGTGCCTCAACGATCAGGAATATGGATCTAACGTTCTCGTTTCGAACCGACGACTTTCGGTTCCGGAGCGACACGAACGCTCCATGATTCTCGATTATCTCGACACAGGTAAGAGACAGAGGAGAACAAGTGTATGGTTTTAGAGAGCCACGAGCACCAGGAATAAGGATCTACCGTTGTCATTTCATTCCGTCGACATTCGGTTCCGGAGCGACACGAACGGGGACTTAGAATTTTTTCGCTCGGGCTCCGGAGCGACACGAACGGGGACTTAGAATTTTTTCGCTCGGGCTCCGGAGCGACACGATCGCTCCGTTATTCTACGTTCTCTCGGTCCACGGGCATCAGAGAGCAAAACAGCCTAATAGTTTTAGAGTGCCTCAACGATCAGGAATATGGATCTAACGTTCTCGTTTCGATCCGACGACTTTCGGTTCCGGAGCGACACGAACGCTCCATGATTCTCGATTATCTCGACACAGGTAAGAGACAGAGGAGAACAAGTGTATGGTTTTAGAGAGCCACGAGCACCAGGAATAAGGATCTACCGTTGTCATTTCGTTCCGTCGACATTCGGTTCCGGAGCGACACGAACGGGGACTTGGAATTTTTTCGCTCGGGCTCCGGAGCGACACGAACGGGGACTTAGAATTTTTTCGCTCGGGCTCCGGAGCGACACGATCGCTCCGTTATTCTACGTTCTCTCGGTCCACGGGCATCAGAGAGCAAAACAGCCTAATAGTTTTAGAGTGCCTCAACGATCAGGAATATGGATCTAACGTTCTCGTTTCGAACCGACGACTTTCGGTTCCGGAGCGACACGAACGCTCCATGATTCTCGATTATCTCGACACAGGTAAGAGACAGAGGAGAACAAGTGTATGGTTTTAGAGAGCCACGAGCACCAGGAATAAGGATCTACCGTTGTCATTTCGTTCCGTCGACATTCGGTTCCGGAGCGACACGAACGGGGACTTAGAATTTTTTCGCTCGGGCTCCGGAGCGACACGAACGGGGACTTAGAATTTTTTCGCTCGGGCTCCGGAGCGACACGATCGCTCCGTTATTCTACGTTCTCTCGGTCCACGGGCATCAGAGAGCAAAACAGCCTAATAGTTTTAGAGTGCCTCAACGATCAGGAATATGGATCTAACGTTCGCGTTTCGATCCGACGACTTTCGGTTCCGGAGCGACACGAACGCTCCATGATTCTCGATTATCTCGACACAGGTAAGAGACAGAGGAGAACAAGTGTATGGTTTTAGAGAGCCACGAGCACCAGGAATAAGGATCTACCGTTGTCATTTCGTTCCGTCGACATTCGGTTCCGGAGCGACACGAACGGGGACTTAGAATTTTTTCGCTCGGGCTCCGGAGCGACACGAACGGGGACTTAGAATTTTTTCGCTCGGGCTCCGGAGCGACACGATCGCTCCGTTATTCTACGTTCTCTCGGTCCACGGGCATCAGAGAGCAAAACAGCCTAATAGTTTTAGAGTGCCTCAACGATCAGGAATATGGATCTAACGTTCTCGTTTCGAACCGACTACTTTCGGTTCCGGAGCGACACGAACGCTCCATGATTCTCGATTATCTCGACACAGGTAAGAGACAGAGGAGAACAAGTGTATGGTTTTAGAGAGCCACGAGCACCAGGAATAAGGATCTACAGTTGTCATTTCGTTCCGTCGACATTCGGTTCCGGAGCGACACGAACGGGGACTTGGAATTTTTTCGCTCGGGCTCCGGAGCGACACGAACGGGGACTTAGAATTTTTTCGCTCGGGCTCCGGAGCGACACGATCGCTCCGTTATTCTACGTTCTCTCGGTCCACGGGCATCAGAGAGCAAAACAGCCTAATAGTTTTAGAGTGCCTCAACGATCAGGAATATGGATCTAACGTTCTCGTTTCGAACCGACGACTTTCGGTTCCGGAGCGACACGAACGCTCCATGATTCTCGATTATCTCGACACAGGTAAGAGACAGAGGAGAACAAGTGTATGGTTTTAGAGAGCCACGAGCACCAGGAATAAGGATCTACCGTTGTCATTTCATTCCGTCGACATTCGGTTCCGGAGCGACACGAACGGGGACTTAGAATTTTTTCGCTCGGGCTCCGGAGCGACACGAACGGGGACTTAGAATTTTTTCGCTCGGGCTCCGGAGCGACACGATCGCTCCGTTATTCTACGTTCTCTCGGTCCACGGGCATCAGAGAGCAAAACAGCCTAATAGTTTTAGAGTGCCTCAACGATCAGGAATATGGATCTAACGTTCTCGTTTCGATCCGACGACTTTCGGTTCCGGAGCGACACGAACGCTCCATGATTCTCGATTATCTCGACACAGGTAAGAGACAGAGGAGAACAAGTGTATGGTTTTAGAGAGCCACGAGCACCAGGAATAAGGATCTACCGTTGTCATTTCGTTCCGTCGACATTCGGTTCCGGAGCGACACGAACGGGGACTTAGAATTTTTTCGCTCGGGCTCCGGAGCGACACGAACGGGGACTTAGAATTTTTTCGCTCGGGCTCCGGAGCGACACGATCGCTCCGTTATTCTACGTTCTCTCGGTCCACGGGCATCAGAGAGCAAAACAGCCTAATAGTTTTAGAGTGCCTCAACGATCAGGAATATGGATCTAACGTTCTCGTTTCGAACCGACTACTTTCGGTTCCGGAGCGACACGAACGCTCCATGATTCTCGATTATCTCGACACAGGTAAGAGACAGAGGAGAACAAGTGTATGGTTTTAGAGAGCCACGAGCACCAGGAATAAGGATCTACAGTTGTCATTTCGTTCCGTCGACATTCGGTTCCGGAGCGACACGAACGGGGACTTGGAATTTTTTCGCTCGGGCTCCGGAGCGACACGAACGGGGACTTAGAATTTTTTCGCTCGGGCTCCGGAGCGACACGATCGCTCCGTTATTCTACGTTCTCTCGGTCCACGGGCATCAGAGAGCAAAACAGCCTAATAGTTTTAGAGTGCCTCAACGATCAGGAATATGGATCTAACGTTCTCGTTTCGAACCGACGACTTTCGGTTCCGGAGCGACACGAACGCTCCATGATTCTCGATTATCTCGACACAGTTAAGAGACAGAGGAGAACAAGTGTATGGTTTTAGAGAGCCACGAGCACCAGGAATAAGGATCTACCGTTGTCATTTCGTTCCGTCGACATTCGGTTCCGGAGCGACACGAACGGGGACGTAGAATTTTTTCGCTCGGGCTCCGGAGCGACACGAACGGGGACTTAGAATTTTTTCGCTCGGGCTCCGGAGCGACACGATCGCTCCGTTATTCTACGTTCTCTCGGTCCACGGGCATCAGAGAGCAAAACAGCCTAATAGTTTTAGAGTGCCTCAACGATCAGGAATATGGATCTAACGTTCTCGTTTCGAACCGACGACTTTCGGTTCCGGAGCGACACGAACGCTCCATGATTCTCGATTATCTCGACACAGGTAAGAGACAGAGGAGAACAAGTGTATGGTTTTAGAGAGCCACGAGCACCAGGAATAAGGATCTACCGTTGTCATTTCGTTCCGTCGACATTCGGTTCCGGAGCGACACGAACGGGGACTTAGAATTTTTTCGCTCGGGCTCCGGAGCGACACGAACGGGGACTTAGAATTTTTTCGCTCGGGCTCCGGAGCGACACGATCGCTCCGTTATTCTACGTTCTCTCGGTCCACGGGCATCAGAGAGCAAAACGGCCTAATAGTTTTAGAGTGCCTCAACGATCAGGAATATGGATCTAACGTTCTCGTTTCGAACCGACGACTTTCGGTTCCGGAGCGACACGAACGCTCCATGATTCTCGATTATCTCGACACAGGTAAGAGACAGAGGAGAACAAGTGTATGGTTTTAGAGAGCCACGAGCACCAGGAATAAGGATCTACCGTTGTCATTTCGTTCCGTCGACATTCGGTTCCGGAGCGACACGAACGGGGACTTAGAATTTTTTCGCTCGGGCTCCGGAGCGACACGAACGGGGACTTAGAATTTTTTCGCTCGGGCTCCGGAGCGACACGATCGCTCCGTTATTCTACGTTCTCTCGGTCCACGGGCATCAGAGAGCAAAACAGCCTAATAGTTTTAGAGTGCCTCAACGATCAGGAATATGGATCTAACGTTCTCGTTTCGAACCGACTACTTTCGGTTCCGGAGCGACACGAACGCTCCATGATTCTCGATTATCTCGACACAGGTAAGAGACAGAGGAGAACAAGTGTATGGTTTTAGAGAGCCACGAGCACCAGGAATAAGGATCTACAGTTGTCATTTCGTTCAGTCGACATTCGGTTCCGGAGCGACACGAACGGGGACTTGGAATTTTTTCGCTCGGGCTCCGGAGCGACACGAACGGGGACTTAGAATTTTTTCGCTCGGGCTCCGGAGCGACACGATCGCTCCGTTATTCTACGTTCTCTCGGTCCACGGGCATCAGAGAGCAAAACAGCCTAATAGTTTTAGAGTGCCTCAACGATCAGGAATATGGATCTAACGTTCTCGTTTCGAACCGACGACTTTCGGTTCCGGAGCGACACGAACGCTCCATGATTCTCGATTATCTCGACACAGGTAAGAGACAGAGGAGAACAAGTGTATGGTTTTAGAGAGCCACGAGCACCAGGAATAAGGATCTACCGTTGTCATTTCGTTCCGTCGACATTCGGTTCCGGAGCGACACGAACGGGGACTTAGAATTTTTTCGCTCGGGCTCCGGAGCGACACGAACGGGGACTTAGAATTTTTTCGCTCGGGCTCCGGAGCGACACGATCGCTCCGTTATTCTACGTTCTCTCGGTCCACGGGCATCAGAGAGCAAAACAGCCTAATAGTTTTAGAGTGCCTCAACGATCAGGAATATGGATCTAACGTTCTCGTTTCGAACCGACGACTTTCGGTTCCGGAGCGACACGAACGCTCCATGATTCTCGATTATCTCGACACAGGTAAGAGACAGAGGAGAACAAGTGTATGGTTTTAGAGAGCCACGAGCACCAGGAATAAGGATCTACCGTTGTCATTTCGTTCCGTCGACATTCGGTTCCGGAGCGACACGAACGGGGACTTAGAATTTTTTCGCTCGGGCTCCGGAGCGACACGAACGGGGACTTAGAATTTTTTCGCTCGGGCTCCGGAGCGACACGATCGCTCCGTTATTCTACGTTCTCTCGGTCCACGGGCATCAGAGAGCAAAACAGCCTAATAGTTTTAGAGTGCCTCAACGATCAGGAATATGGATCTAACGTTCTCGTTTCGATCCGACGACTTTCGGTTCCGGAGCGACACGAACGCTCCATGATTCTCGATTATCTCGACACAGGTAAGAGACAGAGGAGAACAAGTGTATGGTTTTAGAGAGCCACGAGCACCAGGAATAAGGATCTACCGTTGTCATTTCGTTCCGTCGACATTCGGTTCCGGAGCGACACGAACGGGGACTTAGAATTTTTTCGCTCGGGCTCCGGAGCGACACGAACGGGGACTTAGAATTTTTTCGCTCGGGCTCCGGAGCGACACGATCGCTCCGTTATTCTACGTTCTCTCGGTCCACGGGCATCAGAGAGCAAAACAGCCTAATAGTTTTAGAGTGCCTCAACGATCAGGAATATGGATCTAACGTTCTCGTTTCGAACCGACTACTTTCGGTTCCGGAGCGACACGAACGCTCCATGATTCTCGATTATCTCGACACAGGTAAGAGACAGAGGAGAACAAGTGTATGGTTTTAGAGAGCCACGAGCACCAGGAATAAGGATCTACAGTTGTCATTTCGTTCCGTCGACATTCGGTTCCGGAGCGACACGAACGGGGACTTGGAATTTTTTCGCTCGGGCTCCGGAGCGACACGAACGGGGACTTAGAATTTTTTCGCTCGGGCTCCGGAGCGACACGATCGCTCCGTTATTCTACGTTCTCTCGGTCCACGGGCATCAGAGAGCAAAACAGCCTAATAGTTTTAGAGTGCCTCAACGATCAGGAATATGGATCTAACGTTCTCGTTTCGAACCGACGACTTTCGGTTCCGGAGCGACACGAACGCTCCATGATTCTCGATTATCTCGACACAGGTAAGAGACAGAGGAGAACAAGTGTATGGTTTTAGAGAGCCACGAGCACCAGGAATAAGGATCTACCGTTGTCATTTCATTCCGTCGACATTCGGTTCCGGAGCGACACGAACGGGGACTTAGAATTTTTTCGCTCGGGCTCCGGAGCGACACGATCGCTCCGTTATTCTACGTTCTCTCGGTCCACGGGCATCAGAGAGCAAAACAGCCTAATAGTTTTAGAGTGCCTCAACGATCAGGAATATGGATCTAACGTTCTCGTTTCGAACCGACGACTTTCGGTTCCGGAGCGACACGAACGCTCCATGATTCTCGATTATCTCGACACAGGTAAGAGACAGAGGAGAACAAGTGTATGGTTTTAGAGAGCCACGAGCACCAGGAATAAGGATCTACCGTTGTCATTTCGTTCCGTCGACATTCGGTTCCGGAGCGACACGAACGGGGACTTAGAATTTTTTCGCTCGGGCTCCGGAGCGACACGAACGGGGACTTAGAATTTTTTCGCTCGGGCTCCGGAGCGACACGATCGCTCCGTTATTCTACGTTCTCTCGGTCCACGGGCATCAGAGAGCAAAACAGCCTAATAGTTTTAGAGTGCCTCAACGATCAGGAATATGGATCTAACGTTCTCGTTTCGATCCGACGACTTTCGGTTCCGGAGCGACACGAACGCTCCATGATTCTCGATTATCTCGACACAGGTAAGAGACAGAGGAGAACAAGTGTATGGTTTTAGAGAGCCACGAGCACCAGGAATAAGGATCTACCGTTGTCATTTCGTTCCGTCGACATTCGGTTCCGGAGCGACACGAACGGGGACTTAGAATTTTTTCGCTCGGGCTCCGGAGCGACACGAACGGGGACTTAGAATTTTTTCGCTCGGGCTCCGGAGCGACACGATCGCTCCGTTATTCTACGTTCTCTCGGTCCACGGGCATCAGAGAGCAAAACAGCCTAATAGTTTTAGAGTGCCTCAACGATCAGGAATATGGATCTAACGTTCTCGTTTCGAACCGACTACTTTCGGTTCCGGAGCGACACGAACGCTCCATGATTCTCGATTATCTCGACACAGGTAAGAGACAGAGGAGAACAAGTGTATGGTTTTAGAGAGCCACGAGCACCAGGAATAAGGATCTACAGTTGTCATTTCGTTCCGTCGACATTCGGTTCCGGAGCGACACGAACGGGGACTTGGAATTTTTTCGCTCGGGCTCCGGAGCGACACGAACGGGGACTTAGAATTTTTTCGCTCGGGCTCCGGAGCGACACGATCGCTCCGTTATTCTACGTTCTCTCGGTCCACGGGCATCAGAGAGCAAAACAGCCTAATAGTTTTAGAGTGCCTCAACGATCAGGAATATGGATCTAACGTTCTCGTTTCGAACCGACGACTTTCGGTTCCGGAGCGACACGAACGCTCCATGATTCTCGATTATCTCGACACAGGTAAGAGACAGAGGAGAACAAGTGTATGGTTTTAGAGAGCCACGAGCACCAGGAATAAGGATCTACCGTTGTCATTTCGTTCCGTCGACATTCGGTTCCGGAGCGACACGAACGGGGACTTAGAATTTTTTCGCTCGGGCTCCGGAGCGACACGAACGGGGACTTAGAATTTTTTCGCTCGGGCTCCGGAGCGACACGATCGCTCCGTTATTCTACGTTCTCTCGGTCCACGGGCATCAGAGAGCAAAACAGCCTAATAGTTTTGGAGTGCCTCAACGATCAGGAATATGGATCTAACGTTCTCGTTTCGAACCGACGACTTTCGGTTCCGGAGCGACACGAACGCTCCATGATTCTCGATTATCTCGACACAGGTAAGAGACAGAGGAGAACAAGTGTATGGTTTTAGAGAGCCACGAGCACCAGGAATAAGGATCTACCGTTGTCATTTCGTTCCGTCGACATTCGGTTCCGGAGCGACACGAACGGGGACTTAGAATTTTTTCGCTCGGGCTCCGGAGCGACACGAACGGGGACTTAGAATTTTTTCGCTCGGGCTCCGGAGCGACACGATCGCTCCGTTATTCTACGTTCTCTCGGTCCACGGGCATCATCGAGCAAAACAGCCTAATAGTTTTAGAGTGCCTCAACGATCAGGAATATGGATCTAACGTTCTCGTTTCGAACCGACTACTTTCGGTTCCGGAGCGACACGAACGCTCCATGATTCTCGATTATCTCGACACAGGTAAGAGACAGAGGAGAACAAGTGTATGGTTTTAGAGAGCCACGAGCACCAGGAATAAGGATCTACAGTTGTCATTTCGTTCCGTCGACATTCGGTTCCGGAGCGACACGAACGGGGACTTGGAATTTTTTCGCTCGGGCTCCGGAGCGACACGAACGGGGACTTAGAATTTTTTCGCTCGGGCTCCGGAGCGACACGATCGCTCCGTTATTCTACGTTCTCTCGGTCCACGGGCATCAGAGAGCAAAACAGCCTAATAGTTTTAGAGTGCCTCAACGATCAGGAATATGGATCTAACGTTCTCGTTTCGAACCGACGACTTTCGGTTCCGGAGCGACACGAACGCTCCATGATTCTCGATTATCTCGACACAGGTAAGAGACAGAGGAGAACAAGTGTATGGTTTTAGAGAGCCACGAGCACCAGGAATAAGGATCTACCGTTGTCATTTCGTTCCGTCGACATTCGGTTCCGGAGCGACACGAACGGGGACTTAGAATTTTTTCGCTCGGGCTCCGGAGCGACACGAACGGGGACTTAGAATTTTTTCGCTCGGGCTCCGGAGCGACACGATCGCTCCGTTATTCTACGTTCTCTCGGTCCACGGGCATCAGAGAGCAAAACAGCCTAATAGTTTTAGAGTGCCTCAACGATCAGGAATATGGATCTAACGTTCTCGTTTCGAACCGACGACTTTCGGTTCCGGAGCGACACGAACGCTCCATGATTCTCGATTATCTCGACACAGGTAAGAGACAGAGGAGAACAAGTGTATGGTTTTAGAGAGCCACGAGCACCAGGAATAAGGATCTACCGTTGTCATTTCGTTCCGTCGACATTCGGTTCCGGAGCGACACGAACGGGGACTTAGAATTTTTTCGCTCGGGCTCCGGAGCGACACGAACGGGGACTTAGAATTTTTTCGCTCGGGCTCCGGAGCGACACGATCGCTCCGTTATTCTACGTTCTCTCGGTCCACGGGCATCAGAGAGCAAAACAGCCTAATAGTTTTGGAGTGCCTCAACGATCAGGAATATGGATCTAACGTTCTCGTTTCGAACCGACGACTTTCGGTTCCGGAGCGACACGAACGCTCCATGATTCTCGATTATCTCGACACAGGTAAGAGACAGAGGAGAACAAGTGTATGGTTTTAGAGAGCCACGAGCACCAGGAATAAGGATCTACCGTTGTCATTTCGTTCCGTCGACATTCGGTTCCGGAGCGACACGAACGGGGACTTAGAATTTTTTCGCTCGGGCTCCGGAGCGACACGAACGGGGACTTAGAATTTTTTCGCTCGGGCTCCGGAGCGACACGATCGCTCCGTTATTCTACGTTCTCTCGGTCCACGGGCATCAGAGAGCAAAACAGCCTAATAGTTTTAGAGTGCCTCAACGATCAGGAATATGGATCTAACGTTCTCGTTTCGAACCGACGACTTTCGGTTCCGGAGCGACACGAACGCTCCATGATTCTCGATTATCTCGACACAGGTAAGAGACAGAGGAGAACAAGTGTATGGTTTTAGAGTGCCACGAGCACCAGGAATAAGGATCTACCGTTGTCATTTCGTTCCGTCGACATTCGGTTCCGGAGCGACACGAACGGGGACTTAGAATTTTTTCGCTCGGGCTCCGGAGCGACACGAACGGGGACTTAGAATTTTTTCGCTCGGGCTCCGGAGCGACACGATCGCTCCGTTATTCTACGTTCTCTCGGTCCACGGGCATCAGAGAGCAAAACAGCCTAATAGTTTTAGAGTGCCTCAACGATCAGGAATATGGCTCTAACGTTCTCGTTTCGAACCGACGACTTTCGGTTCCGGAGCGACACGAACGCTCCATGATTCTCGATTATCTCGACACAGGTAAGAGACAGAGGAGAACAAGTGTATGATTTTAGAGAGCCACGAGCACCAGGAATAAGGATCTACCGTTGTCATTTCGTTCCGTCGACATTCGGTTCCGGAGCGACACGAACGGGGACTTAGAATTTTTTCGCTCGGGCTCCGGAGCGACACGAACGGGGACTTAGAATTTTTTCGCTCGGGCTCCGGAGCGACACGATCGCTCCGTTATTCTACGTTCTCTCGGTCCACGGGCATCAGAGAGCAAAACAGCCTAATAGTTTTGGAGTGCCTCAACGATCAGGAATATGGATCTAACGTTCTCGTTTCGAACCGACGACTTTCGGTTCCGGAGCGACACGAACGCTCCATGATTCTCGATTATCTCGACACAGGTAAGAGACAGAGGAGAACAAGTGTATGGTTTTAGAGAGCCACGAGCACCAGGAATAAGGATCTACCGTTGTCATTTCGTTCCGTCGACATTCGGTTCCGGAGCGACACGAACGGGGACTTAGAATTTTTTCGCTCGGGCTCCGGAGCGACACGAACGGGGACTTAGAATTTTTTCGCTCGGGCTCCGGAGCGACACGATCGCTCCGTTATTCTACGTTCTCTCGGTCCACGGGCATCAGAGAGCAAAACAGCCTAATAGTTTTGGAGTGCCTCAACGATCAGGAATATGGATCTAACGTTCTCGTTTCGAACCGACGACTTTCGGTTCCGGAGCGACACGAACGCTCCATGATTCTCGATTATCTCGACACAGGTAAGAGACAGAGGAGAACAAGTGTATGGTTTTAGAGAGCCACGAGCACCAGGAATAAGGATCTACCGTTGTCATTTCGTTCCGTCGACATTCGGTTCCGGAGCGACACGAACGGGGACTTAGAATTTTTTCGCTCGGGCTCCGGAGCGACACGAACGGGGACTTAGAATTTTTTCGCTCGGGCTCCGGAGCGACACGATCGCTCCGTTATTCTACGTTCTCTCGGTCCACGGGCATCAGAGAGCAAAACAGCCTAATAGTTTTAGAGTGCCTCAACGATCAGGAATATGGATCTAACGTTCTCGTTTCGAACCGACGACTTTCGGTTCCGGAGCGACACGAACGCTCCATGATTCTCGATTATCTCGACACAGGTAAGAGACAGAGGAGAACAAGTCTATGGTTTTAGAGAGCCACGAGCACCAGGAATAAGGATCTACCGTTGTCATTTCGTTCCGTCGACATTCGGTTCCGGAGCGACACGAACGTGGACTTAGAATTTTTTCGCTCGGGCTCCGGAGCGACACGAACGGGGACTTAGAATTTTTTCGCTCGGGCTCCGGAGCGACACGATCGCTCCGTTATTCTACGTTCTCTCGGTCCACGGGCATCAGAGAGCAAAACAGCCTAATAGTTTTAGAGTGCCTCAACGAGCAGGAATATGGCTCTAACGTTCTCGTTTCGAACCGACGACTTTCGGTTCCGGAGCGACACGAACGCTCCATGATTCTCGATTATCTCGACACAGGTAAGAGACAGAGGAGAACAAGTGTATGGTTTTAGAGAGCCACGAGCACCAGGAATAAGGATCTACCGTTGTCATTTCGTTCCGTCGACATTCGGTTCCGGAGCGACACGAACGGGGACTTAGAATTTTTTCGCTCCGGCTCCGGAGCGACACGAACGGGGACTTAGAATTTTTTCGCTCGGGCTCCGGAGCGACACGATCGCTCCGTTATTCTACGTTCTCTCGGTCCACGGGAATCAGAGAGCAAAACAGCCTAATAGTTTTAGAGTGCCTCAACGATCAGGAATATGGATCTAACGTTCTCGTTTCGAACCGACGACTTTCGGTTCCGGAGCGACACGAACGCTCCATGATTCTCGATTATCTCGACACAGGTAAGAGACAGAGGAGAACAAGTGTATGGTTTTAGAGAGCCACGAGCACCAGGAATAAGGATCTACCGTTGTCATTTCGTTCCGTCGACATTCGGTTCCGGAGCGACACGAACGGGGACTTAGAATTTTTTCGCTCGGGCTCCGGAGCGACACGAACGGGGACTTAGAATTTTTTCGCTCGGGCTCCGGAGCGACACGATCGCTCCGTTATTCTACGTTCTCTCGGTCCACGGGCATCAGAGAGCAA
Organism: Calliopsis andreniformis; assembly: GCF_051401765.1. Lineage (NCBI taxonomy): Eukaryota > Metazoa > Arthropoda > Insecta > Hymenoptera > Andrenidae > Calliopsis > Calliopsis andreniformis. Next base: position 96,636 of record NW_027480616.1, on the reverse strand, counting down.
AACAGCCTAATAGTTTTAGAGTGCCTCAACGATCAGGAATATGGATCTAACGTTCTCGTTTCGAACCGACGACTTTCGGTTCCGGAGCGACACGAACGCTCCATGATTCTCGATTATCTCGACACAGGTAAGAGACAGAGAAGAACAAGTGTATGGTTTTAGAGAGCCACGAGCACCAGGAATAAGGATCTACAGTTGTCATTTCGTTCCGTCGACATTCGGTTCCGGAGCGACACGAACGGGGACTTAGAATTTTTTCGCTCGGGCTCCGGAGCGACACGAACGGGGACTTAGAATTTTTTCGCTCGGGCTCCGGAGCGACACGATCGCTCCGTTATTCTACGTTCTCTCGGTCCACGGGCATCAGAGAGCAAAACAGCCTAATAGTTTTGGAGTGCCTCAACGATCAGGAATATGGATCTAACGTTCTCGTTTCGAACCGACGACTTTCGGTTCCGGAGCGACACGAACGCTCCATGATTCTCGATTATCTCGACACAGGTAAGAGACAGAGGAGAACAAGTGTATGGTTTTAGAGAGCCACGAGCACCAGGAATAAGGATCTACCGTTGTCATTTCGTTCCGTCGACATTCGGTTCCGGAGCGACACGAACGGGGACTTAGAATTTTTTCGCTCGGGCTCCGGAGCGACACGAACGGGGACTTAGAATTTTTTCGCTCGGGCTCCGGAGCGACACGATCGCTCCGTTATTCTACGTTCTCTCGGTCCACGGGCATCAGAGAGCAAAACAGCCTAATAGTTTTAGAGTGCCTCAACGATCAGGAATATGGATCTAACGTTCTCGTTTCGAACCGACGACTTTCGGTTCCGGAGCGACACGAACGCTCCATGATTCTCGATTATCTCGACACAGGTAAGAGACAGAGGAGAACAAGTGTATGGTTTTAGAGAGCCACGAGCACCAGGAATAAGGATCTACCGTTGTCATTTCGTTCCGTCGACATTCGGTTCCGGAGCGACACGAACGGGGACTTAGAATTTTTTCGCTCGGGCTCCGGAGCGACACGAACGGGGACTTAGAATTTTTTCGCTCGGGCTCCGGAGCGACACGATCGCTCCGTTATTCTACGTTCTCTCGGTCCACGGGCATCATCGAGCAAAACAGCCTAATAGTTTTAGAGTGCCTCAACGATCAGGAATATGGATCTAACGTTCTCGTTTCGAACCGACTACTTTCGGTTCCGGAGCGACACGAACGCTCCATGATTCTCGATTATCTCGACACAGGTAAGAGACAGAGGAGAACAAGTGTATGGTTTTAGAGAGCCACGAGCACCAGGAATAAGGATCTACAGTTGTCATTTCGTTCCGTCGACATTCGGTTCCGGAGCGACACGAACGGGGACTTGGAATTTTTTCGCTCGGGCTCCGGAGCGACACGAACGGGGACTTAGAATTTTTTCGCTCGGGCTCCGGAGCGACACGATCGCTCCGTTATTCTACGTTCTCTCGGTCCACGGGCATCAGAGAGCAAAACAGCCTAATAGTTTTAGAGTGCCTCAACGATCAGGAATATGGATCTAACGTTCTCGTTTCGAACCGACGACTTTCGGTTCCGGAGCGACACGAACGCTCCATGATTCTCGATTATCTCGACACAGGTAAGAGACAGAGGAGAACAAGTGTATGGTTTTAGAGAGCCACGAGCACCAGGAATAAGGATCTACCGTTGTCATTTCGTTCCGTCGACATTCGGTTCCGGAGCGACACGAACGGGGACTTAGAATTTTTTCGCTCGGGCTCCGGAGCGACACGAACGGGGACTTAGAATTTTTTCGCTCGGGCTCCGGAGCGACACGATCGCTCCGTTATTCTACGTTCTCTCGGTCCACGGGCATCAGAGAGCAAAACAGCCTAATAGTTTTAGAGTGCCTCAACGATCAGGAATATGGATCTAACGTTCTCGTTTCGAACCGACGACTTTCGGTTCCGGAGCGACACGAACGCTCCATGATTCTCGATTATCTCGACACAGGTAAGAGACAGAGGAGAACAAGTGTATGGTTTTAGAGAGCCACGAGCACCAGGAATAAGGATCTACCGTTGTCATTTCGTTCCGTCGACATTCGGTTCCGGAGCGACACGAACGGGGACTTAGAATTTTTTCGCTCGGGCTCCGGAGCGACACGAACGGGGACTTAGAATTTTTTCGCTCGGGCTCCGGAGCGACACGATCGCTCCGTTATTCTACGTTCTCTCGGTCCACGGGCATCAGAGAGCAAAACAGCCTAATAGTTTTGGAGTGCCTCAACGATCAGGAATATGGATCTAACGTTCTCGTTTCGAACCGACGACTTTCGGTTCCGGAGCGACACGAACGCTCCATGATTCTCGATTATCTCGACACAGGTAAGAGACAGAGGAGAACAAGTGTATGGTTTTAGAGAGCCACGAGCACCAGGAATAAGGATCTACCGTTGTCATTTCGTTCCGTCGACATTCGGTTCCGGAGCGACACGAACGGGGACTTAGAATTTTTTCGCTCGGGCTCCGGAGCGACACGAACGGGGACTTAGAATTTTTTCGCTCGGGCTCCGGAGCGACACGATCGCTCCGTTATTCTACGTTCTCTCGGTCCACGGGCATCAGAGAGCAAAACAGCCTAATAGTTTTAGAGTGCCTCAACGATCAGGAATATGGATCTAACGTTCTCGTTTCGAACCGACGACTTTCGGTTCCGGAGCGACACGAACGCTCCATGATTCTCGATTATCTCGACACAGGTAAGAGACAGAGGAGAACAAGTGTATGGTTTTAGAGTGCCACGAGCACCAGGAATAAGGATCTACCGTTGTCATTTCGTTCCGTCGACATTCGGTTCCGGAGCGACACGAACGGGGACTTAGAATTTTTTCGCTCGGGCTCCGGAGCGACACGAACGGGGACTTAGAATTTTTTCGCTCGGGCTCCGGAGCGACACGATCGCTCCGTTATTCTACGTTCTCTCGGTCCACGGGCATCAGAGAGCAAAACAGCCTAATAGTTTTAGAGTGCCTCAACGATCAGGAATATGGCTCTAACGTTCTCGTTTCGAACCGACGACTTTCGGTTCCGGAGCGACACGAACGCTCCATGATTCTCGATTATCTCGACACAGGTAAGAGACAGAGGAGAACAAGTGTATGATTTTAGAGAGCCACGAGCACCAGGAATAAGGATCTACCGTTGTCATTTCGTTCCGTCGACATTCGGTTCCGGAGCGACACGAACGGGGACTTAGAATTTTTTCGCTCGGGCTCCGGAGCGACACGAACGGGGACTTAGAATTTTTTCGCTCGGGCTCCGGAGCGACACGATCGCTCCGTTATTCTACGTTCTCTCGGTCCACGGGCATCAGAGAGCAAAACAGCCTAATAGTTTTGGAGTGCCTCAACGATCAGGAATATGGATCTAACGTTCTCGTTTCGAACCGACGACTTTCGGTTCCGGAGCGACACGAACGCTCCATGATTCTCGATTATCTCGACACAGGTAAGAGACAGAGGAGAACAAGTGTATGGTTTTAGAGAGCCACGAGCACCAGGAATAAGGATCTACCGTTGTCATTTCGTTCCGTCGACATTCGGTTCCGGAGCGACACGAACGGGGACTTAGAATTTTTTCGCTCGGGCTCCGGAGCGACACGAACGGGGACTTAGAATTTTTTCGCTCGGGCTCCGGAGCGACACGATCGCTCCGTTATTCTACGTTCTCTCGGTCCACGGGCATCAGAGAGCAAAACAGCCTAATAGTTTTGGAGTGCCTCAACGATCAGGAATATGGATCTAACGTTCTCGTTTCGAACCGACGACTTTCGGTTCCGGAGCGACACGAACGCTCCATGATTCTCGATTATCTCGACACAGGTAAGAGACAGAGGAGAACAAGTGTATGGTTTTAGAGAGCCACGAGCACCAGGAATAAGGATCTACCGTTGTCATTTCGTTCCGTCGACATTCGGTTCCGGAGCGACACGAACGGGGACTTAGAATTTTTTCGCTCGGGCTCCGGAGCGACACGAACGGGGACTTAGAATTTTTTCGCTCGGGCTCCGGAGCGACACGATCGCTCCGTTATTCTACGTTCTCTCGGTCCACGGGCATCAGAGAGCAAAACAGCCTAATAGTTTTAGAGTGCCTCAACGATCAGGAATATGGATCTAACGTTCTCGTTTCGAACCGACGACTTTCGGTTCCGGAGCGACACGAACGCTCCATGATTCTCGATTATCTCGACACAGGTAAGAGACAGAGGAGAACAAGTCTATGGTTTTAGAGAGCCACGAGCACCAGGAATAAGGATCTACCGTTGTCATTTCGTTCCGTCGACATTCGGTTCCGGAGCGACACGAACGTGGACTTAGAATTTTTTCGCTCGGGCTCCGGAGCGACACGAACGGGGACTTAGAATTTTTTCGCTCGGGCTCCGGAGCGACACGATCGCTCCGTTATTCTACGTTCTCTCGGTCCACGGGCATCAGAGAGCAAAACAGCCTAATAGTTTTAGAGTGCCTCAACGAGCAGGAATATGGCTCTAACGTTCTCGTTTCGAACCGACGACTTTCGGTTCCGGAGCGACACGAACGCTCCATGATTCTCGATTATCTCGACACAGGTAAGAGACAGAGGAGAACAAGTGTATGGTTTTAGAGAGCCACGAGCACCAGGAATAAGGATCTACCGTTGTCATTTCGTTCCGTCGACATTCGGTTCCGGAGCGACACGAACGGGGACTTAGAATTTTTTCGCTCCGGCTCCGGAGCGACACGAACGGGGACTTAGAATTTTTTCGCTCGGGCTCCGGAGCGACACGATCGCTCCGTTATTCTACGTTCTCTCGGTCCACGGGAATCAGAGAGCAAAACAGCCTAATAGTTTTAGAGTGCCTCAACGATCAGGAATATGGATCTAACGTTCTCGTTTCGAACCGACGACTTTCGGTTCCGGAGCGACACGAACGCTCCATGATTCTCGATTATCTCGACACAGGTAAGAGACAGAGGAGAACAAGTGTATGGTTTTAGAGAGCCACGAGCACCAGGAATAAGGATCTACCGTTGTCATTTCGTTCCGTCGACATTCGGTTCCGGAGCGACACGAACGGGGACTTAGAATTTTTTCGCTCGGGCTCCGGAGCGACACGAACGGGGACTTAGAATTTTTTCGCTCGGGCTCCGGAGCGACACGATCGCTCCGTTATTCTACGTTCTCTCGGTCCACGGGCATCAGAGAGCAAAACAGCCTAATAGTTTTAGAGTGCCTCAACGATCAGGAATATGGATCTAACGTTCTCGTTTCGAACCGACGACTTTCGGTTCCGGAGCGACACGAACGCTCCATGATTCTCGATTATCTCGACACAGGTAAGAGACAGAGAAGAACAAGTGTATGGTTTTAGAGAGCCACGAGCACCAGGAATAAGGATCTACAGTTGTCATTTCGTTCCGTCGACATTCGGTTCCGGAGCGACACGAACGGGGACTTAGAATTTTTTCGCTCGGGCTCCGGAGCGACACGAACGGGGACTTAGAATTTTTTCGCTCGGGCTCCGGAGCGACACGATCGCTCCGTTATTCTACGTTCTCTCGGTCCACGGGCATCAGAGAGCAAAACAGCCTAATAGTTTTGGAGTGCCTCAACGATCAGGAATATGGATCTAACGTTCTCGTTTCGAACCGACGACTTTCGGTTCCGGAGCGACACGAACGCTCCATGATTCTCGATTATCTCGACACAGGTAAGAGACAGAGGAGAACAAGTGTATGGTTTTAGAGAGCCACGAGCACCAGGAATAAGGATCTACCGTTGTCATTTCGTTCCGTCGACATTCGGTTCCGGAGCGACACGAACGGGGACTTAGAATTTTTTCGCTCGGGCTCCGGAGCGACACGAACGGGGACTTAGAATTTTTTCGCTCGGGCTCCGGAGCGACACGATCGCTCCGTTATTCTACGTTCTCTCGGTCCACGGGCATCAGAGAGCAAAACAGCCTAATAGTTTTAGAGTGCCTCAACGATCAGGAATATGGATCTAACGTTCTCGTTTCGAACCGACGACTTTCGGTTCCGGAGCGACACGAACGCTCCATGATTCTCGATTATCTCGACACAGGTAAGAGACAGAGGAGAACAAGTGTATGGTTTTAGAGAGCCACGAGCACCAGGAATAAGGATCTACCGTTGTCATTTCGTTCCGTCGACATTCGGTTCCGGAGCGACACGAACGGGGACTTAGAATTTTTTCGCTCGGGCTCCGGAGCGACACGAACGGGGACTTAGAATTTTTTCGCTCGGGCTCCGGAGCGACACGATCGCTCCGTTATTCTACGTTCTCTCGGTCCACGGGCATCAGAGAGCAAAACAGCCTAATAGTTTTAGAGTGCCTCAACGATCAGGAATATGGATCTAACGTTCTCGTTTCGATCCGACGACTTTCGGTTCCGGAGCGACACGAACGCTCCATGATTCTCGATTATCTCGACACAGGTAAGAGACAGAGGAGAACAAGTGTATGGTTTTAGAGAGCCACGAGCACCAGGAATAAGGATCTACCGTTGTCATTTCGTTCCGTCGACATTCGGTTCCGGAGCGACACGAACGGGGACTTAGAATTTTTTCGCTCGGGCTCCGGAGCGACACGAACGGGGACTTAGAATTTTTTCGCTCGGGCTCCGGAGCGACACGATCGCTCCGTTATTCTACGTTCTCTCGGTCCACGGGCATCAGAGAGCAAAACAGCCTAATAGTTTTAGAGTGCCTCAACGATCAGGAATATGGATCTAACGTTCTCGTTTCGATCCGACGACTTTCGGTTCCGGAGCGACACGAACGCTCCATGATTCTCGATTATCTCGACACAGGTAAGAGACAGAGGAGAACAAGTGTATGGTTTTAGAGAGCCACGAGCACCAGGAATAAGGATCTACCGTTGTCATTTCGTTCCGTCGACATTCGGTTCCGGAGCGACACGAACGGGGACTTAGAATTTTTTCGCTCGGGCTCCGGAGCGACACGAACGGGGACTTAGAATTTTTTCGCTCGGGCTCCGGAGCGACACGATCGCTCCGTTATTCTACGTTCTCTCGGTCCACGGGCATCAGAGAGCAAAACAGCCTAATAGTTTTAGAGTGCCTCAACGATCAGGAATATGGATCTAACGTTCTCGTTTCGAACCGACGACTTTCGGTTCCGGAGCGACACGAACGCTCCATGATTCTCGATTATCTCGACACAGGTAAGAGACAGAGGAGAACAAGTGTATGGTTTTAGAGAGCCACGAGCACCAGGAATAAGGATCTACCGTTGTCATTTCGTTCCGTCGACATTCGGTTCCGGAGCGACACGAACGGGGACTTAGAATTTTTTCGCTCGGGCTCCGGAGCGACACGAACGGGGACTTAGAATTTTTTCGCTCGGGCTCCGGAGCGACACGATCGCTCCGTTATTCTACGTTCTCTCGGTCCACGGGCATCAGAGAGCAAAACAGCCTAATAGTTTTAGAGTGCCTCAACGATCAGGAATATGGATCTAACGTTCTCGTTTCGAACCGACGACTTTCGGTTCCGGAGCGACACGAACGCTCCATGATTCTCGATTATCTCGACACAGGTAAGAGACAGAGGAGAACAAGTGTATGGTTTTAGAGAGCCACGAGCACCAGGAATAAGGATCTACCGTTGTCATTTCGTTCCGTCGACATTCGGTTCCGGAGCGACACGAACGGGGACTTAGAATTTTTTCGCTCGGGCTCCGGAGCGACACGAACGGGGACTTAGAATTTTTTCGCTCGGGCTCCGGAGCGACACGATCGCTCCGTTATTCTACGTTCTCTCGATCCACGGGCATCAGAGAGCAAAACAGCCTAATAGTTTTAGAGTGCCTCAACGATCAGGAATATGGATCTAACGTTCTCGTTTCGAACCGACGACTTTCGGTTCCGGAGCGACACGAACGCTCCATGATTCTCGATTATCTCGACACAGGTAAGAGACAGAGGAGAACAAGTGTATGGTTTTAGAGAGCCACGAGCACCAGGAATAAGGATCTACCGTTGTCATTTCGTTCCGTCGACATTCGGTTCCGGAGCGACACGAACGGGGACTTAGAATTTTTTCGCTCGGGCTCCGGAGCGACACGAACGGGGACTTAGAATTTTTTCGCTCGGGCTCCGGAGCGACACGATCGCTCCGTTATTCTACGTTCTCTCGGTCCACGGGCATCAGAGAGCAAAACAGCCTAATAGTTTTAGAGTGCCTCAACGATCAGGAATATGGATCTAACGTTCTCGTTTCGAACCGACGACTTTCGGTTCCGGAGCGACACGAACGCTCCATGATTCTCGATTATCTCGACACAGGTAAGAGACAGAGGAGAACAAGTGTATGGTTTTAGAGAGCCACGAGCACCAGGAATAAGGATCTACCGTTGTCATTTCGTTCCGTCGACATTCGGTTCCGGAGCGACACGAACGGGGACTTAGAATTTTTTCGCTCGGGCTCCGGAGCGACACGAACGGGGACTTAGAATTTTTTCGCTCGGGCTCCGGAGCGACACGATCGCTCCGTTATTCTACGTTCTCTCGGTCCACGGGCATCAGAGAGCAAAACAGCCTAATAGTTTTAGAGTGCCTCAACGATCAGGAATATGGATCTAACGTTCTCGTTTCGAACCGACGACTTTCGGTTCCGGAGCGACACGAACGCTCCATGATTCTCGATTATCTCGACACAGGTAAGAGACAGAGGAGAACAAGTGTATGGTTTTAGAGAGCCACGAGCACCAGGAATAAGGATCTACCGTTGTCATTTCGTTCCGTCGACATTCGGTTCCGGAGCGACACGAACGGGGACTTAGAATTTTTTCGCTCGGGCTCCGGAGCGACACGAACGGGGACTTAGAATTTTTTCGCTCGGGCTCCGGAGCGACACGATCGCTCCGTTATTCTACGTTCTCTCGGTCCACGGGCATCAGAGAGCAAAACAGCCTAATAGTTTTAGAGTGCCTCAACGATCAGGAATATGGATCTAACGTTCTCGTTTCGAACCGACGACTTTCGGTTCCGGAGCGACACGAACGCTCCATGATTCTCGATTATCTCGACACAGGTAAGAGACAGAGGAGAACAAGTGTATGGTTTTAGAGAGCCACGAGCACCAGGAATAAGGATCTACCGTTGTCATTTCGTTCCGTCGACATTCGGTTCCGGAGCGACACGAACGGGGACTTAGAATTTTTTCGCTCGGGCTCCGGAGCGACACGAACGGGGACTTAGAATTTTTTCGCTCGGGCTCCGGAGCGACACGATCGCTCCGTTATTCTACGTTCTCTCGGTCCACGGGCATCAGAGAGCAAAACAGCCTAATAGTTTTAGAGTGCCTCAACGATCAGGAATATGGATCTAACGTTCTCGTTTCGAACCGACGACTTTCGGTTCCGGAGCGACACGAACGCTCCATGATTCTCGATTATCTCGACACAGGTAAGAGACAGAGGAGAACAAGTGTATGGTTTTAGAGAGCCACGAGCACCAGGAATAAGGATCTACCGTTGTCATTTCGTTCCGTCGACATTCGGTTCCGGAGCGACACGAACGGGGACTTAGAATTTTTTCGCTCGGGCTCCGGAGCGACACGAACGGGGACTTAGAATTTTTTCGCTCGGGCTCCGGAGCGACACGATCGCTCCGTTATTCTACGTTCTCTCGGTCCACGGGCATCAGAGAGCAAAACAGCCTAATAGTTTTAGAGTGCCTCAACGATCAGGAATATGGATCTAACGTTCTCGTTTCGAACCGACGACTTTCGGTTCCGGAGCGACACGAACGCTCCATGATTCTCGATTATCTCGACACAGGTAAGAGACAGAGGAGAACAAGTGTATGGTTTTAGAGAGCCACGAGCACCAGGAATAAGGATCTACCGTTGTCATTTCGTTCCGTCGACATTCGGTTCCGGAGCGACACGAACGGGGACTTAGAATTTTTTCGCTCGGGCTCCGGAGCGACACGAACGGGGACTTAGAATTTTTTCGCTCGGGCTCCGGAGCGACACGATCGCTCCGTTATTCTACGTTCTCTCGGTCCACGGGCATCAGAGAGCAAAACAGCCTAATAGTTTTGGAGTGCCTCAACGATCAGGAATATGGATCTAACGTTCTCGTTTCGAACCGACGACTTTCGGTTCCGGAGCGACACGAACGCTCCATGATTCTCGATTATCTCGACACAGGTAAGAGACAGAGGAGAACAAGTGTATGGTTTTAGAGAGCCACGAGCACCAGGAATAAGGATCTACCGTTGTCATTTCGTTCCGTCGACATTCGGTTCCGGAGCGACACGAACGGGGACTTAGAATTTTTTCGCTCGGGCTCCGGAGCGACACGAACGGGGACTTAGAATTTTTTCGCTCGGGCTCCGGAGCGACACGATCGCTCCGTTATTCTACGTTCTCTCGGTCCACGGGCATCAGAGAGCAAAACAGCCTAATAGTTTTAGAGTGCCTCAACGATCAGGAATATGGATCTAACGTTCTCGTTTCGAACCGACGACTTTCGGTTCCGGAGCGACACGAACGCTCCATGATTCTCGATTATCTCGACACAGGTAAGAGACAGAGGAGAACAAGTGTATGGTTTTAGAGAGCCACGAGCACCAGGAATAAGGATCTACCGTTGTCATTTCGTTCCGTCGACATTCGGTTCCGGAGCGACACGAACGGGGACTTAGAATTTTTTCGCTCGGGCTCCGGAGCGACACGAACGGGGACTTAGAATTTTTTCGCTCGGGCTCCGGAGCGACACGATCGCTCCGTTATTCTACGTTCTCTCGGTCCACGGGCATCAGAGAGCAAAACAGCCTAATAGTTTTAGAGTGCCTCAACGATCAGGAATATGGATCTAACGTTCTCGTTTCGAACCGACGACTTTCGGTTCCGGAGCGACACGAACGCTCCATGATTCTCGATTATCTCGACACAGGTAAGAGACAGAGGAGAACAAGTGTATGGTTTTAGAGAGCCACGAGCACCAGGAATAAGGATCTACCGTTGTCATTTCGTTCCGTCGACATTCGGTTCCGGAGCGACACGAACGGGGACTTAGAATTTTTTCGCTCGGGCTCCGGAGCGACACGAACGGGGACTTAGAATTTTTTTGCTCGGGCTCCGGAGCGACACGATCGCTCCGTTATTCTACGTTCTCTCGGTCCACGGGCATCAGAGAGCAAAACAGCCTAATAGTTTTAGAGTGCCTCAACGATCAGGAATATGGATCTAACGTTCTCGTTTCGAACCGACGACTTTCGGTTCCGGAGCGACACGAACGCTCCATGATTCTCGATTATCTCGACACAGGTAAGAGACAGAGGAGAACAAGTGTATGGTTTTAGAGAGCCACGAGCACCAGGAATAAGGATCTACAGTTGTCATTTCGTTCCGTCGACATTCGGTTCCGGAGCGACACGAACGGGGACTTAGAATTTTTTCGCTCGGGCTCCGGAGCGACACGAACGGGGACTTAGAATTTTTTCGCTCGGGCTCCGGAGCGACACGATCGCTCCGTTATTCTACGTTCTCTCGGTCCACGGGCATCAGAGAGCAAAACAGCCTAATAGTTTTAGAGTGCCTCAACGATCAGGAATATGGATCTAACGTTCTCGTTTCGAACCGACGACTTTCGGTTCCGGAGCGACACGAACGCTCCATGATTCTCGATTATCTCGACACAGGTAAGAGACAGAGGAGAACAAGTGTATGGTTTTAGAGAGCCACGAGCACCAGGAATAAGGATCTACCGTTGTCATTTCGTTCCGTCGACATTCGGTTCCGGAGCGACACGAACGGGGACTTAGAATTTTTTCGCTCGGGCTCCGGAGCGACACGAACGGGGACTTAGAATTTTTTCGCTCGGGCTCCGGAGCGACACGATCGCTCCGTTATTCTACGTTCTCTCGGTCCACGGGCATCAGAGAGCAAAACAGCCTAATAGTTTTAGAGTGCCTCAACGATCAGGAATATGGATCTAACGTTCTCGTTTCGAACCGACGACTTTCGGTTCCGGAGCGACACGAACGCTCCATGATTCTCGATTATCTCGACACAGGTAAGAGACAGAGGAGAACAAGTGTATGGTTTTAGAGAGCCACGAGCACCAGGAATAAGGATCTACCGTTGTCATTTCGTTCCGTCGACATTCGGTTCCGGAGCGACACGAACGGGGACTTAGAATTTTTTCGCTCGGGCTCCGGAGCGACACGAACGGGGACTTAGAATTTTTTCGCTCGGGCTCCGGAGCGACACGATCGCTCCGTTATTCTACGTTCTCTCGGTCCACGGGCATCAGAGAGCAAAACAGCCTAATAGTTTTGGAGTGCCTCAACGATCAGGAATATGGATCTAACGTTCTCGTTTCGAACCGACGACTTTCGGTTCCGGAGCGACACGAACGCTCCATGATTCTCGATTATCTCGACACAGGTAAGAGACAGAGGAGAACAAGTGTATGGTTTTAGAGAGCCACGAGCACCAGGAATAAGGATCTACCGTTGTCATTTCGTTCCGTCGACATTCGGTTCCGGAGCGACACGAACGGGGACTTAGAATTTTTTCGCTCGGGCTCCGGAGCGACACGATCGCTCCGTTATTCTACGTTCTCTCGGTCCACGGGCATCAGAGAGCAAAACAGCCTAATAGTTTTAGAGTGCCTCAACGATCAGGAATATGGATCTAACGTTCTCGTTTCGAACCGACGACTTTCGGTTCCGGAGCGACACGAACGCTCCATGATTCTCGATTATCTCGACACAGGTAAGAGACAGAGGAGAACAAGTGTATGGTTTTAGAGAGCCACGAGCACCAGGAATAAGGATCTACCGTTGTCATTTCGTTCCGTCGACATTCGGTTCCGGAGCGACACGAACGGGGACTTGGAATTTTTTCGCTCGGGCTCCGGAGCGACACGAACGGGGACTTAGAATTTTTTCGCTCGGGCTCCGGTGCGACACGATCGCTCCGTTATTCTACGTTCTCTCGGTCCACGGGCATCAGAGAGCAAAACAGCCTAATAGTTTTAGAGTGCCTCAACGATCAGGAATATGGATCTAACGTTCTCGTTTCGAACCGACGACTTTCGGTTCCGGAGCGACACGAACGCTCCATGATTCTCGATTATCTCGACACAGGTAAGAGACAGAGGAGAACAAGTGTATGGTTTTAGAGAGCCACGAGCACCAGGAATAAGGATCTACAGTTGTCATTTCGTTCCGTCGACATTCGGTTCCGGAGCGACACGAACGGGGACTTAGAATTTTTTCGCTCGGGCTCCGGAGCGACACGAACGGGGACTTAGAATTTTTTCGCTCGGGCTCCGGAGCGACACGATCGCTCCGTTATTCTACGTTCTCTCGGTCCACGGGCATCAGAGAGCAAAACAGCCTAATAGTTTTAGAGTGCCTCAACGATCAGGAATATGGATCTAACGTTCTCGTTTCGAACCGACGACTTTCGGTTCCGGAGCGACACGAACGCTCCATGATTCTCGATTATCTCGACACAGGTAAGAGACAGAGGAGAACAAGTGTATGGTTTTAGAGAGCCACGAGCACCAGGAATAAGGATCTACCGTTGTCATTTCGTTCCGTCGACATTCGGTTCCGGAGCGACACGAACGGGGACTTAGAATTTTTTCGCTCGGGCTCCGGAGCGACACGAACGGGGACTTAGAATTTTTTCGCTCGGGCTCCGGAGCGACACGATCGCTCCGTTATTCTACGTTCTCTCGGTCCACGGGCATCAGAGAGCAAAACAGCCTAATAGTTTTAGAGTGCCTCAACGATCAGGAATATGGATCTAACGTTCTCGTTTCGAACCGACGACTTTCGGTTCCGGAGCGACACGAACGCTCCATGATTCTCGATTATCTCGACACAGGTAAGAGACAGAGGAGAACAAGTGTATGGTTTTAGAGAGCCACGAGCACCAGGAATAAGGATCTACCGTTGTCATTTCGTTCCGTCGACATTCGGTTCCGGAGCGACACGAACGGGGACTTAGAATTTTTTCGCTCGGGCTCCGGAGCGACACGAACGGGGACTTAGAATTTTTTCGCTCGGGCTCCGGAGCGACACGATCGCTCCGTTATTCTACGTTCTCTCGGTCCACGGGCATCAGAGAGCAAAACAGCCTAATAGTTTTAGAGTGCCTCAACGATCAGGAATATGGATCTAACGTTCTCGTTTCGAACCGACGACTTTCGGTTCCGGAGCGACACGAACGCTCCATGATTCTCGATTATCTCGACACAGGTAAGAGACAGAGGAGAACAAGTGTATGGTTTTAGAGAGCCACGAGCACCAGGAATAAGGATCTACCGTTGTCATTTCGTTCCGTCGACATTCGGTTCCGGAGCGACACGAACGGGGACTTAGAATTTTTTCGCTCGGGCTCCGGAGCGACACGAACGGGGACTTAGAATTTTTTCGCTCGGGCTCCGGAGCGACACGATCGCTCCGTTATTCTACGTTCTCTCGGTCCACGGGCATCAGAGAGCAAAACAGCCTAATAGTTTTAGAGTGCCTCAACGATCAGGAATATGGATCTAACGTTCTCGTTTCGAACCGACGACTTTCGGTTCCGGAGCGACACGAACGCTCCATGATTCTCGATTATCTCGACACAGGTAAGAGACAGAGGAGAACAAGTGTATGGTTTTAGAGAGCCACGAGCACCAGGAATAAGGATCTACCGTTGTCATTTCGTTCCGTCGACATTCGGTTCCGGAGCGACACGAACGGGGACTTAGAATTTTTTCGCTCGGGCTCCGGAGCGACACGAACGGGGACTTAGAATTTTTTCGCTCGGGCTCCGGAGCGACACGATCGCTCCGTTATTCTACGTTCTCTCGGTCCACGGGCATCAGAGAGCAAAACAGCCTAATAGTTTTAGAGTGCCTCAACGATCAGGAATATGGATCTAACGTTCTCGTTTCGAACCGACGACTTTCGGTTCCGGAGCGACACGAACGCTCCATGATTCTCGATTATCTCGACACAGGTAAGAGACAGAGGAGAACAAGTGTATGGTTTTAGAGAGCCACGAGCACCAGGAATAAGGATCTACCGTTGTCATTTCGTTCCGTCGACATTCGGTTCCGGAGCGACACGAACGGGGACTTAGAATTTTTTCGCTCGGGCTCCGGAGCGACACGAACGGGGACTTAGAATTTTTTCGCTCGGGCTCCGGAGCGACACGATCGCTCCGTTATTCTACGTTCTCTCGGTCCACGGGCATCAGAGAGCAAAACAGCCTAATAGTTTTAGAGTGCCTCAACGATCAGGAATATGGATCTAACGTTCTCGTTTCGAACCGACGACTTTCGGTTCCGGAGCGACACGAACGCTCCATGATTCTCGATTATCTCGACACAGGTAAGAGACAGAGGAGAACAAGTGTATGGTTTTAGAGAGCCACGAGCACCAGGAATAAGGATCTACCGTTGTCATTTCGTTCCGTCGACATTCGGTTCCGGAGCGACACGAACGGGGACTTAGAATTTTTTCGCTCGGGCTCCGGAGCGACACGAACGGGGACTTAGAATTTTTTCGCTCGGGCTCCGGAGCGACACGATCGCTCCGTTATTCTACGTTCTCTCGGTCCACGGGCATCAGAGAGCAAAACAGCCTAATAGTTTTAGAGTGCCTCAACGATCAGGAATATGGATCTAACGTTCTCGTTTCGAACCGACGACTTTCGGTTCCGGAGCGACACGAACGCTCCATGATTCTCGATTATCTCGACACAGGTAAGAGACAGAGGAGAACAAGTGTATGGTTTTAGAGAGCCACGAGCACCAGGAATAAGGATCTACCGTTGTCATTTCGTTCCGTCGACATTCGGTTCCGGAGCGACACGAACGGGGACTTAGAATTTTTTCGCTCGGGCTCCGGAGCGACACGAACGGGGACTTAGAATTTTTTCGCTCGGGCTCCGGAGCGACACGATCGCTCCGTTATTCTACGTTCTCTCGGTCCACGGGCATCAGAGAGCAAAACAGCCTAATAGTTTTAGAGTGCCTCGACGATCAGGAATATGGATCTAACGTTCTCGTTTCGAACCGACGACTTTCGTTTCCGGAGCGACACGAACGCTCCATGATTCTCGATTATCTCGACACAGGTAAGAGACAGAGGAGAACAAGTGTATGGTTTTAGAGAGCCACGAGCACCAGGAATAAGGATCTACCGTTGTCATTTCGTTCCGTCGACATTCGGTTCCGGAGCGACACGAACGGGGACTTAGAATTTTTTCGCTCGGGCTCCGGAGCGACACGAACGGGGACTTAGAAATTTTTCGCTCGGGCTCCGGAGCGACACGATCGCTCCGTTATTCTACGTTCTCTCGGTCCACGGGCATCAGAGAGCAAAACAGCCTAATAGTTTTAGAGTGCCTCGACGATCAGGAATATGGATCTAACGTTCTCGTTTCGAACCGACGACTTTCGTTTCCGGAGCGACACGAACGCTCCATGATTCTCGATTATCTCGACACAGGTAAGAGACAGAGGAGAACAAGTGTATGGTTTTAGAGAGCCACGAGCACCAGGAATAAGGATCTACCGTTGTCATTTCGTTCCGTCGACATTCGGTTCCGGAGCGACACGAACGGGGACTTAGAATTTTTTCGCTCGGGCTCCGGAGCGACACGAACGGGGACTTAGAATTTTTTCGCTCGGGCTCCGGAGCGACACGATCGCTCCGTTATTCTACGTTCTCTCGGTCCACGGGCATCAGAGAGCAAAACAGCCTAATAGTTTTAGAGTGCCTCAACGATCAGGAATATGGATCTAACGTTCTCGTTTCGATCCGACGACTTTCGGTTCCGGAGCGACACGAACGCTCCATGATTCTCGATTATCTCGACACAGGTAAGAGACAGAGGAGAACAAGTGTATGGTTTTAGGGAGCCACGAGCACCAGGAATAAGGATCTACCGTTGTCATTTCGTTCCGTCGACATTCGGTTCCGGTGCGACACGAACGGGGACTTAGAATTTTTTCGCTCGGGCTCCGGAGCGACACGAACGGGGACTTAGAATTTTTTCGCTCGGGCTCCGGAGCGACACGATCGCTCCGTTATTCTACGTTCTCTCGGTCCACGGGCATCAGAGAGCAAAACAGCCTAATAGTTTTAGAGTGCCTCAACGATCAGGAATATGGATCTAACGTTCTCGTTTCGAACCGACGACTTTCGGTTCCGGAGCGACACGAACGCTCCATGATTCTCGATTATCTCGACACAGGTAAGAGACAGAGGAGAACAAGTGTATGGTTTTAGAGAGCCACGAGCACCAGGAATAAGGATCTACCGTTGTCATTTCGTTCCGTCGACATTCGGTTCCGGAGCGACACGAACGGGGACTTAGAATTTTTTCGCTCGGGCTCCGGAGCGACACGAACGGGGACTTAGAATTTTTTCGCTCGGGCTCCGGAGCGACACGATCGCTCCGTTATTCTACGTTCTCTCGGTCCACGGGCATCAGAGAGCAAAACAGCCTAATAGTTTTAGAGTGCCTCAACGATCAGGAATATGGATCTAACGTTCTCGTTTCGAACCGACGACTTTCGGTTCCGGAGCGACACGAACGCTCCATGATTCTCGATTATCTCGACACAGGTAAGAGACAGAGGAGAACAAGTGTATGGTTTTAGAGAGCCACGAGCACCAGGAATAAGGATCTACCGTTGTCATTTCGTTCCGTCGACATTCGGTTCCGGAGCGACACGAACGGGGACTTAGAATTTTTTCGCTCGGGCTCCGGAGCGACACGAACGGGGACTTAGAATTTTTTCGCTCGGGCTCCGGAGCGACACGATAGCTCCGTTATTCTACGTTCTCTCGGTCCACGGGCATCAGAGAGCAAAACAGCCTAATAGTTTTAGAGTGCCTCAACGATCAGGAATATGGCTCTAACGTTCTCGTTTCGAACCGACGACTTTCGGTTCCGGAGCGACACGAACGCTCCATGATTCTCGATTATCTCGACACAGGTAAGAGACAGAGGAGAACAAGTGCATGGTTTTAGAGAGCCACGAGCACCAGGAATAAGGATCTACCGTTGTCATTTCGTTCCGTCGACATTCGGTTCCGGAGCGACACGAACGGGGACTTAGAATTTTTTCGCTCGGGCTCCGGAGCGACACGAACGGGGACTTAGAATTTTTTCGCTCGGGCTCCGGAGCGACACGATCGCTCCGTTATTCTACGTTCTCTCGGTCCACGGGCATCAGAGAGCAAAACAGCCTAATAGTTTTAGAGTGCCTCAACGATCAGGAATAGGGATCTAACGTTCTCGTTTCGAACCGACGACTTTCGGTTCCGGAGCGACACGAACGCTCCATGATTCTCGATTATCTCGACACAGGTAAGAGACAGAGGAGAACAAGTGTATGGTTTTAGAGAGCCACGAGCACCAGGAATAAGGATCTACAGTTGTCATTACGTTCCGTCGACATTCGGTTCCGGAGCGACACGAACGGGGACTTAGAATTTTTTCGCTCGGGCTCCGGAGCGACACGAACGGGGACTTAGAATTTTTTCGCTCGGGCTCCGGAGCGACACGATCGCTCCGTTATTCTACGTTCTCTCGGTCCACGGGCATCAGAGAGCAAAACAGCCTAATAGTTTTAGAGTGCCTCAACGATCAGGAATATGGATCTAACGTTCTCGTTTCGAACCGACGACTTTCGGTTCCGGAGCGACACGAACGCTCCATGATTCTCGATTATCTCGACACAGGTAAGAGACAGAGGAGAACAAGTGTATGGTTTTAGAGAGCCACGAGCACCAGGAATAAGGATCTACCGTTGTCATTTCGTTCCGTCGACATTCGGTTCCGGAGCGACACGAACGGGGACTTAGAATTTTTTCGCTCGGGCTCCGGAGCGACACGAACGGGGACTTAGAATTTTTTCGCTCGGGCTCCGGAGCGACACGATCGCTCCGTTATTCTACGTTCTCTCGGTCCACGGGCATCAGAGAGCAAAACAGCCTAATAGTTTTGGAGTGCCTCAACGATCAGGAATATGGATCTAACGTTCTCGTTTCGAACCGACGACTTTCGGTTCCGGAGCGACACGAACGCTCCATGATTCTCGATTATCTCGACACAGGTAAGAGACAGAGGAGAACAAGTGTATGGTTTTAGAGAGCCACGAGCACCAGGAATAAGGATCTACCGTTGTCATTTCGTTGCGTCGACATTCGGTTCCGGAGCGACACGAACGGGGACTTAGAATTTTTTCGCTCGGGCCCCGGAGCGACACGAACGGGGACTTAGAATTTTTTCGCTCGGGCTCCGGAGCGACACGATCGCTCCGTTATTCTACGTTCTCTCGGTCCACGGGAATCAGAGAGCAAAACAGCCTAATAGTTTTAGAGTGCCTCAACGATCAGGAATATGGATCTAACGTTCTCGTTTCGAACCGACGACTTTCGGTTCCGGAGCGACACGAACGCTCCATGATTCTCGATTATCTCGACACAGGTAAGAGACAGAGGAGAACAAGTGTATGGTTTTAGAGAGCCACGAGCACCAGGAATAAGGATCTACCGTTGTCATTTCGTTCCGTCGACATTCGGTTCCGGAGCGACACGAACGGGGACTTAGAATTTTTTCGCTCGGGCTCCGGAGCGACACGAACGGGGACTTAGAATTTTTTCGCTCGGGCTCCGGAGCGACACGATCGCTCCGTTATTCTACGTTCTCTCGGTCCACGGGCATCAGAGAGCAAAACAGCCTAATAGTTTTAGAGTGCCTCGACGATCAGGAATATGGATCTAACGTTCTCGTTTCGAACCGACGACTTTCGGTTCCGGAGCGACACGAACGCTCCATGATTCTCGATTATCTCGACACAGGTAAGAGACAGAGGAGAACAAGTGTATGGTTTTAGAGAGCCACGAGCACCAGGAATAAGGATCTACCGTTGTCATTTCGTTCCGTCGACATTCGGTTCCGGAGCGACACGAACGGGGACTTAGAATTTTTTCGCTCGGGCTCCGGAGCGACACGAACGGGGACTTAGAATTTTTTTGCTCGGGCTCCGGAGCGACACGATCGCTCCGTTATTCTACGTTCTCTCGGTCCACGGGCATCAGAGAGCAAAACAGCCTAATAGTTTTAGAGTGCCTCAACGATCAGGAATATGGATCTAACGTTCTCGTTTCGAACCGACGACTTTCGGTTCCGGAGCGACACGAACGCTCCATGATTCTCGATTATCTCGACACAGGTAAGAGACAGAGGAGAACAAGTGTATGGTTTTAGAGAGCCACGAGCACCAGGAATAAGGATCTACAGTTGTCATTTCGTTCCGTCGACATTCGGTTCCGGAGCGACACGAACGGGGACTTAGAATTTTTTCGCTCGGGCTCCGGAGCGACACGAACGGGGACTTAGAATTTTTTCGCTCGGGCTCCGGAGCGACACGATCGCTCCGTTATTCTACGTTCTCTCGGTCCACGGGCATCAGAGAGCAAAACAGCCTAATAGTTTTAGAGTGCCTCAACGATCAGGAATATGGATCTAACGTTCTCGTTTCGAACCGACGACTTTCGGTTCCGGAGCGACACGAACGCTCCATGATTCTCGATTATCTCGACACAGGTAAGAGACAGAGGAGAACAAGTGTATGGTTTTAGAGAGCCACGAGCACCAGGAATAAGGATCTACCGTTGTCATTTCGTTCCGTCGACATTCGGTTCCGGAGCGACACGAACGGGGACTTAGAATTTTTTCGCTCGGGCTCCGGAGCGACACGAACGGGGACTTAGAATTTTTTCGCTCGGGCTCCGGAGCGACACGATCGCTCCGTTATTCTACGTTCTCTCGGTCCACGGGCATCAGAGAGCAAAACAGCCTAATAGTTTTAGAGTGCCTCAACGATCAGGAATATGGATCTAACGTTCTCGTTTCGAACCGACGACTTTCGGTTCCGGAGCGACACGAACGCTCCATGATTCTCGATTATCTCGACACAGGTAAGAGACAGAGGAGAACAAGTGTATGGTTTTAGAGAGCCACGAGCACCAGGAATAAGGATCTACCGTTGTCATTTCGTTCCGTCGACATTCGGTTCCGGAGCGACACGAACGGGGACTTAGAATTTTTTCGCTCGGGCTCCGGAGCGACACGAACGGGGACTTAGAATTTTTTCGCTCGGGCTCCGGAGCGACACGATCGCTCCGTTATTCTACGTTCTCTCGGTCCACGGGCATCAGAGAGCAAAACAGCCTAATAGTTTTGGAGTGCCTCAACGATCAGGAATATGGATCTAACGTTCTCGTTTCGAACCGACGACTTTCGGTTCCGGAGCGACACGAACGCTCCATGATTCTCGATTATCTCGACACAGGTAAGAGACAGAGGAGAACAAGTGTATGGTTTTAGAGAGCCACGAGCACCAGGAATAAGGATCTACCGTTGTCATTTCGTTCCGTCGACATTCGGTTCCGGAGCGACACGAACGGGGACTTAGAATTTTTTCGCTCGGGCTCCGGAGCGACACGATCGCTCCGTTATTCTACGTTCTCTCGGTCCACGGGCATCAGAGAGCAAAACAGCCTAATAGTTTTAGAGTGCCTCAACGATCAGGAATATGGATCTAACGTTCTCGTTTCGAACCGACGACTTTCGGTTCCGGAGCGACACGAACGCTCCATGATTCTCGATTATCTCGACACAGGTAAGAGACAGAGGAGAACAAGTGTATGGTTTTAGAGAGCCACGAGCACCAGGAATAAGGATCTACCGTTGTCATTTCGTTCCGTCGACATTCGGTTCCGGAGCGACACGAACGGGGACTTGGAATTTTTTCGCTCGGGCTCCGGAGCGACACGAACGGGGACTTAGAATTTTTTCGCTCGGGCTCCGGTGCGACACGACCGCTCCGTTATTCTACGTTCTCTCGGTCCACGGGCATCAGAGAGCAAAACAGCCTAATAGTTTTAGAGTGCCTCAACGATCAGGAATATGGATCTAACGTTCTCGTTTCGAACCGACGACTTTCGGTTCCGGAGCGACACGAACGCTCCATGATTCTCGATTATCTCGACACAGGTAAGAGACAGAGGAGAACAAGTGTATGGTTTTAGAGAGCCACGAGCACCAGGAATAAGGATCTACAGTTGTCATTTCGTTCCGTCGACATTCGGTTCCGGAGCGACACGAACGGGGACTTAGAATTTTTTCGCTCGGGCTCCGGAGCGACACGAACGGGGACTTAGAATTTTTTCGCTCGGGCTCCGGAGCGACACGATCGCTCCGTTATTCTACGTTCTCTCGGTCCACGGGCATCAGAGAGCAAAACAGCCTAATAGTTTTAGAGTGCCTCAACGATCAGGAATATGGATCTAACGTTCTCGTTTCGAACCGACGACTTTCGGTTCCGGAGCGACACGAACGCTCCATGATTCTCGATTATCTCGACACAGGTAAGAGACAGAGGAGAACAAGTGTATGGTTTTAGAGAGCCACGAGCACCAGGAATAAGGATCTACCGTTGTCATTTCGTTCCGTCGACATTCGGTTCCGGAGCGACACGAACGGGGACTTAGAATTTTTTCGCTCGGGCTCCGGAGCGACACGAACGGGGACTTAGAATTTTTTCGCTCGGGCTCCGGAGCGACACGATCGCTCCGTTATTCTACGTTCTCTCGGTCCACGGGCATCAGAGAGCAAAACAGCCTAATAGTTTTAGAGTGCCTCAACGATCAGGAATATGGATCTAACGTTCTCGTTTCGAACCGACGACTTTCGGATCCGGAGCGACACGAACGCTCCATGATTCTCGATTATCTCGACACAGGTAAGAGACAGAGGAGAACAAGTGTATGGTTTTAGAGAGCCACGAGCACCAGGAATAAGGATCTACCGTTGTCATTTCGTTCCGTCGACATTCGGTTCCGGAGCGACACGAACGGGGACTTAGAATTTTTTCGCTCGGGCTCCGGAGCGACACGAACGGGGACTTAGAATTTTTTCGCTCGGGCTCCGGAGCGACACGATCGCTCCGTTATTCTACGTTCTCTCGGTCCACGGGCATCAGAGAGCAAAACAGCCTAATAGTTTTAGAGTGCCTCAACGATCAGGAATATGGATCTAACGTTCTCGTTTCGAACCGACGACTTTCGGTTCCGGAGCGACACGAACGCTCCATGATTCTCGATTATCTCGACACAGGTAAGAGACAGAGGAGAACAAGTGTATGGTTTTAGAGAGCCACGAGCACCAGGAATAAGGATCTACAGTTGTCATTTCGTTCCGTCGACATTCGGTTCCGGAGCGACACGAACGGGGACTTAGAATTTTTTCGCTCGGGCTCCGGAGCGACACGAACGGGGACTTAGAATTTTTTCGCTCGGGCTCCGGAGCGACACGATCGCTCCGTTATTCTACGTTCTCTCGGTCCACGGGCATCAGAGAGCAAAACAGCCTAATAGTTTTAGAGTGCCTCAACGATCAGGAATATGGATCTAACGTTCTCGTTTCGAACCGACGACTTTCGGTTCCGGAGCGACACGAACGCTCCATGATTCTCGATTATCTCGACACAGGTAAGAGACAGAGGAGAACAAGTGTATGGTTTTAGAGAGCCACGAGCACCAGGAATAAGGATCTACCGTTGTCATTTCGTTCCGTCGACATTCGGTTCCGGAGCGACACGAACGGGGACTTAGAATTTTTTCGCTCGGGCTCCGGAGCGACACGAACGGGGACTTAGAATTTTTTCGCTCGGGCTCCGGAGCGACACGATCGCTCCGTTATTCTACGTTCTCTCGGTCCACGGGCATCAGAGAGCAAAACAGCCTAATAGTTTTAGAGTGCCTCAACGATCAGGAATATGGATCTAACGTTCTCGTTTCGAACCGACGACTTTCGGTTCCGGAGCGACACGAACGCTCCATGATTCTCGATTATCTCGACACAGGTAAGAGACAGAGGAGAACAAGTGTATGGTTTTAGAGAGCCACGAGCACCAGGAATAAGGATCTACCGTTGTCATTTCGTTCCGTCGACATTCGGTTCCGGAGCGACACGAACGGGGACTTAGAATTTTTTCGCTCGGGCTCCGGAGCGACACGATCGCTCCGTTATTCTACGTTCTCTCGGTCCACGGGCATCAGAGAGCAAAACAGCCTAATAGTTTTGGAGTGCCTCAACGATCAGGAATATGGATCTAACGTTCTCGTTTCGAACCGACGACTTTCGGTTCCGGAGCGACACGAACGCTCCATGATTCTCGATTATCTCGACACAGGTAAGAGACAGAGGAGAACAAGTGTATGGTTTTAGAGAGCCACGAGCACCAGGAATAAGGATCTACCGTTGTCATTTCGTTCCGTCGACATTCGGTTCCGGAGCGACACGAACGGGGACTTAGAATTTTTTCGCTCGGGCTCCGGAGTGACACGAACGGGGACTTAGAATTTTTTCGCTCGGGCTCCGGAGCGACACGATCGCTCCGTTATTCTACGTTCTCTCGGTCCACGGGCATCAGAGAGCAAAACAGCCTAATAGTTTTAGAGTGCCTCAACGATCAGGAATATGGATCTAACGTTCTCGTTTCGAACCGACGACTTTCGGTTCCGGAGCGACACGAACGCTCCATGATTCTCGATTATCTCGACACAGTTAAGAGACAGAGGAGAACAAGTGTATGGTTTTAGAGAGCCACGAGCACCAGGAATAAGGATCTACCGTTGTCATTTCGTTCCGTCGACATTCGGTTCCGGAGCGACACGAACGGGGACGTAGAATTTTTTCGCTCGGGCTCCGGAGCGACACGAACGGGGACTTAGAATTTTTTCGCTCGGGCTCCGGAGCGACACGATCGCTCCGTTATTCTACGTTCTCTCGGTCCACGGGCATCAGAGAGCAAAACAGCCTAATAGTTTTAGAGTGCCTCAACGATCAGGAATATGGATCTAACGTTCTCGTTTCGAACCGACGACTTTCGGTTCCGGAGCGACACGAACGCTCCATGATTCTCGATTATCTCGACACAGGTAAGAGACAGAGGAGAACAAGTGTATGGTTTTAGAGAGCCACGAGCACCAGGAATAAGGATCTACCGTTGTCATTTCGTTCCGTCGACATTCGGTTCCGGAGCGACACGAACGGGGACTTAGAATTTTTTCGCTCGGGCTCCGGAGCGACACGAACGGGGACTTAGAATTTTTTCGCTCGGGCTCCGGAGCGACACGATCGCTCCGTTATTCTACGTTCTCTCGGTCCACGGGCATCAGAGAGCAAAACAGCCTAATAGTTTTAGAGTGCCTCGACGATCAGGAATATGGATCTAACGTTCTCGTTTCGAACCGACGACTTTCGTTTCCGGAGCGACACGAACGCTCCATGATTCTCGATTATCTCGACACAGGTAAGAGACAGAGGAGAACAAGTGTATGGTTTTAGAGAGCCACGAGCACCAGGAATAAGGATCTACCGTTGTCATTTCGTTCCGTCGACATTCGGTTCCGGAGCGACACGAACGGGGACTTAGAATTTTTTCGCTCGGGCTCCGGAGCGACACGAACGGGGACTTAGAATTTTTTCGCTCGGGCTCCGGAGCGACACGATCGCTCCGTTATTCTACGTTCTCTCGGTCCACGGGCATCAGAGAGCAAAACAGCCTAATAGTTTTAGAGTGCCTCGACGATCAGGAATATGGATCTAACGTTCTCGTTTCGAACCGACGACTTTCGTTTCCGGAGCGACACGAACGCTCCATGATTCTCGATTATCTCGACACAGGTAAGAGACAGAGGAGAACAAGTGTATGGTTTTAGAGAGCCACGAGCACCAGGAATAAGGATCTACCGTTGTCATTTCGTTCCGTCGACATTCGGTTCCGGAGCGACACGAACGGGGACTTAGAATTTTTTCGCTCGGGCTCCGGAGCGACACGAACGGGGACTTAGAATTTTTTCGCTCGGGCTCCGGAGCGACACGATCGCTCCGTTATTCTACGTTCTCTCGGTCCACGGGCATCAGAGAGCAAAACAGCCTAATAGTTTTAGAGTGCCTCAACGATCAGGAATATGGATCTAACGTTCTCGTTTCGATCCGACGACTTTCGGTTCCGGAGCGACACGAACGCTCCATGATTCTCGATTATCTCGACACAGGTAAGAGACAGAGGAGAACAAGTGTATGGTTTTAGGGAGCCACGAGCACCAGGAATAAGGATCTACCGTTGTCATTTCGTTCCGTCGACATTCGGTTCCGGTGCGACACGAACGGGGACTTAGAATTTTTTCGCTCGGGCTCCGGAGCGACACGAACGGGGACTTAGAATTTTTTCGCTCGGGCTCCGGAGCGACACGATCGCTCCGTTATTCTACGTTCTCTCGGTCCACGGGCATCAGAGAGCAAAACAGCCTAATAGTTTTAGAGTGCCTCAACGATCAGGAATATGGATCTAACGTTCTCGTTTCGAACCGACGACTTTCGGTTCCGGAGCGACACGAACGCTCCATGATTCTCGATTATCTCGACACAGGTAAGAGACAGAGGAGAACAAGTGTATGGTTTTAGAGAGCCACGAGCACCAGGAATAAGGATCTACCGTTGTCATTTCGTTCCGTCGACATTCGGTTCCGGAGCGACACGAACGGGGACTTAGAATTTTTTCGCTCGGGCTCCGGAGCGACACGAACGGGGACTTAGAATTTTTTCGCTCGGGCTCCGGAGCGACACGATCGCTCCGTTATTCTACGTTCTCTCGGTCCACGGGCATCAGAGAGCAAAACAGCCTAATAGTTTTAGAGTGCCTCAACGATCAGGAATATGGATCTAACGTTCTCGTTTCGAACCGACGACTTTCGGTTCCGGAGCGACACGAACGCTCCATGATTCTCGATTATCTCGACACAGGTAAGAGACAGAGGAGAACAAGTGTATGGTTTTAGAGAGCCACGAGCACCAGGAATAAGGATCTACCGTTGTCATTTCGTTCCGTCGACATTCGGTTCCGGAGCGACACGAACGGGGACTTAGAATTTTTTCGCTCGGGCTCCGGAGCGACACGAACGGGGACTTAGAATTTTTTCGCTCGGGCTCCGGAGCGACACGATAGCTCCGTTATTCTACGTTCTCTCGGTCCACGGGCATCAGAGAGCAAAACAGCCTAATAGTTTTAGAGTGCCTCAACGATCAGGAATATGGCTCTAACGTTCTCGTTTCGAACCGACGACTTTCGGTTCCGGAGCGACACGAACGCTCCATGATTCTCGATTATCTCGACACAGGTAAGAGACAGAGGAGAACAAGTGTATGGTTTTAGAGAGCCACGAGCACCAGGAATAAGGATCTACCGTTGTCATTTCGTTCCGTCGACATTCGGTTCCGGAGCGACACGAACGGGGACTTAGAATTTTTTCGCTCGGGCTCCGGAGCGACACGAACGGGGACTTAGAATTTTTTCGCTCGGGCTCCGGAGCGACACGATCGCTCCGTTATTCTACGTTCTCTCGGTCCACGGGCATCAGAGAGCAAAACAGCCTAATAGTTTTAGAGTGCCTCAACGATCAGGAATAGGGATCTAACGTTCTCGTTTCGAACCGACGACTTTCGGTTCCGGAGCGACACGAACGCTCCATGATTCTCGATTATCTCGACACAGGTAAGAGACAGAGGAGAACAAGTGTATGGTTTTAGAGAGCCACGAGCACCAGGAATAAGGATCTACAGTTGTCATTTCGTTCCGTCGACATTCGGTTCCGGAGCGACACGAACGGGGACTTAGAATTTTTTCGCTCGGGCTCCGGAGCGACACGAACGGGGACTTAGAATTTTTTCGCTCGGGCTCCGGAGCGACACGATCGCTCCGTTATTCTACGTTCTCTCGGTCCACGGGCATCAGAGAGCAAAACAGCCTAATAGTTTTAGAGTGCCTCAACGATCAGGAATATGGATCTAACGTTCTCGTTTCGAACCGACGACTTTCGGTTCCGGAGCGACACGAACGCTCCATGATTCTCGATTATCTCGACACAGGTAAGAGACAGAGGAGAACAAGTGTATGGTTTTAGAGAGCCACGAGCACCAGGAATAAGGATCTACCGTTGTCATTTCGTTCCGTCGACATTCGGTTCCGGAGCGACACGAACGGGGACTTAGAATTTTTTCGCTCGGGCTCCGGAGCGACACGAACGGGGACTTAGAATTTTTTCGCTCGGGCTCCGGAGCGACACGATCGCTCCGTTATTCTACGTTCTCTCGGTCCACGGGCATCAGAGAGCAAAACAGCCTAATAGTTTTAGAGTGCCTCAACGATCAGGAATATGGATCTAACGTTCTCGTTTCGAACCGACGACTTTCGGTTCCGGAGCGACACGAACGCTCCATGATTCTCGATTATCTCGACACAGGTAAGAGACAGAGGAGAACAAGTGTATGGTTTTAGAGAGCCACGAGCACCAGGAATAAGGATCTACCGTTGTCATTTCGTTCCGTCGACATTCGGTTCCGGAGCGACACGAACGGGGACTTAGAATTTTTTCGCTCGGGCTCCGGAGCGACACGAACGGGGACTTAGAATTTTTTCGCTCGGGCTCCGGAGCGACACGATAGCTCCGTTATTCTACGTTCTCTCGGTCCACGGGCATCAGAGAGCAAAACAGCCTAATAGTTTTAGAGTGCCTCAACGATCAGGAATATGGCTCTAACGTTCTCGTTTCGAACCGACGACTTTCGGTTCCGGAGCGACACGAACGCTCCATGATTCTCGATTATCTCGACACAGGTAAGAGACAGAGGAGAACAAGTGTATGGTTTTAGAGAGCCACGAGCACCAGGAATAAGGATCTACCGTTGTCATTTCGTTCCGTCGACATTCGGTTCCGGAGCGACACGAACGGGGACTTAGAATTTTTTCGCTCGGGCTCCGGAGCGACACGAACGGGGACTTAGAATTTTTTCGCTCGGGCTCCGGAGCGACACGATCGCTCCGTTATTCTACGTTCTCTCGGTCCACGGGCATCAGAGAGCAAAACAGCCTAATAGTTTTAGAGTGCCTCAACGATCAGGAATAGGGATCTAACGTTCTCGTTTCGAACCGACGACTTTCGGTTCCGGAGCGACACGAACGCTCCATGATTCTCGATTATCTCGACACAGGTAAGAGACAGAGGAGAACAAGTGTATGGTTTTAGAGAGCCACGAGCACCAGGAATAAGGATCTACAGTTGTCATTTCGTTCCGTCGACATTCGGTTCCGGAGCGACACGAACGGGGACTTAGAATTTTTTCGCTCGGGCTCCGGAGCGACACGAACGGGGACTTAGAATTTTTTCGCTCGGGCTCCGGAGCGACACGATCGCTCCGTTATTCTACGTTCTCTCGGTCCACGGGCATCAGAGAGCAAAACAGCCTAATAGTTTTAGAGTGCCTCAACGATCAGGAATATGGATCTAACGTTCTCGTTTCGAACCGACGACTTTCGGTTCCGGAGCGACACGAACGCTCCATGATTCTCGATTATCTCGACACAGGTAAGAGACAGAGGAGAACAAGTGTATGGTTTTAGAGAGCCACGAGCACCAGGAATAAGGATCTACCGTTGTCATTTCGTTCCGTCGACATTCGGTTCCGGAGCGACACGAACGGGGACTTAGAATTTTTTCGCTCGGGCTCCGGAGCGACACGAACGGGGACTTAGAATTTTTTCGCTCGGGCTCCGGAGCGACACGATCGCTCCGTTATTCTACGTTCTCTCGGTCCACGGGCATCAGAGAGCAAAACAGCCTAATAGTTTTGGAGTGCCTCAACGATCAGGAATATGGATCTAACGTTCTCGTTTCGAACCGACGACTTTCGGTTCCGGAGCGACACGAACGCTCCATGATTCTCGATTATCTCGACACAGGTAAGAGACAGAGGAGAACAAGTGTATGGTTTTAGAGAGCCACGAGCACCAGGAATAAGGATCTACCGTTGTCATTTCGTTGCGTCGACATTCGGTTCCGGAGCGACACGAACGGGGACTTAGAATTTTTTCGCTCGGGCCCCGGAGCGACACGAACGGGGACTTAGAATTTTTTCGCTCGGGCTCCGGAGCGACACGATCGCTCCGTTATTCTACGTTCTCTCGGTCCACGGGAATCAGAGAGCAAAACAGCCTAATAGTTTTAGAGTGCCTCAACGATCAGGAATATGGATCTAACGTTCTCGTTTCGAACCGACGACTTTCGGTTCCGGAGCGACACGAACGCTCCATGATTCTCGATTATCTCGACACAGGTAAGAGACAGAGGAGAACAAGTGTATGGTTTTAGAGAGCCACGAGCACCAGGAATAAGGATCTACCGTTGTCATTTCGTTCCGTCGACATTCGGTTCCGGAGCGACACGAACGGGGACTTAGAATTTTTTCGCTCGGGCTCCGGAGCGACACGAACGGGGACTTAGAATTTTTTCGCTCGGGCTCCGGAGCGACACGATCGCTCCGTTATTCTACGTTCTCTCGGTCCACGGGCATCAGAGAGCAAAACAGCCTAATAGTTTTAGAGTGCCTCGACGATCAGGAATATGGATCTAACGTTCTCGTTTCGAACCGACGACTTTCGGTTCCGGAGCGACACGAACGCTCCATGATTCTCGATTATCTCGACACAGGTAAGAGACAGAGGAGAACAAGTGTATGGTTTTAGAGAGCCACGAGCACCAGGAATAAGGATCTACCGTTGTCATTTCGTTCCGTCGACATTCGGTTCCGGAGCGACACGAACGGGGACTTAGAATTTTTTCGCTCGGGCTCCGGAGCGACACGAACGGGGACTTAGAATTTTTTCGCTCGGGCTCCGGAGCGACACGATAGCTCCGTTATTCTACGTTCTCTCGGTCCACGGGCATCAGAGAGCAAAACAGCCTAATAGTTTTAGAGTGCCTCAACGATCAGGAATATGGCTCTAACGTTCTCGTTTCGAACCGACGACTTTCGGTTCCGGAGCGACACGAACGCTCCATGATTCTCGATTATCTCGACACAGGTAAGAGACAGAGGAGAACAAGTGTATGGTTTTAGAGAGCCACGAGCACCAGGAATAAGGATCTACCGTTGTCATTTCGTTCCGTCGACATTCGGTTCCGGAGCGACACGAACGGGGACTTAGAATTTTTTCGCTCGGGCTCCGGAGCGACACGAACGGGGACTTAGAATTTTTTCGCTCGGGCTCCGGAGCGACACGATCGCTCCGTTATTCTACGTTCTCTCGGTCCACGGGCATCAGAGAGCAAAACAGCCTAATAGTTTTAGAGTGCCTCAACGATCAGGAATAGGGATCTAACGTTCTCGTTTCGAACCGACGACTTTCGGTTCCGGAGCGACACGAACGCTCCATGATTCTCGATTATCTCGACACAGGTAAGAGACAGAGGAGAACAAGTGTATGGTTTTAGAGAGCCACGAGCACCAGGAATAAGGATCTACAGTTGTCATTTCGTTCCGTCGACATTCGGTTCCGGAGCGACACGAACGGGGACTTAGAATTTTTTCGCTCGGGCTCCGGAGCGACACGAACGGGGACTTAGAATTTTTTCGCTCGGGCTCCGGAGCGACACGATCGCTCCGTTATTCTACGTTCTCTCGGTCCACGGGCATCAGAGAGCAAAACAGCCTAATAGTTTTAGAGTGCCTCAACGATCAGGAATATGGATCTAACGTTCTCGTTTCGAACCGACGACTTTCGGTTCCGGAGCGACACGAACGCTCCATGATTCTCGATTATCTCGACACAGGTAAGAGACAGAGGAGAACAAGTGTATGGTTTTAGAGAGCCACGAGCACCAGGAATAAGGATCTACCGTTGTCATTTCGTTCCGTCGACATTCGGTTCCGGAGCGACACGAACGGGGACTTAGAATTTTTTCGCTCGGGCTCCGGAGCGACACGAACGGGGACTTAGAATTTTTTCGCTCGGGCTCCGGAGCGACACGATCGCTCCGTTATTCTACGTTCTCTCGGTCCACGGGCATCAGAGAGCAAAACAGCCTAATAGTTTTGGAGTGCCTCAACGATCAGGAATATGGATCTAACGTTCTCGTTTCGAA
Organism: Calliopsis andreniformis; assembly: GCF_051401765.1. NCBI lineage: Eukaryota > Metazoa > Arthropoda > Insecta > Hymenoptera > Andrenidae > Calliopsis > Calliopsis andreniformis. Next base: position 64,539 of record NW_027480616.1, on the reverse strand, counting down.
CCGACGACTTTCGGTTCCGGAGCGACACGAACGCTCCATGATTCTCGATTATCTCGACACAGGTAAGAGACAGAGGAGAACAAGTGTATGGTTTTAGAGAGCCACGAGCACCAGGAATAAGGATCTACCGTTGTCATTTCGTTGCGTCGACATTCGGTTCCGGAGCGACACGAACGGGGACTTAGAATTTTTTCGCTCGGGCCCCGGAGCGACACGAACGGGGACTTAGAATTTTTTCGCTCGGGCTCCGGAGCGACACGATCGCTCCGTTATTCTACGTTCTCTCGGTCCACGGGAATCAGAGAGCAAAACAGCCTAATAGTTTTAGAGTGCCTCAACGATCAGGAATATGGATCTAACGTTCTCGTTTCGAACCGACGACTTTCGGTTCCGGAGCGACACGAACGCTCCATGATTCTCGATTATCTCGACACAGGTAAGAGACAGAGGAGAACAAGTGTATGGTTTTAGAGAGCCACGAGCACCAGGAATAAGGATCTACCGTTGTCATTTCGTTCCGTCGACATTCGGTTCCGGAGCGACACGAACGGGGACTTAGAATTTTTTCGCTCGGGCTCCGGAGCGACACGAACGGGGACTTAGAATTTTTTCGCTCGGGCTCCGGAGCGACACGATCGCTCCGTTATTCTACGTTCTCTCGGTCCACGGGCATCAGAGAGCAAAACAGCCTAATAGTTTTAGAGTGCCTCGACGATCAGGAATATGGATCTAACGTTCTCGTTTCGAACCGACGACTTTCGTTTCCGGAGCGACACGAACGCTCCATGATTCTCGATTATCTCGACACAGGTAAGAGACAGAGGAGAACAAGTGTATGGTTTTAGAGAGCCACGAGCACCAGGAATAAGGATCTACCGTTGTCATTTCGTTCCGTCGACATTCGGTTCCGGAGCGACACGAACGGGGACTTAGAATTTTTTCGCTCGGGCTCCGGAGCGACACGAACGGGGACTTAGAATTTTTTCGCTCGGGCTCCGGAGCGACACGATCACTCCGTTATTCTACGTTCTCTCGGTCCACGGGCATCAGAGAGCAAAACAGCCTAATAGTTTTAGAGTGCCTCAACGATCAGGAATATGGATCTAACGTTCTCGTTTCGATCCGACGACTTTCGGTTCCGGAGCGACACGAACGCTCCATGATTCTCGATTATCTCGACACAGGTAAGAGACAGAGGAGAACAAGTGTATGGTTTTAGAGAGCCACGAGCACCAGGAATAAGGATCTACCGTTGTCATTTCGTTCCGTCGACATTCGGTTCCGGAGCGACACGAACGGGGACTTAGAATTTTTTCGCTCGGGCTCCGGAGCGACACGAACGGGGACTTAGAATTTTTTCGCTCGGGCTCCGGAGCGACACGATCGCTCCGTTATTCTACGTTCTCTCGGTCCACGGGCATCAGAGAGCAAAACAGCCTAATAGTTTTAGAGTGCCTCAACGATCAGGAATATGGATCTAACGTTCTCGTTTCGAACCGACGACTTTCGGTTCCGGAGCGACACGAACGCTTCATGATTCTCGATTATCTCGACACAGGTAAGAGACAGAGGAGAACAAGTGTATGGTTTTAGAGAGCCACGAGCACCAGGAATAAGGATCTACCGTTGTCATTTCGTTCCGTCGACATTCGGTTCCGGAGCGACACGAACGGGGACTTAGAATTTTTTCGCTCGGGCTCCGGAGCGACACGAACGGGGACTTAGAATTTTTTCGCTCGGGCTCCGGAGCGACACGATCGCTCCGTTATTCTACGTTCTCTCGGTTCACGGGCATCAGAGAGCAAAACAGCCTAATAGTTTTAGAGTGCCTCAACGATCAGGAATATGGATCTAACGTTCTCGTTTCGAACCGACGACTTTCGGTTCCGGAGCGACACGAACGCTCCATGATTCTCGATTATCTCGACACAGGTAAGAGACAGAGGAGAACAAGTGTATGGTTTTAGAGAGCCACGAGCACCAGGAATAAGGATCTACCGTTGTCATTTCGTTCCGTCGACATTCGGTTCCGGAGCGACACGAACGGGGACTTAGAATTTTTTCGCTCGGGCTCCGGAGCGACACGAACGGGGACTTAGAATTTTTTCGCTCGGGCTCCGGAGCGACACGATCGCTCCGTTATTCTACGTTCTCTCGGTCCACGGGCATCAGAGAGCAAAACAGCCTAATAGTTTTGGAGTGCCTCAACGATCAGGAATATGGATCTAACGTTCTCGTTTCGAACCGACGACTTTCGGTTCCGGAGCGACACGAACGCTCCATGATTCTCGATTATCTCGACACAGGTAAGAGACAGAGGAGAACAAGTGTATGGTTTTAGAGAGCCACGAGCACCAGGAATAAGGATCTACCGTTGTCATTTCGTTGCGTCGACATTCGGTTCCGGAGCGACACGAACGGGGACTTAGAATTTTTTCGCTCGGGCCCCGGAGCGACACGAACGGGGACTTAGAATTTTTTCGCTCGGGCTCCGGAGCGACACGATCGCTCCGTTATTCTACGTTCTCTCGGTCCACGGGAATCAGAGAGCAAAACAGCCTAATAGTTTTAGAGTGCCTCAACGATCAGGAATATGGCTCTAACGTTCTCGTTTCGAACCGACGACTTTCGGTTCCGGAGCGACACGAACGCTCCATGATTCTCGATTATCTCGACACAGGTAAGAGACAGAGGAGAACAAGTGTATGGTTTTAGAGAGCCACGAGCACCAGGAATAAGGATCTACCGTTGTCATTTCGTTCCGTCGACATTCGGTTCCGGAGCGACACGAACGGGGACTTAGAATTTTTTCGCTCGGGCTCCGGAGCGACACGAACGGGGACTTAGAATTTTTTCGCTCGGGCTCCGGAGCGACACGATCGCTCCGTTATTCTACGTTCTCTCGGTCCACGGGCATCAGAGAGCAAAACAGCCTAATAGTTTTAGAGTGCCTCAACGATCAGGAATAGGGATCTAACGTTCTCGTTTCGAACCGACGACTTTCGGTTCCGGAGCGACACGAACGCTCCATGATTCTCGATTATCTCGACACAGGTAAGAGACAGAGGAGAACAAGTGTATGGTTTTAGAGAGCCACGAGCACCAGGAATAAGGATCTACAGTTGTCATTTCGTTCCGTCGACATTCGGTTCCGGAGCGACACGAACGGGGACTTAGAATTTTTTCGCTCGGGCTCCGGAGCGACACGAACGGGGACTTAGAATTTTTTCGCTCGGGCTCCGGAGCGACACGATCGCTCCGTTATTCTACGTTCTCTCGGTCCACGGGCATCAGAGAGCAAAACAGCCTAATAGTTTTAGAGTGCCTCAACGATCAGGAATATGGATCTAACGTTCTCGTTTCGAACCGACGACTTTCGGTTCCGGAGCGACACGAACGCTCCATGATTCTCGATTATCTCGACACAGGTAAGAGACAGAGGAGAACAAGTGTATGGTTTTAGAGAGCCACGAGCACCAGGAATAAGGATCTACCGTTGTCATTTCGTTCCGTCGACATTCGGTTCCGGAGCGACACGAACGGGGACTTAGAATTTTTTCGCTCGGGCTCCGGAGCGACACGAACGGGGACTTAGAATTTTTTCGCTCGGGCTCCGGAGCGACACGATCGCTCCGTTATTCTACGTTCTCTCGGTCCACGGGCATCAGAGAGCAAAACAGCCTAATAGTTTTGGAGTGCCTCAACGATCAGGAATATGGATCTAACGTTCTCGTTTCGAACCGACGACTTTCGGTTCCGGAGCGACACGAACGCTCCATGATTCTCGATTATCTCGACACAGGTAAGAGACAGAGGAGAACAAGTGTATGGTTTTAGAGAGCCACGAGCACCAGGAATAAGGATCTACCGTTGTCATTTCGTTGCGTCGACATTCGGTTCCGGAGCGACACGAACGGGGACTTAGAATTTTTTCGCTCGGGCCCCGGAGCGACACGAACGGGGACTTAGAATTTTTTCGCTCGGGCTCCGGAGCGACACGATCGCTCCGTTATTCTACGTTCTCTCGGTCCACGGGAATCAGAGAGCAAAACAGCCTAATAGTTTTAGAGTGCCTCAACGATCAGGAATATGGATCTAACGTTCTCGTTTCGAACCGACGACTTTCGGTTCCGGAGCGACACGAACGCTCCATGATTCTCGATTATCTCGACACAGGTAAGAGACAGAGGAGAACAAGTGTATGGTTTTAGAGAGCCACGAGCACCAGGAATAAGGATCTACCGTTGTCATTTCGTTCCGTCGACATTCGGTTCCGGAGCGACACGAACGGGGACTTAGAATTTTTTCGCTCGGGCTCCGGAGCGACACGAACGGGGACTTAGAATTTTTTCGCTCGGGCTCCGGAGCGACACGATCGCTCCGTTATTCTACGTTCTCTCGGTCCACGGGCATCAGAGAGCAAAACAGCCTAATAGTTTTAGAGTGCCTCGACGATCAGGAATATGGATCTAACGTTCTCGTTTCGAACCGACGACTTTCGTTTCCGGAGCGACACGAACGCTCCATGATTCTCGATTATCTCGACACAGGTAAGAGACAGAGGAGAACAAGTGTATGGTTTTAGAGAGCCACGAGCACCAGGAATAAGGATCTACCGTTGTCATTTCGTTCCGTCGACATTCGGTTCCGGAGCGACACGAACGGGGACTTAGAATTTTTTCGCTCGGGCTCCGGAGCGACACGAACGGGGACTTAGAATTTTTTCGCTCGGGCTCCGGAGCGACACGATCACTCCGTTATTCTACGTTCTCTCGGTCCACGGGCATCAGAGAGCAAAACAGCCTAATAGTTTTAGAGTGCCTCAACGATCAGGAATATGGATCTAACGTTCTCGTTTCGATCCGACGACTTTCGGTTCCGGAGCGACACGAACGCTCCATGATTCTCGATTATCTCGACACAGGTAAGAGACAGAGGAGAACAAGTGTATGGTTTTAGAGAGCCACGAGCACCAGGAATAAGGATCTACCGTTGTCATTTCGTTCCGTCGACATTCGGTTCCGGAGCGACACGAACGGGGACTTAGAATTTTTTCGCTCGGGCTCCGGAGCGACACGAACGGGGACTTAGAATTTTTTCGCTCGGGCTCCGGAGCGACACGATCGCTCCGTTATTCTACGTTCTCTCGGTCCACGGGCATCAGAGAGCAAAACAGCCTAATAGTTTTAGAGTGCCTCAACGATCAGGAATATGGATCTAACGTTCTCGTTTCGAACCGACGACTTTCGGTTCCGGAGCGACACGAACGCTTCATGATTCTCGATTATCTCGACACAGGTAAGAGACAGAGGAGAACAAGTGTATGGTTTTAGAGAGCCACGAGCACCAGGAATAAGGATCTACCGTTGTCATTTCGTTCCGTCGACATTCGGTTCCGGAGCGACACGAACGGGGACTTAGAATTTTTTCGCTCGGGCTCCGGAGCGACACGAACGGGGACTTAGAATTTTTTCGCTCGGGCTCCGGAGCGACACGATCGCTCCGTTATTCTACGTTCTCTCGGTTCACGGGCATCAGAGAGCAAAACAGCCTAATAGTTTTAGAGTGCCTCAACGATCAGGAATATGGATCTAACGTTCTCGTTTCGAACCGACGACTTTCGGTTCCGGAGCGACACGAACGCTCCATGATTCTCGATTATCTCGACACAGGTAAGAGACAGAGGAGAACAAGTGTATGGTTTTAGAGAGCCACGAGCACCAGGAATAAGGATCTACCGTTGTCATTTCGTTCCGTCGACATTCGGTTCCGGAGCGACACGAACGGGGACTTAGAATTTTTTCGCTCGGGCTCCGGAGCGACACGAACGGGGACTTAGAATTTTTTCGCTCGGGCTCCGGAGCGACACGATCGCTCCGTTATTCTACGTTCTCTCGGTCCACGGGCATCAGAGAGCAAAACAGCCTAATAGTTTTGGAGTGCCTCAACGATCAGGAATATGGATCTAACGTTCTCGTTTCGAACCGACGACTTTCGGTTCCGGAGCGACACGAACGCTCCATGATTCTCGATTATCTCGACACAGGTAAGAGACAGAGGAGAACAAGTGTATGGTTTTAGAGAGCCACGAGCACCAGGAATAAGGATCTACCGTTGTCATTTCGTTCCGTCGACATTCGGTTCCGGAGCGACACGAACGGGGACTTAGAATTTTTTCGCTCGGGCTCCGGAGCGACACGAACGGGGACTTAGAATTTTTTCGCTCGGGCTCCGGAGCGACACGATCGCTCCGTTATTCTACGTTCTCTCGGTCCACGGGCATCAGAGAGCAAAACAGCCTAATAGTTTTAGAGTGCCTCGACGATCAGGAATATGGATCTAACGTTCTCGTTTCGAACCGACGACTTTCGTTTCCGGAGCGACACGAACGCTCCATGATTCTCGATTATCTCGACACAGGTAAGAGACAGAGGAGAACAAGTGTATGGTTTTAGAGAGCCACGAGCACCAGGAATAAGGATCTACCGTTGTCATTTCGTTCCGTCGACATTCGGTTCCGGAGTGACACGAACGGGGACTTAGAATTTTTTCGCTCGGGCTCCGGAGCGACACGAACGGGGACTTAGAATTTTTTCGCTCGGGCTCCGGAGCGACACGATCACTCCGTTATTCTACGTTCTCTCGGTCCACGGGCATCAGAGAGCAAAACAGCCTAATAGTTTTAGAGTGCCTCAACGATCAGGAATATGGATCTAACGTTCTCGTTTCGATCCGACGACTTTCGGTTCCGGAGCGACACGAACGCTCCATGATTCTCGATTATCTCGACACAGGTAAGAGACAGAGGAGAACAAGTGTATGGTTTTAGAGAGCCACGAGCACCAGGAATAAGGATCTACCGTTGTCATTTCGTTCCGTCGACATTCGGTTCCGGAGCGACACGAACGGGGACTTAGAATTTTTTCGCTCGGGCTCCGGAGCGACACGAACGGGGACTTAGAATTTTTTCGCTCGGGCTCCGGAGCGACACGATCGCTCCGTTATTCTACGTTCTCTCGGTCCACGGGCATCAGAGAGCAAAACAGCCTAATAGTTTTAGAGTGCCTCAACGATCAGGAATATGGATCTAACGTTCTCGTTTCGAACCGACGACTTTCGGTTCCGGAGCGACACGAACGCTTCATGATTCTCGATTATCTCGACACAGGTAAGAGACAGAGGAGAACAAGTGTATGGTTTTAGAGAGCCACGAGCACCAGGAATAAGGATCTACCGTTGTCATTTCGTTCCGTCGACATTCGGTTCCGGAGCGACACGAACGGGGACTTAGAATTTTTTCGCTCGGGCTCCGGAGCGACACGAACGGGGACTTAGAATTTTTTCGCTCGGGCTCCGGAGCGACACGATCGCTCCGTTATTCTACGTTCTCTCGGTTCACGGGCATCAGAGAGCAAAACAGCCTAATAGTTTTAGAGTGCCTCAACGATCAGGAATATGGATCTAACGTTCTCGTTTCGAACCGACGACTTTCGGTTCCGGAGCGACACGAACGCTCCATGATTCTCGATTATCTCGACACAGGTAAGAGACAGAGGAGAACAAGTGTATGGTTTTAGAGAGCCACGAGCACCAGGAATAAGGATCTACCGTTGTCATTTCGTTCCGTCGACATTCGGTTCCGGAGCGACACGAACGGGGACTTAGAATTTTTTCGCTCGGGCTCCGGAGCGACACGAACGGGGACTTAGAATTTTTTCGCTCGGGCTCCGGAGCGACACGATCGCTCCGTTATTCTACGTTCTCTCGGTCCACGGGCATCAGAGAGCAAAACAGCCTAATAGTTTTGGAGTGCCTCAACGATCAGGAATATGGATCTAACGTTCTCGTTTCGAACCGACGACTTTCGGTTCCGGAGCGACACGAACGCTCCATGATTCTCGATTATCTCGACACAGGTAAGAGACAGAGGAGAACAAGTGTATGGTTTTAGAGAGCCACGAGCACCAGGAATAAGGATCTACCGTTGTCATTTCGTTCCGTCGACATTCGGTTCCGGAGCGACACGAACGGGGACTTAGAATTTTTTCGCTCGGGCTCCGGAGCGACACGAACGGGGACTTAGAATTTTTTCGCTCGGGCTCCGGAGCGACACGATCGCTCCGTTATTCTACGTTCTCTCGGTCCACGGGCATCAGAGAGCAAAACAGCCTAATAGTTTTAGAGTGCCTCAACGATCAGGAATATGGATCTAACGTTCTCGTTTCGAACCGACGACTTTCGGTTCCGGAGCGACACGAACGCTCCATGATTCTCGATTATCTCGACACAGGTAAGAGACAGAGGAGAACAAGTGTATGGTTTTAGAGAGCCACGAGCACCAGGAATAAGGATCTACCGTTGTCATTTCGTTCCGTCGACATTCGGTTCCGGAGCGACACGAACGGGGACTTAGAATTTTTTCGCTCGGGCTCCGGAGCGACACGAACGGGGACTTAGAATTTTTTCGCTCGGGCTCCGGAGCGACACGATCGCTCCGTTATTCTACGTTCTCTCGGTCCACGGGCATCAGAGAGCAAAACAGCCTAATAGTTTTAGAGTGCCTCAACGATCAGGAATATGGATCTAACGTTCTCGTTTCGAACCGACGACTTTCGGTTCCGGAGCGACACGAACGCTCCATGATTCTCGATTATCTCGACACAGGTAAGAGACAGAGGAGAACAAGTGTATGGTTTTAGAGAGCCACGAGCACCAGGAATAAGGATCTACCGTTGTCATTTCGTTCCGTCGACATTCGGTTCCGGAGCGACACGAACGGGGACTTAGAATTTTTTCGCTCGGGCTCCGGAGCGACACGAACGGGGACTTAGAATTTTTTCGCTCGGGCTCCGGAGCGACACGATCGCTCCGTTATTCTACGTTCTCTCGGTCCACGGGCATCAGAGAGCAAAACAGCCTAATAGTTTTAGAGTGCCTCAACGATCAGGAATATGGATCTAACGTTCTCGTTTCGAACCGACGACTTTCGGTTCCGGAGCGACACGAACGCTCCATGATTCTCGATTATCTCGACACAGGTAAGAGACAGAGGAGAACAGGTGTATGGTTTTAGAGAGCCACGAGCACCAGGAATAAGGATCTACCGTTGTCATTTCGTTCCGTCGACATTCGGTTCCGGAGCGACACGAACGGGGACTTAGAATTTTTTCGCTCGGGCTCCGGAGCGACACGAACGGGGACTTAGAATTTTTTCGCTCGGGCTCCGGAGCGACACGATCGCTCCGTTATTCTACGTTCTCTCGGTCCACGGGCATCAGAGAGCAAAACAGCCTAATAGTTTTAGAGTGCCTCAACGATCAGGAATATGGATCTAACGTTCTCGTTTCGAACCGACGACTTTCGGTTCCGGAGCGACACGAACGCTCCATGATTCTCGATTATCTCGACACAGGTAAGAGACAGAGGAGAACAAGTGTATGGTTTTAGAGAGCCACGAGCACCAGGAATAAGGATCTACCGTTGTCATTTCGTTCCGTCGACATTCGGTTCCGGAGCGACACGAACGGGGACTTAGAATTTTTTCGCTCGGGCTCCGGAGCGACACGAACGGGGACTTAGAATTTTTTCGCTCGGGCTCCGGAGCGACACGATCGCTCCGTTATTCTACGTTCTCTCGGTCCACGGGCATCAGAGAGCAAAACAGCCTAATAGTTTTAGAGTGCCTCAACGATCAGGAATATGGATCTAACGTTCTCGTTTCGAACCGACGACTTTCGGTTCCGGAGCGACACGAACGCTCCATGATTCTCGATTATCTCGACACAGGTAAGAGACAGAGGAGAACAAGTGTATGGTTTTAGAGAGCCACGAGCACCAGGAATAAGGATCTACCGTTGTCATTTCGTTCCGTCGACATTCGGTTCCGGAGCGACACGAACGGGGACTTAGAATTTTTTCGCTCGGGCTCCGGAGCGACACGAACGGGGACTTAGAATTTTTTCGCTCGGGCTCCGGAGCGACACGATCGCTCCGTTATTCTACGTTCTCTCGGTCCACGGGCATCAGAGAGCAAAACAGCCTAATAGTTTTAGAGTGCCTCAACGATCAGGAATATGGATCTAACGTTCTCGTTTCGAACCGACGACTTTCGGTTCCGGAGCGACACGAACGCTCCATGATTCTCGATTATCTCGACACAGGTAAGAGACAGAGGAGAACAAGTGTATGGTTTTAGAGAGCCACGAGCACCAGGAATAAGGATCTACCGTTGTCATTTCGTTCCGTCGACATTCGGTTCCGGAGCGACACGAACGGGGACTTAGAATTTTTTCGCTCGGGCTCCGGAGCGACACGAACGGGGACTTAGAATTTTTTCGCTCGGGCTCCGGAGCGACACGATCGCTCCGTTATTCTACGTTCTCTCGGTCCACGGGCATCAGAGAGCAAAACAGCCTAATAGTTTTAGAGTGCCTCGACGATCAGGAATATGGATCTAACGTTCTCCTTTCGAACCGACGACTTTCGTTTCCGGAGCGACACGAACGCTCCATGATTCTCGATTATCTCGACACAGGTAAGAGACAGAGGAGAACAAGTGTATGGTTTTAGAGAGCCACGAGCACCAGGAATAAGGATCTACCGTTGTCATTTCGTTCCGTCGACATTCGGTTCCGGAGCGACACGAACGGGGACTTAGAATTTTTTCGCTCGGGCTCCGGAGCGACACGAACGGGGACTTAGAATTTTTTCGCTCGGGCTCCGGAGCGACACGATCACTCCGTTATTCTACGTTCTCTCGGTCCACGGGCATCAGAGAGCAAAACAGCCTAATAGTTTTAGAGTGCCTCAACGATCAGGAATATGGATCTAACGTTCTCGTTTCGATCCGACGACTTTCGGTTCCGGAGCGACACGAACGCTCCATGATTCTCGATTATCTCGACACAGGTAAGAGACAGAGGAGAACAAGTGTATGGTTTTAGAGAGCCACGAGCACCAGGAATAAGGATCTACCGTTGTCATTTCGTTCGGTCGACATTCGGTTCCGGAGCGACACGAACGGGGACTTAGAATTTTTTCGCTCGGGCTCCGGAGCGACACGAACGGGGACTTAGAATTTTTTCGCTCGGGCTCCGGAGCGACACGATCGCTCCGTTATTCTACGTTCTCTCGGTCCACGGGCATCAGAGAGCAAAACAGCCTAATAGTTTTAGAGTGCCTCAACGATCAGGAATATGGATCTAACGTTCTCGTTTCGAACCGACGACTTTCGGTTCCGGAGCGACACGAACGCTCCATGATTCTCGATTATCTCGACACAGGTAAGAGACAGAGGAGAACAAGTGTATGGTTTTAGAGAGCCACGAGCACCAGGAATAAGGATCTACCGTTGTCATTTCGTTCCGTCGACATTCGGTTCCGGAGCGACACGAACGGGGACTTAGAATTTTTTCGCTCGGGCTCCGGAGCGACACGAACGGGGACTTAGAATTTTTTCGCTCGGGCTCCGGAGCGACACGATCGCTCCGTTATTCTACGTTCTCTCGGTCCACGGGCATCAGAGAGCAAAACAGCCTAATAGTTTTAGAGTGCCTCAACGATCAGGAATATGGATCTAACGTTCTCGTTTCGAACCGACGACTTTCGGTTCCGGAGCGACACGAACGCTCCATGATTCTCGATTATCTCGACACAGGTAAGAGACAGAGGAGAACAAGTGTATGGTTTTAGAGAGCCACGAGCACCAGGAATAAGGATCTACCGTTGTCATTTCGTTCCGTCGACATTCGGTTCCGGAGCGACACGAACGGGGACTTAGAATTTTTTCGCTCGGGCTCCGGAGCGACACGAACGGGGACTTAGAATTTTTTCGCTCGGGCTCCGGAGCGACACGATCGCTCCGTTATTCTACGTTCTCTCGGTCCACGGGCATCAGAGAGCAAAACAGCCTAATAGTTTTAGAGTGCCTCAACGATCAGGAATATGGATCTAACGTTCTCGTTTCGAACCGACGACTTTCGGTTCCGGAGCGACACGAACGCTCCATGATTCTCGATTATCTCGACACAGGTAAGAGACAGAGGAGAACAAGTGTATGGTTTTAGAGAGCCACGAGCACCAGGAATAAGGATCTACCGTTGTCATTTCGTTCCGTCGACATTCGGTTCCGGAGCGACACGAACGGGGACTTAGAATTTTTTCGCTCGGGCTCCGGAGCGACACGAACGGGGACTTAGAATTTTTTCGCTCGGGCTCCGGAGCGACACGATCGCTCCGTTATTCTACGTTCTCTCGGTCCACGGGCATCAGAGAGCAAAACAGCCTAATAGTTTTAGAGTGCCTCAACGATCAGGAATATGGATCTAACGTTCTCGTTTCGAACCGACGACTTTCGGTTCCGGAGCGACACGAACGCTCCATGATTCTCGATTATCTCGACACAGGTAAGAGACAGAGGAGAACAAGTGTATGGTTTTAGAGAGCCACGAGCACCAGGAATAAGGATCTACCGTTGTCATTTCGTTCCGTCGACATTCGGTTCCGGAGCGACACGAACGGGGACTTAGAATTTTTTCGCTCGGGCTCCGGAGCGACACGAACGGGGACTTAGAATTTTTTCGCTCGGGCTCCGGAGCGACACGATCGCTCCGTTATTCTACGTTCTCTCGGTCCACGGGCATCAGAGAGCAAAACAGCCTAATAGTTTTAGAGTGCCTCAACGATCAGGAATATGGATCTAACGTTCTCGTTTCGAACCGACGACTTTCGGTTCCGGAGCGACACGAACGCTCCATGATTCTCGATTATCTCGACACAGGTAAGAGACAGAGGAGAACAAGTGTATGGTTTTAGAGAGCCACGAGCACCAGGAATAAGGATCTACCGTTGTCATTTCGTTCCGTCGACATTCGGTTCCGGAGCGACACGAACGGGGACTTAGAATTTTTTCGCTCGGGCTCCGGAGCGACACGAACGGGGACTTAGAATTTTTTCGCTCGCTCTCCGGAGCGACACGATCGCTCCGTTATTCTACGTTCTCTCGGTCCACGGGCATCAGAGAGCAAAACAGCCTAATAGTTTTAGAGTGCCTCAACGATCAGGAATATGGATCTAACGTTCTCGTTTCGAACCGACGACTTTCGGTTCCGGAGCGACACGAACGCTCCATGATTCTCGATTATCTCGACACAGGTAAGAGACAGAGGAGAACAAGTGTATGGTTTTAGAGAGCCACGAGCACCAGGAATAAGGATCTACCGTTGTCATTTCGTTCCGTCGACATTCGGTTCCGGAGCGACACGAACGGGGACTTAGAATTTTTTCGCTCGGGCTCCGGAGCGACACGAACGGGGACTTAGAATTTTTTCGCTCGGGCTCCGGAGCGACACGATCGCTCCGTTATTCTACGTTCTCTCGGTCCACGGGCATCAGAGAGCAAAACAGCCTAATAGTTTTAGAGTGCCTCAACGATCAGGAATATGGATCTAACGTTCTCGTTTCGAACCGACGACTTTCGGTTCCGGAGCGACACGAACGCTCCATGATTCTCGATTATCTCGACACAGGTAAGAGACAGAGGAGAACAAGTGTATGGTTTTAGAGAGCCACGAGCACCAGGAATAAGGATCTACAGTTGTCATTTCGTTCCGTCGACATTCGGTTCCGGAGCGACACGAACGGGGACTTAGAATTTTTTCGCTCGGGCTCCGGAGCGACACGAACGGGTACTTAGAATTTTTTCGCTCGGGCTCCGGAGCGACACGATCGCTCCGTTATTCTACGTTCTCTCGGTCCACGGGCATCAGAGAGCAAAACAGCCTAATAGTTTTAGAGTGCCTCAACGATCAGGAATATGGATCTAACGTTCTCGTTTCGAACCGACGACTTTCGGTTCCGGAGCGACACGAACGCTCCATGATTCTCGATTATCTGGACACAGGTAAGAGACAGAGGAGAACAAGTGTATGGTTTTAGAGAGCCACGAGCACCAGGAATAAGGATCTACCGTTGTCATTTCGTTCCGTCGACATTCGGTTCCGGAGCGACACGAACGGGGACTTAGAATTTTTTCGCTCGGGCTCCGGAGCGACACGAACGGGGACTTAGAATTTTTTCGCTCGGGCTCCGGAGCGACACGATCGCTCCGTTATTCTACGTTCTCTCGGTCCACGGGCATCAGATAGCAAAACAGCCTAATAGTTTTAGAGTGCCTCAACGATCAGGAATATGGATCTAACGTTCTCGTTTCGAACCGACGACTTTCGGTTCCGGAGCGACACGAACGCTCCATGATTCTCGATTATCTCGACACAGGTAAGAGACAGAGGAGAACAAGTGTATGGTTTTAGAGAGCCACGAGCACCAGGAATAAGGATCTACCGTTGTCATTTCGTTCCGTCGACATTCGGTTCCGGAGCGACACGAACGGGGACTTAGAATTTTTTCGCTCGGGCTCCGGAGCGACACGATCGCTCCGTTATTCTACGTTCTCTCGGTCCACGGGCATCAGAGAGCAAAACAGCCTAATAGTTTTGGAGTGCCTCAACGATCAGGAATATGGATCTAACGTTCTCGTTTCGAACCGACGACTTTCGGTTCCGGAGCGACACGAACGCTCCATGATTCTCGATTATCTCGACACAGGTAAGAGACAGAGGAGAACAAGTGTATGGTTTTAGAGAGCCACGAGCACCAGGAATAAGGATCTACAGTTGTCATTTCGTTCCGTCGACATTCGGTTCCGGAGCGACACGAACGGGGACTTAGAATTTTTTCGCTCGGGCTCCGGAGCGACACGAACGGGGACTTAGAATTTTTTCGCTCGGGCTCCGGAGCGACACGATCGCTCCGTTATTCTACGTTCTCTCGGTCCACGGGCATCAGAGAGCAAAACAGCCTAATAGTTTTAGAGTGCCTCAACGATCAGGAATATGGATCTAACGTTCTCGTTTCGAACCGACGACTTTCGGTTCCGGAGCGACACGAACGCTCCATGATTCTCGATTATCTCGACACAGGTAAGAGACAGAGGAGAACAAGTGTATGGTTTTAGAGAGCCACGAGCACCAGGAATAAGGATCTACCGTTGTCATTTCGTTCCGTCGACATTCGGTTCCGGAGCGACACGAACGGGGACTTAGAATTTTTTCGCTCGGGCTCCGGAGCGACACGAACGGGGACTTAGAATTTTTTCGCTCGGGCTCCGGAGCGACACGATCGCTCCGTTATTCTACGTTCTCTCGGTCCACGGGCATCAGAGAGCAAAACAGCCTAATAGTTTTAGAGTGCCTCAACGATCAGGAATATGGATCTAACGTTCTCGTTTCGAACCGACGACTTTCGGTTCCGGAGCGACACGAACGCTCCATGATTCTCGATTATCTCGACACAGGTAAGAGACAGAGGAGAACAAGTGTATGGTTTTAGAGAGCCACGAGCACCAGGAATAAGGATCTACCGTTGTCATTTCGTTCCGTCGACATTCGGTTCCGGAGCGACACGAACGGGGACTTAGAATTTTTTCGCTCGGGCTCCGGAGCGACACGAACGGGGACTTAGAATTTTTTCGCTCGGGCTCCGGAGCGACACGATCGCTCCGTTATTCTACGTTCTCTCGGTCCACGGGCATCAGAGAGCAAAACAGCCTAATAGTTTTAGAGTGCCTCAACGATCAGGAATATGGATCTAACGTTCTCGTTTCGAACCGACGACTTTCGGTTCCGGAGCGACACGAACGCTCCATGATTCTCGATTATCTCGACACAGGTAAGAGACAGAGGAGAACAAGTGTATGGCTTTAGAGAGCCACGAGCACCAGGAATAAGGATCTACCGTTGTCATTTCGTTCCGCCGACATTCGGTTCCGGAGCGACACGAACGGGGACATAGAATTTTTTCGCTCGGGCTCCGGAGCGACACGAACGGGGACTTAGAATTTTTTCGCTCGGGCTCCGGAGCGACACGATCGCTCCGTTATTCTACGTTCTCTCGGTCCACGGGCATCAGAGAGCAAAACAGCCTAATAGTTTTAGAGTGCCTCAACGATCAGGAATATGGATCTAACGTTCTCGTTTCGAACCGACGACTTTCGGTTCCGGAGCGACACGAACGCTCCATGATTCTCGATTATCTCGACACAGGTAAGAGACAGAGGAGAACAAGTGTATGGTTTTAGAGAGCCACGAGCACCAGGAATAAGGATCTACAGTTGTCATTTCGTTCCGTCGACATTCGGTTCCGGAGCGACACGAACGGGGACTTAGAATTTTTTCGCTCGGGCTCCGGAGCGACACGAACGGGGACTTAGAATTTTTTCGCTCGGGCTCCGGAGCGACACGATCGCTCCGTTATTCTACGTTCTCTCGGTCCACGGGCATCAGAGAGCAAAACAGCCTAATAGTTTTAGAGTGCCTCAACGATCAGGAATATGGATCTAAATGATTTTAATAATCATTATTATAGACATAATAATCATAATACAGTAATGTTGCGGACGAGAGCCGCTCTCGGGTCTGGTCGCGGCTCTCGTCCGCGACTGGTAGTCGATTCGGCTTCCTTTGCTCTCGGTCGCCGAGATAATTGGTACACGACCGGAGAAGCAAAAAAAAGGGTCTCGCTCGAGCTCGATGCCCGAAATCAATGACGTCAGAAAAGACAAGAATAGCATTAGGGATTTAATAGGAAAAATTGAAGTTCCTTATTTGCAAACAGATTTTCACGCAAGTAACACCAATCGATTCCTTGTGCTCTCCCGATAAAAATGATATCAAATACGACATGATTCCTATTATTTATAATAAAGATATTTAAATAATAAACGTTGGAACCCTGCAACGGTTACGGAGAATCGTCAAAGTTACTTTTCTATCAGTTCTTTACGAGCTAAAAATGACATAAACAGAATTTATGTATATTATATTTAATCGATGTCGAAAAGAAGATATTAAAAATAAAAAAATAAAAATTTCTAAACATTTAAAACGGAACTTATATACATACTTTTTGTATTACGCTTTCATTTTCTTAATAATTTCAGTCATTAAATAATTCAACACAAAAATATGAGGGAATACATAATAGGGAGTTAGCCCTACGACGAGAGCCGCGTTCGTCGAATCGACTACCACTCGCGAGCGAGAGTCGCGCTCGGGTCTACTCGTGCCTTAGAATCGACTACCATTCACGGACGAGAGCAGTACTCGGGACTGGTCGTGCTTAAAATCGACTACCACTCACGGACGAGAGTCGCGCCCAGGTCTGTTTACGAGCATGACCTTTCGTTCTACAAACCAAGTTTTATGCATCTTTGTTAAAAATAATCGGAATCATGTCGTGTTTGACATCATTTTAATCGGGAGAGCACAAGGAATCGATTGGTGTTACTTGTGTGAAAATCCGTTTGCGAATAAGAAACTTCAATTTTTCCTATTTAAATCCCTAATGCTATCGTTGTTTTTTATGACGTCCTTGTTCTCGGGCGTCGAGCTCGAACGCGATGGTTCCAAGAATTGGTTTCTCGGCGGCACGTATCAAACGAGGTAGTGGGGATAAACCACGGCTCTCGTCCGTGTAGACGAAACGGCTCTCGTCCGCAACATAACCATAATGATCTTAATGATGATCATAATATTCATCATAATTATACCAAGATCCATAATAATCATTGTAACCATAATAATAAACATAATAAGCTTTGAAATAATCATAATAACCGTTATACTAGCCATAGCAACCATAATAATCATAATAACCATAATAATCATAATAATTATAATCATAGCCATAATAAGCATGGAAATATTCATAATAACCATTATACTAGCCATAATAATCAGAATAATCATAATAACTATAATAATCATAATAGTGATAATAATAACCATAATAAGCATCGAAATAACCATAATAATCATTCTAATCGCCATAATAACCATAAAAATCACAATAGCCGTAATAATCAGAATGGTGATCATAATAATCATACTAACAAGCCTAATAATCATAGTAATCATCATAATAACTACAACAATCATAAGAGTCGTAATAATAAACAGAATAATCATGGAAATAATCATAATAATCATTATTATAGACATAATAATCTTAATAAGCGTAATAACCATAATGATCTTAATGATGATCATAATATTCATTATAATTATACCAAGATCCATAATAATCATAGTATCCGTAATAATAAACATAACAAGCTTTGAAATAATCGTAATAACCGTTATACTAGCCAGAGTAACCATAATAATCATAGTAACCATAATAAACATAATAATTATAATAATAAGCATAATAAACTTGGAAATAATCATAATAACCATTATACTAGCCATAATAACCATAATAATCATAATAAGTATAATAATCATAATAGTCAAAATAATAACCATAATAAGCTTCGAAATAATCATAATAATCATTATAATAGACATAATAACCATAAAAATCACAATAGCAATAATAATAATCTGAATGGTGATCATAATAATCATACTAACAAGCCTAATAATCATAGTAATCATCATAATAACTACAACAATCATAAGAGTCGTAATAATAAACAGAATAATCCTGGAAATAATTTTAATAATCATTATTATAGACATAATAATCATAATAATCGTAATAACCATAATGATCTTAATGATGATCATAATATTCATCATAATTATACCAAGATCCATAATAATCATTGTAACCATAATAATAAACATTGTAAGCTTTGAAATAATCATAATAACCGTTATACAAGAGATAGCAACCATAATAATCATAATAACCATAATAACCATAATAATTATAATAATAGTCATAATAACCTTGGAAATAATCATAATAACCGTTATACTAGCAATAATAACAATAATAATCATAATAACTATAATAATCATAATAGTGATAATAATAACCACAATAACCTTGGAAATAACCATAATAATAATTCTAATAGCCATAGTAACCATAAAAATCACAATAGCCGTAATAATCAGAATGGTGATCATAATAATCATACTAACAAGCCTAATAATCATAGTAATCATCATAATAACTACAACAATCATAAGAATCGTAATAATAAACAGAATAATCATGGAATCAATCATGATAATCATTATTGTAGACATAATAATCGTAATAAGCGTAATAACGATAAAGATCTTAATGATGATCATAATATTCATCATAAATATACCAAGATCCATAATAATCATTGTAATCATAATAATAAACATAATAAGCTTTGAAATAATCATAATAACCGTTATAATAGCCATAGCAGCCATAATAATCATAATAATTATAATCATAGCCATAATAAGAATGGAAATATTCATAATAACCATTATACTAGCCATAATAATCAGAATAATCATAATAACTATAATAATCATAATAGTGATAATAATAACCATAATAAGCTTCGAAATAACCATAATAATCATTCTAATCGCCATAATAACCATAAAAATCACAATAGCCGTAATAATCAGAATGGTGATCATAATAATCATACTAACAAGCCTAATAATCATAGTAATCATCATAATAACTACAACAATCATAAGAGTCGTAATAATAAACAGAATAATCATGGAAATAATCATAATAATCATTATTATAGACATAATAATCTTAATAAGCGTAATAACCATAATGATCTTAATGATGATCATAATATTCATTATAATTATACCATGATCCATAATAATCATAGTATCCGTAATAATAAACATAACAAGCTTTGAAATAATCGTAATAACCGTTATACTGGCCAGAGTAACCATAATAATCATAATAACCATAATAAACATAATAATTATAATAATAAGCATAATAAACTTGGAAATATTCATAATAACCATTATACTGGTCATAATAATCATAATAATCATAATAACTATAATAATTATAATGGTCATAATAATAACCATAATAAACTTGGAAATAACCATAATTATCATTATACTAGCAATGATATCCATAAAAATCATAATAGCCATAATAATCTGAACCTTGATCATAATAATCATACTAACAACAATAATAATCATAGTGATCATCATAATAACAACAATAATCATAATAATCATAGTAATCATTATACTACCTATAATAATCTTAACAGCCGTAATAATAAACAGAATAATCATGGAAATGATTTTAATAATCATTATTATAGACATAATAATCATAATAATCGTAATAACCATAATGATCTTACTGATGATCGTAATACTCATCATAATTATACCAAGATCCATAATAATCATAGTAATCATAATAATAAACATAATAAGCCTTGAAATAATCATAATAACCGTTATACTAGCCATAGTAACCAGAATAATCATAATAACCGTAATAACCATAATAATTATAATAATAACCATAATAACCTTGGAAATAATCATAATAACCGTTATACTAGCAATAATAACAATAATAATCATAATAACTATAATAATCATAATAGTGATAAAAATAACCATAATAAGCATCGAAATAACCATAATAATAATTCTAATAGCCATAGTAACCATAAAAATCACAATAGCCGTAATAATCAGAATGGTGATCATAATAATCATACTAACAAGCCTAATAATCATAGTAATCATCATAATAACTACAACAATCATAAGAATCGTAATAATAAACAGAATAATCATGGAATCAATCGTAGTAATCATTATTGTAGACATAATAATCTTAATAAGCGTAATAACCATAAAGATCTTAATGATGATCATAATATTCATCATAATTATACCAAGATCCATAATAATCATTGTAATCATAATAATAAACATAATAAGCTTTGAAATAATCATAATAACCGTTATAATAGCCATAGCAACCATAATAATCATAATAACCATAATAATCATAATAATTATAATCATAGCCATAATAAGCATGGAAATATTCATAATAACCATTATACTAGCCATAATAATCAGAATAATCATAATAACTATAATAATCATAATAGTGATAATAATAACCATAATAAGCATCGAAATAACCATAATAATCATTCTAATCGCCATAATAACCATAAAAATCACAATAGCCGTAATAATCAGAATGGTGATCATAATAATCATACTAACAAGCCTAATAATCATAGTAATCATCATAATAACTACAACAATCATAAGAGTCGTAATAATAAACAGAATAATCATGGAAATAATCATAATAATCATTATTATAGACATAATAATCTTAATAAGCGTAATAACCATAATGATCTTAATGATGATCATAATATTCATTATAATTATACCAAGATCCATAATAATCATAGTATCCGTAATAATAAACATAACAAGCTTTGAAATAATCGTAATAACCGTTATACTAGCCAGAGTAACCATAATAATCATAGTAACCATAATAAACATAATAATTATAATAATAAGCATAATAAACTTGGAAATAATCATAATAACCATTATACTAGCCATAATAACCATAATAATCATAATAAGTATAATAATCATAATAGTCAAAATAATAACCATAATAAGATTCGAAATAATCATAATAATCATTATAATAGAAATAATAACCATAAAAATCACAATAGCAATAATAATAATCTGAATGGTGATCATAATAATCATACTAACAAGCCTAATAATCATAGTAATCATCATGATAACTACAACAATCATAAGAGTCGTAATAATAAACAGAATAATCCTGGAAATAATTTTAATAATCATTATTATAGACATAATAATCATAATCGTAATAACCATAATGATCTTAATGATGATCATAATATTCATCATAATTATACCAAGATCCATAATAATCATTGTAACCATAATAATAAACATTATAAGCTTTGAAATAATCATAATAACCGTTATACAAGAGATAGCAACCATAATAATCATAATAACCATAATAACCATAATAATTATAATAATAGTCATAATAACCTTGGAAATAATCATAATAACCGTTATACTAGCAATAATAACAATAATAATCATAATAACTATAATAATCATAATAGTGATAATAATAACCATAATAACCTTGGAAATAACCATAATAATTATTCTAATAGCCATAGTAACCATAAAAATCACAATAGCCGTAATAATCAGAATGGTGATCATAATAATCATACTAACAAGCCTAATAATCATAGTAATCATCATAATAACTACAACAATCATAAGAATCGTAATAATAAACAGAATAATCATGGAATCAATCATAATAATCATTATTGTAGACATAATAATCGTAATAAGCGTAATAACGATAAAGATCTTAATGATGATCATAATATTCATCATAATTATACCAAGATCCATAATAATCATTGTAATCATAATAATAAACATAATAAGCTTTGAAATAATCATAATAACCGTTATAATAGCCATAGCAACCATAATAATCATAATAATTATAATCATAGCCATAATAAGCATGGAAATATTCATAATAACCATTATACTAGCCATAATAATCAGAATAATCATAATAAGTATAATAATCATAATAGTGATAATAATAACCATAATTAGCTCCGAAATAACCATAATAATCATTCTAATCGCCATAATAACCATAAAAATCACAATAGCCGTAATAATCAGAATGGTGATCATAATAATCATACTAACAAGCCTAATAATCATAGTAATCATCATAATAACTACAACAATCATAAGAGTCGTAATAATAAACAGAATAATCATGGAAATAATCATAATAATCATTATTATAGACATAATAATCTTAATAAGCGTAATAACCATAATGATCTTAATGATGATCATAATATTCATCATAATTATACCAAGATCCATAATAATCATAGTATCCGTAATAATAAACATAACAAGCTTTGAAATAATCGTAATAACCGTTATACTAGCCAGAGTAACCATAATAATCATAATAACCATAATAATCATAATAATTATAATAATAAGCATAATAAACTTGGAAATAATCTAAATAACCATTATACTAGCCATAATAACCATAATAATCATAATAAGTATAATAATCATAATAGTCAAAATAATAACCATAATAAGCTTTGAAATAATCATAATAACCGTTATACTAGCCATAGTAACCAGAATAATCATAATAACCATAATAATCATAATAATTATAATAATAGTCATAATAACCTTGGAAATAATCATAATAACCGTTATACTAGCAATAATAACAATAATAATCATAATAACTATAATAATCATAATAGTGATAATAATAACCATAATAACCTTGGAAATAACCATAATAATCATTCTAATAGCCATAGTAACCATAAAAATCACAATAGCCATAATAATCAGAACGGTGATCATAATAATCATACTAACAAGCCAAATAATCATAGTAATCATCATAATAACTACAACAATCATAAGAGTCGTAATAATAAACAGAATAATCATGGAAATAATTTTAATAATCATTATTATAGACATAATAATCATAATAATCGTAATAACCATAATGATCTTAATGATGATCATAATATTCATCATAATTATACCAAGATCCATAATAATCATTGTAACCATAATAATAAACATAATAAGCTTTGAAATAATCATAATAACCGTTATACTAGCCATAGCAACCATAATAATCATAATAACCATAATAATCATAATAATTATAATAATAGTCATAATAAGCATGGAAATATTCATAATAACCATTATACTGGCCATAATAATCATAATAATCATAATAACTATAATAATTATAATGGTCATAATAATAACCATAATAAACTTGGACATAACCACAATTATCATTATACTAGCAATGATAGCCATAAAAATCATAATAGCCATAATAATCTGAATCTTGATCATAATAATCATACTAACAACAATAATAATCATAGTGATCATCATAATAACAACAATAATCATAATAATCATAGTAATCATTATACTACCTATAATAATCATAACAGCCGTAATAATAAACAGAATAATCATGGAAATGATTTTAATAATCATTATTATAGACATAATAATCATAATAATCGTAATAACCATAATGATCTTACTGATGATCGTAATACTCATCATAATTATACCAAGATCCATAATAATCATAGTAATCATAATAATAAACATAATAAGCCTTGAAATAATCATAATAACCGTTATACTAGCCATAGTAACCAGAATAATCATATTAACCGTAATAATCATAATAATTATAATAATAACCATAATAACCTTGGAAATAATCATAATAACCGTTATACTAGCAATAATAACAATAATAATCATAATAACTATAATAATCATAATAGTGATAAAAATAACCATAATAACCATGGAAATAACCATAATAATAATTCTAATAGCCATAGTAACCATAAAAATCACAATAGCCGTAATAATCAGAATGGTGATCATAATAATCATACTAACAAGCCTAATAATCATAGTAATCATCATAATAACTACAACAATCATAAGAATCGTAATAATAAACAGAATAATCATGGAATCAATCATAGTAATCATTATTGTAGACATAATAATCTTAATAAGCGTAATAACCATAAAGATCTTAATGATGATCATAATATTCATCATAATTATACCAAGATCCATAATAATCATTGTAATCATAATAATAAACATAATAAGCTATGAAATAATCATAATAACCGTTATAATAGCCATAGCAACCATAATAATCATAATAACCATAATAATCATAATAATTATAATCATAGCCATAATAAGCATGGAAATATTCATAATAACCATTATACTAGCCATAATAATCAGAATAATCATAATAACTATAATAATCATAATAGTGATAATAATAACCATAATAAGCATCGAAATAACCATAATAATCATTCTAATCGCCATAATAACCATAAAAATCACAATAGCCGTAATAATCAGAATGGTGATCATAATAATCATACTAACAAGCCTAATAATCATAGTAATCATCATAATAACTACAACAATCATAAGAGTCGTAATAATAAACAGAATAATCATGGAAATAATCATAATAATCATTATTATAGACATAATAATCTTAATAAGCGTAATAACCATAATGATCTTAATGATGATCATAATATTCATTATAATTATACCAAGATCCATAATAATCATAGTATCCGTAATAATAAACATAACAAGCTTTGAAATAATCGTAATAACCGTTATACTAGCCAGAGTAACCATAATAATCATAATAACCATAATAAACATAATAATTATAATAATAAGCATAATAAACTTGGAAATAATCATAATAACCATTATACTAGCCATAATAACCATAATAATCATAATAAGTATAATAATCATAATAGTCAAAATAATAACCATATTAAGCTTTGAAATAATCATAATAACCGTTATACTAGCCACAGCAACCATAATAATCATAATAATTTTAATAATAGTCATAATAAGCATGGAAATATTCATAATAACCATTATACTGGCCATAATAATCATAATAATCATAATAACTATAATAATTATAATGGTCATAATAATAACCATAATAAACTTGGAAATAATCATAATTATCATTATACTAGCAATGATAGCCATAAAAATCATAATAGCCATAATAATCTGAGTCTTGATCATAATAATCATACAAACAACAATAATAATCATAGTGATCATCATAATAACAACAATAATCATAATAATCATTGTAATCATTATACTACCTATAATAATCATAAGAGTCGTAATAATGAACAGAATAACCATGGAAATAGTTTTAATAATCATTATTATAGACATAATAATAATAATAATCGTAATAACCCTAATGATCTTACTGATGATCGTAATACTCATCATAATTATACCAAGATCCATAATAATCATAGTAATCATAATAATAAACATAATAAGCCTTGAAATGATCATAATAACCGTTATACTAGCCATAGTAACCAGAATAATCATAATAACCATAATAATCATAATAATTATAATAATAACCATAATAAGCTTGGAAATAATCATAATAACCGTTATACTAGCAATAATAACAATAATAATCATAATAACTATAATAACCATAATAGTGATAATAATAACCATAATAAGCATCGAAATAACCATAATAATCATTCTAATCGCCATAATAACCATAAAAATCACAATATCCGTAATAATCAGAATGGTGATCATAATAATCATACTAACAAGCCTAATAATCATAGTAATCATCATAATAACTACAACAATCAAAAGAGTCGTAATAATAAACAGAATAATCATGGAAATGATTTTAATAATCATTATTATAGACATAATAATCATAATAATCGTAATAACCATAATGATCTTACTGATGATCGTAATACTCATCATAATTAGACCAAGATCCATAATAATCATAGTAATCATAATAATAAACATAATAAGCCTTGAAATGATCATAATAACCGTTATACTAGCCATAGTAACCAGAATAATCATAATAACCATAATAATCATAATAATTATAATAATAGTCATAATAACCCTGGAAATAATCATAATAACCGTTATACTAGCAATAATAACAATAATAATCATAATAACTATAATAATTATAATGGTCATAATAATAACCATAATAAACTTGGAAATAACCATAATTATCATTATACTAGCAATGATAGCCATAAAAATCATAATAGCCATAATAATCTGAATCTTGATCATAATAATCATACTAACAACAATAATAATCATAGTGATCATCATAATAACAA
The DNA here is from genome assembly GCF_051401765.1 of Calliopsis andreniformis. Classification (NCBI taxonomy): domain Eukaryota; kingdom Metazoa; phylum Arthropoda; class Insecta; order Hymenoptera; family Andrenidae; genus Calliopsis; species Calliopsis andreniformis. Next base: position 37,790 of record NW_027480616.1, on the reverse strand, counting down.
CAATAATCATAATAATCATAGTAATCATTATACTACTTATAATAATCATAACAGCCGTCATAATAAACAGAATAATCATGGAAATGATTTTAATAATCATTATTATAGACATAATAATCATAATAATCGTAATAACCATAATGATCTTACTGATGATCGTAATACTCATCATAATTATACCAAGATCCTTAATAATCATAGTAATCATAATAATAAACATAATAAGCCTTGAAATAATCATAATAACCGTTATACTAGCCATAGTAACCAGAATAATCATAATAACCGTAATAATCATAATAATTATAATAATAACCATAATAACCTTGGAAATAATCATAATAACCGTTATACTAGCAATAATAACAATAATAATCATAATAACTATAATAATCATAATAGTGATAAAAATAACCATAATAACCTTGGAAATAACCATAATAATAATTCTAATAGCCATAGTAACCATAAAAATCACAATAGCCGTAATAATCAGAATGGTGATCATAATAATCATACTAACAAGCCTAATAATCATAGTAATCATCATAATAACTACAACAATCATAAGAATCGTAATAATAAACAGAATAATCATGGAATCAATCATAGTAATCATTATTGTAGACATAATAATCTTAATAAGCGTAATAACCATAAAGATCTTAATGATGATCATAATATTCATCATAATTATACCAAGATCCATAATAATCATTGTAATCATAATAATAAACATAATAAGCTTTGAAATAATCATAATAACCGTTATAATAGCCATAGCAACCATAATAATCATAATAACCATAATAATCATAATAATTATAATCATAGCCATAATAAGCATGGAAATATTCATAATAACCATTATACTAGCCATAATAATCAGAATAATCATAATAACTATAATAATCATAATAGTGATAATAATAACCATAATAAGCATCGAAATAACCATAATAATCATTCTAATCGCCATAATAACCATAAAAATCACAATAGCCGTAATAATCAGAATGGTGATCATAATAATCATACTAACAAGCCTAATAATCATAGTAATCATCATAATAACTACAACAATCATAAGAGTCGTAATAATAAACAGAATAATCATGGAAATGATTTTAATAATCATTATTATAGACATAATAATCATAATAATCGTAATAACCATAATGATCTTACTGATGATCGTAATACTCATCATCATTAGACCAAGATCCATAATAATCATAGTAATCATAATAATAAACATAATAAGCCTTGAAATGATCATAATAACCGTTATACTAGCCATAGTAACCAGAATAATCATAGTAACCATAATAATCATAATAATTATAATAATAGTCATAATAACCTTGGAAATAATCATAATAACCGTTATACTAGCAATAATAACAATAATAATCATAATAACTATAATAACCGTAATAGTGATAATAATAACCATAATAAGCATCGAAATAACCATAATAATCATTCTAATCGCCATAATAACCATAAAAATCACAATAGCCGTAATAATCAGAATGGTGATCATAATAATCATACTAACAAGCCTAATAATCATAGTAATCATCATAATAACTACAACAACCATAAGAGTCGTAATAATAAACAGATTAATCATGGAAATAATCATAATAATCATTATTATAGACATAATAATCTTAATAAGCGTAATAACCATAAAGATCTTAATGATGATCATAATATTCATCATAATTATACCAAGATCCATAATAATCATTGTAAACATAATAATAAACATAATAAGCTTTGAAATAATCATAATAACCGTTATAATAGCCATAGCAGCCATAATAATCATAATAATTATAATCATAGCCATAATAAGCATGGAAATATTCATAACAACCATTATACTAGCCATAATAATCAGAATAATCATAATAACTATAATAATCATAACAGTGATAATAATAACCATAATAAGCATCGAAATAACCATAATAATCATTCTAATCGCCATAATAACCATAAAAATCACAATAGCCGTAATAATCAGAATGGTGATCATAATAATCATACTAACAAGCCTAATAAACATAGTAATCATCATAATAACTACAACAATCATAAGAGTCGTAATAATAAACAGAATAATCATGGAAATGATTTTAATAATCATTATTATAGACATAATAATCATAATAATCGTAATAACCATAATGATATTACTGATGATCGTAATACTCATCATAATTAGACCAAGATCCATAATAATCATAGTAATCATAATAATAAACATAATAAGCCTTGAAATGATCAGAATAACCGTTATACTAGCCATAGTAACCAGAATAATCATAATAACCATAATAATCATAATAATTATAATAATAGTCATAATAACCTTGGAAATAATCATAATAACCGTTATACTAGCAATAATAACAATAATAATCATAATAACTATAATAACCATAATAGTGATAATAATAACCATAATAAGCATCGAAATAACCATAATAATCATTCTAATCGCCATAATAACCATAAAAATCACAATAGCCGTAATAATCAGAATGGTGATCATAATAATCATACTAACAAGCCTAATAATCATAGTAATCATCATAATAACTACAACAACCATAAGAGTCGTAATAATAAACAGATTAATCATGGAAATAATCATAATAATCATTATTATAGACATAATAATCTTAATAAGCGTAATAACCATAAAGATCTTAATGATGATCATAATATTCATCATAATTATACCAAGATCCATAATAATCATTGTAATCATAATAATAAACATAATAAGCTTTGAAATAATCATAATAACCGTTATAATAGCCATAGCAGCCATAATAATCATAATAATTATAATCATAGCCATAATAAGAATGGAAATATTCATAATAACCATTATACTAGCCATAATAATCAGAATAATCATAATAACTATAATAATCATAATAGTGTTAATAATAACCATAATAAGCTTCGAAATAACCATAATAATCATTCTAATCGCCATAATAACCATAAAAATCACAATAGCCGTAATAATCAGAATGGTGATCATAATAATCATACTAACAAGCCAAATAATCATAGTAATCATCATAATAACTACAACAATCATAAGAATCGTAATAATAAACGGAATAATCATGGAATCAATCATAGTAATCATTATTGTAGACATAATAATCTTAATAAGCCTAATAACCATAAAGATCTTAATGATGATCATAATATTCATCATAATTATACCAAGATCCATAATAATCATTGTAATCATAATAATAAACATAATAAGGTTTGAAATAATCGTAATAACCGTCATAATAGCCATAGCAACCATAATGATCATAATAACCATAATAATCATAATAATTATAATCATAGCCATAATAAGCATGGAAATATTCATAACAACCATTATACTAGCCATAATAATCAGAATAATCATAATAACTATAATAATCATAATAGTGATAATAATAACCATAATAAGCATCGAAATAACCATAATAATCATTCTAATCGCCATAATAACCATAAAAATCACAATAGCCGTAATAATCAGAATGGTGATCCTAATAATGATACTAACAAGCCTAATAATCATAGTAATAATCATAATAACTACAACAATCATAAGAGTCGTAATAATAAACAGAATAATCATGGAAATAATTTTAATAATCATTATTATAGACATAATAATCATAATAATCGTAATAACCATAATGATCTTAATGATGATCATAATATTCATCATAATTATACCAAGACCCATAATAATCATTGTAATCATAATAATAAACATAATAAGCTTTGAAATAATCATAACAACCGTTATACTAGCCACAGCAACCATAATAATCATAATAATTTTAATAATAGTCATAATAAGCATGGAAATATTCATAATAACCATTATACTGGCCATAATAATCATAATAATCATAATAACTATAATAATTATAATGGTCATAATAATAACCATAATAAACTTGGAAATAATCATAATTATCATTATACTAGCAATGATAGCCATAAAAATCATAATAGCCATAATAATCTGAATCTTGATCATAATAATCATACTAACAACAATAATAATCATAGTGATCATCATAATAACAGCAATAATCATAATAATCATAGTAATCATTATACTACCTATAATAATCATAAGAGTCGTAATAATAAACAGAATAACCATGGAAATAATTTTAATAATCATTATTATAGAAATAATAATCATAATAATCGTAATAACCCTAATGATCTTACTGATGATCGTAATACTCATCATAATTATACCAAGATCCATAATAAGCATAGTAATCATAATAATAAACATAATAAGCCTTGAAATGATCATAATAACCGTTATACTAGCCATAGTAGACAGAATAATCATAATAACCATAATAATCATAATAATTATAATAATAGTCATAATAACCTTGGAAATAATCATAATAACCGTTATACTAGCAATAATAACAATAATAATCATAATAACTATAATAATCATAATAGTGATAATAATAACCATAATAACCTTGGAAATAACCATAATAATCATTCTAATAGCCATAGTAACCATAAAAATCACAATAGCCGTAATAATCAGAACGGTGATCATAATAATCATACTAACAAGCCAAATAATCATAGTAATCATCATAATAACTACAACAATCATAAGAGTCGTAATAATAAACAGAATAATCATGGAAATAATTTTAATAATCATTATTATAGACATAATAATCATAATAATCGTAATAACCATAATGATCTTAATGATGATCATAATATTCATCATAATTATACCAAGATCCATAATAATCATTGTAACCATAATAATAAACATAATAAGCTTTGAAATAATCATAATAACCGTTATACTAGCCATAGCAACCATAATAATCATAATAACCATAATAATCATAATAATTATAATAATAGTCATAATAAGCATGGAAATATTCATAATAACCATTATACTGGCCATAATAATCATAGTAATCATAATAACTATAATAATTATAATGGTCATAATAATAACCATAATAAACTTGGAAATAACCATAATTATCATTATACTAGCAATGATAGCCATAAAAATCATAATAGCCATAATAATCTGAATCTTGATCATAATAATCATACTAACAACAATAATAATCATAGTGATCATCATAATAACAACAATAATCATAATAATCATAGTAATCATTATACTACCTATAATAATCATAACAGCCGTAATAATAAACAGAATAATCATGGAAATGATTTTAATAATCATTATTATAGACATAATAATCATAATAATCGTAATAACCATAATGATCTTACTGATGATCGTAATACTCATCATAATTATACCAAGATCCATAATAATCATTGTAACCATAATAATAAACATAATAAGCTTTGAAATAATCATAATAACCGTTATAATAGCCATAGCAACCATAATAATCATAAGAACCATAATAATCATAATAATTATAATCATAGCCATAATAAGCATGGAAATATTCATAATAACCATTATACTAGCCATAATAATCAGAATAATCATAATAACTATAATAATCATAATAGTGATAATAATAACCATAATAAGCATCGAAATAACCATAATAATCATTCTAATCGCCATAATAACCATAAAAATCACAATAGCCGTAATAATCAGAATGGTGATCATAATAATCATACTAACAAGCCTAATAATCATAGTAATCATCATAATAACTACAACAATCATAAGAGTCGTAATAATAAACAGAATAATCATGGAAATAATCATAATAATCATTATTATAGACATAATAATCTTAATAAGCGTAATAACCATAATGATCTTAATGATGATCATAATATTCATTATAATTATACCAAGATCCATAATAATCATAGTATCCGTAATAATAAACATAACAAGCTTTGAAATAATCGTAATAACCGTTATACTGGCCAGAGTAACCATAATAACCATAATAACCATAATAAACATAATAATTATAATAATAAGCATAATAAACTTGGAAATAATCATAATAACCATTATACTAGCCATAATAACCATAATAATCATAATAAGTATAATAATCATAATAGTCAAAATAATAACCATAATAAGCTTCGAAATAATCATAATAATCATTATAATAGACATAATAACCATAAAAATCACAATAGCAATAATAATAATCTGAATGGTGATCATAATAATCATACTAACAAGCCTAATAATCATAGTAATCATCATAATAACTACAACAATCATAAGAGTCGTAATAATAAACAGAATAATCCTGGAAATAATTTTAATAATCATTATTATAGACATAATAATCATAATAATCGTAATAACCATAATGATCTTAATGATGATCATAATATTCATCATAATTATACCAAGATCCATAATAATCATTGTAACCATAATAATAAACATTATAAGCTTTGAAATAATCATAATAACCGTTATACAAGAGATAGCAACCATAATAATCATAATAACCATAATAACCATAATAATTATAATAATAGTCATAATAACCTTGGAAATAATCATAATAACCGTTATACTAGCAATAATAACAATAATAATCATAATAACTATAATAATCATAATAGTGATAATAAGAACCATAATAACCTTGGAAATAACCATAATAATAATTCTAATAGCCATAGTAACCATAAAAATCACAATAGCCGTAATAATCAGAATGGTGATCATAATAATCATACTAACAAGCCTAATAATCATAGTAATCATCATAATAACTACAACAATCATAAGAGTCGTAATAATAAACAGAATAATCCTGGAAATAATTTTAATAATCATTATTATAGACATAATAATCATAATAATCGTAATAACCATAATGATCTTAATGATGATCATAATATTCATCATAATTATACCAAGATCCATAATAATCATTGTAACCATAATAATAAACATAATAAGCCTTGAAATGATCATAATAACCGTTATACTAGCCATAGTAACCAGAATAATCATAATAACCATAATAATCATAATAATTATAATAATAACCATAATAAGCTTGGAAATAATCATAATAACCATTATACTAGCCATTATAACAATAATAATCATAATAACTATAATAATCATAATAGTGATAATAATAACCATAATAACCTTGGAAATAACCATAATAATCATTCTAATAGCCATAGTAACCATAAAAATCACAATAGCCGTAATAATCAGAATGGTGATCATAATAATCATACTAACAAGCCTAATAATCATAGTAATAATCATAATAACTACAACAATCATAAGAATCGTAATAATAAACAGAATAATCATGGAATCAATCATAGTAATCATTATTGTAGACATAATAATCTTAATAAGCGTAATAACCATAAAGATCTTAATGATGAGCATAATATTCATCATAATTATACCAAGATCCATAATAATCATAGTATCCGTAATAATAAACATAACAAGCTTTGAAATAATCGTAATAACCGTTATACTAGCCAGAGTAACCATAATAATCATAATAACCATAATAAACATAATAATTATAATAATAAGCATAATAAACTTGGAAATAATCATAATAACCTTTATACTAGCCATAATAACCATAATAATCATAATAAGTATAATAATCATAATAGTCAAAATAATAACCATAATATGCATCGAAATAACCATAATAATCATTCTAATCGCCATAATAACCATAAAAATCACAATAGCCGTAATAATCAGAATGGTGATCATAATAATCATACTAACAAGCCTAATAATCATAGTAATCATCATAATAACTACAACAATCATAAGAGTCGTAATATTAAACAGATTAATCATGGAAATAATCATAATAATCATTATTATAGACATAATAATCATAATAATCGTAATAACCATAATGATCTTAATGATGATCATAATATTCATCATAATTATACCAAGATCCATAATAATCAGTGTAATCATAATAATAAACATAATAAACTTTTAAATAATCATGATAACCGTTATACTAGCCACAGCAACCATAATAATCATAATAATTTTAATAATAGTCATAATAAGCATGGAAATATTCATAATGACCATTATACTGGCCATAATAATCATAATAATCATAATAACTATAATAATTATAATGGTCATAATAATAACCATAACAAACTTGGAAATAATCATAATTATCATTATACTAGCAATGATAGCCATAAAAATCATAATAGCCATAATAATCTGAATCTTGATCATAATAACCATACTAACAACAATAATAATCATAGTGATCATCATAATAACAACAATAATCATAATAATCATAGTAATCATTATACTACCTATAATAATCATAAGAGTCGTAATAATGAACAGAATAACCATGGAAATAGTTTTAATAATCATTATTATAGACATAATAATAATAATAATCGTAATAACCCTAATGATCTTACTGATGATCATAATACTCATCATAATTATACCAAGATCCATAATAATCATTGTAATCATAATAATAAACATAATAAGCCTTGAAATGATCATAATAACCGTTATACTAGCCATAGTAACCAGAATAATCATAATAACCATAATAATCATAATAATTATAATAATAACCATAATAAGCTTGGAAATAATCATAATAACCATTATACTAGCCATTATAACAATAATAATCATAATAACTATAATAATCATAATAGTGATAATAATAACCATAATAACCTTGGAAATAACCATAATAATCATTCTAATAGCCATAGTAACCATAAAAATCACAATAGCCGTAATAATCAGAATGGTGATCATAATAATCATACTAACAAGCCTAATAATCATAGTAATAATCATAATAACTACAACAATCATAAGAATCGTAATAATAAACAGAATAATCATGGAATCAATCATAGTAATCATTATTGTAGACATAATAATCTTAATAAGCGTAATAACCATAAAGATCTTAATGATGAGCATAATATTCATCATAATTATACCAAGATCCATAATAATCATAGTATCCGTAATAATAAACATAACAAGCTTTGAAATAATCGTAATAACCGTTATACTAGCCAGAGTAACCATAATAATCATAATAACCATAATAAACATAATAATTATAATAATAAGCATAATAAACTTGGAAATAATCATAATAACCTTTATACTAGCCATAATAACCATAATAATCATAATAAGTATAATAATCATAATAGTCAAAATAATAACCATAATAAGCATCGAAATAACCATAATAATCATTCTAATCGCCATAATAACCATAAAAATCACAATAGCCGTAATAATCAGAATGGTAATCATAATAATCATACTAACAAGCCTAATAATCATAGTAATCATCATAATAACTACAACAATCATAAGAGTCGTAATATTAAACAGATTAATCATGGAAATAATCATAATAATCATTATTATAGACATAATAATCATAATAATCGTAATAACCATAATGATCTTAATGATGATCATAATATTCATCATAATTATACCAAGATCCATAATAATCAGTGTAATCATAATAATAAACATAATAAGCTTTTAAATAATCATGATAACCGTTATACTAGCCACAGCAACCATAATAATCATAATAATTTTAATAATAGTCATAATAAGCATGGAAATATTCATAATGACCATTATACTGGCCATAATAATCATAATAATCATAATAACTATAATAATTATAATGGTCATAATAATAACCATAACAAACTTGGAAATAATCATAATTATCATTATACTAGCAATGATAGCCATAAAAATCATAATAGCCATAATAATCTGAATCTTGATCATAATAATCATACTAACAACAATAATAATCATAGTGATCATCATAATAACAACAATAATCATAATAATCATAGTAATCATTATACTACCTATAATAATCATAAGAGTCGTAATAATAAACAGAATAACCATGGAAATAATTTTAATAATCATTATTATAGACATAATAATAATAATAATCGTAATAACCCTAATGATCTTACTGATGATCGTAATACTCATCATAATTATACCAAGATCCATAATAATCATAGTAATCATAATAATAAACATAATAAGCCTTGAAATGATCATAATAACCGTTATACTAGCCATAGTAACCGGAATAATCATAATAACCATTCTAATCATAATAATTATAATAATAACCATAATAAGCTTAGAAATAATCATAATAACCATTATACTAGCCATTATAACAATAATAATCATAATAACTATAATAATCATAGTAGTGATAATAATAACCATAATAACCTTGGAAATAACCATAATAATCATTCTAATAGCCATAGTAACCATAAAAATCACAATAGCCGTAATAATCAGAACGGTGATCATAATAATCATACTAACAAGCCAAATAATCATAGTAATCATCATAATAACTACAACAACCATAAGAGTCGTAATAATAAACAGATTAATCATGGAAATAATCATAATAATCATTATTATAGACATAATAATCTTAATAAGCGTAATAACCATAATGATCTTAATGATGATCATAATATTCATCATAATTATACCAAGATCCATAATAATCATAGTATCCGTAATAATAAACATAACAAGCTTTGAAATAATCGTAAGAACCGTTATACTAGCCAGAGTAACCATAATAATCATAATAACCATAATAAACATAATAATTATAATAATAAGCATAATAAACTTGGAAATAATCATAATAACCATTATGCTAGCCATAATAACCATAATAATCATAATAGGTATAATAATCATAATAGTCAAAATAATAACCATAATAAGGTTGGAAATAATCATAATAATCATTATAATAGACATAATAACCATAAAAATCACAATAACCATAATAATCTGAATGGTGATCCTAATAATCATACTAACAAGCCTAATAATCATAGTAATAATCATAATAACTACAACAATCATAAGAGTCGTAATAATAAACAGAATAATCATGGAAATAATTTTAATAATCATTATTATAGACATAATAATCATAATAATCGTAATAACCATAATGATCTTAATGATGATCATAATATTCATCATAATTATACCAAGACCCATAATAATCATTGTAATCATAATAATAAACATAATAAGCTTTGAAATAATCATAACAACCGTTATACTAGCCACAGCAACCATAATAATCATAATAATTTTAATAATAGTCATAATAAGCATGGAAATATTCATAATAACCATTATACTGTCCATAATAATCATAATAATCATAATAACTATAATAATTATAATGGTCATAATAATAACCATAACAAACTTGGAAATAATCATAATTATCATTATACTAGCAATGATAGCCATAAAAATCATAATAGCCATAATAATCTGAATCTTGATCATAATAACCATACTAACAACAATAATAATCATAGTGATCATCATAATAACAACAATAATCATAATAATCATAGTAATCATTATACTACCTATAATAATCATAAGAGTCGTAATAATAAACAGAATAACCATGGAAATAATTTTAATAATCATTATTATAGACATAATAATAATAATAATCGTAATAACCCTAATGATCTTACTGATGATCGTAATAAATCATAATTATACCAAGATACATAATAATCATAGTAATCATAATAATAAACATAATAAGCCTTGAAATGATCATAATAACCGTTATACTAGCCATAGTAACCGGAATAATCATAATAACCATACTAATCATAATAATTATAATAATAACCATAATAAGCTTGGAAATAATCATAATAACCATTATACTAGCCATTATAACAATAATAATCATAATAACTATAATAATCATAGTAGTGATAATAATAACCATAATAACCTTGGAAATAACCATAATAATCATTCTAATAGCCATGGTAACCATAAAAATCACAATAGCCGTAATAATCGGAACGGTGATCATAATAATCATACTAACAAGCCAAATAATCATAGTAATCATCATAATAACTACAACAATCATAAGAATCGTAATAATAAACGGAATAATCATGGAATCAATCATAGTAATCATTATTGTAGACATAATAATCTTAATAAGCGTAATAACCATAAAGATCTTAATGATGATCATAATATTCATCATAATTATACCAAGATCCATAATAATCATTGTAATCATAATAATAAACATAATAAGGTTTGAAATAATCGTAATAACCGTTATAATAGCCATAGCAACCATAATGATCATAATAACCATAATAATCATAATAATTATAATCATAGCCATAATAAGCATGGAAATATTCATAACAACCATTATACTAGCCATAATAATCAGAATAATCATAATAACTATAATAATCATAATAGTGATAATAATAACCATAATTAGCTCCGAAATAACCATAATAATCATTCTAATCGCCATAATAACCATAAAAATCACATTAGCCGTAATAATCAGAATGGTGATCATAATAATCATACTAACAAGCCTAATAATCATAGTAATCATCATAATAACAACAACAATCATAAGAGTCGTAATAATAAACAGAATAATCATGGAAATAATCATAATAATCATTATTATAGACATAATAATCTTAATAAGCGTAATAACCATAATGATCTTAATGATGATCATAATATTCATCATAATTATAGCAAGATCCATAATAATCATAGTATCCGTAATAATAAACATAACAAGCTTTGAAATAATCGTAATAACCGTTATACTAGCCAGAGTAACCATAATAATCATAATAACCATAATAAACATAATAATTATAATAATAAGCATAATAAACTTGGAAATAATCATAATAACCTTTATACTAGCCATAATAACCATAATAATCATAATAAGTATAATAATCATAATAGTCAAAATAATAACCATAATAAGCTTCGAAATAATCATAATAATCATTATAATAGACATAATAACCATAAAAATCACAATAGCAATAATAATAATATGAATGGTGATCATAATAATCATACTAACAAGCCTAATAATCATAGTAATCATCATAATAACTACAACAATCATAAGAGTCGTAAAAATAAACAGAATAATCCTGGAAATAATTTTAATAATCATTATTATAGACATAATAATCATAATAATCGTAATAACCATAATGATCTTAATGATGATCATAATATTCATCATAATTATACCAAGATCCATAATAATCATTGTAACCATAATAATAAACATTATAAGCTTTGAAATAATCATAATAACCGTTATACAAGAGATAGCACCCATAATAATCATAATAACCATAATAACCATAATAATTATAATAATAGTCATAATAACCTTGGAAATAATCATAATAACCGTTATACTAGCAATAATAACAATAATAATCATAATAACTATAATAATCATAATAGTGATAATAATAACCATAATAACCTTGGAAATAACCATAATAATAATTCTAATAGCCATAGTAACCATAAAAATCACAATAGCCGTAATAATCAGAATGGTGATCATAATAATCATACTAACAAGCCTAATAATCATAGTAATCATCATAATAACTACAACAATCATAAGAATCGTAATAATAAACAGAATAATCATGGAATCAATCATAATAATCATTATTGTAGACATAATAATCGTAATAAGCGTAATAACGATAAAGATCTTAATGATGATCATAATATTCATCATAATTATACCAAGATCCATAATAATCATAGTATCCGTAATAATAAACATAACAAGCTTTGAAATAATCGTAATAACCGTTATACTAGCCAGAGTAACCATAATAATCATAATAACCATAATAATCATAATAATTATAATAATAAGCATAATAAACTTGGAAATAATCTAAATAACCATTATACTAGCCATAATAACCATAATAATCATAATAAGTATAATAATCATAATAGTCAAAATAATAACCATAATAAGCTTTGAGATAATCATAATAACCGTTATACTAGCCACAGCAACCATAATAATCATAATAATTTTAATAATAGTCATAATAAGCATGGAAATATTCATAATAACCATTATACTGGCCATAATAATCATAATAATCATAATAACTATAATAATTATAATGGTCATAATAATAACCATAATAAACTTGGAAATAATCATAATTATCATTATACTAGCAATGATAGCCATAAAAATCATAATAGCCATAATAATCTGAGTCTTGATCATAATAATCATACAAACAACAATAATAATCATAGTGATCATCATAATAACAACAATAATCATAATAATCATAGTAATCATTATACTACCTATAATAATCATAAGAGTCGTAATAATGAACAGAATAACCATGGAAATAGTTTTAATAATCATTATTATAGACATAATAATAATAATAATCGTAATAACCCCAATGATCTTACTGATGATCGTAATACTCATCATAATTATACCAAGATCCATAATAATCATAGTAATCATAATAATAAACATAATAAGCCTTGAAATGATCATAATAACCGTTATACTAGCCATAGTAACCAGAATAATCATAATAACCATAATAATCATAATAATTATAATAATAACCATAATAAGCTTGGAAATAATCATAATAACCATTATACTAGCCATTATAACAATAATAATCATAATAACTATAATAATCATAATAGTGATAATAATAACCATAATAACCTTGGAAATAACCATAATAATCATTCTAATAGCCATAGTAACCATAAAAATCACAATAGCCGTAATAATCAGAATGGTGATCATAATAATCATACTAACAAGCCTAATAATCATAGCAATAATCATAATAACTACAACAATCATAAGAATCGTAATAATAAACAGAATAATCATGGAATCAATCATAGTAATCATTATTGTAGACATAATAATCTTAATAAGCGTAATAACCATAAAGATCTTAATGATGATCATAATATTCATCATAATTATACCAAGATCCATAATAATCATTGTAATCATAATAATAAACATAATAAGGTTTGAAATAATCGTAATAACCGTTATAATAGCCATAGCAACCATAATGATCATAATAACCATAATAATCATAATAATTATAATCATAGCCATAATAAGCATGGAAATATTCATAACAACCATTATACTAGCCATAATAATCAGAATAATCATAATAACTATAATAATCATAATAGTGATAATAATAACCATAATAAGCATCGAAATAACCATAATAATCATTCTAATCGCCATAATAACCATAAAAATCACAATAGCCGTAATAATCAGAATGGTGATCATAATAATCATACTAACAAGCCTAATAACCATAGTAATCATCATAATAATTACAACAATCATAAGAGTCGTAATAATAAACAGAATAATCATGGAAATGATTTTAATAATCATTATTATAGACATAATAATCATAATAATCGTAATAACCATAATGATCTTACTGATGATCGTAATACTCATCATAATTAGACCAAGATCCATAATAATCATAGTAATCATAATAATAAACATAATAAGCCTTGAAATGATCATAATAACCGTTATACTAGCCATAGTAACCAGAATAATCATAATAACCATAATAATCATAATAATTATAATAATAGTCATAATAACCTTGGAAATAATCATAATAACCGTTATACTAGCAATAATAACAATAATAATCATCATAACTATAATAACCATAATAGTGATAATAATAACCATAATAAGCATCGAAATAACCATAATAATCATTCTAATCGCCATAATAACCATAAAAATCACAATAGCCGTAATAATCAGAATGGTGATCATAATAATCATACTAACAAGCCTAATAATCATAGTAATCATCATAATAACTACAACAACCATAAGAGTCGTAATAATAAACAGATTAATCATGGAAATAATCATAATAATCATTATTATAGACATAATAATCTTAATAAGCGTAATAACCATAATGATCTTAATGATGATCATAATATTCATCATAATTATACCAAGATCCATAATAATCATAGTATCCGTAATAATAAACATAACAAGCTTTGAAATAATCGTAATAACCGTTATACTAGCCAGAGTAACCTTAATAATCATAATAACCATAATAAACATAATAATTATAATAATAAGCATAATAAACTTGGAAATAATCATAATAACCATTATACTAGCCATAATAACCATAATAATCATAATAAGTATAATAATCATAATAGTCAAAATAATAACCATAATAAGCTTGGAAATAATCATAATAATCATTATAATAGACATAATAACCATAAAAATCACAATAGCCATAATAATCTGAATGGTGATCCTAATAATCATACTAACAAGCCTAATAATCATAGTAATCATCATAATAACTACAACAATCATAAGAATCGTAATAATAAACAGAATAATCATGGAATCAATCATAATAATCATTATTGTAGACATAATAATCGTAATAAGCGTAATAACGATAAAGATCTTAATGATGATCATAATATTCATCATAATTATACCAAGATCCATTATAATCATTGTAATCATAATAATAAACATAATAAGCTTTGAAATAATCATAATAACCGTTATAATAGCCATAGCAACCGTAATAATCATAATAATTATAATCATAGCCATAATAAGCATGGAAATAATCATAATAACCTTTATACTAGCCATAATAACCATAATAATCATAATAAGTATAATAATCATAATAGTCAAAATAATAACCATAATAAGCATCGAAATAACCATAATAATCATTCTAATCGCCATAATAACCATAAAAATCACAATAGCCGTAATAATCAGAATGGTGATCATAATAATCATACTAACAAGCCTAATAATCATAGTAATCATCATAATAACTACAACAATCATAAGAGTCGTAATAATAAACAGATTAATCATGGAAATAATCATAATAATCATTATTATAGACATAATAATCATAATAATCGTAATAACCATAATGATCTTAATGATGATCATAATATTCATCATAATTATACCAAGATCCATAATAATCAGTGTAATCATAATAATAAACATAATAAGCTTTTAAATAATCATAATAACCGTTATACTAGCCACAGCAACCATAATAATCATAATAATTTTAATAATAGTCATAATAAGCATGGAAATATTCATAATGACCATTATACTGGCCATAATAATCATAATAATCATAATAACTATAATAATTATAATGGTCATAATAATAACCATAACAAACTTGGAAATAATCATAATTATCATTATACTAGCAATGATAGCCATAAAAATCATAATAGCCATAATAATCTGAATCTTGATCATAATAATCATACTAACAACAATAATAATCATAGTGATCATCATAATAACAACAATAATCATAATAATCATAGTAATCATTATACTACCTATAATAATCATAAGAGTCGTAATAATAAACAGAATAACCATGGAAATAATTTTAATAATCATTATTATAGACATAATAATAATAATAATCGTAATAACCCTAATGATCTTACTGATGATCGTAATACTCATCATAATTATACCAAGATCCATAATAATCATAGTAATCATAATAATAAACATAATAAGCCTTGAAATGATCATAATAACCGTTATACTAGCCATAGTAACCGGAATAATCATAATAACCATACTAATCATAATAATTATAATAATAACCATAATAAGCTTAGAAATAATCATAATAACCATTATACTAGCCATTATAACAATAATAATCATAATAACTATAATAATCATAGTAGTGATAATAATAACCATAATAACCTTGGAAATAACCATAATAATCATTCTAATAGCCATAGTAACCATAAAAATCACAATAGCCGTAATAATCAGAACGGTGATCATAATAATCATACTAACAAGCCAAATAATCATAGTAATCATCATAATAACTACAACAATCATAAGAATCGTAATAATAAACAGAATAATCATGGAATCAATCATAGTAATCATTATTGTAGACATAATAATCTTAATAAGCTTAATAACTATAATGATCTTAATGATGATCATAATATTCGTCATAATTATACCAAGATCCATAATAATCATAGTATCCGTAATAATAAACATAACAAGCTTTGAAATAATCGTAATAACCGTTATACTAGCCAGAGTAACCTTAATAACCATAATAACCATAATAAACATAATAATTATAATAATAAGCATAATAAACTTGGAAATAATCATAATAACCATTATACTAGCCATAATAACCATAATAATCATAATAAGTATAATATCATAATAGTCAAAATAATAACCATAATAAGCTTGGAAATAATCATAATAATCATTATAATAGACATAATAACCATAAAAATCACAATAGCCATAATAATCTGAATCGTGATCCTAATAATCATACTAACAAGCCTAATAATCATAGTAATCATCATAATAACTACAACAATCATAAGAATCGTAATAATAAACAGAATAATCATGGAATCAATCATAATAATCATTATTGTAGACATAATAATCGTAATAAGCGTAATAACGATAAAGATCTTAATGATGATCATAATATTCATCATAATTATACCAAGATCCATTATAATCATTGTAATCATAATAATAAACATAATAAGCTTTGAAATAATCATAATAACCGTTATAATAGCCATAGCAACCATAATAATCATAATAATTATAATCATAGCCATAATAAGCATGGAAATATTCATAATAACCATTATACTAGCCATAATAATCAGAATAATCATAATAAGTATAATAATCATAATAGTGATAATAATAACCATAATTAGCTCCGAAATAACCATAATAATCATTCTAATCGCCATAATAACCATAAAAATCACAATAGCCGTAATAATCAGAATGGTGATCATAATAATCATACTAACAAGCCTAATAATCATAGTAATCATCATAATAACTACAACAATCATAAGAGTCGTAATAATAAACAGAATAATCATGGAAATAATCATAATAATCATTATTATAGACATAATAGTCTTAATAAGCGTAATAACCATAATGATCTTAATGATGATCATAATATTCATCATAATTATACCAAGATCCATAATAATCATAGTATCCGTAATAATAAACATAACAAGCTTTGAAATAATCGTAATAACCGTTATACTAGCCAGAGTAACCATAATAATCATAATAACCATAATAATCATAATAATTATAATAATAAGCATAATAAACTTGGAAATAATCTAAATAACCATTATACTAGCCATAATAACCATAATAATCATAATAAGTATAATAATCATAATAGTCAAAATAATAACCATAATAAGCTTTGAAATAATCATAATAACCGTTATACTAGCCACAGCAACCATAATAATCATAATAATTTTAATAATAGTCATAATAAGCATGGAAATATTCATAATAACCATTATACTGGCCATAATAATCATAATAATCATAATAACTGTAATAATTATAATGGTCATAATAATAACCATAATAAACTTGGAAATAATCATAATTATCATTATACTAGCAATGATAGCCATAGAAATCATAATAGCCATAATAATCTGAGTCTTGACCATAATAATCATACTAACAACAATAATAATCATAGTGATCATCATAATAACAACAATAATCATAATAATCATAGTAATCATTATACTACCTATAATAATCATAAGAGTCGTAATAATGAACAGAATAACCATGGAAATAGTTTTAATAATCATTATTATAGACATAATAATAATAATAATCGTAATAACCCTAATGATCTTACTGATGATCATAATACTCATCATAATTATACCAAGATCCATAATAATCATAGTAATCATAATAATAAACATAATAAGCCTTGAAATGATCATAATAACCGTTATACTAGCCATAGTAACCAGAATAATCATAATAACCATAATAATCATAATAATTATAATAATAACCATAATAAGCTTGGAAATAATCATAATAACCATTATACTAGCCATTATAACAATAATAATCATAATAACTATAATAATCATAATAGTGATAATAATAACCATAATAACCTTGGAAATAACCATAATAATCATTCTAATAGCCATAGTAACCATAAAAATCACAATAGCCGTAATAATCAGAATGGTGATCATAATAATCATACTAACAAGCCTAATAATCATAGTAATAATCATAATAACTACAACAATCATAAGAATCGTAATAATAAACAGAATAATCATGGAATCAATCATAGTAATCATTATTGTAGACATAATAATCTTAATAAGCGTAATAACCATAAAGATCTTAATGATGATCATAATATTCATCATAATTATACCAAGATCCATAATAATCATAGTATCCGTAATAATAAACATAACAAGCTTTGAAATAATCGTAATAACCGTTATACTAGCCAGAGTAACCATAATAATCATAATAACCATAATAAACATAATAATTATAATAATAAGCATAATAAACTTGGAAATAATCATAATAACCTTTATACTAGCCATAATAACCATAATAATCATAATAAGTATAATAATCATAATAGTCAAAATAATAACCATAATAAGCATCGAAATAACCATAATAATCATTCTAATCGCCATAATAACCATAAAAATCACAGTAGCCGTAATAATCAGAATGGTGATCATAATAATCATACTAACAAGCCTAATAATCATAGTAATCATCGTAATAACTACAACAATCATAAGAGTCGTAATAATAAACAGATTAATCATGGAAATAATCATAATAATCATTATTATAGACATAATAATCATAATAATCGTAATAACCATAATGATCTTAATGATGATCATAATATTCATCATAATTATACCAAGATCCATAATAATCAGTGTAATCATAATAATAAACATAATAAGCTTTTAAATAATCATAATAACCGTTATACTAGCCACAGCAACAATAATAATCATAATAATTTTAATAATAGTCATAATAAGCATGGAAATATTCATAATGACCATTATACTGGCCATAATAATCATAATAATCATAATAACTATAATAATTATAATGGTCATAATAATAACCATAACAAACTTGGAAATAATCATAATTATCATTATACTAGCAATGATAGCCATAAAAATCATAATAGCCATAATAATCTGAATCTTGATCATAATAATCATACTAACAACAATAATAATCATAGTGATCATCATAATAACAACAATAATCATAATAATCATAGTAATCATTATACTACCTATAATAATCATAAGAGTCGTAATAATAAACAGAATAACCATGGAAATAATTTTAATAATCATTATTATAGACATAATAATAATAATAATCGTAATAACCCTAATGATCTTACTGATGATCGTAATACTCATCATAATTATACCAAGATCCATAATAATCATAGTAATCATAATAATAAACATAATAAGCCTTGAAATGATCATAATAACCGTTATACTAGCCATAGTAACCGGAATAATCATAATAACCATACTAATCATAATAATTATAATAATAACCATAATAAGCTTGGAAATAATCATAATAACCATTATACTAGCCATTATAACAATAATAATCATAATAACTATAATAATCATAGTAGTGATAATAATAACCATAATAACCTTGGAAATAACCATAATAATCATTCTAATAGCCATAGTAACCATAAAAATCACAATAGCCGTAATAATCAGAACGGTGATCATAATAATCATACTAACAAGCCAAATAATCATAGTAATCATCATAATAACTACAACAATCATAAGAATCGTAATAATAAACGGAATAATCATGGAATCAATCATAGTAATCATTATTGTAGACATAATAATCTTAATAAGCGTAATAACCATAAAGATCTTAATGATGATCATAATATTCATCATAATTATACCAAGATCCATAATAATCATTGTAATCATAATAATAAACATAATAAGGTTTGAAATAATCGTAATAACCGTTATAATAGCCATAGCAACCATAATGATCATAATAACCATAATAACCATAATAATTATAATCATAGCCATAATAAGCATGGAAATATTCATAACAACCATTATACTAGCCATAATAATCAGAATAATCATAATAACTAAAATAATCATAATAGTGATAATAATAACCATAATAAGCATCGAAATAACCATAATAATCATTCTAATCGCCATAATAACCATAAAAATCACAATAGCCGTAATAATCAGAATGGTGATCATAATAATCATACTAACAGGCCTAATAATCATAGTAATCATCATAATAACTACAACAATCATAAGAGTCGTAATAATAAACAGAATAATCATGGAAATGATTTTAATAATCATTATTATAGACATAATAATCATAATAATTGCAATAACCATAATGATCTTACTGATGATCGTAATACTCATCATAATTAGACCAAGATCCATAATAATCATAGTAATCATAATAATAAACATAATAAGCCTTGAAATGATCATAATAACCGTTATACTAGCCATAGTAACCAGAATAGTCATAATAACCATAATAATCATAATAATTATAATAATAGTCATAATAACCTTGGAAATAATCATAATAACCGTTATACTAGCAATAATAACAATAATAATCATAATAACTATAATAACCATAATAGTGATAATAATAACCATAATAAGCATCGAAATAACCATAATAATCATTCTAATCGCCATAATAACCATAAAAATCACAATAGCCGTAATAATCAGAATGGTGATCATAATAATCATACTAACAAGCCTAATAATCATAGTAACCATCATAATAACTACAACAACCATAAGAGTCGTAATAATAAACAGATTAATCATGGAAATAATCATAATAATCATTATTATAGACATAATAATCTTAATAAGCGTAATAACCATAATGATCTTAATGATGATCATAATATTCATCATAATTATACCAAGATCCATAATAATCATAGTATCCGTAATAATAAACATAACAAGCTTTGAAATAATCGTAATAACCGTTATACTAGCCAGAGTAACCATAATAATCATAATAACCATAATAAACATAATAATTATAATAATAAGCATAATAAACTTGGAAATAATCATAATAACCATTATGCTAGCCATAATAACCATAATAATCATAATAGGTATAATAATCATAATAGTCAAAATAATAACCATAATAAGGTTGGAAATAATCATAATAATCATTATAATAGACATAATAACCATAAAAATCACAATAACCATAATAATCTGCATGGTGATCCTAATAATCATACTAACAAGCCTAATAATCATAGTAATAATCATAATAACTACAACAATCATAAGAGTCGTAATAATAAACAGAATAATCATGGAAATAATTTTAATAATCATTATTATAGACATAATAATCATAATAATCGTAATAACCATAACGATCTTAATGATGATCATAATATTCATCATAATTATACCAAGACCCATAATAATCATTGTAATCATAATAATAAACATAATAAGCTTTGAAACAATCATAATAACCGTTATCCTAGCCACAGCAACCATAATAATCATAATAATTTTAATAATAGTCATAATAAGCATGGAAATATTCATAATAACCATTATACTGGCCATAATAATCATAATAATCATAATAACTATAATAATTATAATGGTCATAATAATAACCATAATAAACTTGGAAATAATCATAATTATCATTATACTAGCAATGATAGCCATAAAAATCATAATAGCCATAATAATCTGAATCTTGATCATAATAATCATACTAGCAACAATAATAATCATAGTGATCATCATAATAACAACAATAATGATAATAATCATAGTAATCATTATACTACCTATAATAATCATAAGAGTCGTAATAATAAACAGAATAACCATGGAAATAATTTTAATAATCATTATTATAGACATAATAATCATAATAATCGTAATAACCCTAATGATCTTACTGATGATCGTAATACTCATCATAATTATACCAAGATCCATAATAATCATAGTAATCATAATAATAAACATAATAAGCCTTGAAATGATCATAATAACCGTTATACTAGCCATAGTAACCAGAATAATCATAATAACCATAATAATCATAATAATTATAATAATAGTCATAATAACCTTGGAAATAATCATAATAACCGTTATACTAGCAATAATAACAATAATAATCATAATAACTATAATAATCATAATAGTGATAATAATAACCATAATAACCTTGGAAATAACCATAATAATCATTCTAATAGCCATAGTAACCATAAAAATCACAATAGCCGTAATAATCAGAACGGTGATCATAATAATCATACTAACAAGCCTAATAATCATAGTAATCATCATAATAACTACAACAATCATAAGAGTCGTAATAATAAACATAATAATCATGGAAATAATCATAATAATCATTATTATAGACATAATAATCTTAATAAGCGTAATAACCATAATGATCTTAATGATGATCATAATATTCATTATAATTATACCAAGATCCATAATAATCATAGTATCCGTAATAATAAACATAACAAGCTTTGAAATAATCGTAATAACCGTTATACTGGCCAGAGTAACCATAATAATCATAATAACCATAATAAACGTAATAATTATAATAATAAGCATAATAAACTTGGAAATAATCATAATAACCATTATACTAGCCATAATAACCATAATAATCATAATAAGTATAATAATCATAATAGTCAAAATAATAACCATAATAAGCTTGGAAATAATCATAATAATCATTATAATAGACATAATAACCATAAAAATCACAATAGCCATAATAATCTGAATGGTGATCCTAATAATCATACTAACAAGCCTAATAATCATAGTAATAATCATAATAACTACAACAATCATAAGAGTCGTAATAATAAACAGAATAATCATGGAAATAATTTTAATAATCATTATTATAGACATAATAATCATAATAATCGTAATAACCATAATGATCTTAATGATGATCATAATATTCATCATAATTATACCAAGATCCCTAGTAATCATTGTAATCATAATAATAAACATAATAAGCTTTTAAATAATCATAATAACCGTTATACTAGCCACAGCAACCATAATAATCATAATAATTTTAATAATAGTCATAATAAGCATGGAAATATTCATAATAAACATTATACTGTCCATAATAATCATAATAATCATAATAACTATAATAGTCATAATAGTCATAATAATAACCGTAATAAACTTGGAAATAATCATATTTATCAGTATAATAGCAATAATAACCATAAAAATCATAATAGCCATAATAATCTGAATGTAGATCCTAATAATCATACTAACAACCATAATAATCATAGTGATCATCATAATAACTACAATAATCATAATAATCGTAATTGTAATGTTAATAAGTATAGCAATAATAACAATAATCATAGTAACCATAATAATTTTAATGATGATCATAATATCCATGATAATTATACCAAGATCCGTAATAATCATAATAATAATAATAATAACCCTAATGTGTTCGGAAATAATCATAATATACTTTATACTAGTCATAACAACCATAATAGTCATAATAGCCATAATAATCATAATAGTCGTAATAATAACCATAATGAACTTGGAAATAATCGTAATAATCATTACAATAGCCATAATAGCCATAAAAATCACAATAGCCATAATAATCTGAATGGTGATCATAATAATCATACTAACAACCATAATGATCATGGTAATCATCATAATAAACAGAATAGTCATGGAAATAACCTTAATAACCATTATTATTAACGTAATAACCATAATCATCGTAATAACCATAATGATCTTAATGATGACCATAATATTCATCATAATTATACCTAGACATATAATAATCAGAGTAATCATAATAATAAACATAATAAGCTTTGAAATAATCATAATAACCTTTATACTAGCCATAATAACCATAATAATCATAATAACTAGAATAATCATAATAGTCATAATAATCGCAATAACCATAATGATCTTAATGATGATCATGATATTCATCATAATTATACCAAGAACCATAATAATCATAGTAACCATAATAATAAACATAATAAGCTTTGAAATAATCATAATAACCGTTATACTAGCCATAGTAACCATAATAATCATAATAACCATAGTAATCATAATAATTATAATAATAACCATAATAAACTTGGAAATAATCACATTTATCATTAAAATAGCAATAATAACCATAAAAATCATAATAGCCATAATAATCTGAATGTTGATCATAATAATCATACTAACATCCATAATAATCATAGTGATCATCATAATAACTATAATAATCATAATAATCGTAATTGTAATGTTAATAAGCTTAGCAATAATCACAATAATCATAGTAACCGTAATAATCTTAATGACGATCATAATATCCATGATAATTATACCAAGATCCGTAATAATCATAATAATCGTAATAATAACCCTAATGGGTTCGGAAATAATCATAATATACATTATACTAGCCATAACAACCATAATGGTCATAATAGACATAATAATCATAATAGTCGTATTAATAACAATAATGAACTTGGAAATAATCGTAATAATCATTATAATAGTCGTAATATCCATAAAAATCACAATAGCCATAATAATCAGAATGGTGATCATAATAATCATACTAGCAACCATAATAATCATAGTAACCATACTTATAAACATAATAAGCTTTGAAATAATCATAATAACCGTTATACTAGCCACAGCAACCATAATAATCATAATAATTTTAATAATAGTCATAATAAGCATGGAAATATTCATAATAACCATTATACTGGCCATAATAATCATAATAATCATAATAACTTTAATAATTATAATGGTCATAATAATAACCATAATAAACTTGGAAATAATCATAATTATCATTATACTAGCAATGATAGCCATAAAAATCATAATAGCCATAATAATCTGAATCTTGATCATAATAATCATACTAACAACAATAATAATCATAGTGATCATCATAATAACTACAATAATCATAATAATCATAGTAATCATTATACTACCTATAATAATCATAAGAGTCGTAATAATAAACAGAATAACCATGGAAATAATTTTAATAATCATTATTATAGACATAATAATCATAATAAACGTAATAACCCTAATGATCTTACTGATGATCGTAATACTCATCATAATTATACCAAGATCCATAATAATCATAGTAATCATTATACTACCTATAATAATCATAAGAGTCGTAATAATAAACAGAATAACCATGGAAATAATTTTAATAATCATTATTATAGACATAATAATCATAATAAACGTAATAACCCTAATGATCTTACTGATGATCGTAATACTCATCATAATTATACCAAGATCCATAATAATCATAGTAATCATAATAATAAACATAATAAGCCTTGAAATGATCATAATAACCGTTATACTAGCCATAGTAACCAGAATAATCATAATAACCATAATAATCATAATAATTATAATAATAACCATAATAAGCTTGGAAATAATCATAATAACCATTATACTAGCCATTATAACAATAATAATCATAATAACTATAATAATCATAATAGTGATAATAATAACCATAATAACCTTGGAAATAACCATAATAATCATTCTAATAGCCATAGTAACCATAAAAATCACAATAGCCGTAATAATCAGAATGGTGATCATAATAATCATACTAACAAGCCTAATAATCATAGTAATCATCATAATAACTACAACAATCATAAGAGTCGTAATAATAAACAGAATAATCATGGAAATAATCATAATAATCATTATTATAGACATAATAATCTTAATAAGCGTAATAACCATAATGATCTTAATGATGATCATAATATTCATCATAATTATACCAAGATCCATAATAATCATAGTATCCGTAATAATAAAGATAACAAGCTTTGAAATAATCGTAATAACCGTTATACTAGCCAGAGTAACCATAATAATCATAATAACCATAATAATCATAATAATTATAATAATAAGCATAATAAACTTGGAAATAATCTAAATAACCATTATACTAGCCATAATAACCATAATAATCATAATAAGTATAATAATCATAATAGTCAAAATAATAACCATAATAAGCTTCGAAATAATCATAATAATCATTATAATAGACATAATAACCATAAAAATCAAAATAGCAATAATAATAATCTGAATGGTGATCATAATAATCATACTAACAAGCCTAATAATCATAGTAATCATCATAACAACTACAACAATCATAAGAGTCGTAATAATAAACAGAATAATCATGGAATCAATCATAGTAATCATTATTGTAGACATAATAATCTTAATAAGCGTAATAACCATAATGATCTTAATGATGATCATAATATTCATCATAATTATACCAAGATCCATAATAATCATAGTATCCGTAATAATAAACATAACAAGCTTTGAAATAATCGTAATAACCGTTATACTAGCCAGAGTAACCTTAATAATCATAATAACCATAATAAACATAATAATTATAATAATAAGCTTAATAAACTTGGAAATAATCATAATAACCATTATACTAGCCATAATAACCATAATAATCATAATAAGTATAATAATCATAATAGTCAAAATAATAACCATAATAAGCTTGGAAATAATCATAATAATCATTATAATAGACATAATAACCATAAAAATCACAATAGCCATAATAATCTGAATGGTGATCCTAATAATCATACTAACAAGCCTAATAATCATAGTAATAATCATAATAACTACAACAATCATAAGAGTCGTAATAATAAACAGAATAACCATGGAAATAATTTTAATAATCATTATTATAGACATAATAATCATAATAATCGTAATAACCCTAATGATCTTACTGATGATCGTAATACTCATCATAATTATACCAAGATCCATAATAATCATAGTAATCATAATAATAAACATAATAAGCCTTGAAATGACCATAATAACCGTTATACTAGCCATAGTATCCAGAATAATCATAATAACCATAATAATCATAATAGTGATAATAATAACCATAATAAGCATCGAAATAACCATAATAATCACTCTAATCGCCATAATAACCATAAAAATCACAATAGCCGTAATAATCAGAATGGTGATCATAATAATCATACTAACAAGCCTAATAATCATAGTAATCATCATAGTAACTACAACAATCATAAGAGTCGTAATAATAAACAGATTAATCATGGAAATAATCATAATAATCATTATTATAGACATAATAATCTTAATAAGCGTAATAACCATAATGATCTTAATGATGATCATAATATTCATCATAATTATACCAAGATCCATAATAATCATAGTATCCGTAATAATAAACATAACAAGCTTTGAAATAATCGTAATAACCGTTATACTAGCCAGAGTAACCATAATAATCATAATAACCATAATAAACATAATAATTATAATAATAAGCATAATAAACTTGGAAATAATCATAATAACCTTTATACTAGCCATAATAACCATAATAATCATAATAAGTATAATAATCATAATAGTCAAAATAATAACCATAATAAGCTTGGAAATAATCATAATAATCATTATAATAGACATAATAACCATAAAAATCACAATAGCCATAATAATCTGTATGGTGATCCTAATAATCAGACTAACAAGCCTAATAATCATAGTAATCATCATAATAACTACAACAATCATAAGAGTCGTAATAATAAACAGAATAATCATGGAAATAATTTTAATAATCATTATTATTGACATAATAATCATAATAACCGTAATAACCATAATGATCTTAATGATGATCATAATATTCATCATAATTATACCAAGATCCATAATAATCATTGTAATCATAATAATAAACATAATAAGCTTTGAAATAATCATAATAACCGTTATACTAGCCACAGCAACCATAATAATCATAATAATTTTAATAATAGTCATAATAAGCATGGAAATATTCATAATAACCATTATACTGGCCATAATAATCATAATAATCATAATAACTATAATAATTATAATGGTCATAATAATAACCATAATAAACTTGGTAATAATCATAATTATAATTATACTAGCAATGATAGCCATAAAAATCATAATAGCCATAATAATCTGAATCTTGATCATAATAATCATACTAACAACAATAATAATCATAGTGATCATCATAGTAACAACAATAATCATAATAATCATAGTAATCATTATACTACCTATAATAATCATAACAGTCGTAATAATAAACAGAATAATCATGGAAATGATTTTAATAATCATTATTATAGACATAATAATCATAATAATCGTAATAACCATAATGATCTTACTGATGATCGTAATACTCATCATAATTATACCAAGATCCATAATAATCATAGTAATCATAATAATAAACATAATAAGCCTTGAAATAATCATAATAACCGTTATACTAGCCATAGTAACCAGAATAATCATAATAACCATAATAATCATAATAATTATAATAATAACCATAATAACCTTGGAAATAATCATAATAACCGTTATACTAGCAATAATAACAATAATAATCATAATAACTATAATAATCATAAAAGTGATAATAATAACCATAATAACCTTGGAAATAACCATAATAATAATTCTAATAGCAATAGTATCCATAAAAATCACAATAGCCGTAATAATCAGAATGGTGATCATAATAATCATACTAACAAGCCTAATAATCATAGTAATCATCATAATAACTACAACAATCATAAGAGTCGTAATAATAAACAGAATAATCCTGGAAATAATTTTAATAATCATTATTATAGACATAATAATCATAATAATCGTAATAACCATTATGATCTTAATGATGATCATAATATTCATCATAATTATACCAAGATCCATAATAATCATAGTATCCGTAATAATAAACATAACAAGCTTTGAAATAATCGTAATAACCGTTATACTAGCCAGAGTAACCATAATAATCATAATAACCATAATAAACATAATAATTATAATAATAAGCATAATAAACTTGGAAATAATCATAATAACCTTTATACTAGCCATAATAACCATAATAATCATAATAAGTATAATAATCATAATAGTCAAAATAATAACCACAATAGGCTTGGAAATAATCATAATAATCATTATAATAGACATAATAACCATAAAAATCACAATAGCCATAATAATCTGTATGGTGATCCTAATAATCAGACTAACAAGCCTAATAATCATAGTAATCATCATAATAACTACAACAATCATAAGAGCCGTAATAATAAACAGAATAATCATGGAAATAATTTTAATAATCATTATTATAGACATAATAATCATAATAACCGTAATAACCATAATGATCTTAATGATGATCATAATATTCATCATAATTATACCAAGATCCATAATAATCATTGTAACCATAATAATATACATAATAAGCTTTGAAATAATCATAATAACCGTTATACTAGCCTCAGCAACCATAATAATCATAATAATTTTAATAATAGTCATAATAAGCATGGAAATATTCATAATAACCATTATACTGGCCATAATAATCATAATAACCATAATAACTATAATAATTATAATGGTCATAATAATAACCATAATAAACTTGGAAATAATCATAATTATCATTATACTAGCAATGATAGCCATAAAAATCATAATAGCCATAATAATCTGAATCTTGATCATAATAATCATACTAGCAACAATAATAATCATAGTGATCATCATAATAACAACAATAATCATAATAATCATAGTAATCATTATACTACCTATAATAATCATAAGAGTCGTAATAATAAACAGAATAACCATGGAAATAACTTTAATAATCATTATTATAGACATAATAATCATAATAAGCGTAATAACCCTAATGATCTTACTGATGATCGTAATACTCATCATAATTATACCAAGATCCATAATAATCATAGTAATCATAATAATAAACATAATAAGCCTTGAAATGACCATAATAACCGTTATACTAGCCATAGTAACCAGAATAATCATAATAACCATAATAATCATAATAATTATAATAATAGTCATAATAACCTTGGAAATAATCATAATAACCGTTATACTAGCAATAATAACAATAATAATCATAATAACTATAATAATCATAATAGTGATAATAATAACCATAATAACCTTGGAAATAACCATAATAATCATTCTAATAGCCATAGTAACGATAAAAATCACAATAGCCGTAATAATCAGAATGGTGATCATAATAATCATACTAACAAGCCTAATAATCATAGTAATCATCATAATAACTACAACAATCATATGAGTCGTAATAATAAACAGAATAATCCTGGAAATAATTTTAATAATCATTATTATAGACATAATAATCATAATAATCGTAATAACCATAATGATCTTAATGATGATCATAATATTCATCATAATTATACCAAGATCCATAATAATCATTGTAACCATAATAATATACATAATAAGCTTTGAAATAATCATAATAACCGTTATACTAGCCATAGCAACCATAATAATCATAATAACCATAATAATCATAATAATTATAATAATAGTCATAATAACCTTGGAAATAATCATAATAACCGTTATACTAGCAATAATAACAATAATAATCATAATAACTATAATAATCATAATAGTGATAATAATAACCATAATAAGCATCGAAATAACCATAATAATCATTCTAATCGCCATAATAACCATAAAAATCACAATAGCCGTAATAATCAGAATGGTGATCATAATAATCATACTAACAAGCCTAATAATCATAGTAATCATCATAATAACTACAACAATCATAAGAGTCGTAATAATAAACAGATTAATCATGGAAATAATCATAATAATCATTATTATAGACATAATAATCTTAATAAGCGTAATAACCATAATGATCTTAATGATGATCATAATATTCATCATAATTATACCAAGATCCATAATAATCATAGTATCCGTAATAATAAACATAACAAGCTTTGAAATAATCGTAATAACCGTTATACTAGCCAGAGTAACCATAATAATCATAATAACCATAATAAACATAATAATTATAATAATAAGCATAATAAACTTGGAAATAATCATAATAACCTTTATACTGGCCATAATAACCATAATAATCATAATAAGTGTAATAATCATAATAGTCAAAATAATAACCATAATAAGCTTGGAAATAATCATAATAATCATTATAATAGACATAATAACCATAAAAATCACAATAGCCATAATAATCTGTATGGTGATCCTAATGATCAGACTAACAAGCCTAATAATCATAGTAATCATCATAATAACTACAACAATCATAAGAGCCGTAATAATAAACAGAATAATCATGGAAATAATTTTAATAATCATTATTATAGACATAATAATCATAATAATCGTAATAACCATAATGATCTTAATGATGATCATAATATTCATCATAATTATACCAAGATCCATAATAATCATTGTAATCATAATAATAAACATAATAAGCTTTGAAATCATCATAATAACCGTTATACTAGCCACAGCAACCATAATAATCATAATAATTTTAATAATAGTCATAATAAGCATGGAAATATTCATAATAACCATTATACTGGCCATAATAATCATAATAATCATAATAACTATAATAATTATAATGGTCATAATAATAACCACAATAAACTTGGAATTAATCATAATTATCATTATACTAGCAATGATAGCCATAAAAATCATAATAGCCATAATAATCTGAATCTTGATCATAATAATCATACTAACAACAATAATAATCATAGTGATCATCATAATAACAACAATAATCATAATAATCATAGTAATCATTATACTACCTATAATAATCATAAGAGTCGTAATAATAAACAGAATAACCATGGAAATAATTTTAATAATCATTATTATAGACATAATAATCATAATAATCGTAATAACCATAATGATCTTAATGATGATCATAATATTCATCATAATTATACCAAGATCCATAATAATCATTGTAACCATAATAATATACATAATAAGCTTTGAAATAATCATAATAACCGTTATACTAGCCATAGCAACCATAATAATCATAATAACCATAATAATCATAATAATTATAATAATAGTCATAATAACCTTGGAAATAATCATAATAACCGTTATACTAGCAATAATAACAATAATAATCATAATAACTATAATAATCATAATAGTGATAATAATAACCATAATAACCTTGGAAATAACCATAATAATAATTCTAATAGCCATAGTAACCATAAAAATCACAATAGCCGTAATAATCAGAATGGTGATCATAATAATCATACTAACAAGCCTAATAATCATAGTAATCATCATAATAACTACAACAATCGTAAGAATCGTAATAATAAACAGAATAATCACGGAATCAATCATAATAATCATTATTGTAGACATAATAATCTTAATAAGCGTACTAACGATAAAGATCTTAATGATGATCATAATATTCATCATAATTATACCAAGATCCATAATAATCATTGTAATCATAATAATAAACATAATAAGCTTTGAAATAATCATAATAACCGTTATAATAGCCATAGCAACCATAATAATCATAATAATTATAATCATAGACATAATAAGCATGGAAATATTCATAATAACCATTATACTAGCCATAATAATAAGAATAATCATAATAACTATAATAATCATAATAGTGATAATAATAACCATAATAAGCTTCGAAATAACCATAATAATCATTCTAATCGCCATAATAACCATAAAAATCACAATAGCCGTAATAATCAGAATGGTGATCATAATAATCATACTAACAAGCCTAATAATCATAGTAATCATCATAATAACTACAACAATCATAAGAGTCGTAATAATAAACAGAATAATCATGGAAATAATCATAATAATCATTATTATAGACATAATAATCTTAATAAGCGTAATAACCATAATGATCTTAATGATGATCATAATATTCATCATAATTATACCAAGATCCATAATAATCATAGTATCCGTAATAATAAACATAACAAGCTTTGAAATAATCGTAATAAACGTTATACTAGCCAGAGTAACCATAATAATCATAATAACCATAATAATCATAATAATTATAATAATAAGCATAATAAACTTGGAAATAATCTAAATAACATTATACTAGCCATAATAACCATAATAATCATAATAAGTATAATAATCATAATAGTCAAAATAATAACCATAATAAACTTCGAAATAATCATAATAATCGTTATAATAGACATAATAACCATAAAAATCACAATAGCCATAATAATCTGAATGGTGATCCTAATAATCATACTAACAAGCCTAATAATCATAGTAATAATCATAATAACTGCAACAATCATAAGAGTCGTAATAATAAACAGAATAATCATGGAAATAATTTTAATAATCATTATTATAGACATAATAATCATAATAATCGTAATAACCATAATGATCTTAATGATGATCATAATATTCATCATAATTATACCAAGATCCATAATAATCATTGTAATCATAATAATAAACATAATAAGCTTTGAAATAATCATAATAACCGTTATACTAGCCACAGCAACCATAATAATCATAATAATTTTAATAATAGTCATAATAAGCATGGAAATATTCATAATAACCATTATACTGGCCATAATAATCATAATAATCATAATAACTATAATAATTATAATGGTCATAATAATAACCATAATAAACTTGGTAATAATCATAATTATAATTATACTAGCAATGATAGCCATAAAAATCATAATAGCCATAATAATCTGAATCTTGATCATAATAATCATACTAACAACAATAATAATCATAGTGATCATCATAGTAACAACAATAATCATAATAATCATAGTAATCATTATACTACCTATAATAATCATAACAGTCGTAATAATAAACAGAATAATCATGGAAATGATTTTAATAATCATTATTATAGACATAATAATCATAATAATCGTAATAACCATAATGATCTTACTGATGATCGTAATACTCATCATAATTATACCAAGATCCATAATAATCATAGTAATCATAATAATAAACATAATAAGCCTTGAAATAATCATAATAACCGTTATACTAGCCATAGTAACCAGAATAATCATAATAACCATAATAATCATAATAATTATAATAATAACCATAATAACCTTGGAAATAACCATAATAACCGTTATACTAGCAATAATAACAATAATAATCATAATAACTATAATAATCATAATAGTGATAATAATAACCATAATAACCTTGGAAATAACCATAATAATCATTCTAATAGCCGTAGTAACCACAAAAATCACAATAGCCGTAATAATCAGAATGGTGATCATAATAATCATACTAACAAGCCTAATAATCATAGTAATAATCATAATAACTACAACAATCATAAGAATCGTAATAATAAACAGAATAATCATGGAATCAATCATAGTAATCATTATTGTAGACATAATAATCTTAATAAGCGTAATAACCATAAAGATCTTAATGATGACCATAATATTCATCATAATTATACCAAGATCCATAATAATCATTGTAATCATAATAATAAACATAATAAGCTTTGGAATAATCATAATAACCGTTATAATAGCCATAGCAACCATAATGATCATAATAACCATAATAATCATAATAATTATAATCATAGCCATAATAAGCATGGAAATATTCATAATAACCATTATACTAGCCATAATAATCAGAATAATCATAATAACTATAATAATCATAATAGTGATAATAATAACCATAATAAGCATCGAAATAACCATAATAATCATTCTAATCGCCATAATAACCATAAAAATCACAATAGCCGTAATAATCAGAATGGTGATCATAATAATCATACTAACAAGCCTAATAATCATAGTAATCATCATAATAACTACAACAATCATAAGAGTCGTAATAATAAACAGATTAATCATGGAAATAATCATAATAATCATTATTATAGACATAATAATCTTAATAAGCGTAATAACCATAATGATCTTAATGATGATCATAATATTCATCATAAT
Organism: Calliopsis andreniformis; assembly: GCF_051401765.1. Taxonomy (NCBI): domain Eukaryota; kingdom Metazoa; phylum Arthropoda; class Insecta; order Hymenoptera; family Andrenidae; genus Calliopsis; species Calliopsis andreniformis. The sequence continues at coordinate 440 of NW_027480616.1, read as the reverse complement.
TATACCAAGATCCATAATAATCATAGTATCCGTAATAATAAACATAACAAGCTTTGAAATAATCGTAATAACCGTTATACTAGCCAGAGTAACCATAATAATCATAATAACCATAATAAACATAATAATTATAATAATAAGCATAATAAACTTGGAAATAATCATAATAACCTTTATACTGGCCATAATAACCATAATAATCATAATAAGTATAATAATCATAATAGTCAAAATAATAACCATAATAAGCTTGGAAATAATCATAATAATCATTATAATAGACATAATAACCATAAAAATCACAATAGCCATAATAATCTGTATGGTGATCCTAATGATCAGACTAACAAGCCTAATAATCATAGTAATCATCATAATAACTACAACAATCATAAGAGCCGTAATAATAAACAGAATAATCATGGAAATAATTTTAATAA